>NC_053038.3:328841058-329466058 GCF_002575655.3 Aegilops tauschii subsp. strangulata
GGGATGACTAAAACGGTTCCCGGGCTCTTCGTGATGCTGAAATCGACGAAGGTAGAAATCAAGAAAAGCATCAAATGTTGATGGTTGACAAGACCACTAGTTTCAAGTAAAAGGGCAAGGGAAAGAAAGGGAACTTCAAGAAGAATGGCAAGCAAGTTGCCACTTCCATGAAGAAGCCCAAAGCTAGACCCAAGCCTGAAACTGGGTGCTTCTACTGCGAAGGAAATGGTCACTGGAAGCGGAACTGCCCCAAATACTTGGCGGATAAGAAGGATGGCAAAGTGAACGAAAGTATATATGATATACATGTTATTGATGTGTACATTACTAGTGTTCATAGTAGCCCCTGGGTGTTTGATATTGGTTCAGTTGCTATAATTAGTAACTCGAAGCAGGAGTTACAAAATGAACAAAGACTAGTTGAGGGTAACGTGACGATGTGTGTTGGAAATGATTCCAAGGTTGATAAGATCACCATCGCACACTCCCTTTACCTTCGGGATTAGTGTTGAACCTAAAATAAATGGTATTTGGTGTTTGCGTTGAGCATAATATGATCGGATCATGTTTATTGCAATACGGTTATTCATTTAAGTCAAAGAATAATTGTTATTCTGTTTACATGAATAAAACCTTCTGTGGTCATACACCCAAGGTGAACGGTTTATTGAATCTCGATTGTAGTAATACACATATTCATAATATTGATGCCAAAAGATGCAAAGTTGATAATGATAGTGCAATATATTTTTGTATTTTTTGGTTTAATGGATCTGAATAAAAATGCAAAGGAAAAGTAGACCGCAAGGCAAATATATGAGAAAGAAGACCCGGGGGCCGTAGGTTTCAATAGTGGCTTCTCTCGAGAAAAATAGCAAACGGTGGGTAAACAAATTAATGTTGGGCAGTTGATAGAACTTCAAATAATTATGATGATATCCAAGCAATGATCATTACATAGGCATCACGTCCAAGATTAGTAGACCGACTCCTGCCTGCATCTACTACTATTACTCCACACATCGACCGCTATCCAGCATGCATCTAGTGTATTAAGTTCATGGAAAAATGGATTAATGCAATAAGAACGATGACATGATGTAGACAAGATCCGTTTATTGATACGTCTCCAACGTATCTATAATTTTTGATTGTTCCATGCTATATTATATTCTGTTTTGGATGTTTAATGGGCCTTATTATACGCTTTTATATTATTTTTGGGACTAACCTATTAACCGGAGACCCAGCCCAAATTGCTGTTTTTTTGCCTATTTCAGTGTTTCGAAGGAAAAGGATATCAAACGGAGTCCAAACGGAATGAAACCTTCGGGAACGTGATTTTCAGAACAAACGTCATCCAGAGGACTTGGAGTCTACGCAAAGCAATCAACGAGGAGAGCACGAGGCAGGGGGGCGCGCCTACCCCCCCCCCCCCCCAGGCGTGCCCTCCACCCTCATGGGGCCCACGTTGCTCCACCGACGTACTTCTTCCTCCTATATATACCTACGTACCCCCAAACTATCAGATACGGAGCCAAAAACCTATTTCCACCGCCGCAACCTTCTGTACCCGTGAGATCCCATCTTGGGGCCTTTTCCGGCGCTCCGCCGGAGGGGGCATTGATCACGGAGGGCTTCTACATCAACACCATAGCCTCTCCGATGATGTGTGAGTAGTTTACCTTAGACCTTCAGGTCCATAGTTATTAGCTAGATGGCTTCTTCTCTCTCTTTGGATCTCAATACAAAGTTCTCCTCAATCTTCTTGGAGATCTATTCGATGTAATCTTCTTTTGCGGTGTGCTTGTCGAGATCCGATGAATTGTGGGTTTATGATCAAGTTTATCTATGAACAATATTTGAATCTCCTCTGAATTCTTTTATGTATGATTGGTTATCTTTGCCAGTCTCTTCGAATTATCATTTTGGTTTGGCCTACTAGATTGATCTTTCTTGCAATGGGAGAAGTGCTTAGCTTTGGGTTCAATCTTGCGGTGCTCGATCCCAGTGACAGTAGGGGAAACGACACGTATTGTATTGTTGCCATCGAGGATAAAAAGATGGGGTTTATATCATATTGCATGATTTTATCCCTCTACATCATGTCATCTTACTTAAAGCATTACTCTATTCTTATGAACTTAATACTCTAGGTGCATGCTGGATAGCGGTCGATGTGTGGAGTAATAGTAGTAGATGCAGAATCGTTTCGGTCTACTTGTCACGGACGAGATGCCTATATACATGATCATACCTAGATATTCTCATAACTATGCTCAATTCTATCAATTACTCAACAGTAATTCGTTTACCCACCGTAACACTTATGCTATCTTGAGAGAAGCCACTAGTGAAACCTATGGCCCCCGGGTCTATTTTCCATCATATTAATCTTCCAATACTTAGGTATTTTTATTGCCTTTTATTTTACTTTGCATCTTTATTTCTCTTTATCATAAAAATACCAAAAATATTATCTTATCATATCTATCAGATCTCACTCTCGTAAGTGACCGTTGAGGTATTGACAACCCCTTTATCGCATTGGTTGCGAGATTCTTATTTGTTTGTGTAGGTGTGAGGGACTCGTGCGTGATCTCCTACTCGATTGATACCTTGGTTCTCAAAAACTGTGGGAAATACTTACGCTACTTTACTACATCACCCTTTCCTCTTCAAGGGAAAACCAACGCAGTGCTCAAGAGGTAGCAAGAAGGATTTCTGGCGCCGTCGCCGGGGAGATTCGCGCCAAGTCAAGTCAAGTCAAGACATACCAAGTACCCATCACAAACTCTGATCCCTCGCATTACATTATTTGCCATTTGCCTCTCGTTTTCCTCTCCCCAACTTCACCCTTGCCGTTTTATTCGCCCTCTCTTTTCTGCTCGCCTTCCTTTCGCCATGTCGGAATCAAAAAGGGTTGGGGTTTCTCTCCCGAGTTTTAGCACTTTGGACAATCCTGCTATTCTATCTAAACTCATAAATAAATATACTATGGAAAAACCTGCCAGAGTTATCAATGAGAGTCTTAATAATTTTGATGAAGATGATTCCAGAATTTTTCATTATTTACTCGATGAATCTTTAAAAGATGCTTGGGATAGACTATTAAGGATCCGGGCTAGCTATGTGCCCCAATACCAAATTGAAATTTACTTAAGGAGCTTTTATGTTGCCCTACCTTCTTCGTTTAAGTATGTCTTAGATTCTATTTTTGAAGAAGGTTTTCTTGAAGGGGATGCCGTAGATACTTATGAAAAGATGAAGACCATATTTGGGCACCCCATGAATGAGAAAGTTGAATCTACATCTCTTTTGCTCTCCTACCAAAACGAATCTATCAAAGATATGAAGGCTAGCTTAGATGCAAATTTCCGTAACATGCTTAATCTTTCTTCTACCATTAATAGCCACGTGATTTATTAAAATAGAAAGATTAATTCCATAGATAATAAGTTTGCTCTTTTCTTCCCTAACACCAAAGATGGCAATACCTAGATCTATCCTTGCTTTTATGCCTAGCTAGGGGCGTTAAACGATGGCGCTTGTTGGGAGGCAACCCAATTTTATTTTAGTTTTTTTTTGCTTATGTTTAGGAATAAATATTTGATCTAGCCTCTGGTTAGATTTGTTTTTATGTTTTAATTAGTGTTTGTGCCAAGTTAAACCTATAGGATCTTCTTGGATGATAGTTATTTGATCTTGCTGAAAATTCCAGAAACTTTCTATTCACGAAAACAATTGTTAAAAATCACCAGGACGTGATAAAATACTGATTCCAATTGCAGTAGATCAATAAACAAATTGTCTAGGTCGTCCTATTTTGGTAGATGTTTTTGAGTTCCAGAAGTTCGTGTTAGTTACAGATTACTACACACTGTTCTGTTTTTGACAGATTCTGTTTTTGTGTGTTGTTTGCTTATTTTGATGAATCTATGGCTAATAAAATAGTTTATAAACCATAGAGAAGTTGGAATACAGTAGGTTTAACACCAATATAAATAAAGAATGAGTTCATTACAGTACCTTGAAGTGGTGTTTTGTTTTCTTTCGCTAACGGAGCTCACGAGATTTTCTGCTAAGTTTTGTGTTGTGAAGTTTTCAAGTTTTGGGTAAAAGATTTGATGGATTATGGAACAAGGAGTGGCAAGAGCCTAAGCTTGGGGATGAACATGGCTCCCCAAGATAATCTAAGGACACCAAAAAGCCAAAGCTTGGGGATACCCCGGAAGGCATCCCCTCTTTCGTCTTCGTCCATCGGTAACTTTACTTGGAGCAATATTTTTATTCACCACATGATATGTGTTTTGCTTGGAGCGTCTTGTATGATTTGGGTCTTTGCTTTTTACTTTACCACAATCATCCTTGCTGTACACACCTTTTTAGAGAGAGACACATGATTCGGAATTTATTAGAATACTCTATGTGCTTCACTTATATCTTTTGAGCTATATAGTTTTTGCTCTAGTGCTTCACTTATATCTTTTAGAGCACGGTGGTGGTTTTGTTTTATAGAAACTATTGTTATCTCATGCTTCACTTATATTATTTTTAGATTCCTACAAAACAGCATGGTAATTTGCTTTAATTATGATAGGCATCCAAGATTAGTAAAAAAACTCTTATGAGTGAGTTGAATACTATGAGAAGGTTGATGCTTGATAATTGTTTTGAGATATGAAGATGGTGATATTAGAGTCATGATAGTTGAGTAGTTGTGTATTTGAGGAATACTTGTGTTAAATTTTGTGATTCCCGTAGCATGCACGTATGGTGAACCGTTATGTGATGAAGTCGGAGCATGATTTATTTATTGATTGTCTTCCTTATGAGTGGCGGTCGGGGACGAGCGATGGTCTTTTCCTACCAATCTATCCCCCTAGGAGCATGTGCGTAATACTTTGCTTTGATAACTTGTAGATTTTTGCAACAAGTATATGAGTTCTTTATGAATAATGTTGAGTCCATGGATTATACGCACTCTCATCCTTCCACCATTGCTAGCCTCTCTAATACCGTGCACTTTTCGCCGGTATCATACACCCACCATATACCTTCCTCAAAACAGCCACCATACCTACCTATCATGGCATTTCCATAGCCATTCCGAGATATATTGCCATGCAACTTACCACCATTCCGTTTACTATGACACGCTCCATCATTGTCATAATGCTTTGCATGATCATGTAGTTGACATCGTATTTGTGGCAAAGCCACCGTTCATAATTCTTTCATACATGTCACTCTTGATTCATTGCATATCCCGGTACACCGCCAGAGGCATTCACATAGAGTCATATTTTGTTCTAAGTATTGAGTTGTAATTGTTGAGTTGTAAGAAATAAAACTATGATGATCATAATTATTAGAGCATTGTCTCAAGTGAGGAAAGGATGATGGAGACTATGATTCCCCCACAAGTCGGGATGAGACTCCGGACGAAAAATAAAAAAGAAAAAGAAAAAAGAGGCCATAAAAAAAGAGGAGAAAAGGCCCAAATAAAAAAATGAGAGAAAAAGAGAGAAGGGACAATGCTACTATCCTTTTTCCACACTTATGCTTCAAAGTAGCACCATGATCTTCATGATAGAGAGTCTCCTATGATATCACATTCATATACTAGTGGGAATTTTTCATTATAGAACTTGGCTTGTATATTCCAATGATGGGCTTCCTCAAAATGCCCTAGGTCTTCGTAAGCAAGCGAGTTGGATGCACACCCACTTAGTTTCTTTTGTTCAGCTTTCATATACTTATAGCTCTAGTGCATCCGTTGCATGGCAATCCCTACTCACTCACATTGATATCTATTTATCTTGCCATGGGAAGAGGTGCCCGGTAGTGGGTTCGATCTTACGGTGCTCGATCCCAGTGACAGAAAGGGAAACGACACGTATGTATCATTTCTACTAAGGATAAAAATATGATATCTATATCTACCACCATATAGATAAATGCTACCTCTTGAGCACTGCGTTGGTTTTCCCTTGAAGAGGAAAGGGTGATGCAGTAAAGTAGCGGAAGTATTTCCCTGAGTTTTTGAGAACCAAGGTATCAATCCAGTAGGAGATCACGCACGAGTCCTACACAAACAAATAAGAACCTCGCAACCAACGCGATAAAGGGGTTGTCAATCCCTCAACGGTCACTTACGAGACTGAGATCTGATAGATATGATAAGATAATATTTTTGGTATTTTTATGATAAAGAGAAATAACGATGCAAAGTAAAATAAAAGGCAATAAAAATAACTAAGTATTGGAAGATTAATATGATGGAAAATAGACCCGGGGGCCATAGGTTTCACTAGTGGCTTCTCTCAAGATAGCATAAGTATTACGGTGGGTAAACGAATTACTGTCGAGCAATTGATAGAATTGAGCATAGTTATGAGAATATCTAGGTATGATCATGTATATAGGCATCACGTCCGTGACAAGTAGACCGAAACGATTCTGCATCTACTACTATTACTCCACACATCGACCGCTACCCAGCATGCATCTATAGGTATTAAGTTCATAAGAACAGAATAATGCTTTAAGTAAGATGACATGATATAGAGGGATAAACTCATGCAATATGATATAAACCCCATCTTTTTATCCTCGATGGCAACAATACAATACGTGTTGTTTCCCCTACTGTCACTGGGATCGAGCACCGCAAGATTGAACCCAAAGCTAAGCACTTCTCCCATTGCAAGAAAGATCAATCTAGTAGGCCAAACCAAACTAATAATTCGAAGAGACTTGCAAACATAACTAATCATACATAAAAGAATTCAGAGGATATTCAAATATTGTTCATAGATAAACCTGATCATAAACCCACAATTCATCGGATCTCGACAAACACACCGCAAAAGAAGATTACATCGAATAGATCTCCAAGAAGATTGAGGAGAACTTTGTATTGAGATCCAAAGAGAGAGGAGAAGCCATCTAGCTAATAACTATGGACCCGAAGGTCTAAGGTAAACTACTCACACATCATCGGAGAGGCTATGGTGTTGATGTAGAAGCCCTCCTGATCAATGCCCCCTCCGGCGGAGCGTCGGAAAAGGCCCCAAGATGGGATCACATGGGTACAGAAGGTTGCGGTGGTGGAAATAGGTTTTTGGCTCCGTATCTGATAGTTTGGGGGTACGTAGGTATATATAGGAGGAAGAAGTACGTCGGTGGAGCAACATGGGCCCCACGAGGGTGGAGGGCGCGCCTGGGGGGTAGACGCGCCCCCTGCCTCGTGCTCTCCTCATTGATTGCTTTGCGTAGACTCCAAGTCCGCTGGATCACGTTTGTTCCGAAAATCACGTTCCCAAAGGTTTCATTCCGTTTGGACTCCGTTTGATATCCTTTTCCTTCGAAACACTGAAATAGGCAAAAGAACAGCAATTTGGGCTAGGCCTCCGGTTAATAGGTTAGTCCCAAAAATAATATAAAAGTGTATAATAAAGCCCATTAAACATCCAAAACAGAATATAATATAGCATGGAACAATAAAAAATTATAGATACATTGGAGACGTATCAAGCATCCCCAAGCTTAATTCCTGCTCGTCCTCGAGTAGGTAAATCGAGCACCGTAAGATCGAACCCACTACTATTGGGTAATTGACAAAACTTCAAATACTCATGATGATATCCAGGCAATGATCATTACATAGGCATCACGTCCAAGATTAGTAGACCGACTCCTACCTGCATCTACTACTATTACTCCACACATCGACCGCTATCCAGCATGCATCTAGTGTATTAAGTTCATGGAAAAATGTAATAATGCAATAAGAACGATGACATGATGTAGACAAGATCTATCTATGTAGAGATATACCCCACCGTTTTATCCTTAGTAGCAACGATACATACATGTCGGTTCCCTTTCTGTCACTGGGATCAAGCACCATAAGATCGAACCCACTACAAAGCACCTCTTCCCATTATAAGATAAATAGATCAAGTTGGCCAAACAAAACCCAAATATCGGAGAAGAAATACGAGGCTATAAGAGATCATGCATATAAGAGATCAAAGAAACTCAAATAACTTTCATGGATATAAAAAGATATAATTGATCATAAACTCGAAGTTCATCAGATCCCAACAAACACAAGCAAAAGAGTTACATCATATGGATCTCCAAGAGACCATTGTATTGAGAATTCAGTGAGAGAGAAAAATCCATCTAGCTACTAACTACGGACCCGAATGTCTACAAAGAACTACTCATGCATCATCGGAGAGGCACCAATAGAAGTGGTGAACCCCTCCGTGATGGTGTCTAGATTGGATCGGTGGTTCTGGACTCTGCGGCGGCTGGATGAATATTTCGTCGACTCCCCTAGGTTTCTTGAATATTGTGGTATTTATAGAGCAAAGAGGCGGTCCGGGGGGCACCCGAGGTGGGCACAACCCACCAGGGCGCGCTAGGGCCTCCTGGCGCACCCTGGTGGGTTGTCCCCTCCTCGGGACTCCCCCCAGGTGCAACCAGGGCCCATCTGCTTCCTTTGGGCCCATAAAAAATCATCGTGGAGTTTCGTGGCATTTGGACTCCGTTTGATATTGATTTCCCGTGATGTAAAAAACATGGAAAAAATAGCAACTGGCACTTGGCACTATGTCAATAGGTTAGTACAAAAAGATGATATAAAATGACTATAAAATGATTATAAAACATCCAAGATTGATAATAAAATAGCATGGAACAATCAAAAATTATAGATACGTTGGAGACGTATCAACCGGTCAAGTTTCTCCTTCTCCAATCTGCTTGCACCTTGGTCCCACTGCACCTTCTAACGTGACTTATTACACCTAGACGAAGGGAGTAGTACGAGATACGGTGGCACACTGACTTAGGTCGAATACAAGTGCCCAAAATTGTGTGCATGTTATAATAAGGATTCACTTAAAATAGTACGTGAGCGAACAGAGGGATCAATTGGACAGTGTTCACGAGCAGTAGCGAGATGTGTGAGCTAAGATACACCGCTGGCGCTTTTAATTTTTCTTATTAATTTGTTTGTTTCACCCTCTGATTAGTGGGATCCAATGTACTACATGTAGAGAGGTAAGGTGACTAAGGCTGCATTATTTCTGTACTACCAACATTGCTTTAAATCCCAAAAGACCTTACCACCAAAGCCACATGACACGATTATGGTTTAAATCCCAATGGCTCCCACGCAAAAAAAACACGGCATGCTTGTCACACGAATGCAGGAATGTATAAAAGGTTGTTTTCCTCTCGTTAAACATAACGTGAGGGTGGTGTAGCTGGTTAGCATGTTCGCTCATCAAACTTGAGGTCTCGGGTTCGATAACCACACTTGAGCATAATTTTGTTTTTGTTCGACTTCTTTCTTCCACCCAATGACAGGTAGGCCCCGCATGACAGAGAGAGAAAGTGATCTGGGGCGGTGCCAAGAGGATTCTTTGACTAGTCAAAATGGATGGATACGGAGCTATACGATCTCGTAGTGACCGTATAATCACCTCATCATGTATACGCTGCAGCCTCGGCGCTTGTTTTCTAGGGTTTGCACTCTTCACGCTCTCTCTCCACTATATATATACAGGCTGGAGCCTCAGCGCTTGTAGTTGCTCTCTTCACACTCTCTCACCCTCTCCAGATCTAAACAAGACTTCGTTGGCCTCTCTCTCCCCTCACTACTGTTCAAAAGAGCCGGCAGGATCCGTCCGCCAGGAAGGGAAGGAGGCTTAACGCTGTCGCCGTTGACGAGGGAGGGAATCCACTACCGGCGCAGTTGTTCTCTTTCACCCAGCGGCGGCACGGGAGGGCCTCCGACCCCTTCTTCCCCGCCGTCGTACATAGTGTGGGCAGAACGGCCTCCAGTCGCCCACCGAACAACACCCCAAGAACCTTAAGGTATAATTTACTTATTCCACATGCATTGCTCTAGCTGCATGTGGGCTTTTTTCGCTTCTGCCCTCGAATCTAGGTGTTGGATCAAACGGGAAATCAGTGGGGAAAGTTGTATAGCATGAATCTAGGACGTGGTTCAAAGAGGAAAGCGATGGGGGAAAGTAGTGGGGAAAGTTGTATAGCATGAATCTAGGACGTGGTTCAAAAAGGAAAGGAAGGGGGAAAGTAGTGGGGAAAGCTATATAGCATGAATCTAGGACGTGGTTCAAAGAGGAAAGGAATGGGGGAAAGTAGTGGGGAAAGTTGTATAGCATGTATCTAGGACGTGGTTCAAAGAGGAAAGGAAGGGGGAAAGTACTAGTACAGACTGGCTATCCAGCACCTACGTTGGTCGAAAAGGGAAAACAATGACAAACGCAGTACGCACATCTGTAACGAACTGATCTTTTTGTTTTGGGGGACAAGGCTGTAGAGTTTGAGCAGGACTAGATTTGTTGCTCTCACATAGGGAAAGGTGTCTAAAGATAACAAAACTGGGACCAACACAAATATGCTCCTTGGTTGTTTGTTCTTTGTTGCAACAGACTGTGCATCACCCCTTCATACATCAGTAGATGCACATGGTGCTGGTGCGTCCACTGTCCCGTGCAACTCTTTAGTTGTTGTTAATCTAAGGCCCTGTTTGGTTAAAAAGTCCTAGGACTTTTTTTAGTCCCAACTAAAAAGTCCCTAGTCCCTACCTGCTTGGTTCCAGGGACTAAACATGGACTAGAGGTTATTAAATGACATGCTAAAAGACCATGTTACCCCTAGTAATGAACTAATAGAGATAAGGTGGGATGCGGGGCAGGGGCAACTGTTGGAAAAAGTCCCAAAAAGACTCTCCCTCAGGGTCTTCTTTCTTTAGTCCCAAATGCCCACTTTTAGTCCCTAAAAGTCCCTCCTGTTTGGTTTAGATGGGACTGAAAGGGACTTTTTTTAGTCCCTACACAAAAAGTCCCTGTAAACAAACACCCTGTAATAATGCCGCTGGAAAATTGATGCAATGCCACAGTTAAAAGCAAATTACATGTTTAACGAATTTTATTGTTAATATAATCTCTCTGTTAATATGAATCAATGCCACCATTTGAGAAATGCTACTGTCTTGCTTTCTTTCCCATTTAGATAAGTTAGATGCTTCTTCTTGATGGCTTCTATGTCATCCACCGTTATTGACCACTAGTTGTTTCCTTTGCACCTCTGTGTAAACAGGGTTATCTACTTCACCTTGTTGCTATTGTGACCTTTTGTTGCACTGCACAAAACACTTTTGTTTTAAGAGTGTTTTGTGCAGTTCAACCAAAATATCACACCGACAACGTTGCTTGATTGCTTGATCTTAGTGGAACTGCACAAGAGGAGATCTTACTTCCTATTCGTGTTGGAAAATTTGGTTCAGATCTTCTTCTTGTGAGTTGTTTGAGTTCCGCGTCATGAGAGGTCAGTACTAGCCTTCTTTCACATGATTGTGCAGTGTGCTTTAATATGTTATGCTACTTGTACGTTAATGTTGCTTGATTTTAGTGAACTGCACAAATGGAGACAAGACTTCCAATCTGTATGTGCACCGTAATATCCCATTGAGGTAAGATAAGGATATTTCACAACTGTTGGCCTGTATTTTGCCACTTTCATCAGAAATTTAATGTCATTGTTTAGTGTTATACTTATGCTCCCTAATTGACATGCCAAATCTTACATTGAAGGCGAAGCTTGTCTGCTATTGAACCAAGTGATGAAGGGGAAGAACAAGGCGAAGAAAAACAAAAATCAACTCCCGGTGCTGTAATGAAGCACTGGAATTGTGATGACACAAGTAATGATATAGTTTTGCATCTTAATTTATTGCTATGGCTGGAACGAGCAATTGTTTTGCCACTGATTTGGTGCCACTCTTAATGTAATATGTAATTATCTCTACTTGTACAAACAGGGATCTTCTTTGAAGATACCATATATTTTAGTGGAACTGCACAAGAAGATGTTGGAAACATTAAACTAATTGAGGAGTATATAGTAAGCATGGCAACCACAGTAGATAACAACAGATGGTTCCGGAGAAGTGCTTGATCTGTATGCTCTACACAATAAGCCTCCTGACAAAGGTTGGTACTCGCCCACGGATTTCATCCATATGATTGAGCTTTGTCATCTCTATTGGTGTTGTGCTACTATTTAGACACTATCATGAGAAAGTGGTATTGTCCTTGAGAAGTGCTTCATCTGTGATGTTTTAAATATTTCCTTTCCTTTATTTCGAGCAAACAGGGATGCTAGCATTTAATTGTCCTCTTGTCTTTGCACAACAGGATCATCCTCCTCTGAAGAAGAATATGGAGTACGTGAAGTGACTAGTTCCGATTATGCCAGGATGAAGAAGCCCTGTCTATCTTCTCATCAGAAGGAGCAGTTGAAGGATGGTTACATTACTCCCCACAAGACCAAACTAACTTCAGCTCAGAAGGACTGACATGTCTCCATCTTTTTTGTTGTGATGCGCAAGTACAATGTTGTTCTAGGATTCTTTCCGGTGAGTTCCATTTTTTTTAAAGTGTGCTTTTCATGGACCATGTAGGTGCCTGTTTAAACTGTCAATTCATAGTACAACTTGCTTTATACTAATCACATTTTTTGTATTTGTGCAAACAGGGGTGCTCAGCTTGATTTCAATGGGAACTACACAAAATGTTCATGAATACATCGAATCATTCATTTCCACCACAAGAAAGGAGGTGGCGATATGTTCAAGGCGTTGCAACATATAAAGGCGAAATCATACAAGCTACGTGCGAATTTGGTTGATTTTGGTGGAATTGCACAAAAAGAACAGCTGGTTTATTTAGCACGAGGTGCCATGTCAATGTCCGAACTGATGGCAAACCCTGCCCATTCCACAATCATAGGCATTTGATATTTTGGAATGGGAAAACCTTGTCAAAGTTTTCTCATTGATGTATGCAAAACAACACACATTTGACATTTTGGAATGGGACAGCCTTGTCAAAGTTTCCTCATTGATGTTAGCAAGAAGACATGCGTTTGATATTTTCGAATGGGACGCCCTGTGCTGTCAGCAGCATCGATTGATTTTTCTTTATTCTTTAGTTGTGAAGTAAATATTGACTCTGACATGTGAATCGCTGAGATGCATAATCATCGATTGTTTTGAATGTTCTCTATGAATTGCCAGGCCTGTGTGTTTGATTGCAATGTATAGGAACGCCAAAAAGCTGCTCAAACTCTTTGTACTCCCTTTGTTCCTTTTTACTTCGCATATTAGATTTCTTTCAAGTCAGTTGATTTTACATTGTGAATGTTCATACTTTTTTCTATAAGATTGCTCAAAGTAGAGATACTTTGACTGCAGACAAAACTTGTATGCAGACTAAAAAGGGCCGGAGGGAGTACATGTGAAACTGCTGCAAACGAGGTGATCACCCTGGGAATAATGCTCGTACGTATTGTTTTGCATGTTCATCCAATACCAGTGATACAAAAATTCAAACTAATCAAACTAAATTCATTCATACACGGTCGGATTTCATTACATTTCATACATTCTTCAACTAAAAAGGGGTGCGCTGGAGGTATAATTAATTAACCGAAGCTACCCACCTGTGTTCGACTGAGCCGAACAGAAGCTTCTTCTCCAGCGGACCGAGCTTCAGTGACTTAACTGCAGGTGCAGTTGCGTAACTAACATGTGGCCTAGATGCCTGTTGGGCCCACGTGTCAGTGACCCAACTGCACCAGCAGTTAAGTAACTGAAGCAGCGTCCTTCTCCAACATAGCTCTCCGACTCCACATCGCCGCCAAGAAGCTAATCGGTCGTCAATGGTCAACCCGCCTAGCTTGGCTTCAACCGGAGGTATCAGCGGTGGCCTTACTGGACCAGAGCGACGGCGACCTACCGTGTTCTACTCTTCCTCGTTTTCTGTGTGGCGCGACCTCGTTAGCAGCGGGGCGGGGCCTCGATGGAGCCGGCGATGTCCTCTATCTCCTTGTCGGCGGGGCGGCGCCTCGGCAGAGTGGGGGAAATCCTCCCCCTCGCTGCTGGCAAGGTGGGGCCTCGACTGAGCCAGCGATGTCCTCTGCCTCATTGTTGGCGGGGCAGGGCCTCGCCGAAGCCGGCGGGGTCCTCCACCTCGGTGTCGGCAGGGCGGGGCCTCGGCAGAGCCGGTGATGTCCTCTGCCTCGTTGTTGGTGCAGCGGGTCCTCGGCGGAGGAGGACCTCGCCGAGCTGGCGAAATCCTTCGCCTCGGTGCCGGCGGGGCGGGGCATCGGCGGAGCCGGCGGTGTCCTCTGCCTCGTTGTTAGCACCGCGGGGCCTCGGCGGAGCAGTGCCTCGTCGACGCCAGCGGAGCGGGGACTCGTCGGAGCCGACATTGTCCTCTGCCTCGTCCTCGATCTCGCCAAGCAGTACCTCGCCTGCTTCATCACCCTCTTTGTAGGCGGCCGCAGCCTCCGCCACCCGCATGCGGTACCGCCAGTGCTCGAGGCAGCCCTCACGGGCGGAGCGGTACGAGTCGAGCAGCGCCTCCCGCTCTGCCCGCTCCGCGGCGATCTGCTCCTCCGCCTGTAGGTGCTCCTGGAGGAGATGGTGGTTGTAGGCGGCGGCGTCCTGCGCCTCCCGGAACTGCTCCTGATGCTTCTGCCTCACAGTGTCCATGTATTGGGCACGAGCCACGCCGATGGTCATGGTGCAATGCACCGGCGAGGATGGCACGAAGGAGGGGTTGGCACCGGATCATCGACTACCATGTTCTCCATTGGGACGTCGTCGTCCTCCGGCTGCTTGCCGGCCAGCCAGTCGGCAGCAATGGCTACCATCTCCTTGTGGTCCGTCGTCCGCCCGCCCCGAAGAGCGCTGGAGCGTGAGGAAGCCATGGTGGGCAGTAGTGGTGTGGACAGAAGAAAGGGAACGGAGGAGGATGACTGCGGCTATGGCCGGCGCAACAGTTTATATAGCAATGGTGGGCGGCGGAGGGACGGACGTGTGGTGCCGGAGTAGCCGCCTCGGCAACCGCATATCATTAATGTGGGCGGCAGACGGACGAACGGCACCTGTGTTGTTTGAAGGCGGAAAGCGCGCGCGGGCGAGGGAGGCGGTCTGGGTGGGCCAGGGCAATCAAACTCGTGCTTGGCTGCGGGTCGGTCCAGCAGCCGGACATACTGGATCGCCAGCGAGCTCGCCGAGCTGAGCGACGACAATCATACGATGGACGTAGCTTCCGACCAGAAGCCGGCGCCACTGTCCAAGCCGGTTCATGCCGTTCTAGAGCAGGTGCGGCCACACTTCGATGCCCTAATGGCGGAAGAGCTACCAGCGCGGGAGGACATGTGCTACAACCTCTGTCTCCTCAACGAGCACCGGTGAACAAGCGAACGACAATGCCGTCGCGGACATGTGGCCTTGTGATCTTGGCTTCCCAAATGAGCAGCGGGCACTGTATCAGACCATCCGTAGGGCCCGCGAGGCCCTGTCCATCATCCTTCGAGTTGTTGCGCTCGTCGTGGCGCCGTCGTCTCGCGTTGTCAACATTGTCAACGGACATGAGGAATGAGGAGATGACTTTACTTGGCGAGGATTACGGTGGGGACCCACCAGGGCCATAGCCGCACGTACGCAAGTTCCTCCTTATTATATACAACTATAATTTTTTTTGCTTCCTCCTGGTTTCCTGACATCACGGTCCCACACCATTGTCAACCTATGTAGTCAATAAACGAGAGAATTGCATAAGGAGCGGCCGACAGCTGGGACCGAGCAGCTCGAGCAGTTGTGTTTTTGAGGTGTGAGCACTGCAGAGTTTTTCTTGAGCGATGTTTTCATTGCTGTTCAGAGGAGAGCAGGGTATTAACTGGGCGGGCTGTGGCCTGTCTAGCCCAGGCCAGATATCCAGCCCAGATATTAATTTTTTTCAAACTGAAAATGGCTAGCCCAGCTATACTTTTTTTTAGGAATACCCATGTAAGGTCAACTTGTTATTCTCCGCCCCGCTGAGCTGCAAATCTTTCCTAGGAGGGATGCATTAGGCTTAACAAGAAAATGGGCTTTAAGAAATAATAAATGGGATGTAATTATAAAAACTGGGCAGTAACTATAAAAAATGCACCAAACACGTAATTAGTTTATAAAATATATTTTTTTTGGATTTTGAAAATTTTAATTTCACTCATTGTGGTGCGCGCAATATTTCATTGGATTTTTACGTAATACAAATTTATATTGAAATTGTATTTAATCTGACTAGAAATTTCAGGATAAAAATATTCCGGATCCCATCAAAATGTGGGAAATTTTATTGAATTCTGTTTTGAACGGTTGGTTGAAATTATTAATCGTTGTCCTAGCTAGAAAATGGGTTGTACTTTTAACAAACTGTAAATGGGTTGTACATTCTTACAAATCGCAAATGGGCTATAAGTTCTCTGCCACACACTTATGGGCCTACTAAGTTGACGCGTCCCCTAAAAAAGTAAGTTGACGCGCATGCAAGGCTTTGTCAACTTATAGTCAACACACGGTTGTAGTAGCAGTGGCTGTTGGATGTCCATCCAACGGATGGCGTGCTTCTTCTTCAATCTCGGATATTCTAGCTTCAGCCGCCCCAAAAATGATTCCTCCCCTGACATCTGGGGCGCACCGTTTCGGAGGCTGACCTGTGGGCCTACTAAGTTGACGTGTACCAAGGGCTTTGTCAACTTAGTCAATATAAACGATTCTAGCTGCAGTGACCGTACGATGTCCATCCAACGGCTGTCGTGCTTCTTCAACCTCTGGTCTTCTTGCTCCAGCCGCCCAAAGCAGCGTTGGTCATGCCGCCTGCTCCTACCTCCCGTGGTCGGCTGTGCTGCCGCAGAGACCTCATTGCCCCTACTACTTCCACCGCTGGCCAAGCCATCCCTCTACTCACTTGTTATTCTGAGGCAACGGCAGCCTTACACCGCAGCCGAACCAGTGAACCCTCATACTCCTCTCCGCGTGGGCATCCACTGTCGCGTCTTCCCCGGCTTTGCATCGTCCCCTTCCTAGGCCTCACCGTCGTCCACCGCCTTGGTGCTCTCGGGGCGGCGTGGTCAATGTGGTCAACGAACGACTTCCATCGGAAGAGTACTGTATGTGGAGAGGCTGACAGCTGGGTCCACGGCCGCAGCAAGGAAGTGCCTCCTTATTATGCAGAAAATAATGATTCGTCCACCTGACAGCAGGGACCCACCGGACGGGCCACCGTACTTCGCAAAAAAACGTTTCCCCCTGACTGCTAGGACCCACCAGCTACATCTTCGCACGCAAGGAAGTGCGTCCATATTATGGGCTAAAAAAATGATTCACCCCCTGACTGCTGGGACCCACCAGCTACATCTTCGCACGCAAGGAAGTGCCTGACAGTCGGGACCCACCTGGTCGAAGCGTACGTAGCGTTGTCATTCTGGTCGCGAACGTGTACATACATACGATAGGTCTGTCTGCAGGCTGCAGCGATGAACCGTGGCCGTTTAAGGAAGGGCACGTGTCGTAGTAGAGGCGCGCACATAGCATGTCACGCAGTCCCGTTAATATCGTGTACACGTACGTACAGTGGCCAGGGTGCAAGAAAGTAAATACGGCCACGTACGTACATACGGGCGGGGTCTCGAACGCCTACTCGCGCATACGTACGGCTAGGGCTTGTGTACATGGCTGGGTCGGAATGGAGAAACTGCGTCGTTGTGTTCATGGAGAGGCAACGGAATGCGTCGTGTTCATTGGGAGGCAACGAAATACGTTGTGTTCATCGGGAGCGAACCGGCTTGGACGGAACAGCCTATCGAAACGAGGCCTGGCGTACCGCAGAACGGAGGAAACGCCCTTGTGTTCGACCAGCCACGGTCAAAACGGGATCCTGTTCATCTGGAGGGGTATGGCGTACCGCAAAACGGAGGAAATGGACTTCTCTTGGACCTCCTACGGTCGAAACAAGGTCCTGTTGATCGGGAGGGGTGTGGCATACCGCAAAACGGAGGAAACGGACTTGTGTTGGAGCGCTACGGTCGAAACGGGGGTCCTGTTCATCGTGAGGGGTGTGGCGTACCGCAAAACGGGACTCCACGGGATACTGTTCATCTCCACCGTCGACCTCCTCCAGCCTCCACGGGCTACTGTTCATCCACCGTCGACCTCCTCCAGCCTCCACTTGCGATTGTTCATCCACGGGCTCCTGTTCAGCCAGCCTCCACCGCTCCTCCACCGGCTACTGTTCAACCAACCCTCTCCACGGGGTCCTGTTCAACCACCCCTCCACGGGCTACTGTTCATCCAGCCCTCCACCGGCTACTGTTCAACCAGCCCTCCACGGGGTCCTGTTCATCCAGCCCTCCACGGGGTCCTGTTCATCCACCCCCCAACTGGCTCGATCGATCGAGGTCTTGTTCATCCAGCGGAAACACCACGGGGTCCTGTTCATCCAACCCCCCCCCCCAACAACGCTCACTATTCATCAAGGGAAGGAGGCAGCAGGGTTCGATCGGCTTCAGTTAGTGGCAGTAGTGAAGGAATCACTCGGGTTCAGTTAACATCAAGGGATCGATCGCTTGGGTTCAGTAACATAGCTAGTGCAATCGCTCGGGTCCAGTTAGAGCCCAACGCCTCGCTCGGGTTCAGTTAGAGTGCAACACCTCGCACACACGCGCGTACGTGTACAAGAGAAACGCGCATCGCTCGGCCCCCGACCACCCACCGTAACTGGGAACTCCCTGATATTTTCCTCGCCCTTGCTTCTACCATGGTTTTTTTCATCATGGACGGCCCAAAGAATATCATGCAGCTGCGTCTCCGGCCTGCCCAGGACGAAAAGCCAATTTTCTTTCATGATTTTTTGTCATATAAGTAGGAGCCCACCACATCTATGATGATATCGGGTTTTGTCACAATTATCGTCATAGAAGTGTCATAAGCATGACAGAAAAAAAAATCGTTCGGCCCAAAATGTCATGGATGTGTCCTTTTTTGTAGTGAACTAGGAAAGATCATTACCCTCTGCCTTTTATTGATCAAATGCTAGAAAGATTATCTAAGAACACGCATTTTTGCTTCCTTGATGGATATTCTGGTTTTTCACAAATACCTATTTTTCAACCTGGTCAAGAAAAGACCACTTTCACATGTCCCTTTGGAACTTATGCTTATAGACGTATGCCTTTTGGTTTATGCAATGCACCTGCTACCTTTCAAAGATGTATGACAGCTATATTCTCTGACTTTTGTGAAAAGATTGTTGAGGTTTTCATGGATGACTTTTCTGTTTATGGGAAGTCTTTTGATGATTGTTTAAGCAATCTTGATCGAGTTTTGCAGAGATGCGAGCAAACAAATCTTGTCTTGAATTGGGAGAAGTGCCACTTTATGGTTAATGAAGGTATTGTTTTGGGCCATAAAATTTCCGAAAGAGGTATTGAGGTGGACAAAGCTAAGGTTGATGCAATTGAGAAAATGCCATGTCCTAAAGATATCAAAGGTATTGGTAGTTTCCTAGGTCATGCTGGTTTCTATAGGAGATTTATCAAAGACTTTTCTAAAATTTCTAGGCCCCTTACAAATCTGTTGCAAAAGGATGTTCCTTTTGTTTTTTATGATGATTGTTTAGAAGCCTTTGAAACACTCAAGAAAGCCTTAATTTCTGCGCATATTGTTCAACCACCTGATTGGAACTTGCCTTTTGAAATTACGTGTGATGCTAGTGATTATGTTGTTGGTGTTGTTCTAGGACAAAGAGTTGATAAGAAACTAAATGTTATTCATTATGCTAGTAAAACTCTAGACAGTGCACAAAGAAATTATGCTACTACTGAAAAGGAATTTCTAGCAGTGGTGTTTGCTTGTGATAAATTTAGATCTTACATTATTGATTCAAAAGTAATTGTTCACACCGATCATGCTGCTATAAAATATCTTATGGAAAAAAAGATGCTAAACCTAGACTTATTCGATGGGTTCTCTTGCTACAAGAATTTGATTTGCATATCACTGATGAAAAGGAGCAGAGAACCCCATAGCTGATAACTTGTCTAGGCTTGGAAATGTTCTTGATGACCCACTACCTATTGATGATAGTTTTCCTGATGAGTAGTTCGCTGCAATAAATGTTTCTCATAACGCTCCTTGGTATGCTGACTATGCTAATTACATTGTTGCTAAATATTTACCACCTAGCTTTACATACCAACAAAACAAAAAATTCTTCTATGATGTAAGACATTACTTTTGGGATGACCCACATCTTTATAAATAAGGGGTAGATGGTATTATTAGACGTTGTGTACCTGAGCATCAACATGGAAAAATGTTTTTATCTCTAAGTTTTTAGCTTTTGAGCTCTGGCACCTCTACAAATCCCTACTTCCCTCTGCGAAGGGCCTTTCTTTTACTTTATGCATTTTTTTGAATTTGAGTCTCCATCTTCTCTTACAAAAGCACCAACTAGGAGGCAATATGATCGTACTTAAGTATTGGGTGTAGCTAATATTCGAGTGTGTTTCATGAATGGATCAATGTTTGAGCATGATGGGCCAGGGATAACTTATTTTAGCGTTGATATTTTGAAAGACATGGTTGCTTGTTGAGAAGCTTGAGTATTAAATTATTATGTCAAAACTAGACTATTGCTTTAAATCACATAAAAGTCCAACTGTCCATGCTATAAAGAAGAAAATATGATATGACATGATAGGCAGCATTCCACATCAAAAAATTGGTTTTTATCACTTCCCTACTCGAGGCCGAGTAGGAGTTAAGCTTGGGGATGTTGATACGTCTCCAACGTATCTATAATTTTTTATTGTTCCATGATGTTATATTATCCATCTTAGATGTTTTATAATCATTTTATAGTCATTTTATATCATTTTTTTGGTACAAACCTATTGACATAGTGCCAAGTGTTAGTTGCTGTTTTTTCATGTTTTTACATCACAGAAAATCAATACCAGACGTAGTCCAAATGCCACGAAACTTCCTGGAGATTTTTATGGGCCAGAAGGAACACAACGGGCCCTGGCTGCGCCTGGGGGGTGCCCCGAGGGAGGCACAACCCACCAGGGCGCGCTAGGAGGCCCAGGCGCGCCCTGGTGGGTTGTGCCCACCTCGGGTGCCCCCCGGACCGCCTATTTGCTCTATAAATACCCCCAATATTCCAAAAACCCTAAAGGAGTCGACGAAATATTCATCAAGCCACCACAGAGTCCGTAACCACCAGATCCAATCTAGACACCATCTCGGATGGGGTTCACCACCTCCATTGGTGCCTCTTCGATGATGTGTGAGTAGTTCTTTGTAGACCTTCGGGTCCGTAGTTAGTAGCTAGATGGCTTCCTCTCTCTCACTAGATTCTCAATACAATGGTCTCTTGGAGATCCAATGATGTAATTCTTTTGCGGAGTGTTTGTTGGGATCGATGAACTTTGAGTTTATGATCAGATCTATCTTTTTATATCCATGAAAGTATTTGAGTTTCTTTGATCTCTTTTATGCATGATTGCTTATAGCCTCGTATTTCTTCTCCGATATTTGGGTTTTGTTTGGCCAACTTGATCTATTTATCTTGCAATGGGAAGAGGTGCTTTGTAGTGGGTTCGATCTTACGGTGCTTGATCCCAGTGACAGAAAGGGAAACGACACGTATGTATCGTTGCTACTAAGGATAAAACGATGGGGTCTATCTCTACATAGATAGATCTTGTCTACATCATGTCATCATTCTTATTGCATTACTCCATTTTTCCATGAACTTAATACACTAGATGCATGTTGGATAGCGGTCGATGTGTGGAGTAATAGTAGTAGATGCAGGCAGGAGTGGGTCTACTAATCTTGGACGTGATGCCTATATAATGATCATTGCCTGGATATCGTCATAATTATTTTAAGTTCTGTCAATTGCCCAACAGTAATTTTTTCACCCACCGTTTGCTATTTTTCTCGAGAGAAGCCACTAGTGAAACCTACGGTCTCCGGGTCTCCTTCTTATAGATTTGCCTTTGCGATCTACTTTTTCCTTGCATTTATTTTCAGATCTATTAAACCACAAAAATACCTTGCTGCATTTTATTTCTATTTATTTTATTTGGCGTTCGATCTATCAATTTATTACAACTTATTCCTGTCCGCACGCTGTTTCTGGCGTCGTTACCCGAAAGTGATTGACAACCCCTTTAACACGTCGGGTTGCGAGGTGTTGTTATTTGTGTGCAGGGGTTGTTTACGTTGTGTTGCTTGGTTCTCCTACTGGTTCGATAACCTTGGTTTCATATTTTAGGGAAATACCTACCGCCGCTGTGTTACATCATCCCTTCCTCTTTGGGGAAATACGACGTAGCTTCAAGCGACATCAAAAGGAATTTCTAGCGCCGTTGCCGGGGAGGATCTTCAACATATACCAGGTTGCTAATCACAAATCTCATCTCCTTGCAATTTACATTATTTGCCATTTGCCTCTCATTTTCCTCTCCCCCACTTCACAAAGATTTGCTGTTTTATTCGCCTCTCTTTTTCCGTTCGTCGTTTTCTTGCCAGATCTGTTTTTGTGTGCTTTCTTGTTTGCATAGTCATGGTGCCTCAAAGGAAACATTATGATGTTCCTTACCCAAATATTTTGCTTGAAATTGAAAAAAGTACCAAGGAATATATGACTACACAATTTGAGCACAATAAATATTTTACCGAAGAACTTAAGGAACACTCCGTTGTGCTAGATGCTATTACAAAACAACTTGATGATATTAGTAGAGAAGTTTGCAATCTCCAATCTAAGTATGCTTTTGCCGAAAGTTTGCTAGGAAAAATATCCGATGCACAAGCTACCTTAGTAAATCAAATGGCCTCTAAACCAATCTCGTTAGAGGATAAAAGTGATGAAGATATTAAAATGATTGGTGTTTCCTCTATTGATTCCTTGTTTATTAAAGTTAATATTGATGAAAAAGAGACTGGAGAAGAGTCAACTTTAGGTAGAAGGCGTCCCAATATTTCGGAGGGTGAAAATCTTGTTGAGAAAATTGATGAAAGTGGGTTTGGAGATGTCAAAACTTTAATTAGTGATGTGCCCACTCTTTTGGATTACAAAGACTTTAATTGTGATAGTTGCTCTTTGATTGATTGTATTTCTTTGTTGCAATCCATGATAAATTCACCCCATGCTTATGAACAAAATAAAGATTTTACTAAACATATTGTTGATGCTATGCTGAAAGCTTTTGAAGAAAAATTGGAATTAGAAGTATCAATTCCTAGAAAATTGCATGATGAGTGGGAACCTACTATCAAAGTCAAGATTAAAAATTATGAGTGTTTTGCTTTGTTTTATTTAGGTGCTAGTGTTTCTACAATTCTGAAATCTGTATGTGATGTGCTTGGTCTTACTAATCTTGAAGAATGTTCTTTGAATTTGCACTTGGCGGATTCTACTATTAAAAATCCTATGGGAAGAAATGATGTTCTTATTCTTGCAAATAGGAATTATGTGCCCATAGATTTTATTGTTCTTGATATTGATTGCAATCTGTCTTGTCCAATTATTCTTGGTAGACCGTTTCTTCGCACCATCGGTGTCGTGATTGATATGAAAGAAGGCAATATTAAGTTCCAATTTCCCTTGAGAAAGGGTATGGAACACTTTCCTAGAACAAGAATTAAGCCACCTTATGAATCAATCATGAGGGCATCTTATGGATCTCGAACCAAAGATGACAATACTTAGATCCTTGTTTTATGCCTAGTAAGGGCGTAAAACTATAGCGCTTGTTGGGAGGCAAACCAATGAATAAAATTTATTTTTGCTTTTTGATTTCTGTTCTTGAGTGTTAGCACAATTATGCTACTGTTATGATTGTGTTTTTTGTGTTTTAATTAGTGTTTGTGCCAAGTAGAACCGATAGGATCTTCTTGGGTAATAGTTGTTTGATCTTGCTGAAAAAGACAGAAACTTTGTGCTCACGAAAAGAATTCTCATTTTTTATTAGAAAGAGTTTTTGCCCTGATTCTTTTTGCAGAAGATTAATATACAAATTATCTACGTCGTCCTATTTTTTCAGAATTTTTGGAGTTCCAGAAGTTCTGAAAAAGTCAGATTGCTACAGACTGTTCTGTTTTGACAGATTCTGTTTTCTTTGTGTTGTGTGCTTATTTTGATGGCTCTATGGTTTTCTTTGATGAGTTTTTGCCATAGAAAAGTTGGAATACAGTAGATATAATACAAAAACAAAATATGAATTGGTTTGATACAGTACTTATAGTACTGGTTTGCTTTCTTACACTAACAGATCTCATGAAGGTTTTGTTGAGTTTTGCGTGATTGAAGTTTTCAAGTTTTGGGTTATCTTACAATGGATGAAGGAAGGATGGAAGAGCCTAAGCTTGGGGATGCCCCGCAATCCCAAGCTATTATCCAAAAATGAGCAACCAACTAAGCTTGGGGATGCCTCGAGTGGCATCCCCGCTTTCTTCCAACGATCATCGGTATTTTACTCGAAACTATATTTTTATTCGTCACATGATATGTGTTTTGCTTGGAGCGTCTTATATGATATGAGTGTTTGCTTGCTTTATTTTGTGTTTTAAGTCATCAATACTTGTTGGACACACCTATTTGGGAGAGCCAAAATCATGTCATGACTTGTTAAAATTGCTCTCTATGCTTCACTTAAATTTTCATGAGCAATGGACTTGCTCTAGTGCTTCACTTATATCTTTTTGAGCACGGTGTGCTTAGTATTTTTGAAGAAATGCTCTCTTGCTTCACTTAGATTTATTTGAGAGTTAGTAAAATTTTCAAGAAGTTCTCTCTTGCTTCACTTAAATTATTTTGAGAGAAAGAAGAAAAAGTATGCTCATGATCTTCACTTATATTTGTTTGAGCTTATGAAAAGCAACACATGAAAATTAGTCCCAAAGTGATAGATATCCAAGAAGGATATAATAAAAACTTTCATGAAGACCATTGGACAAAATAAACTTGATTCTCAGTAATAGTTTTGAGATATGATGATGTGATATGTGAGTTATGTTGATAAGTAATTATGCTTTAGTAAGAATATTGGTGTTAAGGTTTGTGATTCCCTATGCAAGTACGAAAGTCAATAGTCATGCAATGAAATTATATCCTACTTGTGGTGCATTATTCGGTGTTATTTATGCTTAATGCTTGCTTATGAGACTATCCATTTCTTAGTTGGTCGCTTCTCAATCTTTTGCTAGCCTTCATTTTGCACCAAGTATGATTTCTACCTGTGCATCCAAAATCCTTTAAACCAGTTTTGCCACATGAGTCCACTATATCTACATATATGCGGTATTCTTTTGCTGTTCTAAGCAAATTTGCATGTAACATCTCTAATTTTAAAAATAAACTTCTCTTTTGTGTGTTTGTTTCGCTCGCGGAGCGGTGAGGGGTGACTAATATTTTCCATGCTAGATGTGTTATTCTCACGATGAGTGTTTATTCACTTGTCATTGCATGAGAGTAAGGCAAAGGTTTTAGAGATGCCTAGTCCCGAAATGCAAAAATGAATTTACTTGTCAAATAATAAATTCCTTGGAAAGTGTTGGTATGGAGGGCAACCGTGGATACGGCTAGCCATGGAAAGTGAAAGTATGGTGGAAAAAGGAATAAACTTCATTTTCTGTTTGGGAACTTCCTATGATATATCTAGCATGGAAAGTGTTGGGAACTCTAAGTCGTTTTCGTTGGTGGGATGGATACACCTCCCAAAATGTTTTCATCCCTAAGTTTTTCGCTTTTGAGCTTTGGCACCTCTACAAATTCCTACTTCCCTCTGCGAAGGGCCTTTCTTTTACTTTATGCAGTTTTTATTTTGAATTTGAGTCTCCATCTTCTCTTACAAAAGCACCAACTAGGAGGCAACATGATCGTACTTAAGTATTGGGTGTAGCTGATATTCGAGTGTGTTTCATGAATGGATCAATGTTTGAGCATGATGGGCTAGCGATAACTTATTTTAGCGTTGATATTTTGAAAGACATGGTTGCTTGTTGATATGATTGAGTATCCAAATTATTATGTCAAAACTAGACTATTGCTTTGAATCACATAAAAGTCCAATTGTCCATGCTATAAAGAAAAGAATATGATATGACATGATAGGCAGCATTCCACATAAAAAAAATTGTTTTTATCACTTCCCTACTCGAGGACAAGTAGGAGTTAAGCTTGGGGATGCTGATACGTCTCCAATGTATCTATAATTTTTAATTGTTCCATGCTGTTATATTATCAATCTTGGATGTTTTATAATCATTTTATAGTCATATTATATCATTTTTTGGTACTAACCTATTGACATAGTGCCAAGTGCCAGTTGCTGTTTTTTCCATGTTTTTTACATCGCAGAAAATCAATACCAGATGGAGTCCAAATGCCACGAAACTCCACAGAGAATTTTTATGGGCCAGAAGGAACACAACGGGCCCTAGCTGCGCCTGGGGGGTGCCCCGAGGGAGGCACAACCCACCAGGGCACGCCAGGAGGCCCAGGCGCGCCCTGGTGGGTTGTGCCCACCTCGGGTGCCCCCTGGACCGCCCTTTGCTCTATAAATACCCCAATATTCCAAAAACCCTCAAGGGGTCGACGAAATATTCATCAAGCCACCACAGAGTCCAGAACCACCAGATCCAATCTAGACACCATCTCGGATGGGGTTCACCACCTCCATTGGTGCCTCTCCGATGATGCGTGAGTAGTTCTTTGTAGACCTTCGGGTCCGTAGTTAGTAGCTAGATGGCTTCCTCTCTCTCGCTGGATTCTCAATACAATGGTCTCTTGGAGATCCATATGATGTAACTCTTTTGCGATGTGTTTGTTGGGATCGATGAACTTTGAGTTTATGATCAGATCTATCTTTTTATATCCATTAAAGTATTTGAGTTTCTTTGATCTCTTTTATGCATAATTGCTTATAGCCTCATATTTCTTCTCCAATATTTGGGTTTTGTTTGGCCAACTTGATCTATTTATCTTGCAATGGGAAGAGGTGCTTTGTAGTGGGTTCGATCTTACGGTGCTTGATCCCAGTGACAGAAAGGGAAACGACATGTATGTATCGTTGCTACTAAGGATAAAACGATGGGGTCTATCTCTACATAGATAGATCTTGTCTACATCATGTCATCATTCTTATTGCATTACTCCGTTTTTCCATGAACTTAATACACTAGATGCATGCTGGATAGCGGTCGATGTGTGGAGTAATAGTAGTAGATGCAGGCAGGAGTCGGTCTACTAATCTTGGACATGATGCCTATATAATGATCATTGCCTGGATATCGTCATAATTATTTGAAGTTCTGTCAATTTCCCAACAGTAATTTGTTCACCCACTGTTTGCTATTTTTCTCGAGAGAAGCCACTAGTGAAACCTACGGCCCCCGGGTCTCCTTCTCATATATTTGCCTTTGCGATCTACTTTTTCCTTGCATTTATTTTCAGATCTATTAAACCAAAAATACAAAAATACCTTGCTGCATTTTATTTCTATTTATTTTATTTGGCGTTCGATCTATCAATTTATTACAACTTATTCCCGTCCGCACGCCATTTTTGGCGCCGTTACCCGAAAGGGATTGACAACCCCTTTAACACGTCGGGTTGCGAGGTGTTGTTATTTGTGTGCAGGGGCTGTTTACATTGTGTTGCTTGGTTCTCCTACTGGTTCGATAACCTTGGTTTCATGTCTGAGGGAAATACCTACCGCCGTTGTGCTGCATCATCCCTTCCTCTTTGGGGAAATACTGACGTAGCTTCAAGCGACATCAAGCAATCAAAGAACTCAACTATGATTTCAAACTTGCCGGTGAGAAGAGGTTATATGATATTAGCTCATTAGATGAATGGAGAACCCGGCTTATGAAAATGCCAAGTTATTTAAAGAAAAAGTTAAAAGATGGCATGATAAAAGAATCCAAAAGCGTGCGTTCAAAGTTGGAGAATATGTTCTTTTGTAAAACTCTCGTTTTAGATTCTTTGCAGGAAAACTCCTCTCCAAATGGGAAGGACCCTATGTTATTGAGGAGGTTTATCGATCTAGAGCTATCAAAATAAATAATGCCGAAGGTACTAACCCGAAGGTTGTCAATGGGCAACGAATAAAACATTATATCTCATGTACGCCCATTAAGAGGAGGTACGTGATACGGTAAGTAAATGGACTCCGAAAAATACGCAAAAATATTTTCTGTCAGTTTTGGAAAATAACAAAAAATAGGAAAATAAGAAACTACCGGGAAGGTCACCCTGGCCAGGCGCGCCCAGGTGGGTTGTGCCCACCTCGGGTACCTTCCAGACTCCGTTTTTCTTCTGTTTGCTTGTTCCCCAAGATAAAAAATCTTTATATACCCCCCAAACCTATTGACCACTGTATCGCGGAGAAATCTTCTGTTCTCTTTTCTTGCTGTTTTCGGTCAGATCTGTTGAGCCAGGCATCATGTCTTCTTCTTCCTCCAACAACGTGGAAGAGGATGCTTGGTTGATGAAGATCGAGCTGAAGAGAGAAGATCCCATAGAAGCCGTAAAAGGGGACAAGAGCAAGGAGGCTACCGGAGATCAAGCGTCGGTGGTTGAGCAGGCCTGGCCTACTGAGGAAGAAGAAGAAGATATCCTTAAACCTTATTATGCTCATCTTACCCCGGCTGAGATTGAAGCTTTCGAATCATTAAAACGGTTTGTGTGCAAAATAAATATCTCACTCGTGAAAATATTCTGCATCAAGAGCACAGCATCTTCCTCGGGAGCGTCACCCATAGATTGGAGAATCTCTTGATCATGAAGGACGGGATCGCCTCTACTTCATCACCACCACCACCACCACCTCCTTCTTCATCACCAAAAGAACATTGAGTATCGGGTATGGGCAGTCCCCTTGGCTTCCGCCAAGCTTGGGGGAGGTGCCCCGGTATCGTATCACCCCCACTATATTTTGCCTTTACTTATTTTAGTTCGATCCATAGTTATATTTTGCTTTAGATGAATAGAAGTTTATTTCGATCCTTTCTTTTCGAGAGTTTGCTTACTGATCTATCCTTGTAATCATGTGTGATATATATAATATAGTTTAGTTCAAGTTTTCGCTTTCTTTACTTTCTTGTTTCAATAAAAAAAGGAAATAAATGAAAAAGATCATATGCTGATCTTATGGTAGGTGATGACACCACATAAGGAAAAGTATAAGTAGAAAATTTTATTGGAGATTGACAAACATATCATTGGTCAATGATGCAACTCATGAAAGAATTAATAAGGGAAGATAAGATTCACATATAAATACACTATCCTGGAAATCTTTTGTGATTGTGAGCCCCCATCAAAATATTATATGCCAAAATTGTTGACGTTGGACAAGGAAGAGAACATAATGATTTATGTTTGTTCATATTCACATAGAAGTTATATTGTCATAGATCCTTCAACAGGTGGTGCTTGTCCCTATCTTTGCTAGCCAAAAATTCCGCACCAAGTAGGGATACTACTTGTGCATCCAAAAACCCTTAAACCCAAATCTTATTTTCAAGAGTCCACCACACCTACCTAGGGATTGAGCAAGATCCCTCAAGTAAGTTGCCATCGATGCAATAAGGCAATAAAAATTGCTTCTAAAAGTGTTAGATCATTTAGTGTAAGAGAAAATTGAGCGTTGTACGAACTTGTGATAGCAAAGAAATAAAAGTGACAGACAGCAAAATAAAGGTTGCTATCATAAGGGGCAATATAACGTGACGTTCTTTTGCACTAAGGGGTTGAGCATACAAACAAATAAGCGCATGGCAACCTATGCTTCCCTCTACGAAAGGCCTATCTTTTACTTTTATGTATTTACTTGTATGCAAGAGTCAAAGTTTTTCTCCCTTTTCCTTTTTATTTTTCTCCTTTGGCAAGCATCATGTGGTGAGGAAAGATCTAGGCACATATGTCCAGTTGAATATGGGTAGTATGTGAGTTATTATTGTTGACATCAGCCTTGAGGTGAATACGTTGGGAGGCGAAATTATAAGCCCCTATTTTCTATGTGTCCGATTAAAATGTTTTGCTCATGTGTATGCGGCGAGTGTTAGCAATCATAGAAGACTATATGATGTTGAGTATGTGGACTTGCCTAAAGGCTCCGATACGTGACCCTTCCTGAAAAGATGATGAACTGTAGTTGCAAAGTTGACTGAAAACATAGTTTGTTGGTTTACAATAGAGTTTATGCTTTATACTTCGATAGTGTGATGAATTGTTACTTATTCATGAGAAGTCTATGATAAAAAGTTCTATGACAAAAGTTTTATGTTTAAGTTTGTTGTTGTTATAATAATTCACATGATGCTTCTATGTCCGTATTTTGTTTTTATCGACACCTCTCTCTCTAAGCATGAGGAAATGTTTTCGATTTTGGTTTTCGCTTGAGGACAAGCAAGGTCTAAGCTTGGGGGAGTTAATACGTCCATTTTGCATCATGTTTACCTACTATTATTTATGATGTTTTTATGCATAATAATGCTTTTTGGAGTAATTCTAATGCCTTTTCTCTCATAATGTGCAAGGTTCACACAAAGAGGGAGAATTCCGGCAGCTGGAAATCTGGGCCTGGAAAAGCTACGTCAGGCTACCTATTCTGCACAACTCCAAACAAGCTGAAACTTCAAAAGGATTTTTTATGGAATAAATAAGAAATACTGGGGCAAATAACCACCGAAGGGGACCACCTGGTGAGCACAAGACACCAGGGCGCGCCTGGCCCCCCAGGCGCTCCCTTGTGGGTTGTGCTCAGCCCGGCCCACCTCCGGTGCCCATCTTTTGGTAAGTCATTTTGACCTAGAAAAAATAAGGAGAGGAATTTCAGGACGGAGCGCCGCCGTCTCGAGGCGGAACTTGGGCAGGAGCACTTTTGCCCTCCGGCGGAGCGATTCCGCCGGGGGAACATCCCTCCCGGAGGGGGAAATCATCGTCATCATCATCACCAACAACTCTCCCATCTTGGGGAGGGCAATCTCCATCAACATCTTCAACAACACCATCTCATCTCAAACCCTAGTTCATCTCTTGTGTTCAATCTTGTTACCGGAACTATAGATTGGTGATTGTGGGTGACTAGTAGTGTTGATTACATCTTATAGTTGATTACTATATGGTTTATTTGGTGGAAGATTATATGTTTAGATTCAATATGCTATTTAATACCCCTCTGATCTTGAACATGATTATTATTTGTGAGTAGTTACCTTTGTTCTTGAGGTCACGGGAGAAATCATGTTGCAAGTAATCATGTGAACTTGATATGTGTTTGATATTTTGATAGTATATATGTTGTGATTCCCTTAGTGGTGTCATGTGAATGTCGACTACATGACACTTCACCATATTTGGGCCTAAGGGAATGCATTGTGGAGTAGTTATTAGGTGATGGGTTGCGAGAGCGACAGAAGCTTAAACCCTAGTTTATGCGCTATTCCGTAAGGGACCGATTGGATCCAAAAGTTTAATGCTATGGTTAGAATTTATTCTTAATACTTTTCTCGTATTTGTGGATGCTTGCAAGGGGGTTAATCATAAGTAGGAGGTTTGTTCAAGTAAGAACAGCACCAAAGCACCGGTCCACCCACATAACAAATTATCAAAGTAGTGAACACGAATCGAACCAACATGATGAAAGTGACTAGATGAAATTCCCGTGTACCCTCAAGAACGCTATGCTTATTATAAGAGACCGTTTTGGCGTGTCCTTTGCCTCAAAAGGATTGGGCTATCTTGCTGCACTTTTGTTACTACTATCGTTACTTGCTCGTTACAAATGGTCTTGCTATCAAACAACTATGTTACTTGCAATTTCAGCACTTGCAGACATTACCTTGCTGAAAACCACTTGTTATTTCCTTCTGCTCCTCGTTGGGTTCGACACTCTTACTTATCGAAAAGGCTACAATTGATCCCATATACTTGTGGGTCATCATTGGCCAAACCAAATCAATAGATCGGAGAGAAATACAAAGCTATCTTAATCATGCATAAAAGAGTCCAAAGAAGACTCAAATAATATTCATAGATAATTTGATCATAAACCCACAATTCATTAGATCTCAACAAATACACCACAAAAGAAGATTACATCGAATAGATCTCCAAGAACATCGAGGAGAAGATTGTATTAAAGATCAAAGAGAGAGAATGATCCATCTAGCTACTAGCTATGGACCCGTAGGTCTGTGGTAAACTACTCACACATCATCAGAAGGGCAGCAAGGTTGATGCAGAAGCCCTCCGTGACCGAATCCCCCTCCAGCGAAGTACCGAAAAAGGCCCCAAGATGGGATCTCACGAGGAGATAAACTTGCGGCGGCAAAAAAGTATTTTTGGTGTGTCCTCTGGCCTACGGGGAATATTTGGGTATTTATAGAAGAAGAATTAGGGCTAGAGGTGCCACAGGGGGCCCGCAAGCTTGGGTGGCTTCCCCCTAGGATGCGCCCTCCGAGCTTGTCGTGGCCTGGCCTCCTCCTGAAGCTTCCAGGGTGTCTTGTGGTCCAATAAAAATCATCAAAAAGTTTTGTTCCATTTGAACTCCGTTTGGTATTGATTTTCTGTAAAGACAAAGACAAGGAAAAAGCAGCAACTGGCACTGGTCACTAGGTTAGTGCCAAAATGATATAAAATAGCATCACAATGCATATAAAACATCCAAGATTGATAATATAATAGCATGGAACAATAAAAAATTATAGATACATTGGAGACATATCAAGCATCCCCAAGCTTAAGTCCTGCTCGTCCTTGAGTAGGTAAATGATAAAAACGGAATTTTTGATGTGGAATGCTACCTAACATGTTTATCATGTAATCTTTCTTTTGTGGCATGAATATTTAGATCCATAAGATTCAAAACAAAAGTTTAATATCGACATAAAAACGATACTACTTCAAGCATACTAAAAAGCAATGATGTCTTCTCAAAATATCATGGCTAAAGAAAGTTATCCCTACAAAATCATATAATCTTGTCATGCTCTATCTTCTTAACAGAAAGTATTTATCATGCACAACCCCGATGACAAGCCAAGCAATTGGTTCATACTTTTTAACGCGCTTCAGCTTTTTCAACTCTCACGCAATACATGAGTGTGAGCCATGGATATAGCACTATGGGTGGAATAGAATACGATGTTGGAGGTTGTGTGGAGAACACAAAAAGGAGAAAGTCTCACATTGATGAGGCTAATCAACGGGCTATGGATATGCCCATCAATTGATGTCAATGCAAGGAGTAGGGATTGCCATGCAACGGATGCACTAGGGCTATAAGTGTATGAAAGCTCAAAAGAAAACTAAGTGGGTGTGCATCCAACTTGCTTGCTCCTAAAGACCTAGGGCGTTTTGAGGAAAGCCATCATTGCAATATACAAGCCAGGTTCTATAATAAAAATTTCCCACTAGTAATATATGAAATTGACAAAATAGGAGACTCTCTACCATGAAGAACGGTGCTACTTTGAAGCACAAGTATGGAAAAAGGATAGTAACATTGTCCCTTCTTTTTTTTACTCTTTTTTTATTGGGCTCTTTTGGCCTCTTTTTATATATTTTTATATTTTCCTTTATTTTTCATCCGGAGTCTCATCCCGACTTGTGGGGGAATCATAGTATCCATCATCCTTTCCTCACATGGGACAATGCTCTAATAATGATGATTATCACGCTTCTATTACTTGTAACTCAAGAATTACAACTCGATACTAGAACAAAAATATGACTCTATATGAATGCTCCGGCGGTGTACCTGAAGGAAATATGCCCTAGAGGCAATAATAAGGTTGTTATTTTATATTATATTTCCTTATTCATGATAAAGGTTTTTTATTCATGCTAGAATTGTATTGATCGGAAACTTAAATACATGTGTGAATACATAAACAAATATTGTGTCCCTAGTAAGCCTCTACTAGACTAGCTCATTGATCAAAGATGGTTAAGGCTTTCTAACCATAGACATGTGTTGTCATTTGATAACGGGATCACATCATTAGGAGAATGATGTGATGGACAAGACCCATCCATTAGCTTAGCATAATGATCGTTCAGTTTTATTGCTATTGCTTTCTTCATGTCAAATACATATTCCTTCGACTATGAGATTATGCAACTCCCGGATACTGGAGGAATGCCTTGTGTGCTATCAAACATCACAACGTAACTGGGTGATTATAAAGATGCTCTATAGGTATCTCCGTAGGTGTTTGTTGAGTTGGCATAGATCGAGATTAGGATTTGTCACTCCGAGTATCGGAGAGGTATCTCTGGGCCCTCTCGATAATACACATCATAAGCTAGCAAGCAAATGACTAAGGAGTTGGTCATGGGGTGATGTATTACAGAACGAGTAAAGAGACTTGCCGGTAACGAGATTGAACTAGGTATAAAGATACCGACGATCGAATCTCGGGCAACTAACATACCGATGGACAAAGGGAATTGCGTATGTTGTCATAACGGTTCGACCGATAAAGATCTTCGTAGAATATGTAGGAGCCAATATGGGCATACAAATTCCGCTATTGGTTATTGACCGGAGAGGTGTCTCGATCATGTCTACATAGTTCTCGAACCCATAGGGTCCGCACGCTTAATGTTCGATGACGATATAGTATTATATGAGTTATGTGATTTTGTGACCGAATGTTGTTTGGAGTCCCGGATGAGATCACAGACATGACGAGGAGTCTCGAAATGGTCGAGAGGTGAAGATTGATATATAGGACGATGGTATTCGGACACCGGAGGTGTTTCAGGGGCTACTGGGTACTTATCGGGTCACCGGAAGGGGTTCCGGGCACCCCCGGCAAAAGATATGGGCCTTATGGGCCAAGAGGGGAAACACACCAGCCACAAGGGGCTAGTGCGCCCCCATATGGGCCAGCCTAAGGAGGATAAGGAAAGGGGGGAGGGAAAGGAAAGTGTGGATTAGGATTCCCACTTCCTCCCCCCTCCCCTCTTTCCTTCCACCTTGGGGATACATGGCAGGGGGGCGCGGCCAGGGCAGGAGCCCTAGGGCCGGCCGGCCACCTATGTGGTGCGCCAGGCTGCCTCCCCTCCCCCTACCACCTATATATATGTGGGGTCGTGTGCGGCGCCCCCTCCACCGTTTACACCCCGGTCATATTTTCGCAGTGCTTAGGCGAAGCCCTGCGGAGATCACTTCACCGCTGGCACGCCGTCGTGCTGACGAAACTCATCTACTACCTCGACGTCTTGCTAGATCAAGAAGGCGAGGGACGTCACCGAGCTGAACGTGTGCAGAACGTGGAGGTGCCGTGCGTTCGGTACTTGATTGGTTGACGTGAGAAGAAGTTCGACTACATCAACCGCGTTGTGAAACGCTTGCGCTTACGGCCTACATGGGTACGTAGACACACTCTCCCTCTCCTTGCTATGCATCTCCATGGATATATTATTGTGTGTGCGTAGAATTTTTTTTTTCCATGCAACGATTCCCAACAGTGGCACCATGAGCCAGGTCTATGCGTAGATGATATGCACGAGTAGAACACAAAGAGTTGTGGGCGGTGATAGTCATACTGCTTTACCACCAACACCTTATTTTGATTCGGCGGTATTGTGGGATGAAGCGGCCCGGACCAACCTTACATGTCCACACGCATGAGATCGGTACCACCAACAGACATGCAACTAGTTTTGCATAAAGGTGGCTGACGGGTGTCTGTTTCTCCTACTTTAGTTGAATCGAATTTGACTGCAGCCTGGTCCTTGAAGAAGATTAAAACAACAAACTTGACGAATCACCGTTGTGGTTTTTGCCGTAGGTAAGAACGGTTCTTGCTAGAAACCCGTAGCAGCCACGTAAAACTTGCAACAACAAATTAGAGGACGTCTGACTTGTTTTTGCAGGGTATGTTGTGATGTGATATGGTCAAGACATGATGTGATATACGTTATTGTATGAGATGATCATGTTATGTAAGTTATCGGCAACCGGCAGGAGCCTTATGGTTGTCTCTTTATTGTATGAAATGCAAACGCCATGTAATTGCTTTACTTTATCACTATGCGTTAGCGATAGTTGTACAAGCAATAGTTGGCGAGACGACCACGATGCAACGATGGAGATCAAGGTGTCGAGTCGGTGACGATGAAGATCATGACGATGCTTTGGAGATGCGGATCAAAAGCATAAGATGATGATGGCCATATCATGTCACATATTTTGATTGCATGTGATGTTTATCCTTTATGCATCTTACTTTGCTTAGAACGGCGGTAGCATTATAAGATGATCCCTTCACTTAATTTCAAGATAAAAGTGTTCTCCCTGAGTATGGACCGTTGCTACAGTTCGTCGTTTCGAGACACCACGTGATGATCGGGTGTGATAGACTCTACGTTCACATACAACGGGTGTAAGACAGTTTTACACATGCAAAATACTTGGGTTAAACTTGACGAGCCTAGCATGTACAGACATGGTCTCGGAACACCGGAGACCGAAAGGTCGAACATGAGTCATATAGTAGATATGATCAACATAGAGATGTTCACCATTGATGACTACCCCATCTCACGTGATGATCGGACATGGGTTAGTTGATTTGGATCATGTATCACTTAAATAACTTGAGGGATGTTAATTTAAGTGGGAGTTCATTAGTAATTTGATTAATTCAACTTAAAAACTTATCATGAACTTAGTCTTAATAGTTTTTGCATATTTATGTTGTAGATCAATAGCTCGCAATATAGCTCTCCTATTTTTGATATGTTCCTAGAGAAAAATAAGTTGAAAGATGATAGTAGCAATGATGCGGACTGGGTCCATGATCTGAGGATTATCCTCATTGTTGCACAGAAGAATTATGTCCTTGATGCACCGCTAGGTGACAGACCTATTGCAGGAGCAGATGTAGACGTTATGAACGTTTGACAAGCTCGATATGATGACTACTTAAAAGTTTAGTGCGCCATGATTTACGGCTTAGAACCGGGACTTGAAAAACGTTTTGAACGCCATGGAGCATATGAGATGTTCCAAGAGCTGAAATTGGTATTTCAGACTCATGCCCGTGTCAAGAGGTATGAGACCTCTGACAAGTACTTTGCCTACAAGATGGAGGAGAATAGCTCAACCAGTGAGCATGTGCTTAGAATGTCTGGGTACTACAATCGCTTGAATCAAGTGGGAGTTAATCTTCCAGATAAGAATAGTGATTAACAAAGTTCTCTAGTCACTATACCAAGCTACTAGAACTTCGTGATGAACTATAATATGCCAGTGATGACGAAAATGATTCCCGAGCTCTTCGCGATGCCGAAATCGGCGATGGTAGAAATTAAGAAAGAGCATCAAGTGTTGATGGTTAACAAGACCACTAGTTTCAAGAAAAAGGGCAAGGGAAAGAGAGGGAACTTCAAGAAGAATGGCAAGCAAGTTGCCGCTCCCATGAAGAAGCCCAAAGCTGGACCCAAGCCTGAAACTGAGTGCCTCTACTGCAAAGGAAATGGTCACTGAAAAGGGAACTGCCCCAAATACTTGGCGGATAAGAAGGATGGCAAAGTGAACAAAGGTATATTTGATATACATGTTATTGATGTGTACCTTACTAGTATTAATGTTAGCCCCTGGGTATTTGATACCGGTTCAGTTGCTAAGATTAGTAACTCGAAACAGGAGTTACAAAATAAACAGAGACCAGTTAAGCGTGAGGTGACGATGTGTGTTGGAAGTGATTCCAAGGTTGATACGATCACCATCGCACACTCCCTCTACCTTTGGGATTAGTGTTGAACCTAAATAAATGTTATTTGGTGTTTGCGTTGATCATGAATGTGATTTGATCATGTTTATTGCAATACGATTATTCATTTAAGTCAAAGAATAATTGTTGTTCTATTTACATGAATAAAACCTTCTATGGTCATACACCCAATGTGAATGGTTTATTGAATCTCGACCGTAGTGATACACATATTCATAATATTGATGCCAAAAGATGCAAAGTTAATAATGATAGTGCATCATACTTGTGGCACTGTCGTTTAGGTCATATTGGTGTAAAGCGCATGAAGAAACTCCATGCAGATGGGATTTTGGAATCACTTGATTATGAATCATTGGATACTTGCAAACAATGCCTCATGGGCAAGATGACTAAAACTTCGTTCTCCAGAACAATGGAGCGAGCTAATGACTTATTGGAAATATACATACCGATGTATGCGGTCCGATAAGTGTTGAAGCACGCGACGAGTATTGCCATTTTCTGACCTTCACAAATGATTTGAGTAGGTATGGGTATATCTACTTAATGAAACACAAGTTTGAAACATTTGAAAAGTTCAAAGAATTTCAGAGTGAAGTGGAGAATCATCGTAACAAGAAAATAAAGTTTCTACGATCTGATCGTGGAGACAAATATTTGAGTTACGAGTTTGGCCTTCATTTAAAACAATGTGGAATAGTTTCACAACTCACGCCACCTGGAACACCACAGCGTAATGGTGTGTCTGAACGTCATAACCGCACTTTATTAGATATGGTGCGATCTATGATGTCTCTTACCGATTTACCACTATCGTTTTGGGGATATGCATTAGAGACAGCCGCATTCACATTAAATAGGGCGTCGTCTAAATCCGCTGAGACGACATCGTATGAACTGTGGTTTGGCAAGAAACCTAAGCTGTCGTTTCTTAAAGTTTGGGGTTGCGACACTTATGTCAAAAGGCTTCAGCCTGATAAGCTCGAACCCAAATCGGAGAAGTGCATCTTCATAGGATACCCTAAGGAAACAACTGGTTACACCTTCTACCACAGATCCGAAGGCAAGATCTTTGTTGCCAAGAATGGAACCTTTCTAGAGGAGTTTCTCTCGAAATAAGTGAGTGGGAGGAAAGTAGAACTTGATGAGGTAATCGTACCTTCTCTCGAATTGGAAAGTAGCACATCAGAGAAACCTGTTCCCGTGATGCCTACACCAACTAGAGAGGAAGCAAATGATAATGATCATGAAACTTCAGATCAAGTTGCTACTGAACCTTGTAGGTCAACCAGAGCACAATCTACACCAGAGTGGTACGGTAATCCTGTTCTAGAAGTCGTGTTATTAGACCAAGGCGAACCTACGAACTATGAAGAAACTATTATGAGCCAAAATTCCGACAGATGGCTTGAGGCCATGAAATCCGAGATAGGATCCATGTATGAGAACAAAGTGTGGACTTTGGTGGACTTGCCTGATGATCAGCAAGCCATAAAGAATAAATGGATCTTCAAGAAGAAGACTAAAACTGAAGGTAATGTTACTGTCTACAAAGCTCGACTTATCGCAAAAGGTTTTTGACAAGTTCAAGGAGTTGACTACGATGAGACTTTCTCACCCATAGCGATGCTCAAGTCCGTCCGAATCATGTTAGCAATTGCCGCATTTTTATGATTATGAAATCTGGCAAATGGACGTCAAAACTGCATTCCTTAATGGATTTCTTAAAGAAGAGTTGTATATGATGCAACCAGAAGGTTTTATCGATCCTAAAGGTGCTAACAAAGTGTGCAAGCTCTAGCGATCCATCTATGGACTGGTGCAAGCATCTCAGAGTTGGAATATACGCTTTGATGAGGTGATCAAAGCATATGGTTTTATATAGACTTATGGTGAAGCCTGTATTTACAAGAAAGTGAGTGGGAGCTCTGTAGCATTTCTGATATTATATGTGGATGACATATTATTGATTGGAAATGATTTAGAATCCCGAATAGCATAAAAAGGATACTTGAATAAGAATTTTTCAATGAAATACCTCGGTGAAGCTACTTATATATTGGGCATCAAGATCTATAGGGATAGATTGAGACGCTTAATATGACTTTCACAAATCACATACCTTGACAAGATTTTGAAGAAGTTCAAAATGGATCAGTCAAAGAAAGGGTTCTTGCCTGTGTTGCAAGGTGTGAAGTTGAGTAAGACTCAAAACCCGACCACGACGGAAGATAGAGAGAGAATGAAAGTCATTCCCTATGCCTCAGCCATAGGTTCTATAAAGTGTGCCATGTTGTGTACCAAACCTGTTGTGTACCTTACCATGAGTTTGGAAAGGGGGTACAATAGTGATCCAGGAGTAGATCACTGGACATCGGTCAAAATTATCCTTAGTTACCTAAGAGGACTAAGGAGATATTTCTCGATTATGGAGGTAATAAAGAGTTTGTCGTAAAGGGATACATTGATGCAAGCTTTGACGCCGATTCAGAAGACTTTGAGTCTCAATCTGGAAACATATTAAAAGTGGGAGCAATTAGCTAGAGTAGCTCCAAACAGAGCTTCGTAGACATAGAAATTTGCAAAAATACATACGGATCTGAATGTGATAGACCCGTTGACTAAACTTCTCTCACAAGCAAAACATGATCACTCGTTAATACTCTTTGGGTGTTAATCACATGGCGATGTGAACTAGATCATTGACTCTAGTAACTCTTTGGGTGTTGTTCACATGGCGATGTGAACTATGGGTGTTAAATCACATGGTGATGTCAACTAGATTATTGACTCTAGTGCAAGTGGGAGACCGAAGGAAATATGCCCTAGAGGCAATGATAAAGTTGTTGTTTCATATTATATTTCCTTATTCATGATAAAGGTTTATTATTCATGCTAGAATTGTATTGATCGGAAACTTAAATATATGTGTGAATACATAAACAAATACCGTGTCCCTAGTAAGCCTCTACTAGACTAGCTCGTTGATCAAAGATGGTTAAGGTTTCCTAACCATAGACATGTGTTGTCATTTGATAACGTAATCACATCATTAGGAGAATGATGTGATGGACAAGACCCATCCGTTAGCTTAGCATAATGATCGTTCAGTTTTATTGATATTGCTTTCTTCATGTCAAATACACATTCCTTCGACTATGAGATTATGCAACTCCCGGATACCGGAGGAATGCCTTGTGTGCTATCAAACTTCACAACGTAACTGGGTGATTATAAAGATGCTCTACAGGTATATATCTCCGAAGGTTTTTGTTGAGTTGGCATAGATCGAGATTAAGATTTTTCACTCCGAGTATCGGAGAGGTATCTCTGGGCCCTCTCGGTAATACACATCATAAGCTTGCAAGAAAATGACTAAGGAGTTGGTCATGAGGTGATGTATTACAGAACGAGTAAAGAGACTTGACAGTGGTGAGATTGAACTAGGTATGAAGATACCGACGATCGAATCTCGGGCAAGTAACATACTGATGGACAAAGGGAATTGCGTATGTTGTCATAACGGTTCGACCGATAAAGATCTTCGTAGAATATGTAGTAGCCAATATGGGCATCTAGGTTCCTCTATTGGTTATTGACCGGAGAGGTGTCTCGGTCATGTCTACATAGTTCTCGAACCCGTAGGGTCAGCACGCTTAACGTTCGATGACGACATAGTATTATATGAGTTATGTGATTTGGTGACCGAATGTTGTTCGGAGTCCCGGATGAGATCAAGGACATGACGAGGAGTCTCGAAATGGTCGAGAGGTAAAGATTGATATATAGGACGATGGTATTCGGACACCGGAAGTGTTTCGGGGGGTACCGGGTACTTATCGGGTCACCAGAAGGGGTTCCGGGCACCCCCGACAAAAGATATGGGCCTTATGGGCCAAGAGGGGAAACACACCAGCCACAAGGGGCTGGTGCGCCCCCCATATGGGCCGGCCTAAGGAGGATAAGGAAAGGGGGGAGGGGAAGGAAAGTGTCAATACATGGCAGGAGGGCGCGGCTAGGGCAGGAGCCCTAGGGCCAGTCGGCCACCTATGTGGTGCGCCAGGCTGCCTCCCCTCCCCCTCCCACCTGTATATATGTGGGAGGGGGGCGCCTAGCACACACGAGACAATTGTCTAGCCATGCGCGGCGCCCCCCTCCACCGTTTACACCCCCGATCATATTTTCGTAGTGCTTAGGCGAAGCCCTGCGGAGATCACTTCACCATCACCGTCACCATGCCATCGTGCTGACGAAACTCATCTACTACCTCGATGTCTTGCTTTATCAAGAAGGCGAGGGATGTCACCGAGCTGAACGTGTGCAGAAAACGCGGAGGTGCCGTGCGTTTGGTACTTGATCGATTGACGTGAGAAGAAGTTCGACTACACCAATCGTGTTGTGAAACGCTTCCGCTTACGGTCTACGAGGGTACGTAGACACACTCTCCCTCTCATTGCTATGCATCTCCATGGATAAATCATTGTGTGTGCGTAGAATTTTTTTGTTTTTCCATGCAACGATTCCCAATAGTACCGGTATGTGCAATGATCTAGCGTGACGTGTATAAAAAATATGAACGGTGGCCAAGCCACAAATACTATGCCAACTATATGATCATGCAAAGCAATATGACAATTGATGCGGCTTGAAGCTACATCGGTATTTCCCCAAAGAGGAAGGGATGATGCAGCACAACGATGGTAGGTATTTCCCTCAGTGATGAGACCAAGGTTATCGAACCAGTAGGAGAACCAAGCAACAACACGTAAGCGGCGCCTGCACACAAATAACAAATACTCACAACCCGACATATTAAAGGGGTTGTCAATCCCTTTCGGGTAACGGCGCCGGAAATTGGCAAACGGACGTGAATAAATTGTAGTAGCTTGATAAATCGAACGCCAAATAAAATAAATAAGAATAAATTGCAGCAAGGTATTTTTGTATTTTTGGTTTAATAGATCTGAAAATATAAGCAAAGGAAAAATAGATCGCAGAGGCAAATAATATGAGAAAGAGACCCGGGGGCCGTAGGTTTCACTAGTGGCTTCTCTCGAGAAAAATAAACGGTGGGTAAACAAATTACTGTTGGGCAATTGACAGAACTTCAAATAATCATGACGATATCGAGGCAATGATCATTACATAGGCATCACGTCCAAGATTAGTAGACCGACTCCTGCCTGCATCTACTACTATTACTCCACACATCGACCGCTATCCAGCATGCATCTAGTGTATTAAGTTCATGGAGAAACGGAGTAATGCAATAAGAACGATGACATGATGTAGACAAGATCTATTTATGTAGAAACAGACCCCATCGTTTTATCCTTAGTAGCAACGATACATATGTGTCAGTTCCCCTTCTGTCACTGGGATCAAGCACCGTAAGATCGAACCCACTACAAAGCACCTCTTCCCATTGCAAGATAAATAGATCAAGTTGGCCAAACAATACCCAAATATCAGAGAAGAAATACGAGGCTATAAGCAATCATGCATATAAGAGATCAAAGAAACTCAAATAACTTTCATGGATAAAAAGGTAGATTTGATCATAAACTCAAAGATCATCCGATCCCAACAAACACACCACAAAAAGAGTGACATGATATGGATCTCCAAGAGAACATTGTATTGAGAATTAAACGAGAGAGAGGAAGCCATCTAGCTACTAACTACAAACCTGAAGGTAAAGAACTACTCACGCATCATCGGAGAGGCACCAATGGAAGTGGTGAACCCCTTCGTGATGGTGTCTAGATTGGATCTGGTGGTTCTGGACTCTGCGGCGGCTGGAATTGATTTTCGTCGACTCCCCTAGGGTTTCTGGAATATTGGGTATTTATAGAGTAAAGAGGCGGTCCGGGGGCACCCGAGGTGGGCACAACCCACCAAGGCGCGCATGTGCCTCCAAGCGCGCCCTGGTGGGTTGTGCTCCCCTCGGAGCAGCCCCCAGGTGCTTCTTCGGCCCATTGGTTGTCTTCTGGTCCAGAAAAAGTTTCGCTGTGTTTGGACTCCGTTTGGTATTGATTTCCTGCGATGTAAAAATATGCAAAAAAACATCAACTGGCGCTTGGCACTATGTCAATAGGTTAGTACCAATCAATGATTTAAATGGGCTATAAAATGATTATAAAACATCCAATATTGATAATATAACAGCATGGAACAATAAAAAATCATAGATACGTTGGAGACGTATCAACAATGATGATATGTGTCATAATGAAAGGAAGAGTGGAAGTTGCATGGCAATATAACTCGGAATGGCTATGGAAATGCCATAATAGGTAGGTATGGTGGCTGTTTTGAGGAAGATATAAGGAGGCTTATGTGTGAGAGAGCGTATCATATCATGGGGTTTGGATGCATCGGCGAAGTTTGCATCACAACTCAAGGTGAGTAAGGGCAATGCACGGCACCGAAGAGGCTAGCAAAATGCGGAAAGGTGAGAGTGCGTATAATCCATGGACTCAACATTAGTCATAAAGAACACACATACTTATTGCAAAAGTTTATTAGCCCTCGAAGAAAAGTACTACTACGCATTATCCTAGGGGGATAGATTGGTAGGAAAAGACCTTCGCTCATCCGCAACCGCCACTCATAAGGAAGACAATCAATAATAAATCATGCTCCAATTTCATAGCATAACGAGAGACCATACGTGCATGCTTCGGGGATCACAAACCTTAACACAAATATTTTTACTAAACCACAATTACTCACTAGAATGACTCTATAATATCACCATTTTTATATCTCGAAACAAATGCAAGGAATCAAACTTCTCGTATATTCAATGATCTTCATGAAAGTTTTATTATATCCCTCTTGAATACCCATCATATTAGGACTAAATTCATGACTTAAGCAAATTGCCATACTATTTATAAGACTCTCAAAATGTTATAAGTTAAGCATGAGAGTTGATCAATTTCTTCAAAATATAACCACCGACGTGCTCTAAAAATATAAGTTAAGCACTCGAGCAACTACCTAGCTCAAAAGATATAAGTAAAGCACATAGAGTATTCTAATAAATTCACGATTAATGTGTGTCCCTCTCAAAAGGTGTGTCCAGCAAGGATGATTGTTGCAAACTAAAAAGCAAATAAAGCAAAGACTCATATAATACAAGACGCTCCAAGCAAAACACATATCATGTGGTGAATTATATAGCCTCAATTAATTTACCGATGGATTGTAGACAAAACAGGGGATGCCATCCGGGGCATCCCTAAGCTTAGATGCTTGATTGTCCTTGAATATTACCTTGGGACGCCATGGACATCACCAAGCTTAGGCTCTTGCCACTCCTTATTCCTTAGCCCATCGAAATTTCACCCAAAACTTAAAAAACTTCACAACACAAAACTCAACAGAAAACTCATGAGATCCGTTAGTATAATAAAGCAAATCACCACCTTTAGGTACTGTTGTAAACTCATTCCAATTTATATTTGCATTATATCTACTGTATCCTAACTTCTCCATGGTTCATACCCCCCCCCCCCCGATACTACCCATAGATTCATCAAAATAAGCAAACAATGCATAGAAAACAGAATCTGTCAAAAACAGAACAGTCTGTAGTAATCTGGACTTTAGCCAAACTTCTGTAACTCCAAAAATTCTAAGAAATTAGGAAAGCATGGGAAATTTGTATATAAATCTTGTGTAGAAAAATTCAGATCAAAAGCACGTTTCGGTGAATTTACAAAATTCAAGAATTGAGCGCAAAAGTTTCTGTTTTTCAGCAAAATCAAACCAACTATCACCCAAAATCATCCCAAAGGTCTTACTTGGCACAAAAACTAATTAAAATAATAAAACATAATCATAACAGAAGTATAATTGCATATTTATTGAAAAGAAGAAGAAAAACAAAAACATAAAATAAAATTGGGTTGCCTCCCAACAAGCACTATTGTTTTACGCCCCTAGCTAGGCATAATGCATAGATCTAGGTATTGTCATCTTTCGTATTCAATCCATAAGTGACCCCCATAATAGATTCATATGGCAACTTAATTTTCTTTCTTGGAAAGTGTTCCATGCCCTTCCTTAATGGAAATTGAAATCTAATGTTTCCTTCTTTCATATCAATAATTGCACCAATCATTCTAAGGAAAGGTCTACCAAGAATTATGGGGCATGTAGGATTGCAATCAATATCAAGCACAATAAAATCTACGGGCACATAGTTCCTATTTGCAGTAATAAGAACATCATTAATTCTTCCCATTTGTTTCTTAACAGTGGAATCTGATAAGTGCAAATTGAAAGAACAATCATCAAGTTTGTGGAAACCTAGCACATCACATAAGGTTTTTGGAATAGTGGAAACGCTAGCACCCAAATCACACAAAGCATTGCACTCATAATCTGTAATCATAATTTTAATGGTAGGTTTCCATTCATCATAAAGCTTTCTAGGGATTGAAACTTCCAACTCAAGTTTTTCTTCAAAAGATTTCATCATAGCATCAATGATATGTTTAGTAAAAGCCTTATTTTGATTATAAGCATGAGGTGAATTAAGCATAGATTATAACAAGGAAATACACTCAATCAATTTTTTTATTAAATTCCTTGAAAATCAAAAGAGTGGGCTCATCACTAGTTAAAGTTTTGACCTCGCCAAACCCACTTTTATCAACTTTTTCATTAAGATCTTCACCCTCCAAATTATTGGGACGCCTTCTAGATAAAGTTGACTCCTCTCCAGTCCCTTCTTTATCAAGTTTTATATTAGCAAACAAAGATTTAATAGGAGTCACACCAATCACTTTAAGATCTTCATCAAGATTATCGCGAAAACTAGAAGAACATACTTTTTCTAGCCATTCTCTCTTAGATCACATCCTAGTGATTCTCTCCCTACATTCATTAATAGAAATTTTGGATTGGTTTTAGAGACTCATTAATATCAAGCTTGAGCGGCATATATCTAATCTTAAAGGAATCAATCTCATGAGAAACTCTATCAACGTTTCTAGCCAAATAATCAATCTTAAGCAATTTTTCTTCTACCATAGCATTGAAAATCTTTTGGGAGTTAATAAAATCTTTAATATTATTCTCAAGATCAGAGGGTATCTTATTATAATTTCCATAAGAATTGCTGTAGGAATTACCATAATTATTAGAGGAATTACTAGGAAACGGTCTAGGATTAAAATTACCTCTATACGCGTTATTACCAAAATTGTTCCTACCAACAAAATTCACATCCATAGATTCATTATTATTCTCAATCAAAGTAGACAAAGGCATATCACTAGGATCAATAGGATCACTCTTGCTAGCAATCAATTTCATAAGTTCATTCATCTTTCCACTCAAAGTATTAATTTCTTCAATAGCATGCACTTTTTACTAGTAGAAGATCTTTCGGTATGCCACTGAGAGTACTTTGCCATAATATTATCTAGGAATTTAGTAGCTTCTCCTAATGTGATTTTCATAAAAGTACCACCCGTAGCGAGATCTAAAAGATTTCTAGATGCAAAATTCAATCCAACATATTTTTTGTATGATCATCCATAAACTTAAACCATGAGTAGGGCAATTTCTTATCATTAATTTCATCCTCTCCCATGTTTGTGCAACATGTTCATGATCAAGTTGCTTAAAATTCATAATATCGTTCCTAAGAGAAACGATCTTAACAGGAGGAAAAATACTTGGAAATAAAAGCATCCTTACACTTATTCCATGAATCAATATATACTATCTTTAGGCAAGGATGAGAACCAAGTTTTAGCACAATCTCGTAGTGAGAATGGAAATAGATTCAATTTAACAATATGATTATCCACATCTTTTTTATTTTGCATATCACACAATCCAACGAAATTATTAATATGGGATGCAACATCTTCATTAGGACTATCAGAAAATTGTTCTTTCATAACAAGATTCAACAAAGCGGCATTAATTTCATAAGATTCCGCACTAGTGGCGGGGGCAATGGGAGTACTAATAAAATCATCATTATTAGTGTTGGAAAAATCACACAACTTAGTATTTTCTTGAGACATCGTGACAGAGCAAGTAATCTAGCACACAAGCAAACAGAAAGCAAATGAAAAAACAAACAAAAAGAAGGCAAATATTTTTGTATTTTTCTAAAAAAGTTTCAGAAGTGGGGGAGAGGAAAACAAGAGGCAAATGACAAATGGTGTAAATGCAAGAGATGAGAGTTTATGATGGGTACTTGGTAGGCTTGATGTAGATCCTCCCCGACAACGGCGCTAGAATTTCTTCCTGATACTTGTTGAGCTTGCGTTGGTTTTTCCCTTGAAGAGGAAAGGGTGATGCAGCAAAGTAGAGATAAGTATTTTCCTCAGTTGAGAACCAAGGTATCAATCTAGAAGGAGGAACACACAAGTCACCAATGAGTGTACCTACACAAACAAACAAATACTTGCACCCAACACGATAAAGGGGTTGTCAATCCCTTCACGGTTACTTGCAAGGATGAGATATGATAGTGATAGATATAAAAGATAAGTAAAAGTGCAAAATAAGATAAAGGTAAATAAATTGCAGCAAGGTATCTTTGGGTTTTGGTTTTATAGATATGAAAATAATATGGTAAAAGGTAGACCCGGGGCCATAGTTTTCATTAGAGGCTTCTCTCTTGAAAGAAATTAAGCATACGGTGGGTAAACAAATTATTGCTGGGCAATTGATAGAAAAGCGAATAATTATAACGATATCCAAGGCAATGATCATGTATGTAGGAATCACATCCGTGACAAGTAGACCGACTCCTGCCTGCTTCTACTACTGTTACTCCACACATCGACTGCTATCCAGCATGCATCTAGTGTATTAAGTTAACAAGAATGGAGTAACACCTTAAGCAAGATGACATGATGTAGAGGAATAGATCTAATCAATATGAACAAAACCCATCTTTTTATCTTTAGTGGCAACAATACAAATACGTGTCATGTCCCCTTCTGTCACTCGATATAAGCACCGCAAGATTGAACCCACTACAAAGCACCTCTCCCATTGGAGGGAAAATCAATCTAGTTGGCCAAACCGAATCAATAGATCGGAGAGAAATACAAAGCTATCTTAATCATGCATAAAAGAGTTCATAAAAGACTCAAATAATATTCATAGATAATCAGATCATAAACCCACAATTCATAGGATCTCAACAAACACGCAGAAAAGAAGATTACATCGAATAGATCTCCAAGAACATCGAGGAGAACATTGTATTGAAGATTAAAGAGAGAGAGGGGGTCATCTAGCTACTAGCTATGGACCCGTAGGTCTGCGGTAAACTACCCACACATCATTGGAAGGGCAACAAGGTTGATGTAGAAGCCCTCCGTGATCGAATCCCCCTCCCGGGGAGTACCGGAAAAGGCCCCAAGATGGGATCTCACGAGGACAGAAACTTGCGGCGGCGGAAAAGTATTTTTGGTGTGCCCTCTGGTCTACGGGGAATATTTGGGTATTTATAGAAGAAGAATTAGGGCTAGAGGTGCCACAGGGGGCCCACAAGCCTGGGGGCGCGCCCTCCGAGCTTGTCGTGGCCTCGTGGCTCTTCTGGCCTCCTTCCGAAGCTTCCAGGGTGTCTTTTGGTCCAAGAAAAATCGTCAACAAGGTTCGTTCCTTTTGATATTGATTTTCTATAAAGACAAAAACAAGGAAAAAAACAGCAACTAGCACTGGACACTAGGTTAATAGGTTATTCCCAAAAAATGATATAAAATAGCATCATAATGCATATAAAATATCCAAGATTGATAATATAATAGCATAGAACAATAAAAAATTATAGATACGTTGAAGATGTATCAGAGCATATTGTACCATGTGACCTCACACACCATGGCGAACGACAAACGGGGGAAGAAAAGAGGAAAATATGGAGCAACTAGTTTTGGTCCTTGCCGCCCGGCTTTAATAGGTGCTGGTAGGCTCCTCGGGCGGCGCACCGACCAACATGCCTTGAATGTGGGCAGGAAACTGGTGAGCTCCGATTTGGTTTTCTGTGGGTTCAGATTGTCAATCTGGCGTGACAAATGCGTCTGAGCTGCCTCAAATCCTTTCCACACCTGAACTGAGTTTGGGGGTGCAGACAACTTAGATATTAGACATGTGAGTTAGGAATGAGGCCCGGCTGAATACATTTATGGGTCTTGTCCAAACTGTTAGAGCACCTACAACCGGACCCCTCATATTACCCCCACACGTCGGACGGCCTGGTCAGTGACCAATCACTTTTTTGCGACGCAACCAAACCTCTCAAACTAGCCCTATGCGTCCGAGCTGTCCGACACCCCCATACCCAACCCATATGTGGGGTGAATATGAGGAGGATTGGACACGTCCGCCACATCAGATCTGGTCTAGCTTGTCCCATAAATACTCCATTGGACCAAACCCTAGTCAAAGTCCACACCCTCGACCACTCTGCTTCGTTTCCACTGCTCGTCTCCTCGTTTCCCCTCTCCTCCACCATGTCCGGCTCCGCCAACCAATCTGGTAGCGCATCCGACAGTGAGTCTGATCCGTCGACTGGGAAGGGTTCTTGAAGGAGGACTGAAGAAATAAAGGGTGTACCAGTCAGTCCGTGGTCGTATACAGTGCCAAATTTGAAAATCGTGATTGTATATGCTCTTACTTGGAACAAATGGGACGGAATGAGTATCTGATTCGATTGAAGATGTTCTAACCTATATCTTCTATACTTATAGTAGTAGTACTTAAATAGTTGCTACGCGTTGGTGGTGGATCTTTTAAAAAGATTCGCTGCCTCGCGAGCCGTGGGATCTGACACAAACAAGAGGCCAAATGTCTTACTTTATTTTGCAACAGAGGTCTTATTGCGGAAACATTTACAACAGAGGTTATGTTATAGTTTTTTTGCAACATAGGTTATGTTGCGGATTTTTTTTGCAACATAGATCGGGTTGCAGAATGTTTTTCCTGTCTTCACTTTTTTTTCCAACAATGGTGATGTGGCGGGAGAACTTTGGCAACATATGTAATGTTGCAGAAAAATTTAAAACTGAAAATGTGCATAAACATTGATGTTGTTGCCTGTGTCGAGCGCATCGTCGCTGGCCTCAGTAGAGCAATAGCGCTGCCGCTCCCGCTATTTCAGAAGCACGCCGGGGAGAACCACCACCACCACCACCACCGGCGACCGCCACCGCCTACCACTTATGCCAGCTACAGGAGCAGAGAGAAAGGAATGTCTCGATCCATACAGAGGCCGGTCGCAGCCGGCGGAAATCCCACCATCGTCACCGCCGCGGGGGTCTGCCGGGTTGCCTCATAGGCCTACGCTGCCGCCCTCCCTAGTCCCAGCTGCCGACACCCTCCGTAGTCCCAGCCGCTGCAGGATCTAACCCCTCGTCGATTTGCAACAAGAGGCTAGTTGCATAACCCCTTTATAAAACAATGGACGAGTTGCAGAACGTTGACACATAGGGGTTGGTTCCTAACCGTCTGATTAATAGCCCATCCAATGAACACGGAGGTGGCGGACGCTCACGCAGGATCGATCGGTTGAAGAGAATCATTTTCCACTTAAATAAGGCTAGTCCCGATGATTTTATGTTAGACAGAGATTAATTAAGAAGAGAGTTATGACTTTGTCTTTTACGGTGGTTAATTAAGAAGAGAGATTCTGATAAAGTCACCACTAGCCATATGTGGTTAAAAAAACAAAGCATATTAAATGAGAGATAACCCTCCATTGTTAAGAATCCTATCTTCCTGAAGAAGCCTCGGATACAATCAAAATCCAAACCCAACGCCTTGTCATGTGCGTCACTGTGAGGGTGCTTGGATCCAAGGGACTTATTTTAGTCTGACTAAAAATAGTCTCTTTAAGAGGTTAAAGTTCCAAGCACCCCTCACTAAAGAGGAGCTAAAACTAGTCTTGAGACTAAATTTTTTTAGTGAGGAGTACCCCTACTAAAATGTGGATTAGTCCTCTCTCCTCATTTAACTTCTCTCCTTTAACACATGCAAGTTCTGGATTGAAGAGTTTGAAGGATAATAAATGCTCATTAACTTGATTTTAATCTCTTTAGTATTTGAAACCAAGCATGGGTGAGGCTAGGAAGTTTTAGTCCCACTACTTTTAGTCACACAAAGTCTAAAACGTATCAAACACCCTGTGTTGGGCAGGCTGGCGGGTGGGCGTGGAAAGCCGTCGTCAATCCTCGCCGAGCACAGGAGAAAAGGCTGCTCCAATTGGCCCTGCCACCGAGGCCGCGGTCACGTGAAGCCCCTCTTCTGCCTTTCCTCCTCTTTCCCCACTCCCCACTCCCCCCCAACACACCAAAATTTCCCCTTCGCTCGTCTCCGCCATGCCTGGACTCTCCTGACCTAGCTAGCCGTGGCGTGCCCCACAACCCCTCCGCCCCTCTCGCGCGCGTCGCCATTACTCTTCTCCCTCGTCGCGGCATCGCGTGCCTCCACCCCGTCCGCAACCTCCGCCCGTTGGTTGGGTTTGGAGGTAACTTGGAGGTATGTTTCCGTCCAGCGATTAATAGTTAAGAAATCCCACTGAACTCCACAATGCGCACGCGGCACGCCGTCTAGATCCGCCACTGACCCAGCCGGTTGCTCCAGCGTCCAGCGTCCAGCCTCCGCGGGCCGCCGAAGATGGGCTTCATGGGGGCGAAGCTGTTCCCGTCGTGCGAGAGCATGTGCGTCTGCTGCCCGGCGCTGCGCCCGAGCTCGCGCCGCCCCGTCAAGCGGTACAAGAAGCTGCTCGCTGAGATATTCCCCAAGACGCCTGTAAGTGCCCGCTTGTCGCTATTGTTGGCCGGCCTGGTTGGTTGCTGCTGCGGTCGTTGAATATGCTGTGCTGTGCTGTCTTCGATCTATAAGTGGAGTAATCCACATGTTCCTTAAACATGCTCCACAGAACGTGGCCATGTCACATGGTTATCTTCTGCCACTGTGTAATTGTTTTTTGCAGAATGCAGCTTCCGCTGTTGCTTGCAAAGGACACACTAATGCTCACACATACTTGATACTTCAGTATTAGGGCGTATAGTTGCTCATAGAGTAGAGTTTACCTTTGCAGGAGGGTCCCCCAAATGAGAGGAAAATCATGAAGTTATGCGAGTATGCTGCCAAGAATCCCCTGCGCATTCCAAAGGCATGTGACCTTTGCATCATGCTTTCTCACGTTTCATTGCTAGAATATTCGTTAGGAGTCTTTGGTTAATCAATATTCAGTAGGTTTCTCTTCACTGCATGCTTGTCAGATTGCCAAGTTTCTGGAACAGAGGAGTCGCAAGGAGCTGCGCGCTGCTCATTTGAACTATGTCAAGATAATCACTGAAGCATACAGCAAGCTACTCTTCATTTGTAAGGAGCAGATGTGAGTTTCTGAGATTCTTGGCTGCCACTCACGTTTTCTATTTGAAAATGTTAATGGTTTCTGATGAAGCTTCGTGGCTAAAAAGTTATGTTACTGTGTGCATGTGATGGTATAGGGCATATTTTGCCATCAGCCTGGTGAACGTCCTTACCGACCTTCTGGAAAGCAAGCAGGAGAACATTCATATCCTTGGATGTCAAACTTTAGCGAGGTTTATTTACAGCCAGGTGGGCATTATGATGGATCAGACATGCTTAGAGTTATAAACATTGCATTTCAATCTGTTCCTCCTAATCATGAAAGGCTACTACTCGAGTCACTTTATTTTTTTTAGTTATGTATGACATTCACTATGTTGTCACATTCACAGGTAGACAACACATATGCACGAAATATTGAGAGCTTGGTCCACAAAGTGTGCACACTTTCACGGCAACAGGGAGTGGAGCATAGTCTTCTGCGTGCAGCAAGCCTACAGTGTCTCTCAGCAATGGTAAATGTGGCTTTGCAGCTCTCTTTCTTCATTTCTGTTATCTTCTTCACATTTCAAGGTAATTTGTTTGAATGTCCAGTTCAGTTAACTATTGTAATACTCGTGCAGATCTGGTTTATGAAGGAGCATTCATACATATTTGCTGATTTTGATGAGGTAACTACAATCAGTTCTTTTAGTTGCATTGCTCCATTGGTCATTACTTGTGGCTGTGGAGAATCAAAGGAGATTAAGCTTGTTTCTTGGACAGTTGAGTTCCAAATTGCTCAACCTGGTTGCTTGCTTAGTTGCTCGTTTGCACCAGGTTATTACCAATAGAATGCTTGTGTGGTCATAAAGAACACCATTATTTATCTTGTCTTCTGCAGACTGCAAATGTTGTTGACTTATCCAGTTTTTTAATGATTTCTGTTTTGACTTCTAGTAAAATGGTTATATCATGGCACATAAGAACTTTTATATTTCTCAAGTTTAATGCAATGATGGATGTTGACAATCTAACTCTCTTTGACGTGACAGATGGTGCAGTCGGTCTTGGAAAATTATAGGATGGATGGAACTGCTGGTGGTGATGATGACAGACATGCATCACAGCATAACTGGGTTGATGAAATAGTCAGGCGTGAGGGAAGAGCTGGTTTAGGTGGAGGTAATGATGTAAATTTCTGTGGTGCAACAACTACTAGACTGCGATCAGCAAGGGACTCTTCAGCACTGACCAGGTGAAGTGTCATTCTCATTCATATATACCCGCTATAGCACTTTTTCTTTTCCCTAAATTTTGTGCAGAAAAAAAAAGCATGCTGGTGCACATCATACACACTTTTACTGCATTGCAACTTTTCAGTTCATTTTAGTTCTGTATGGTGTCTAGCAATAGTGCATGTCATTCCTTTTCATACTTTGAAGGGTACATACATGCTAGAAGCCTATAACCGAGGTTCAGATACCACACTTAAAAAGTGTAGGTGTCTTTCAACTTCTATTGACAACTTATTTGTATGGCTAGTGTGACCTTGCTATCAAGTACATGCACATTGCACTGGAGATGCAGAAAAAGAGCACGAAACATTGAGAAGAAAATTTCCTTTTGAAGCATAGCAGATTATAATATAAATAAGTCAAGTATGTTTTTTCGCTGTTTAATCCATCAATCAAGGGATGAATGGTAACTTGGCACCAGAAGTAATGGCCTTGAGAATGACCGTCCAACCTATATTCTGTGACATGTTTGATGCTGCTTCTTTTTAATATTCGAGCTCAGATGAACCCAACATATTATGATTCATTTGAATGACTATGCAGGGAGGAGCGTGAATCTCCAGAAGTATGGTCCCATATTTGTGTTCAGAAGCTTGTGGAACTGGCCAAAGAGAGTACAACTATGCGACGCATCCTTGATCCAATGTTTTCTTACTTTGATATGAAGAAACAATGGGCTCCTCGGCATGGATTAGCTTTGCTTGTCTTGTCTGATATGTCTTACCCAGAGAAGAGTTCAGGTAAATTTTTGTTCCCAAGAAGATTTTGAATTTTGAACTATCAATCAAAATAGTAAAAATACGTAGGTCATGTTATGCTATACATGAGCTTTCTATTTATTCTTCTAATTACATGGCATGCTATGAAGATCCTTTTCTTTCTAGTAATAGATAAAGTGTCGTCAATTTTCTTGCTGTTCCATTCTTCCAATCTATTTAGTTATCTTTGAGCAAACACTATGTTTGGCGTTTTCAATTGTTGAATGTATTATAAGTCTTCTTATATTGTTGTGATTGCTCGTTTCTCGGTAGATCGTGACCCATTTTCTGATGGAATACATTTGCAGTCCACAGTGCACTTTCCTTTCCTGTTTGCAACATATTTAAGGTGTTTCCTTGTCTGCTAAAGTGCTAATACATTTGTTTCTCATAGGCAACGAACAATTGATTTTGACTACTGTCATCCGTCATCTGGACCACAAGAATATTTTGCATTGTCCTCAGACTAAATCTGATATTATTCAGACAGCAACATCTTTGGCACGGCAGCTGCGATCACGAGGAGTTTCTCCTGAACTTGCAGTAGCAGGTGACTTGTGCAGGCACTTGAGGAAAACACTAGAGGCCATGGAGTCAGCCAGTGTTGCAGAGCTGAGCTTGAATGAGTCTCTTCAAAATTTCCTGGAGGGCTGTCTTGTTGAAGTCGTAAGAGGAGTATGTCCCACACTATTCCAGTTACACGCTAACATTTGTTAACTGCCATGGATGTTTTTAGTGCATCTTTCTTAGAAATCTGCAACTGCGAGAGCTTTGACGCTGAAGAGTCACACTAGTATATAGTTTTATACATACATTCCCTTCACTTTTGTTAATTTTTTGGAACTTCTTATAGGTTAAAGATGTGCGCCCACTTTATGACATGATGGCAATTACATTGGAGAATTTGCCTTCTATTCCTGCTGTTGCTAGAGCAACTATTGGAAGTTCGCTGATACTTTGCCACATAATCTCTTTGACATCAGTATCTTCGGACGCTCCTATGGTCAGTTCTGAATTTATACTATGCACTCATCAAATAATTTCTAAATTAATAAAGAGTGGTGTGATGAAGTTCAGAAACTGCGTATTCTCTTCTTCACATCAAATAATTTATTGCACTGCATGCTGTTCATCGTTTGCAGAATTCTACTCCGTGATCAGTTGGCTACTTCTGCCATTCTTTGCTGAGTTTTTAATCTAACTCTTCGTAGCAGGTGTTTCCGGAAGCACTCCTCCAGCAGATATTGAGATCCATGGTACATCCAGATGCAGACACTCGTGTGGGGGCGCACCACATATTTTCTGCTGTAATTGTCCGAGGCCCAAGCCATCAGAGGGGTGATTCAGAGTACCTATTTGCAACAAAAAAGTGTCAATCTCGATCACCATCAGTGTTTTCTTCAGCTACTGCTCTACTTGAGAAGTTAAGGAGAGAGAAAGAATGCTTAGGTTCAGATAAGCCTGGACATATGATGCATGATGATGGGAAGGAAAGAAACACCCATGAAGAGGATAATAAGCATGTTTGGGCACGAAAAAGCCCGGCTTATTTTTCAAAGTTGGTCTTTTCTTTCGTCGATCGATGGGCAACACTAGCTAGTTCTGCTGAGGTAACCCAGTCCTGCCCCATCCCCACCTCACCCCTGCAAGGTTCCTTGTTTTGTTGCGATGTATTACCTCCGTTCCATATTAGTTCACGCTCAAATGTATCTAGACGTATTTCAGTGCTACATACATCTGTTTGGGCGTCAACTAATATGGAACGGAGGGAGTATATATTTTTGGGTCTGGTTGGATCACTTGGGCCTCGTTTGGTTGCTGTGGATCCCCCAGGGATCCCGGCCTTTATCCAGGGGGCAAAGCCCACGCAGAAATTGTCCCCGGGAGAGAGAAGCCCAACATTTGGATGACCCAGCCCACGGGGCATGCCGGCCCTAACCCCTCTATTTTCCCGGGTGCAGTTTCCAGGCCTCCGCACTCGTGGAATTTCCCACGATTCTCTTCTCACGCGCAGTCGTTGTTCGTGACGCCCGCTTCCTTTGTTCATCTCCCCCGGTCCAGTTTCTTTCCTCTTACTCAAAAAAATCTCCCCCGGTCCAGCTGGCAGCTGTTGCCATTTGGTCACATGAATTGAGGGATATTTCCCCCACAAGAGGAGGGGATCGTACATACGCCCTGAATTCCCCCGAGGTGGTTAGCTGCCCTTGGTTTGTTCCCTCCGTCAACCAAATGAGCCCTTAGACTACCCATAGTGGGGAGTAACTTAGACTAGTAACATGCTATGTTACTAGTCTATGTTACTATATAGTGGGGCATAACATATGTGTGGTGTCATGCAACATTTCATTTATTAGGTTGTAGACTCATCTTGGCTTGGTATGTGTGATGTTACTCATTGTGTGAGTAACTAGCTATGTTACTCAATTTATTTCTCTCTTCATTAATTAGCTGCCACATTATCTTTTTTGCTTAGGTGTCATCTATGTTACTCCCACTATGGGTAGTCTTAGAGGGATACACAACTCATTGATCATGATTACTGAAGAAAAAACTTTTGACCCATCTTCCAGGAAACCAAAATCGTCCTGTTAACTGAAGATCAAACAAATCAATTGCTGTCTGCGTTTTGGATACAGGCCAATCAGACCGATAACACTCCTTTTAATTATGAGGCCATTGGTCATTCATACAGCCTCACTGTTCTTTCTTCCCGCCTTAAGGTACGAGTTCCTTTTTAAACCGTATCTTTTAAGTTTTCAAGTATACCCATGAAGAGTTTATCAAGTGATTCTCATTTTCCTCATTTTTGGATAGCACTTTTCTTCCATAAAGAGATACTTAGTCATGTCAATCTCTTTATGCTGCAAGAAATATATCCTTGCATACTATCGAAGTTCTCATTATCTTGGCTAAGTAAAATTTCCCATGTTGAAATAGTGGTTTTGGTGCTGCAGAATTCAAGCAACAGTAATAACATTCAGTTCTTCCAGTTGCCTCTGTCCCTCCGAAGTATTGCTTTAACTCCAAGTGGTAGGATCTGCATAATGAAATTTATGATCACATGTTTCCGCATCCGCATCATGAAGTTCACTCGTCTTATATGCAATTTTTCCAGGAGGCCTGCCCCCTTCTTGCCAACGGTCTATTTTTTCCTTAGCAACGAGTATGCTGGCTTTTGCTGGAAAAGTCTGTCATATTGTTGAATTGGCAGAGTTGCTAAGGTGTTTTACCTCATCCAATGTAAGTACTCTGTTGTAGTACAGAAACTATTAAGATACCTCTGTTTTGTTTTTTCATGTGAAACTTTACTTCAGTTTTCTCAAAAGAAGAAGTATTACCTCTAAGGTGTTTTACATTATCTGGTGTAAGTTCTAGTACATATGCTAATAAGATACTCCTATTATGTTTCTGCATGTGAAACTGTACTTCAGTTTTATATCTAAATAAAAGTATTACTTCTAAGGTACTCCCTCCGTCCCAAAATAAGTGTCGCTGATTTAGTACAACTACTAAATCAGCGACACTTATTTTGGGACGGAGGGAGTATTTTACATTATCTGATGCAAGTCCTAAGTTCTAGTACAGATGCTAATATGATACTCCTATTATGTTTCTTAGGTGAAACTTTACTTTGCTTTTTTTCCAAAAAAAATGTATACTTGCAGTATTTCTTGTGTGCAGCAACGCATGTGTTCATACTAATGTTCATTGGCGTGCCTCACTTTAATGGTAGCTTTCTTGTGGCCTTCTGTGCCCATTGCCCAATTATCTCTTCAATAACTTTTGTTTGTTCTACTCCCTCCGTTCATAAATAAGTGACACTATTTAGCAAATATAAAATTACCTTCAATTTCCTGAACATTTGCTGAAAACTATGTTATCATATTTTTTTGCAGATTGATTCTTATCTAAGAATTGGTGAAGACTTGCAACTCTATGTAAGGTTGCAATCGGATCTTGGCAGCTATGGTTCTGAAAGTGATCAAGACGTTGCTAGGTCTGTACTTTCTGATTGCAGAAAGAAAGTGGGAATAAATGATCAGCAAGTGCTTGATGTGATTGCCTGTGCACTTTCAAATTTAACAGAGGTTAGTCCTGTGAGAATGGTTCAATTTTGTCATCTATTTGCTGTTGACACTGCATTTTATGGCACTAGTGAGATCACATACTGATGCTGTTGAAAGTGAAGGTAACGTACTATTTCCTAATGTTCTTATAACTGCGTTATCAGATGGACAAGGATGCAGTGGCGAAGGAGCTCACAGAGATGTTTACTCCTGAAGAAGTTCCCTTGTTTGGTTCAAATTCAGCCCTTGACTGGGCCAACTTTCATGCGCAGGCATTTTCGGATGAATCCCTTTCTTTTGATGAGGTATGCCACTTACACTAAATGGTCCCTACTAATAGCGCAAATTTCATTAGGTGGTGGCACTTGCAAAAGTTTGCAATACTGCAATGTTCCTTCTTGTACTGTACGTTGCCATCATTAAAATGTATTTTTACATCTTCTCACATGTGTCCTTTTGCATTGTAGGAGTGTTCAAGAACATCTTCGGTAGATGGTGGATTGCATGACTCACCAATTACAAATACTGCTAGCTCCACATCCAAGATTACGCTTCCTCATTCTGCTCCCCGTGTCCTGGGTGTTGGTCAGCTGCTTGAATCGGTGAGTACCTGTTGTGAAATTCAGCTGCTGTTGCACACGGTGACACGGTTTACTACTCGGTTGTTGGCTCATAGTTCTTGTGTGGTACCTGTTGTGAAATACTCCCTCCGTCCCAAAATAAGTCAAGACACTTATTTTGGGACGGAGGGAGTACATGTCACTGTCCTGAACTGACAGTATTGCCGTGAACCAATTGGCTTCTCTGTTAGGGTGATCTTTTTTTTTGAACACCCAATGTTGAGTTCCTGGATCTGCCACTGCCCTAGCCCCTTTTCACTTGCTACCTCTGTTTCAGTGTTCACATTTTCTTGTCTGGTAAAGCTAGTATAACCACAGCAAAACATATACTTCGTTTTTGCATTGAGTTCTGAGTAGTAGACTGTTTCTCTGGTTAGGCGCTGCATGTAGCTGGCCAGGTTGCAGGGTCATCCGTTTCTACCTCCCCCCTCCCATACGGCACAATGACTAGTCAATGTGAGGCCCTGGGATCGGGCACTAGGAAGAAGCTATCAAGCTGGCTCGTGAATGGCCACAACTCGACTCCAGACAATCCTGTGCCAAGCCTTCCCGCTGCCGACCATTTCATCCTTCCTAAGGTATGAAGATTCTACAAAGCCCAACCGGTTTACTCTGAATCTTGTTTTCACTTTTCACTAACAACATTTGTCCAGGTAAATTTGTGTGGCTTCGAGATCAACCGCACGTCATCGGAGCCGTGCTCCATGGTGAAGCTTCCACCGGCTAGCCCATTCGACAACTTCCTGAAGGCAGCTTATCGCACCCCGCAGGAGATGTGATTACCCTTGCGGATCACAGCTAACCGTCGGAAGAAGTGCTAGACTGTAGTATCTAAGCTTTGAACACTGCCTCCTGTCTGCGAGTAACATGGTATCAGTTGTTGTAGCGTATGTATGACCACGTGTATCTATCTATGTACTAAAACGCCTGTAGCGTGTGTGTGATCATGTGCACCGCAGTACTAGATGTCTGTAACCTAGCGTGTCGTGTCTGTTGTCTGTAGCGAGAAGACTTGTGATCGAGACTAATGCCATGATCTGGGCATCTCTCCATTTCTTGTCCGTGTAGTCTAGAACGAGAAACAACAAAGCAAAATACGCCCGTTGAATCGTGGGACGGAGGGAATCACAGATATGCCGCATCACGTATCAGCTACTGCACGTTGTATATTTGAGCAGCAGTCATTTCTGTGTATATGCTGAAATGGGGTTACACAAGTGCAATGCTTTAAACACGATTTTTCGCAATGGTTAAAGAGTATGTGCGAGTTCAGGACATGCTTCATTGATAAACTTTTCCACAACTAATCATGCGCACACAACATGTGGCCAACATAATGACCACAAGAAGCATACGGCTGACGAAGTGTGACAAATTCCCAATTGTGACAATAAACTCAACATGTGTAGAAAGAACTGTAGGTGACTAGCTTTAGTTAACAGCTGACTAAGTAATATTGTTTTTGTTAGAGCGCGACTAAGATTTAAGGTGAGAGGCTTATTTTTTGGATCGGAATATTTAGCGAAGGTCAGATTTTTAGGCAAGGCAAATCGAATGTTTTACATGACAAATTATGTTTGCCGAGGGTGGCAAGTTTAGCTGGCGAGCATGGCAGCCAGAAAATTGCCATGCTCGCCAACTAAAATTTTCATCCTCACACCAACATAAATTGCCATGAGAAACATTTCCCCTTTTTTATTTCGAGGGAAGGGTGAGAGGCTTATTTTTCTTATTTTATTTTATCCTACAAACTAAATGTACTATCAATCTCCCGCACAATGTAAGCCCAGGGCCCATAGCTAAACAAGCCCACACTCTTACTGCGACCCGCGTCGTCGGGTCTTCTTTCTTCGCCCACAGTTTCACTGCCTTCTAAGAGCATTACTAGTAGAACCCTCAAACCCTCAAACCCTTATAGCAGTTTTAAGGGTTGAGAAGTGCTAGTTTTTGACACTTTTAAGGGTTGAAAAACAGGGGCAAAGACTAGAACCCTCAAACCCAACCCTTAAACTGCTTTAAGGGTTGGATTTGAGGGTTCTAGTCTTTGCCTCAACCCCAACCTTTAAAACTGTCATTTCATATATCACACATTTCATCACATTTCATCATATGACATATCACAAATTCCATCACATTTGACATAAAACAATAATCATTCTAGTTATTATTACAACACCGAATAAAACAATAATCATTCAAATTATTACAACAATGTTTGAGCAAATTACACTAATTGTTCGAATCAAATAGGACATAGAAAAGTAAAACAAAGATACATCATGGGCCAATGCGCCGCCCATCCAACTGCCAGTGGTGCTCTACTAGATCATCCCGGAGCCGACCATGAGTGGTTGCATCCTCAATCTCACGATGTGCTTAAAGAAAAGCGTGTATGCGAGAAGGGTTTCTTTCCGGTTGCACACGGGTACCAACATTGTCATAGAAACAAGGGAGGTTTAACCCTCTCTCATCCTCTAGGATCATGTTGTGTAGAATCACACAACATTTCATGATGTTCACCAAGGTTTTTTTGTCCCAAAACCGAGCTGGACCACGAACTATGGCAAACCTTGCTTGCAAAACACCGAAAGCTCTCTCAATATCCTTGCGGGCTGCCTCTTGTGCCTTGGTGAAATGAGCCTCTTTTCTTGTTAAGGGCACCCCATTTTTCTCCTTGATGGACTTCACAAGAGTTGCCCATTCGGGATAGATGCCATCGGTGAGATAGTATCCCATTGAGTACTCATTGTCCATGATTTTGTAGTTGCAAGCTGGAGCATCCCTAGAAATTAATCTTTTGAACAAAGGAGATCTATTGAGGATATTGATATCATTGAGTGTCCCCGGCAACCCAAAGAATGCATGCCAAATCCATGTGTCCTGAGATGCTACGGCCTCAAGCACAATGGTAGCATCACGGCTTTTACCGCAATACATTCGGTGCCATGCCTTTGGGCAATTTTTCCACCTCCAATGCATGCAATCAAGACTACCAAGCATCCCCGGCCATCCCCTTTTTTCATTCATTTCCATTAATCTCTTTGTATCTTCCTCGTTTGGTGCCCGAAGATACTGCTCACCGTACAACCGGATGACCAACTTGGCAAACCTACGGACTAACTCCGTAGTTGTATCTTGCCCAATGCGAAGATACTCGTCGGTATAATCCGCGGGTATGCCATAAGCGAGTACCCGCATTGCCGCCGATATCTTTTGATATGCACTAAACCCCATGATACCGGCGACGGATCTACGACGTTTAAAGTAATAGGAGGCGGCCTCACAATCGGTGACAATCTTCACAAACAAACTACGCCGCATTCGGTACCTTCTGCGGAAGAGACGAGGAGGGTATGTAGGTACCTCCGCGAAGTAGTCTTCCATCAAATGCTCGTGTCCGAGAGCGCGATTCCGGTAGATGGTGACTCACCCCATCTTCGACCCTCTCCTCTGATCCATCAGCTTCACGCGGTTTTCAAACGATTGCATGTCGATGAGGAGGCTCATCATCTCGACGTCGTCGTCTTGCAACAACTCATCAATGTCGGAATCGTCGGATGTCGACCAATCCGACGAATCGGACATCGAGTCCATGACAATCTCCTCATTGTTCATCTCCATCTGCAAAGGACAGTCACTAATTAGTGCTAAAAATGAAACAAAATGAAAAAAAGCACATACCTCACCTCCGAGGAGGCGGCGGAGGCGGCCGGTGGGAGGGCGGCCGGGGCGGCCGGCGGGAGGGCAGGGCGGCGGCGCGGCTTGGACGGCCTGGGCGACCGGCGGGAGGGCAGGGCGGCGGCGCGGCTTGGACGGCCTGGGCGACCGGCGGGAGGGCAGGGCGGCGGCGTGGCTCCTCGATGCCGGCTCCTGGGCGGCCGGTCAGGGCGGGAGCGGCCGGGCCGCGGCGGCGCAGGGGAGGCGGGAGGGGCGGCCGGCGGGAGGGCGGCCGGGGCGGGGAGGCGGAGGGGCGGCCGGGGATGGAGCACCGGGGCGCGGCGCGGCGGGAGGGCGGCCGGAGGCCGGCGGCGGCCGGATCCGGGGAGGGGGAGCTGAAAATTCCCTCCCGCGCGTTCGTTGGCGATGGAACAGGGTCGGGGGGTTGGGCTGTCCAACCCCTGTTTCTACAGGCTGGGAAGGAGAATAGGGGTTGAGCCTCTAAATTTTTTTTAGGGTTTAAGGGTTAAGGGGTTCTATTCTTTAGGAATTTTTCATCTCAACCCGTAAAAAAGCGGTTATTTTTGAGGGTTTGAGGGTTTAGGGTACTACTAGAAATGCTCTAAGCACTCTCTCCCCGGATAAGAAGCGCAGCCAAAGCCCCCTCCGCCCAAAACCCCCACCGCGAGCTCTCTCCCCGCCCCACCCATGGCGACCTCCACCGCCTCCTCCTCCTCCCTCACCGCCCCTCTCCTTGGCCCCAAACCCAGCCCGAATCCGCCCCCCAGATCCCTCCCGCTCCTCAGGTTCCCATCTCTCCCGCACTGTTCCTCCCCTCTTTCCACTTCCAATCACTCTACCCTAACCATGTCCGCCTCGCAGGAGTCGGAGGTGCGCTCGGTCCGTGGCCGCCTCTGCCGGCGGCGGCGGAGTGGGGCTCCACGGGGCTGCTCACAGGCGCGGGATTTGGTCGATCAGGTGAAGTCAATTCCACTCGCTTCTTCCCTTTCGCGCTTCCTGTATCCTGTTAAACTCCGACTATGTAGTACTATTTCCGTTCTGCGAGTAATGGAATGGGGACTAGCCCGGTTTCAAAACGAAAAGGATGAAATCGATTTCGTGGCAGAAAGCTTGTAGTTTCGCGTCATCTGTTTGGTACGCTGGACGAGGTTCAGTTAGGGATCTATAAGGGTGCTGATGGCGCTGTGTGTGTGTCTGCCAGGGATGACTTGCTGATGCCTAGGTCGCCCTACTTCCCAGTGGAGGCCGCGGGGCAGGAGCGCGGGCCCTCCCCCATGGTGATGGAGCGGTTCCAGAGCGTCGTCAGCCAGCTCTTTCAGCACGTACGGGAATGCTAAACTGTGTGAAAAATTGTTTCATCTGCTCTGTAGAGCTTTTTTGCGAGTGTAATGTGCGGGTTTGTGAACATGTGCACGCGTCCTGCTGCAGAGAATTATCCGATGCGGCGGTCCTGTGGAGGATGATATGGCCAACGTCATTGTTGCGCAGCTGCTATACCTGGACGCCGTTGATCCTAACAAGGTAAATTGCGAAAAATGTATCTCTCTCCTTGTGCGCAATTCCTAATTCCTGTCCCAGATCAATAGTTATCTTGGCAGAAGCTTTGTTATGATCTATTCATCTTAGCCTACTCTGGAATTACTGATCTGTATATCAATTATCAAAGGACGTAGTGTGTTGCTTTAGCTTCAAAACACATTCTAGTGCCTTGCACTAAACGTAAGTGGAACCTGTAGTTGAAGTTATTTCAGGTTAAGTAGAGTGCCACTGTGGTTCTTGGATGCGCTTCCTCTATTAAAGGAAAATCACTTGACATTCTAGGAAACAGTTCTATTTATCTGGACTCTAGTTTGCCAATACCCATGTAATGAAGGTGCTGGGCTTATCTGTGTAGACTGTTACTGGTACTTCTGTATTGCTGCTACATCATAGTGCTTGGGTTTTGAGCTGCCTAGGTAGGCCTGGAATTGAGTATATGCTTGTGATCTTGTGATGAAAGGTAAATTCAGATAAATGAAACTATCTTCCTTCTGTTGCAGTTCCTTATTCCTAGATCAGTAGTTTTCTGGTCAGAAGCTTACTCTAGAATTGCTGATATGTATATCCATTATCAAGGGAAGTAGTAGTACGTCACTTCTTTAGCTTCAACACATTCTAGGGCCTTCTTGCACCATCAGTGGAACATGTAAATTAAGTCGAGTTGTTTCTGGATGTAAAATGGAGTGTGGCACTCTAGTTCTTGGATGTGTTTCCTCTATTTAAGGAAACCACTTGATGTTGTAGGCGGCAGTTTATCTGTTAAGACTGTTACCAGTAGGAGAGGCTTCATTCTGCTTTTCAAGAAATGTTGTGGAAAAATTTCTGGAATTCATCTGGAAGTCTCTTCTACTAGATTTTTATCTGTTAAAACTGTTACTGGTGCTTTTGTATTGCCACCGTATCTTAGTGCTTAGGTTTTAAGCTGCCTAGGCAGGCCTTAGACTTGGTGATATAATTGGTTCTCGTCAATTTTGTGTAGGATATCATTATGTATGTGAACTCTCCAGGAGGGTCAGTGACAGCTGGTAATAACTCACATTCGTATTTGTAATCATCAGTTCATCTTATTCTTGCTTAATAACATCAATTTATTTTATTTCTATTAAGGGATGGCCATATTTGATACAATGAAGCATATCAGGCCTGATGTTTCCACAGTTTGTATCGGACTTGCTGCAAGGTACTGAGTACTGACATCTTTGTGATAATGTTCTATTAGAAAATAGATGATTGGTTCAGATGTAGGATGCTTTATAGTTTGCACATTGCATATAATCTTTATAATGGCGTTTGATTATTAAAACCAGGGATTCTGTTCCATTTTTGTGGATTTCACCTTTTTAAACAAGTACCTGTCTCCAGCTATTCAGCTTGCCTAGTTTTTCTTTTCTTTTGAATTTTTTGTTATGCATCTTAAATCATTGATGCATGTTTTATTCAGTATAACCTGCCCAGTCTAGGATTTTGTGATGAGTATCTTTTTTGCTGCAAGTAAAATGTTGGTATTTTTTTAATTCTAGATAGCATTTTTTCCCGCATGAGTGGATTTTGTAACATCATATATCCTTAATTAAGATGACTAGATTTTCAAATTGTATGATCGTAAAATCTGTAAGGATGGCAAAACACCAGAGCTGCTTCATTGCGCATTTCTCTTTGTTGAGGTTTTGTCAGTCTGCAAATTCACCTTTTGCAGTATTTAGGTTGTAAATAAGCTTGGTCAATATTTACTAGGATAATTAGAATTAAATATGGTGGTAAGGAATATGCATTCTTGTATGTAATACAGTTCCTAGTTTTAAGTTTATCTAGCTGAAGTCATAGAACAGTGGTTTGGGTAGAATCAAGAGAGATGTTACTTCCTTAATAAAGAGGAGCTGATTTTTTTTTCACGATACAGTTTCTGTGTAAAACATAGTTATTGTCCGCAGCTGCGAGTGTGGAACCTTCCATTATTGTTCGTTCGCGGAATGTTTTTCGTTGACCTATTATTGTGTGTTATGTGACATTGATTCTACACTTACTTTTTCTATTTCCATCTGCAGTATGGGTGCTTTCCTACTCAGCGGCGGGACGAAAGGTAATATGAGTGACTGCTTACACTGTTAGTCTACAGCTAGACTGACCTTCGTGCTTCAATGTGTGTATGTAATGCAGGGAAGAGGTACAGCTTACCTAACTCAAGAATAATGATCCATCAGCCTCTTGGAGGAGCCCAAGGACAAGAGACCGACCTTGAGATCCAGGTGACTTACCAAAGTGAAACATGTCTGCTAATTTTAGACCAGGATTGCATCTGAGTGATGGAGATCTTTATTTTCCCATGCCTCCTTTTCTGCTGACTTAGTTTTGAACACCAATGAGTCACTCTTTTGGCTAGGCAGTAAGACATACTGTTGCTTTGCCAGTCCTCTTAATCATGAATTGTGTTTCCGTCAGGCCAATGAGATGCTGCACCACAAGGCCAACTTGAACGGATACCTAGCATACCACACTGGGCAGCCCCTGGATAAGATCAATGTAGATACTGACCGTGACTTCTTCATGAGCGCGAAAGAGGCGAAGGAGTATGGCCTTATCGACGGAGTAATTGTGAATCCTCTTAAAGCACTTCAACCACTTCCAGCTTCCAGTTAGTCATGTCGTGCACAATCTCTGCCGCTCCAAGCATTTTTGTTGTGATCTTCTGGAGCTGTGTTTGTACCACGTTGTTTTCGTTAGTCTGGCTAGATGCTTTTGTAATTTTGCATCATGAAGCTTCACAGGTTGTGCAGAACAGATGCACTACTAGAATATTCATCATTTGCGGTAAGATATTTGCATGTGAGTCATGTTCTTTTTGTTAATTTCACTTTCTTATGGTTCTCTCTGTTTGGACACAAAATTTTGTTTGATATGGGGTGAGACAGGTTTTCTGCGGATCCAACAGGGGCACCTGTACTATAACTATTCTTGATGAAGCACACTGCTGTTTATGATAAACTCACCGCTGGTTGCTGGAAAGCAGATAGTGCACAGCAAAGCGCCCAGTTTTGAGCTCAAAGAGTGTTATCAGGCAACGTGAAGTATGTTCCTTAACTGTATTGTAACAGGGTTGCACATCTTTTGCTTTATCTTAGCCAGCATCAAGCTTCCCCTGCCAGATCAAATTCTAGCGCAATTACTTCTCCCACAAGTGACGCCGCAAGTTCGCCGAGAGTATCTCTAGGAAACCCCTTGAAACGGGGCGGCCTGTAAAATTCTGGCGATTATACGGGTTTGGCCCTTTTTTGGGCTAGACCAGAGCCTGTATAGTGGGCCCGTAAATGTTTTTACAGTGGCCTGCAAACCGCCCCCCTCCTCCCCCCAACCCCCACGCGGTATATGTACAGGTTTGTGGTTGGGATACGAGTCGGAACCCCATCCGCGCGCCGCCGCAAGTCCCAAATCCTTCTCCTGATTTCTCGCCGCCGGCGACCTCAATCCCCCTCGATGTGGTGTGAAATGTGGTTGGCGGCCCGCGGCGCCGGTGGTGGCGACGACCCCGAGCGCCAGCGGTGCGTCCAAGTCGACGACGCGAGGAAAAGGGCCGCCTGAAAGTACACAAACCGCGGGCTCTCGCCGCCGCCGTTGCTCCTCCGCCGCGAGACGGAGGAGTATGACCGCCGGCAGGCGCTCCTCCGGCAGTGCCTTGAGTGCCGCCGCCGGGAGGAGGAGGTCGAGTAGGGCCTTGCCAGGGCGCGCGAGTTCGAGGAGGAGTGGCGCCGCGAAGCCGAAGCGCGTGACGCCAAGTATGTCAACCTCACCTCCGACACCGACTAGTCGCTGCCGCACCCATAGGGCTCACTGGTGAGCTCCATTTTTGCCAGTTTTAGGGTTAAGGTAGGCCGGTGCGCTTCTCCGCCGCCAATGAACTATATGTATGTATGAATGATCATCTCTAGATGCTCTGACGAGGCATCTTCCAAACGATGGATCCAAGTCCAGACTGTCATCTTGCCCAGCGTGATCTCTTCTGGTTTGGAAGCAAAGGCCACGCTTTTCCTTTTCCTGCGGTTTTGAATCCTACGAATGAAAGTCTTCACAGCAAGAAAAATATTAATAGAAGAATCACTATCATTTTCAGTTGTTTATATTTTCCTGAAGAAATTGAGCAATTATTTGCAGTAACCAAGAGGCCCTTCATCCAGAACAAACGTTACAACTTAAGCCACACACGCACACATATAATGAAATATCATGTATTCCATCAGTGCTACATACAGTAGGGTACGGGTGGTACCACCACCTCACTTCATCTATAGCTAGACAATAACCATTTACATTTCTTAGGTGGTTTATATAAGATATGGTAAGGATAACATAGCCGCTCAGACGCATAATGCAGGCGCTCCTCTTATATCAACTTATGCACAAACCTACCTAAAACTTGCCCTCAATGTAACCAGCCAGACCATTGATTTTGAAGAACTTCTTTATCACGAGGGCCATGATAGCAAGAGTCAGCCCAAATGCAGCCAACGTCAACAACCTGTCATGCTTTGGCTTCTGGATTGTGACAACGGGGTTCTGCGGTGCTGTAACAACTCTCGGACCGCTGTCCCTGGGGATTACATCTGCCTGAGCTCTGGCAATGTTTTCTGCAACTTCTGACTCTGAATCAGGCTTTGGAAGGTCAGTATCATTAGCAGAACCAGAGCTGCTGCCAGAAGTGTTGACACCTTCTGCTGCCTTGACAGCATGTTCACCAGAAGTGTCGGGTGCCGTCTTGTTAGTCTCCTCTTCAGAGCCAATTGTCAGCAGTTGAGGAACAGGTGGAGCTTTACTGAGCATTTGCTCATGGATCTGTGTTTGCAACAGTTCTTTGTGTCAAAGAAACAGAACGGGGCGTATTTAAGTTCTTTGAAGTGTGTCTGGAATTTTACCTCGTCAATTACACTTTGGCGTTCTGGGGAGCCGAATTTTGGTGGTGTTTCACGTGATTTGATGGCAAGCGCTCGTCTATCTTCCTTTTTGTAGTCCAGTGAACCCAATGCCCCACCAGGATTTGTTGGCATGAAAGCAATCAATGCTACTAGTGCTGTGCGTACTGCAACACGAATAGTTTGGCTCAGCTGTGTATACATCATATGAACAAGAAAAAGGAAAAGAAGACACATACATGATTATATAACACACTTTTAACAACCAAGGAAACAAAATTGGTGGATAAATCAAGAAAAATAGTAATTTATCAGTTCACAGATATGGTGATAAGATCCTCCAGAAGGAATAATGGTGAATTCCTATATGTAAAATTAGTAATCATTTAACCTGCTCCGGAGTCAAGACTAGACAATAAATGAAAACATAATTCCTTCCCCAACAAAATGTGAACAAAAAGAACATAGATATTTTGGGAGACATGCTTGCAATCTAATCTTACAAGTCAGATGTGGATCAGTAATAAGTAGACCCAAGATTGCTTGTTTCACAATAAATAAGTATACATGACATATGAGGATGAATATGTTCCTCCTTTGGCTTGAGTATAGCGCTAAATACCATACCACAGGGCAATTACACAAAGAACCATCTCCTTGGCATCATGGTCATACAGTGTACGTAATATATACTACTCCCTCCGTCCCATAATGTAAGACGTTTTTTGGCTCTAGTGTAGTGTCAAAAACCGTCTTACATTATGGGACGGAGGGAGTACTTTATAGTGTATATTACGAGATGATGTCCATCTTATAAAGGTACATATGATAGCATGCAATATCCGAATGTTCATGATATCAGTAACTGGCACCATATGCGTCGGGTGTTGAGTAGGAATAAATCGGCGAATTGCCCTATTAACTGAATTTATCAATAGGTTAACTAGGCCCATATCTATATATCCTAGGCTACATAGCAATATGCAATGTACTTAATGGATAAATATGCTATTGCGCACGTTAATGTAGCAAGGGAAAGTGCTATAAACATGCAGATTTAAAACAAAAGCATTAATGTGTGCTCTAAATTAGATAGATGTGCACATCAGTACATACTATTACTAGATCTACATAAGGGGGATGCCCAGTATCAGCACGGCACAGCAGTAGCATCTAAAGAGGTAAACTCCTCTCCTCCTACATCAGTACATACTATTACTAGATCTACAAATGACAAATGTCCAGCATCAGCAGCAGTTTTGGGCCAAAAAAGTGCCTAGCAGTTAATTGGCCCAGCCAGTTAATGGCGCGAATATGGCCTTCTCATATCAAGGAGGGGTCCGAGTAGCGATTAACTGGCCGATATTTGGAATATATCCTGTTCTTGTTTTAAGCTCAAAAGGATGGCAGGGTTTATCATAGCAATTAACTTCTATATATACTCGCTACTACACATAGCCCTGTATTAGCTAACCAATGAAAAAGAATATGAAAAAGGCAACTGTTACATTAAAATAACAAGCACATGCCAGATGCCAGATGCCTCAGATATAACATTATAACAGCATTTAAAACATGCTGTTAAACAAACTAACCCTACTTCCCAGATTCACCTTAAGATAATAGGGAAGTAGAATCCATGTTTTCTTTTCATGGTCATAGGGCAAGTACTTGCCGCATTAAAACTACGAAAACCTAGAGGAAATGGAGGCATTTACATTATCCACTACGAACACGACGCTATTCAACGCGTTTGAGTTTTACTTTACTTTAAGAGCTTACTTGAGCAGCCATTTTACAAACAAATGAACACTCACCACTCCATGATGGCTGCCAGTGCTCGGGGTGGTAATTTGATATGCTCAAACATATCTTCTTCTGAATCTCGAATCTTCCACTTGGCTGCAGCACATAGATAAAAGGGGAAAAGACAAAGCAAGATTCATCAACAGCTCAGAAAAAGCATATGCTGAACTGAGGCAGGGAAATTGGGACACAGCAATTTCAGACCGTGAGCAGCATGAAGGATGGCGGCTTGAACGGGTAGTCTGAGGGCAACTGGATCCTCCCGTGGTAGATTCCTCCCTCAAATTCGCTGTCTCGAGGCCCCAGGATAGCAAATTGCCACTCAAAAATGTCCTCCTGCTCGGACACGGGCATTGTAAACCATATAAGGCTATCAATGTCAACCAAATTGTGGCAATAAGTTAAGCCTAATAACCTGTAACAATTTCACGCACACTCTGTCTAGAATCTAAGGAATATCTGCCGCTACTAAGGATAGGTAATGTTGATGATCAGACTACAATAATTACATGTAATGCAATGAGATCTAGAAGAAAATACAGACACGTCTAAATTTCCGCACCCCAGAACTCCTTTAAAATCAACGCCACCTAATCGATTCAGACCTAAAAAGACGAGATCGGATAAAACTCAAGGTAAAGGCAGGAGAAGAGATCGGGATTGAAACCTCGAGGGGCAAGGCCATGAAATCGGGGGAAGGATTAGACTGCATCTCCTTCACCTCCTGCAGGATCCGCTTCACCGCCGGGTTACTCCGGTTGAACTTGCCTGCGGCCGCCATCGCCTCCGCCCCAGGAAACCTGTAGACTCGCCGCCGCCGCTTACCGGGGCAAGGATGCGCCTTCGAATTGTGAATTGTAGGGAGGAGAGAGAGAGGGGGGACTGGAAGGAATTGGGAAGCGCGTGTGGCGGAGGAATTAATGGAGTGGGTCGACGTGTCCCTGTCTCGTGGGACTGGTGAATAGGTTAGGCCCACTTGTCGGTGAGGTTGAGTTTGGAGGTGATGTGGATGGGCTCACGTGGCGCGTCTCTATTGGTGCTTGCGGCGTGGGTGAGTGGGTTAAAGGAACCTTCCTATATGCTGGTTGGAGGGTTTTTTTTTTGAGAGAGAATGCTGGTTGGAGCCTTGGAGGTTGAGAGAGAGAGAGGCTCGTCGATGGCCTCGAAGTCGAAGGCGGAAATCTTTGTACTCGGTTTTCTTTTTCGGCCACTTCAGGCGCCGGTCGACCTAACTCTCTGCATATGGTTTTTTTTAATAAAAAAACAAAGGGGTTTCCCGCCCAAACTTTTTATATAAAAAAGCCAAAGGGAAAAGTCCACATCCAGAACGATGCAGAGCGCTCAGCCAAAATCTAAAGTACAACATATCCATGAAATTTTAGAAAATACTAAAAAAAATCAACTTTTCTGCGAATTTCATTTTTTGCCCTAATTTTAAAAAAATCATCGATTCAAAAAATGTTCAGGAATTCAAAAAATACTCATGTGTTCAATAAATGTTTGTCTAAACAAAACAAATGCTTATGAATTTTAAAAATGCCCATTTTTAAAAAAAAAATTGTTTGTCAATTCAAAAAACTTTTCGCCGTTTCCAAAAGTCTTTTATGTCTAGGTTTTAATTAGTTTTTGAAAAGTCTTTATATGTCTAGGCGTTGGGAGTAGTTCGTGGTAGATGAGATTTATTTTTAAAGTTTTAAACATTTCCTTGCGCTACACAATGACAAGTGTATCATGCGGTGGCAAGCTCATTGCGTTGGGATTTACCATGTTGAATGCATTGCGATCACGTGGACATCATGTCCATCATTAGCGAGAGTCGGAAGAAAGATAAAGTGGCAAAATGATGAGCCACTGTGTTAAAATAGAGGACGCTGATATGTCGGGGTATTGAGTCATACTTATTTGACCAACGTGTAATTTTTGTATCTACCGTTGTAACACACGGGCATGTTTGCTAGTTTTATATATAAAAAAGCCATGGATCCGCCACGGAGCTTGGCGTGCGGCCTAGTAGGTGGCTGATCCGGTTTGTTCCGGAGTTGATGGGGCCCACCCACGCGCACCGGAGGAAGGGATTTCGGTCGGCGGGGGAGAAGAAAGGGGCGGTGCGGCTTTGCTTTGGCCGGCTTCGGGCGAGGTATGTCCAACACCCGCGACATTTTGTAGCGATTTGGCTCGGTGAGGTTCAGGTGAAATTCATGGGCTATTTAGATGCATTTTGTAGCGATTTGGCTCGGTGAGGTTCAGGTGAAATTCATGGGCTATTCAGATGCATTTTGTAGATGGACTGGAGTTCGTCCTCATCGTCTTCGCGGGATGATTCGGACATAGAAGAGATGACCCTCGACGACGATGTCGACAACCTAGTGTTGTTGCATCTCGTGGAGGAATTTGAAGTGGGCCCAGAGAAAAAAACGGCGCGTATCCACGGTTGGCCAACTATGCATTCCCCGCAACTGAGCTCTCAGCGACAAGATGCTCATGAAGGACTACTTTACCGAGGTACCGACATATCCGTATCACCTCTTTTGTTGGCGATATCGAACGCATAGGTCCCTATTCGTGCGCATCGCTGAAGCTTGCGAGCAATTTCACTTGGCGCAGGAATGTCACCAGTTTGATTGGCTTTAGTGCATATAAAAAAATATCAGCGTCGATGAGAGTGATTGCATATGGTGTTTCCGCCGACTACGTGAATGAATTTGTTCGCATTGGAGAAGATACCACCATCAAATGTGTTTGTGTCTTTACAAAGACAATGATCCGAGTTTTTGGCCCAGAGTACCTTCGAGTTCCAAACGAAGAAGACACAAAGAAGCTCATAGCTGGGCCAGCTAGGTAGTATTGATTGCATGCATTGGAGGTGGAAGAACTGCCCGGTGGATTGGGTAGGGAAATACACCGGCCGCAAACGTAAACCCACCATCGTGCTTGAAGCCGTGGCTTCACATATTCTATGGGTTTGACATTGCTTCTTTGGTTTGTCGGGGTCTCTGAACGATGTAAATGTGTTGCGACGATCTCATATTTTTGCTCAGCTAGCTAGTGACAAAGCTTCGGCTTGCAACTATACTGTCAATAGCCATGAGTATATCATGGGGTACTATCTTACCAATGCTATTTATCCTTCATGGTCAACATTTGTAAAGACCATTGGTGACCCCAAAATTAAGAAGCACATTTTTTTGCCAAAGCACAAGAAGCTTGCCGAAAGGACAATGAGAGGGCATTTGGTGTGTTGCATGCTCGGTTTGCCATTTTCGAGGTCCTGCTCGCTTCTGGGATAAAAAATCCCTTAGAGACATCATGACTACTTGTGTAATTTTACACAACATGATCGTCGATGATGAGAGGAATTTGGACTTAGAGATTAATTATGATAATGTTGGTAGCCGTGTGAAGCCTGCGAGGGACGCAAATGAGATCACTGCATTTCTTGAAACCTACTGGAAGATCGAGAATCGTGATTCACACAACCAACTCCAACATGATCTTATTGAGCATCATTGGCACTCTATGGGGGATAGATTCCCATTCATATGTATTTGTGTGTGATTTGAACAATTTGGTCTTGTAATAATTATTTGAATTTAAACATTTGTTGTAATGAAAACTATTGTTGTATTGTGAATTGCTTTCCGGAACATTTATATTCATATGTTGTATTTATATTATGATTCCATTCGGCTCACATTACTGAAATCTGTAATTTGTTCGAAGCTATGCAAAATTTGCGGTACCGCGAGCCCTCCGGCGCGGAACAGATCCTGTAAAACATTTGCGTTACTGGTTTACGGGAACTGTTCCACCAGAGGGCTCGCGATACTGTATTTTTTACAGGCGCTTGTAAACATATTTTGCAGGACGGGCATATACCGAATCTGCTAGAGATGATCGAAGAAGCTCCCCACGGTGATGATAAGAAGTCGAAGACACTCGAGGAGCAATGTAGCTTGAGCACCGATGCAACACTTTCTAGACTCGAACCAGAGAACCTGCTGAAGCCTGGATGCACTTCAAGCTTCACCACCTTCGACCATGGGAGACAAATTCATTTCGCAAAAGTCATAAGCTCCACAAGGTAGCAACAGGTAAAATGATAACAACTTCGGACTGCCTTTTTTTGTTTCCAAAAGACAACAAGATCTTGAAAAGAGCAACATTATAGCAATGTCAAGAATTCCAGCAATAGTTTCCCAAGTTTTCTTTGCAACAGTGCAATCAAAGAATAGATGTTGTATAGATTCATGATCACTGCATAAAACACATGTCAAGTCATCTACATGTCGACGCTTAGCAAGATTATGATGAGCCAAACTTTTCTCGTTGATGATAAGCCACAAGAAAACATGTATATTGGGGACACTTTGATTTTCCAAATGCCTTCAAGTCATATGCAACCCCACCAAAATTAATCATTCTATAAAACTAACCGAATAGGAGCTTGAAGGTTCTAAGAGCATCCACACCTGGGTGCTCCAAACTCCCCCTATACGCTGATATGTCCCAAACGTATCTACTTTTCCAAACACCTTTGCTCTTGTTTTGGACTCTAATTTGCATGATTTGAATGGAACTAACTCGGACTGATGTTGTTCAGCAGAATTGCCATGGTATTGTTTTTGTGCAGAAATAAAAGTTCTCAAATTGAGCTGAAAATTTACGGAGAATTATTTCAGAATATATAAAAAATACTGGAGAAGGAAATTACTAGAGGGGGGCCACCAAGGCGCCACAAGCCCAGGGGGCTCGCCTAGCAGGCTTGTGGGCCCCTGGCAGCTCCCGCAATCCTAATTCCAACTCCATAAGTACCTATTCACCAAGAAAAAATCAGAGAGAAGGAATCATCGCCTTTTACGATATGGAGCCGCTGCCACCTCCTAATCTTCATCGGGAGGGCTGATCTGGAGTCCGTTCGGGGCTCCAGAGAGGGGGGTTCAACGCCGTCGTCATCATCAACCTTCCTCCATCATCAATTTCATGATGCTCACCGTTGGGAGTGAGTAATTCCTTCGTAGGCTCGCTGGACGGTGATGGGTTGGATGAGATTTACCATGTAATCGAGTCAGTTTTGTTAGGGCTTGATCCCTAGTATCCACTATGTTCTGAGATTGATGTTGCTATGACTTTGCTATGCTTAATGCTTGTCACTAGGGCCCGAGTGCCATGATTTCAGATCTGAACCCTTTATGTTTTCACGAATATATTTGTGTTCTTGATCCTGTCTTGCAAGTTATATGCACCTATTACGTGTTATGATCCGCATCCCCCAAGGTGACAATAATTGGGATTCTTTCCGGTGATTACCGTAGTTTGAGGAGTTCATGTATTCACTATGTGTTAATGCTTTGTTTCGGTTCTCTATTAAAAGGAGGCCTTAATATCCCTTAGTTTCCTTATGGACCCCGCTGCCATGGGAGGGTAGGACAAAAGATGTCATGCAAGTTCTTATCGCAAGCACGTATGACTATATACGGAATAAATGCCTAAATTACATTGATGAATTGGAGCTAGTTCTGTGTCGCCCTTGGTTATGACCGTTACATGATGAATGTCATCCAACATAATTATGCATCACCGATCCAATGCCTACGAGCTTTTCACATATTGATCTTTGCTAAGTTACTATTGTTGTTGTTGCTGTTACAATCACCATAAAACTACTATTGCTACTGTTACCGTTACTGTTGCTATCGTTACCACTGCTATCAAACTATCATATTATCGTCCTACTGGTCACTTTGCCACAGATATTTAGATCTCTAGGTGTGGTTGAATTGACAACTCAACTACTAATACTTGCAAATATTCTTAGGCTCCTCTTGTGCCGAATCTATAAATTTGGGTTGAATACTCTACCCTCGAAAACTGTTGCGATCCCCTATACTTGTGGGTTATCAAGACCTTTTTCTGGCGCCGTTGTCGGGGAGCATAGCTCTATTTGGTGAGTCACTTGGGATTTATATGTGTTGATCACTATGAAGAATCTTAAGGATGATAGAACCAAGATCGTTCCCTCTAGAACGAGGAGAGGTAAGGAACTGTTATCTAGCTCTGCACTTGATTCACCTTCTATTTTGAGTAAGCTTGCAACACCACCACCTACTGTTAATTCTGATATGTCGCAAGTAATTGATGATGCCACTTATCTATGAATGATGCTATTGATGATGCTAGCACTTTGCTTGATGATACTGCGCCACTAGGTAAATTTCTTGACGAACAACTTGCTAAAGCTAGAGAATTTGAAAATGCTGAAACTGATGAAATTATTGAAACTGAAAATTATGAAACACCTATTACACCTAGCTCTCCTAGAATTGAAATGCCTAAGATATCTGAGGGTTTTGTTGTGGGTGAAGAGATAACTAGAGAACTTCTTGCTTGTAATGATAGAGATGATCTTAAGAAACTACTACGTAAGCTGAAAGAAAAATCCTTGAATGCTAGAATGAAATATGATGTAAAGTTTGCCACTTCACCTATCTTTGTTACTAATAGGGATTATGAATTCTCTATCGATCCTGAGTTAATTACTTTGGTTGAATATGATCCTTTCCATGGTTATGAATCTAAAACCATTGTGGCACATCTTACTAAGTTGAATGAGATAGCCACCCTATTTGCTCATGAGGAAAAAATCGCTACTGTTGTATCCTTAAGTTGTTTCCTTTCTCGTTAAAGGGTGATGCTAAGATATGGTTTAATACTCTTGCTCCTGGTTGTGTGTGTAGTCCCCAGGATATGATTTATTACTTCTCTGAAAAATATTTTCCTCATAAGAAACAAGCTGCCTTACAGGAAATATTTAACTTTGTGCAAATTGAAGAAGATAATCTCCCTCAAGCTTGGGGTAGGCTTCTCCAATACTTAATGCTTTGCCTAATCATCCTCTCAAGAAAAATGAAATACTTGATATATTTTATAATGGACTAACCAATGCTTCTAGGGACTACCTAGATAGTTGTGCTGGTTGTGTTTTCAGGGAACGAACTATTGAATAGGCTGAAGAACTATTGAACAATATATCGAGGAATGATAATGATTGGACACTTCCTGAACCACGGCCTAAACCAACTGCGGAGAAGAGGGGTATTCTATTTCCCAGTCCTGAAGATATGCAACGGGCAAAGAAATATATGAAAGAAAAAGGTATTAAAGCTGAAGATGTTAAGAATTTACCACCTATTGAAGAAATACATGGACTTGACACCCCGACACAGGTAATAGAGGTAAATTCTCTTATTAGATTTGATGAAGGTGATGTTCCTTATTGAAAGGATCGATATAGTTGACTAGAGGGGGGGGGGGTGAATAGGCAACTAACAATTTTTAGCTTTTCTTTACCAATTTAAACTTTACATGAAAGTAGGTTGTCTAGATATGCAACTAGGTGGGCAACCTATATGATGCAACAACAACAAGCACACAAGCAAGCAAGGGATATAACACAAATAAGCTTGCACAAGTAAAGGCACGAGATAACCAAGAGTGGAGCCGGTGAAGACGAGGATGTGTTACCGAAGTTCCTTCCTTTTGAGGGGGAGTACGTCTCCGTTGGAGCGGTGTGGAGGCACAATGCTCCCCAAGAAGCCACTAGGGCCACCGTATTCTCCTCACGCCCTCACACAATGCGAGATGTCATGATTCCACTATTGGTGCCCTTGGAGGCGGCGACCGGACCTTTACAAACAAGGTTGGGGCAATCTCCACAACTTAATTGGAGGCTCCCAACGACACTACGAAGCTTCACCACAATGGAATATGGCTCTGCGGTGACCTCAACCGTCTAGGGTGCTCAAACACCCAAGAGTAACAAGATCCGCAAGGGATTAGTGGGGGGAATCAAATTTCTCTTGGTGGAAGTGTAGATCGGGGCCTTCTCAACCAATCCCTAGAAAATCAACAAGTTTGATTGGCTAGGGAGAGAGATTGGGCGAAAAAGGAGCTTGGAGCAACAATGGAGCTTGGGGATGGAAGAGGTGGTCAACTCGGAGAAGAAGACATCCCTTATATAGTGGAGGGACAAATCCAACCGTTATCCACCAACTCAGCCTGCGCAGCATGGTACTGCCGTGCCGGGGACGCGGTACTACCGCGCGGGCACGCGGTACTACTGCAGGGACCCGCGGTACTACCGCCCGAGCAGCACAAAGCAGGACAACCCAAATGCACTGAAGTAGAGGGTGGTAGAACCGCTGGCACGGTACTACCGCTCCCCCTTGCGGTACTACCGCAAGGCAGGGATGTTCCAGATTTTGGGAAGGCACGGACATATAAAAATACATCCATGGCAACTTCCACTGAGTTGGAGTCTATGCAAAAATCCGACACGGTAGTACTGCACGCCAGGAGCGGTACTACCGCGCGACTGCTAAGCCAGGCCAGAACGCACGGTACTACCGCACACCGGGCGCGGTACTACCATGTAGGGCGCGGATGTAAAAAATTACATCCGCCCCAACTACTGCAGCCGCAGCAGCGCCCGGCCTAGGGCCACTGTACTACAGCTCCAAAGGAGCGGTACTACCATGGGCGCTTGCGGTACTACCGCGCCTTGGGCCGGTACTACCGCAAGGGCCTGCGGTACTACCGCGCCTTGGAGCAGTACTACCGCATGCCCAAGTTCAGCAAACACGACAAATTGCATAGACGAGAAAAGACGGAGGATGCTCCAAGGTGCCAGAGGAAAGGAGGTGCGAATGGAGTAGACGTGTACGTGATGATTCCACCCAAACCTTTCCAAAGCGGACCCCCTCTTAATAGTACGGCTTTCCTACGACTCAATAGTCTTTGAGGGGCACCAAATCGTCTTGTGCGTAGTGATGAGATGTCTGAAATACTCAACACACACGATTAGTCCACAAAAGCATTGTCATCAATCACCAAAACAAATAAGGGATAAATATGCCCTTACAATCTCCCCTTTTTTGTGGATTGAGACAATACGGGATTTGCACAAAAGGAGATAAAATGAACATGGGCAAACCCCACATCTATAAAGTATCGACGGGGCTCCCCCTAGATGTGTGTTATCTAGATAAGTGCTTTGGACTGCACGGCACACATGCTAGGATCAACACTCCCCCTATATTGTATAGACAAGGCATATCTTGCAACAACAAGGCTAACACTAAGCAAATATGAGCACAATATAAATAGCACAAGATAGCATAAGCTCAATAAGGTACGATAGAGTGCATATGTCTTACACCATATGATAGATAAGTCTCACAAGCACAAACCAAACCAAAGCAAACGAGGTTCAACGGAACAACAAAAGCAAACGAAATAAACACGATAAAACGACTCGCAAATCCTACACTCTCTCCCCCTTTGGCATCGAGACGCCAAAAAGGTAGAGAGGACACCTACAACACAAGTGGTGGCTCAAGCGGAGTAATCACTCGCACGCTCCTCGTCAGACTCGGCGGCGGGGATGGGATCCTCCTCAGACTCAGTCCACTGATATCCTTGCTTCGCCATCCATTCGACCTCTGGAGTGATATGCTTCTCAGACCCACTGGATACCTCCTCACCAAATATCTTGAAGATCTTCTTGTCGCGACGGCGACTCTCCTTGGAAGTAACATGAGCCCTGTATTGCCCCTGGGCTTGCATGCAGAACAAGGCCTTCATCTTGGCCTTTAACTTCTTAGCCCATGAGGGCTCAGTGGAGGGAGGGGCATACCCAGCAGAGCTGTCCTCATTTGCGTCCTCCTCCTCAATCTCCTCCTCCTCATCATCCATCCTAGCAGCCGCGGCCTCAGCACGAGTAGTAGTGTTAGCCCACTGGGGCTTGATGCGGAGTCTGATGGGGTCATGACGGATCCAGTCAGGGGCCAAAAACTCATCCTGAGGGAAGAGCTTCTCCCACATCTTCGAGATCAAGAGAAACAGGTAAGGTCCATAGATGGGAACCTTACGATTGAACACCGCAAACTGAAGCTCACACCACATGATGTGGGAGACGTCCAATGGTTGAGTCTGAGTGAGACGCGCCTCCTCACAGATGAGCATCATGTCCACCAGATAGGCATGCACCTTGTCCTTGTCCCCAATACGTGGGAAGAGAGAGTTGCGGAAGATCCGGTGCATAATGTCAAGAAAAGGGTTCAGAACCCACGCCTTCTTGCCACTTGGAAGGAGCTTCTCAACATACTACTGCTGGAGCTTGTTCTTGTTAGCTGACTCGGAGTTGGCATGAGGGAGAACACCAACGGGCGTGTTGAGCCCCTCATCAGGTATGTGGAGCAACGCCATGAAGTCCTTCCATGTAGCAGTCAACTGACGTCCATTGGTCATCCAGGTCATCCTCCGATCCTCATCGGTATGAAAGTGAACCGAAGCAAAGAACTGGGCCACAAGCTCGGGATCAAAGTCCAGGTGGAAAGAGATCACATCCTCAATGGCAAACTGCTCCACGAGATCCAAGGCCTCACCAAAGTAGGCACGGTGCTTATCCTCCCTCATGTGATTCATATCAATCCAGTGCACGTCCACATATGTGTTCTGCTTGACCTTGATCACATCCAAATAAATGAGATTTTGTTGCTTGGTCCAGAACAGATCATTGCCTCTGAAGTTGGCACAAGGATTCACATAAGGGTTGATCCTCCTTCGAGAGATAAACTCAGCCAGTGGTATCTCATCCATGCCCATGGAGGGCTCCTTGTGCTTGATGGCGGTGGTCTTGGTCCTGCGTTGGGGGGCATTGGAGCCCTCTGGAGATTCATCTTGGTTGCGCAGACGCTTGGAACCCGTGTCATGGCTGGGATTGGAACGACGAGCAGGAGCACCGGAGCCACCACCTAAGACACAAAACACAAAAACACGCACGAGGAGCGAGAAGGATCAATGCAAAGACCACAACAAAACAGGTGAAACAAGTAGAATGTGCACTTGGTAATTGCCATGAGGGAGATTTGACAACAACGGTAGTACTGCTTGTCTGCGCGGTACTAAAATTTTAGTGCCGCTCCTAGTCACGGCAGTACTGCGCGGTGGCACAGCAGTACCGGGTCTCTGAGCGGCAGTAGAGTTTTAGTACGGCGTCTCACGCGGTAGTACCGCCCCTGAGGAGCGGTAGTACCGTACGAGCGGTAGTACCGCACCTGAGATGCGGTAGTACCGCATGGCGTCAGATCCGAATCCCCAACTGAATCTGAGAACAACCGTGACAACGAGGCGGTACTACGGTTGATCAAATCTACCACGGGACAATATATCAAGTACAATCTCTACGCATTACTACTCTCCTACATCCTACTCTTGCAAAGATTTGGCCCAAAATCTCAAGAACAACATGCATCTCCCCAAAAACCTAGAAACAAAAGAACGAACCAAGGAGAGAGGGATTTGGGGAGAAACCTTGTTCTAGGGCAAGAGGGAGTGGTGGGGAACGATCCCACCGGACGGAATCCGAGGAGAGCGGCTGGAGACGGAGATCCGGCGAGGGTCTCCAGCGCCGTTCTTGAGCAAGAGAGAGAGACGGCGTGGAGAGAAATAGACGAATGGGTATGGGGGAGTTGGAACTCCCTGCTACCTCTTGAGCATGCGTTGGTATTCCCTTGAAGAGGAAAGGGTGATGCAGCAAAGTAGCGTAAGTATTTCCCTCAGTTTTTGAGAACTAAGGTATCAATCCAGTAGGAGGCCACACGCAAGTCCCTCGTACCTACACAAACAAATAAGAACCTTGCAACCAACGCGATAAAGGGGTTGTCAATCCCTTCACGACCACTTGCAAAAGTGAGATCTGATAGAGAGGATAAGATAATATTTTTGGTATTTTTATGATAAAGACTGAAAGTAAAGAAAGCAAAATAAACGGCGATAGAAATAGCTAGTTGACGGGAGATTAATATGATGGAAAATAGACCCGGGGGCCATAGGTTTCACTAGTGGCTTCTCTCAAGATAGCATAAGTATTACGGTGGGTGAACAAATTACTGTCGAGCAATTGATAGAAAAGTGCATAATTATGAGAATATCTAGGCATGATCATGTATATAGGCATCACGTCTGTGACAAGTAGACCGACTCCTGCCTGCATCTACTACTATTACTCCACACATCGACCGCTATCCAGCATGCATCTAGAGTATTAAGTTCATAAGAACAGAGTAATGCATTAGGTAAGATGACATGATGTAGAGGGATAAACTCAAGCAATATGATATAAACCCCATCTTTTTATCCTCGATGGCAACAATACAATACGTGTCGTTTCCCTTTCTGTCACTGGGATCGAGCAACGCAAGATTGAACCCAAAGCTAAGCACTTCTCCCATTGTAAGAAAGATCAATCTAGCAGGCCAAACCAAACTGATATTTCGAAGAGACTTGCAAAGATAACCAATCATACATAAAAGAATTCAGAGAAGATTCAAATATTGTTCATAGATAATCTTGATCATAAACCCACAATTCATCGGATCTCGACAAACACACCGCAAAAATAGTTACATTGAATAGATCTCCAAGAAGATCAAGGAGAACTTTGTATTGAGATCCAAAGAGAGAGAAAAAGCCATCTAGCTAATAACTATGGACCCGAAGGTCTGTGGTAAACTACTCACACATCATCGGAGAGGCTATGGTGTTGATGTAGAAGCCCTCCGTGATCGATGCCCCCTCCGGCGGAGCGCCGGAAAAGGCCTCAAGATGGGATCTCACGGGTACAGAAGGTTGCGGCGGTGGAAATACGGTTTCGTGGTGCTCCTGGATGGTTTCGGGGTACGTAGGTATATATAGGAGGAAGAAGTAGGTCGGTGGAGCCACAAGCGTGGAGGGTGCGCCCAGGGGGGGTAGGCGCGCTCCCTGCCTTGTGGCCTCCTTGTTCATTTCTTGACGTCCACTCCAAGTCCTCTGGATCACGTTTGTTCCAAAAATCACGCCCCTGAAGGTTTCATTCCGTTTGGACTCCGTTTGATATTCCTTTTCCGCGAAACACTGAAATAGGCACAAAAAACAACAAATTGCACTGGGCCTTGGGTTAATAGGTTAGTCCCAAAAATAATATAAAAGTGTATAGTAAAGCCCATTAAACATCCAAAATGGATAATATAATAGCATGGAACAATCAAAAATTATAGATACGTTGAAGACGTATCAAGCATCCCCAAGCTTAATTCCTGCTCGTCCTCGAGTAGGTAAATGATAAAAAACAGAATTTTTGCTGTGGAATGCTACCTAGCATATTTCTCAATGCAATTTTATTTATTGTGGCATGAACGTTCAGATCCGAAAGATTCAAGATAAAAGTTTAATATTGACATGAAAATAATAATACTTGAAGCACACTAGCAAAGCAATCATGTCTTCTCAAAATAACATGGCCAAAGAAAGTTATCCCTACAAAATCATATAGTCTGGCTATGCTCTATCTTCATCACACAAAGTATTTAATCATGCACAACCCCGATGACAAGCCAAGCAATTGTTTCATACTTTTGATGTTCTCAAACTTTTTCAATCTTCACGCAATACATGAGCGTGAGCCATGGACATAGCGCTATATGTAGAATAGAATGGTGGTTGTGGAGAAGACAAAAAGGAGAAGATAGTCTCACATCAACTAGGCGTATCAATGGGCTATGGAGATGCCCATCAATAGATATCAATGTGAGTGAGTAGGGATTGCCATGCAACTGATGCACTAGAGCTATAAGTGTATGAAAGCTCAACAAAAGAAACTAAGTGGGTGTGCATCCAACCTGCTTGCTCACGAAGACCTAGGGCATTTTGAGGAAGCCCATCATTGGAATATACAAGCCAAGTTCTATAATGTAAAATTCCCACTAGTATATGAAAGTGACAACATAGGAGACTCTCTATCATGAAGATCATGGTGCTATTTTGAACCACAAGTGTGGTAAAAGGATAGTTACATTGTCCCTTCTCTCTTTTTCTCTCATTTTTTTATTTTTTTATTTGGGCCTTCTTCTCTTTTTTTTGGCCTCTTTTCTTTTTTTCTTTTTTTCTTTTGTCCGGAGTCTCATCCCGACTTGTGGGGGAATTATAGTCTCCATCATGTTTTCCTCACTTGGGACAATGCTCTAATAATGATGATCATCACACTTTTATTTACTTACAACTCAAAGATTACAACTCAATACTTAGAACAAAATATGACTCTATGTGAATGCCTCCGGCAGTGTACCGGGATATGCAATGAATCAAGAGTGACATGTATGAAAGAATTATAAAGGTGGCTTTGTCACAAATACGATGTCAACTACATGATCATGCAAAGCAATATGACAATGATGAAACGTGTCATAATAAATGGAACGGTGGTAAGTTGCATGGCAATATATCTCGGAATGGCTATGGAAATGCCATAATAGGTAGGTATGGTGGCTGTTTTGAGGAAGGTATATGGTGGGTATATGATACCGGCGAAAGGTGCGCGGTATTAAAGAGGCTAGCAATGGTGGAACGATGAGAGTGCGTATAATCCATGGACTCAACATTAGTCATAAGGAACTCACATACTTATTGCAAAAATCTATTAGTTATCGAAACGAAGTACTACGCGCATGCTCCTAGGGGGATATATTGGTAGGAAAAGACCATCGCTCGTCCCCGACCGCCACTCATAAGGAAGACAATCAATAAATAAATCATGCTCCGACTTCATCACATAACGGTTCACCATACGTGCATGCTACGGGAATCACAAACTTTAGAACAAGTATTTCTCAAATTCACAACTACTCAACTAGCATGACTCTAATATCACCATCTTCATATCTCAAAACAATCATCAAGTATCAAACTTCTCCTAGTATTCAATGCACTTATATGGAAGTTTTTGTTATATCCAACTTGGATGCCTATCATATTAGGATCAATTTTATAACCAAATCAAGTTACCATGCTGTTCTAAAGGACTCTCAAAATAATAAAAGTGAAGCATGAGAGATCAATAATTTCTATAAAATAAAACCACCGCCGTGCTCTAAAAAGATATAAGTGAAGTACTAGAGCAAAATTGTTTAGCTCAAAAGATATAAGTGAAGCACATAGAGTATTCTAATAAATTCGATTAATGTGTTTCTCTCCAAAAACGTGTGTACAACAAGGATGATTGTGGTGAACTAAAAAGTAAATACTCAAATCATACAAGACGCTCCAAGCAAAACACATATCATGCGGTGAATAAAAATATAGCTCCAAGTAAAGTTACTGATGGACGAAGACAAAAGAGGGGATGCCTTCCGGGGCATCCCCAAGATTAGGCTTTCGGTTGTACTTGGTGTTTACCTTGGGGTGCCTTGGGCATCCCCAAGCTTAGGCTCTTGCCACTCCTTGTTCCATAATCCATCAAATCTTTACCCAAAACTTGAAAACTTCACAACACAAAACTTAACAGAAAATCTCGTGAGCTCCGTTAGCGAAAGAAAGCAAAACACCACTTCAAGGTACTGTAACGAACTCATTATTTATTTATATTGGTGTTAAACCTACTGCATTCCAACTTCTCTATGGTTCATAAACTCTATTACTAGCCATAGATTATCAAAATAAGCAAACAACACATGAAAAACAGAATCTGCCAAAAACAGAACAGTCTGTAGTAATCTGTATCAAAAGCATACTTATGGAACTCCAAAAATTCTAAAATAAATTGCTGGACGTGAGGAATTTATCTATTAATCATCTTCAAAAAGAATCAACTAAATATCACTCTCCAGTAAAAAGTTGTAGCTAATCTTGTGAGCGCTAAAGTTTCTGTTTTTCACAGCAAGATCAAAAAGACTTCACCCAAGTCTTCCCAAAGGTTCTACTTGGCACAAACACTAATTAAAACACAAAACCACATCTAAACAGAAGATAGATGGATTATTTATTCCTAAACAGAACCAAAAAGTAAGAAACTAAAATAAAATTGGGTTGCCTCTGTAGCGACCCGACCTCAGACGGTCAAGTCTCTGTGCTTCAGTGTCATCCCTGGATCGGTAATGCTGACACACACAGTACTCAAAGGATTTATAACAGAGTAGCAATCACACACTTATTACATCGAATGTCTTCAAAGAGAACTTATTACAATAAATATGACTTAAGGCCATCTAATACGATAACAGCGGAAGGCTTGGAAGATAAAGTGAGTCCATCAACTCCAACGGCATAGCTGAGTGCACGACAAACGACCTATGGCACCTTACTCGTCATCTGAAAAGTCTGCAACATGACACGTTGCAGCCCGAAAACGGGTCAGCACATGGAATATGCTGGCAATATAACACAGTAGAGCAATGAATAGATAAATGCTATCACTACATGCATATATGGCTGGTGGAGGCTCTATGGTTATATGATTTTTGCGAAAAGCAATTTTTTCCCTACAACAAAGGAATAAATTTTATTTAACTATCATGGTGGTTGAAACATCATTGAGAAGGTTCCTCCAACTCAATCCCAATTAAAGTAATCATTAACAACCCAACAAATTTATTTAGAGTGATGAGATCAAATCAATAATTCAAGCACCAGATACTCAAGATGTCCATAACCGGGGACACGACTAACCATGATTAGTTTATACACTCCACAGAGGTTTGCGCACTTTTCCCCACAAGACTCAATCTCCTCCGTTGGATTTCTCGCACTACATGGTGTTTGAGAAACGGATGACCGAGACACAGTCTTTCAGAAGCATTAACTCTTTACTCTGGGTGGACAGTTACACCTACTTTCCCTCTACATCTGCTAGCCCACCACTGAAAGAGGTCACACAACATACTCAACTATGCCAGAGCCCATAATGACTTGTGGCTGCACACGGAAGTTTCTAGCATGAACAATCTTATGATCCCTTTGAGCCTGGGTGGCGGACCGTAGGATGATCACACGGTATAACCCCGGGATATCCTAGGACAACACTGGATTCCCCAGGTGCCCAAAATAAACAATCCACCCAGATGTGTATTAAAGTTGCCACCTTAAGTTGAACCATTAATTAACAATCTCACATCTGTCATGGATACACTCAAACCCAATCCACGTCTACGAGCATAGCATGGCAATATAAGCATAACGTAGAAGTAACTCCCAGGGTTTGATAATAAAACAGGGCAATAGGTTCTACCTCATCAACTACTTCCCAAACCCACAAGTTAAACACATCCTAATCATGCAATGTTTGAGGATTGTAACTAATGCATAAAAACTGGGTATGTAAAGAGTATGATCAATGTGTTACTTGCCTTGCTGTCGATCCGCAAAACCTAGTGACTCGTAGTAGCACGTTTCGCACTCCGGGAATTCTATCGCAAGCAAACAATAGCATACATAAGCAATCAAGCAAAGATGCACGGGTAAAACTCAAACAAGGAGATCTAACCAGAAAGTTCAACTGAAGAACTCCGGTTTGCAAAAAGAAACAAATCAAACGGAGCAACGAAACTCAAACTGCGAAAGAAACAAGATCCAATTACTAATCTGGACTAAAGTCAAATTTTACAGTACCAAAATCTTGTTCAAGTTGGTTAAACAGAAAGAGGGCTTCAAGACAAAGATCTAGGCGCTTGAATCGCCTGATTCCGACAAACGAGCGAAAAGATAAACTAAAACGAAAATTAGGGCAGAAATCGCGATCAGAAATAATCACAGAAAACCCTGGAAAAAGAAAAACTGACGAACAGGCTAACGAACGAACGTCCGCTGTCTGTGAAAAACGGGTGAACGGCCTTCGTTAAAACGACCGTACGGACGAACGTCCGCTACTTAACTAAACCGCACAAAACCGGAATAAAACCGATCTAAGAAAAAAAACCGATCTTACGGTTTCTAAAAAAACTGACCGGTCAATGGTCAACAGCGGCGGCGGCTCCGGCGAGGCGGCAGGGCAGCGGCGCGGCGCAGCTCCGGCTAGCGCGGGCGGCGGCTGGCGGCTAGGGTTAGGGCGGGATACGGGCACGGGGCGGGTTGGGGCGGCCTCGACGGCTTATAAGGCCGGCCGGGGGAGGGGGGGAGGAGTCCGGGTCGAAACCGGCCCGTTAAGTCGGTTGCCTCTTTTTTTTTAAAATAAGTCATGACGCAAAAAACAAAAAAAAGAAATACTAAACCGACTCCAAAAATCCCGAAATAAGTTTTCCCCGTCCTCTAAAAATATGCCGGACAAGGTGAACATTTATTTGGGCCTATAATGCAATTTTGAAAAACGCGTATTTTTCCTAATTCGAATAAAATTGCAATAAAATCCAAATAAAATCATTTATTTGATTTTAATATTTTTCCTCCAATATTTCATTTATTTTGGAGAAGTCATATTATCTCCTCTCATATATTTTAATTTGAAATATTTTCGGAGAGAAAAATCATTAAAACCAAAATGATCCTTGTTTCAATATTTGATAAAATTCAAATATGAAAATCGTGAAATCCCAACTCTCTCCGCGGGTCCTTGAGTTGCTTAGGATTTTGAGGACCGTGAAACGGAAATGCAATAAAATTTGGGATGTTACAGCCTCCCAACAAGCGCTATCGTTTAACGCCCCTAGCTAGGCATAAAGGCAAGGATAGATCTACGTCTTGCCATCTTTAGTGTTGGGAAAGAAAAGAGAAAATTTATTATCTATAGCATTTATCTTTCTATTTTGATAAAGCATGTGGCCATTAATGGTGGAAGAAAGATTAAGCACGCTACGGAAATTTGCATCTAAGCTAGCTTTCATCTCTTTGATAATTTCGTTTTGGTAAAAGCACAAAAGAGAGGTGGATTCAACTTTCTCACTCATAGGGTGCCCAAATATAGTTTTCATCTTTTCATAGGTATCTATGGGATCCCCTTCAAGAAAACCTTCTTCAAAAATAGAATCTAAAACTTGCTTGAACGAAGCGGGCAACCCAACATAAAAGCTTTTTAGGTATATCTCAATTTGATATTGGGGCACATAGCTAGCTCGGATCCTTAAAAGCCTATCCCAAGCATCTTTCAAAGACTCATCAAGTAAATAACGAAAAATTCTGGGATCATCTTCATCGAAATTATTCAAACCCTCATTGACAACACCGGTAGGTCTTTCCATAGCATCATTATTTATGAGCTTAGAGAGGACAGAGGGACTATCCAAAGTATTAAAACCATGGAGAGAGCCCTTGGCCCTTTTTGATTCGGCCATGGCACAAGAAAAAAATGGGAAAGAGGCGAACAGAAATAGAGGGCGAATAAAACGGCAAGGGTGAAGTGGGGGAGAGGAAAACGAGAGGCAAATGGCAAATAATGTAATGCGAGGGATAAGAGTTTGTGATGGGTACTTGGTATGTCTTGACTTGTGCGTAGACTCCCCGGCAACGGCGCGAGAAATGGCTCGTTGATGGGAGATCAAATTTTGTTGACTTTGCGTAAGCCTCCTCGGCAATGGCACCATAAATCCTTCTTGCTACCTCTTGAGCATGCGTTGGTTTTCCCTTGAAGAGGAAAGGGTGATGCAGCAAAGTAGCGTAAGTATTTCCCTCAGTTTTTGAGAAATCCAGTAGGAGGCCACATGCAAGTCCCTCGTATCTACACAAACAAATAAGAACCTTGCAACCAACGCGATAAAGGGGTTGTCAATCCCTTCACGACCACTTGCAAAAGTGAGATCTGATAGAGATGATAAGATAATATTTTTGGTATTTTTATGATAAAGACTGAAAGTAAAGAAAGCAAAATAAACTGTGATAGAAATAGCTAGTTGACGGGAGATTAATATGATGGAAAATAGACCCGGGGGCCATAGGTTTCACTAGTGGCTTCTCTCAAGATAGCATAAGTATTACGGTGGGTGAACAAATTACTGTCGAGCAATTGATAGAAAAGTGCATAATTATGAGAATATCTAGGCATGATCATGTATATAGGCATCACGTCTGTGACAAGTAGACCGACTCCTGCCCGCATCTACTACTATTACTCCACACATCGACCGCTATCCAGCATGCATCTAGAGTTTAAGTTCATAAGAACAGAGTAACGCATTAGGTAAGATGACATGATGTAGAGGGATAAACTCAAGCAATATGATATAAACCCCATCTTTTTATCCTCGATGGCAACAATACAATACGTGTCGTTTCCCTTTCTGTCACTGGGATCGAGCAACGCAAGATTGAACCCAAAGCTAAGCACTTCTCCCATTGCAAGAAAGATCAATCTAGTAGGCCAAACCAAACTGATAATTCGAAGAGACTTGCAAAGATAACCAATCATACATAAAAGAATTCAGAGAATATTCAAATATTGTTCATAGATAATCTTGATCATAAACCCACAATTCATCGGATCTCGACAAACACACCGCAAAAAGAGTTACATCGAATAGATCTCCAAGAAGATCGAGGAGAACTTTGTATTGAGATCCAAAGAGAGAGAAGAAGCCATCTAGCTAATAACTATGGACCCGAAGGTCTATGGTAAACTACCCACACATCATCGGAGAGGCTATGGTGTTGATGTAGAAGCCCTCCGTGATCGATGCCCCCTCCGGCGGAGCGCCGGAAAAGGCCCCAAGATGGGATCTCACGGGTAAGAAGGTTGCGGCGGTAGAAATAGGGTTTGATGGTGCTCCTAGATGGGTTCGGGGTACGTAGGTATATATAGGAGGAAGAAGTAGGTCGGTGGAGCCACGAGGGTGGAGGGCGCGCCCAGGGGGTAGGCGCGCCCCCTGCCTCGTGGCCTCCTAGTTCATTTCTTGACGTCCACTCCAAGTCCTCTGGATCACGTTTGTTCCAAAAATCACGCTCCGAAGGTTTCATTCCATTTGGACACCGTTTGATATTCCTTTTCTGCGAAACACTGAAATAGGAAAAAACAGCAATTTGCACTGGGCCTTGGGTTAATAGGTTAGTCCCAAAAATAATATAGAAGTGTATAGTAAAGTCTATTAAACATCCAAAATGGATAATATAATAGCATGGAACAATAAAAAATTATAGATACGTTGGAGACGTATCACTCCCCCTGCCCGCTCTTAACCCCCACGCGCCCTCGACAGCGCGGTAGTACCGCGTGTCATCGCAGTAGTACCGCCTGGGCGGAGGTACCGCACCATGGGCGGTAGTACCGCCCCCCTGGCGGCAGTAAAAAATTACTGCTGCGCTGGGTGCGGAAGTACCATGCGCTGCTCTCGCGGTAGTACCGTGGCAGGCTGCGGTAGTACCGTGTGCTCAAGAAGATGCAAGTTTCAAGAACAAGGGAAAACAAAAGGCCTTTGCAAAGCAACCTTCAAGCAAACGGACACACCAAAACGCTGACACACGAGACAACACACACAAGCTCGACACGATGAAAGGGAGACAAGAGACAACAAGGACTAAAACACGCAACACAACCTCTCCAAAGAGAGGGTGGTGGCCGGAGCCACCTATGTTTGAGTCAATTGGTATGGCACCGCGAATAATTATCTCGGACCCATGACCAAAACTCGTCTTTGAAGCACAAGTACCATCAACAATGGCTAATGTGAAAGAGTTGATCAATTTATGCATAATGGAGGGAGGGAGAGTTCATTGAGAGAACAACACTCCCCCTATGTCCATGCCTACACCTAAACAAGATAACAAGTTGAGTATGGTGGGGTGTGCAAGGGTTCAAGCAACATTGCTCGAATCAATGATATTTAGCTCATGCCTTAACTCACGAAATCTGGATTCATCCAAGGGCTTCGTGAAAATATCTGCAAGGTTATCATGAGAGTTGACATAGTTGAGCTCGATCTCCCCTCGCCTAATGTGATCCCGGATGAAGTGATACCGAATCTCAATATGCTTCGTCTTGAAGTGTTGCACCGGGTTGAGAGAAATCTTGATGGCGCTTTCATTATCACACCAAAGAGGCACTTTGTCACAAATGACACTGTAATCCTTTAAAGTTTGCCTCATCCAAAGAAGTTGCGCACAACAACTACCGGTGGCCACATACTCCGCTTCGGTGGACGAGAGAGACACACAACTCTGCTTCTTGGAAGACCAACTTACCAAAGAGCAACCGAGAAATTGGCACCCTCCGAAAGTGGACTTCCTATCCACTTTGTCTCCCGCCCAATCGGAATCCGAATATCCTGCAAGCTTGAAGTTCGCACCTCTTGGATACCATAAGCCAAAGTTTGGGGTATGAGCCAAATATCGAAAGATTCGCTTGACCGCCACAAAGTGGCTTTCCTTAGGTGCGGCTTGAAATCGTGCACAAATTCCCACACTCAACATGATATCCGGTCTAGATGCACAAAGGTAAAGCAAGGAGCCAATCATGGAGCGATATACCTTTTGATCCACCGCTTTACCATTGGGATCTATGTCAAGTTGGCATTTGACGGGCATTGGAGTGGAGGCCGGATTGACATCACTTCGCTTGAATCTCTTGAGCATGTTTTGAGTATATTTGGCTTGGTTGATGAAAGTCCCTTCTCTTCTTTGCTTGACTTCGAACCCGAGAAAGAACTTCAACTCTCCCATCGAAGACATCTTGAACTTTGAGGTCATGAGAGTAGCAAATTCCTCATTGAAAGCTTTGTTAGGGGAACCAAAGATAATATCATCAACATATAGTTGGCACACAAACAACTCCCCTTTGACCTTCTTAGTAAAAAGAGTGGGGTCGATTTTCCCAACTTCAAATCCACGATCTTGCAACAACTCGTTAAGGTGGCCATACCACGCATGTGGGGCTTGTTTAAGGCCATAGAGTGCCTTATCGAGTTGATACACATGATCGGGGAAGTAGGGATCCTCGAACCCGGGGGGTTGCTTGACATACACCAACTCATTAATAGGACCATTAAGAAAAGCACTCTTCACATCCATTTGTTGTAACTTAAAGTTATGATGAGAAGCATAAGCAATCAACAAACGAATGGATTCAAGGCGAGCAACGGGAGCAAAGGTTTCACCGTAGTCGATACCCTTGACTTGGGAGTAGCCTTGTGCCACCAATCTTGCCTTGTTGCGAACGATGGTCCCATGAGCATCTTGCTTGTTCTTGAATATCCACTTGGTTCCAATGGCATTGTGGTTCCCCGTTGGCCTTGGCACCAATCTCCACACCTTGTTGTACTCGAAGTTGTTGAGTTATTCATGCATGGCATTGAGCCAATCCGGATCTTCGAGTGCCTCATAGACCTTTTGGGGTTAAATACAAGATACAAACGCGTGATGTTCACAATAGTTTGCCAATTGTCTACGAGTGCTTACCCCCTTTTGAATCCTTCCAAGCACATTCTTCATGAGATGACCCTTGGTAGAGAGCTTGGATGCAATCTTGGCGGCACGGTGCTCCAATTCCTCCTCGGGGGTGAGTCGAGGAGCGGTCACTTGATCATCTTGAGCGCCGTCTTGAGCTTGTTCTTGATCTTGAACTTGCTCGGAGGAGAGAACTTGACCTTGGCCATCAACTGGTGATTCAACACCGTCTTGAGGTTGATCTTGCCCTTGGTCTTGTTCATGAGGTTGAGGGCCTTCACTTTGTTCTTCGGAAGCGTGTGGGCCTTGGGTTGGTGATGGCTCCACTTGAGTGGAGCATTGTCCTTCTCCTTCGGCCTCAAGGGGTTACTCAATGGGTAGGATAAAACCCACTCCCATTCTTCTTATGGCTTGAGGAGGAATTTCATCACCTACATCACAAGTGCCACTTTGCTCCACTTGGGAGCCGTTATTCTCATCAAACTCCATGTTACACGTCTCCTCAATAAGTCCCGTGGACTTGTTGAGAACACGGTAAGCATGAGAGTTTGTAGCATAACCAACAAATATGCCCTCATAAGCTCTAGCCTCAAATTTAGACAAACGAACACCTTTCTTGAGAATGAAACACTTACACCCGAACACCCGAAAGTACTTGAGGTTGGGCTTGTTACCGGTAAGTATCTCATATGGAGTCTTGTTCAAGCCTTTGCGGAGATAGAGCCGATTTGATGCATGACACGCGATGTTGATGGCTTCGGCCCAAAAGTTGTATGGAGACTTGAACTCCGCCATCATGGTCCTTGCCACATCCATCAACGTACGGTTCTTCCTCTCCGCTACACCATTTTGTTGAGGGGTGTATGGTGCTGAGTATTGATGCTTGATCCCCTCATCACTAAGAAACTCATCCAAGGTGTAGTTCTTGAACTCGGTGCCGTTGTCGCTTCTTATTGTCAAGATCTTTGCATTGTGTTGACGTTGGGCTTCCTTTGCAAAGTCAATGACGGTTTGTTGGGTCTCGCTCTTCCTCTTGAAGAAATATACCCAAGTGTATCTTGAATAGTCATCCACAATCACCAAGCAATACTTTCTACCCCCGAGGCTATCAAAGGATGGAGGCCCAAAGAGATCCAAGTGAAGGAGCTCCAAAGGCCTCTTCGAGTAAATGATAGTCGTGGGAGGGTGAACCTTTTCATGTAGCTTTCCTTTGATACAAGCACTGCAAGCACGATCTTTAGCAAAAATAACATTTTTTAGTCCACGGACATGGTGCCCCTTGAGAAGACTTTGCAAAGATCTCATATTGACATGGGCTAAACGGCGATGCCAAAGCCATCCCACGTCAACTTTAGCCATTAGTCATGTCGCGGTCTTAGTGGGTCGCTCCGAAAAGTTAATCACATAGAGACCGTTCTCGACATGCCCAACAAAGACTACTTTAAGAGTCTTGCTCCACAAGAGGGCCACGGTATCAACATCAAAGAAAGTGACAAAGCCCATGAGTGCAAGTTGTCGAACGGAAAGTAAATTGTATGCAAGGGACTCAACAAGCATGACCTTCTCGATCGTGAGATCATGAGAAATGACAACCTTGCCAAGTCCCAATACCTTAGAGGACGAGGCATCACCCCACTCGACATTGGTGGGCATAGATGGAATCTTGTGAACGTCCACCACCAAGTCCTTGCTTCCGGTCATATGATTAGTGGCTCCACTATCGAGCAACCATGATCCCTCACCGGAAGCAAACACCTACAAGAAATCAATGCTTGGTTTTAGGTACCCATTTTGTAATGGGTCCTTTTATGTTAGTAAGAAGGGTCTTAGGAACCCAAATAGACCATTCAATGTACTCATAAGAGGAACCAAAAAATTTGGCATAAACATGTCCATCAGTAGCACGGCATAACACATAAGAAGGGTTAAAGTCGCCAGCTTCGTTAGGAGTGGTAGCATTGCCCTTCTTAGCATCACTACCCTTCACATTGTTGTTGTTCTTCTTCTTAGAAGCACCCTCTCCCTCCTTCACAAAAGTTTGCTTGAGAGGGGGAGGTCATTTGGCCTTGTCATCCTTCTTCTTGTTCTTGGACTTGGGTGTGAACCCAATTCCTTCCTTGGCCACAACTTCCTTTTGATTGCTCAAAAGGTCATTGAGGTTCTTCTCTCCTTGTATGCACGACACAAGGCCTTTCTCAAGTTGCTTCTTCAACTTTGCATTCTCCTCAACAAGATGCACATGCTCACAACATGGGTTAGTAGCATTTGCATTATCAATTAAAACCATGTGAGGAAAGGTGGCTTTCTCCTTGGTTAGCTTCACTTGGAGTTGATCATGAGACTCCTTGAGATTAGCATGAGCACCTTTCAAGGCCTTGTGAGCCTTGTCAAGTATATCAAACTCCTCCTTGAGTCTAGCAAGATCAACCCCAAGATTGGCCTTCTCGGAGTTTAGCACACGAGATACAACAAGAGCATGATCAAGATCTTTCTTTAATTTGGCATGGTCATCGTTGTATGACTCCTCAAGAGCCAAACGAAGACCTCGCTCTTCCTCAAGAGCATTGGAAAGATCCAAGATCTCATCGGCATAGTCCCGACTATGCCCCTCCATCTTAGAGATGGTATCTTCGTGAGCCTCGATCATGTCATTGGCTTCACCAAGTTGTTTCAAGAGAGCAACGAAGTGCTTCTTGGATTTACCCTTGAGCTTACTCGTAAAAGACTCAAATTCATTCTCCTCCACATTGGACCCCTCATGTTCATCAATGCAATCCGTTAAAGAAGGATTATTAATGATGGTAGTTTTGATGTTGGGGGTTACCTTGTTGGTGGCTTTAGCCATGAGGCACTTGGCGGTGATGTTCTCATTGGGTGAGTCGAAGAGAGACACCCGTGGAGTTGTCGCAATGGCAATGGAGGCCACGGCAACCGGCTCACCGTCTTCATCATCATCATCATCCTCATTGTACTCTTCTTGTGCCACCAACCCCTTGGGAGGAGTCTTCTTGGTGAAGTTGCTCTTGTTGCGGAAAGACTTGGCCTTGTCCTTTCGGATGAGCTTGCCATCATTGTCTTCCCTCTTCTCATAAGGACATTCCGCAACAAAGTGGCTCACGTTGCCACAATTATAGCAAGTCCTCACTCGTTGCTTGACCTTCGCGCCACTTGAGTTTTTCTTATTGAAGTTGGGCCTTGTGTTCTTCTTACTCCAAAATTGCCTTGAAGCAAGAGCCATGTGTTCATGATAAGCATACTTTGTATCTTCGGGGTTGCTCTCCTCTTCTTCCTCTTCATCCTCTTCTTCCACACTAAGCTTGGCCTTCAAGGCAAGATTGGGCTTCTTTGCTCTTTGAGAGCGTAACACCGCATTGTCGGCGGTCTTGTCCAAGATGCTCATAGCCACAAACTCATCCAACACTTCACTTGAGGACAAGGTGTGGAAGTCCGGCCTTTGATGAATGACGGAGGACATGGCCTTGTGGTAAGGCATCATGGACTTGAGGAATTTGCGCTTGATCCAATTGTCATCCGTATCCTTGCTCCCATGATCTTGGAGTGAGACCACAAGAGTAGTTAATCTCCGATAAAGCTCACGAGGTTCTTCATCCTCTTTCATTGCAAACTCATCGGCTTCATCTTGCACCACTTCATAGTTGGAGCGTTGAATGCTTGCGCTTCCCCTATAGAGAGAGACAACATGGTGCCATGCATCCTTGGCCATGGTGAAGGGCCGGAGATGAGCAAGATCTTCGTGTGGAATTGCATCTTGGATGATGAAGAGAGCATTCTCATTGAATTGATTATCCGCGGCTTCTCTAGGAGTGAAGTTGCTTCGGTCATGCGGATAAAAACCTTCTTCAATGATTCTCCAAAGATTAGTATTAACATGGTTTAGATGACGCTTAAAGCAATAAACCCAAGAATCAAAGTCCTCATTTTTCACAATCTTCGGGGGAGGACCGGCATGATTTAAATGAGTGGAGGGAATCGGTCCACCATAAACAAGCGGAGGTTCCACATGGGCAAAGATGCCGGTGCTATTTTTACCACTAGAAGAAGGAGCCTTTTCACTAGTAGCTTCCCCCTAGTCGGAGTTAGCATCCGTCACCTTGTTAGTGGGATCACCCACTTTCAATGGTGCGGTGGATAATTTAAGCCCTTCTATGAATTTATTAAACATGCTTTCAACCTCGGTCGTCATGGAGGTTTTGAATGTGTCCAAAGCCACATTGAATTCCTCACGAGAGACCGCGGTTCCCCCATCGGCCGTAGACGAGACCGGATTCACACCAGAGTGCTCCTCCACACCGTCTACGGTGTCGACCATACTCTTCGGATGTCAAAGTCCTTAATAAATAGACGAGGCTCTGATACCAATTGAAAGGATCGATATAGTTGACTAGAGGGGGGGTGAATAGGTAACTAACAATTTTTAGCTTTTCTTTACCAATTTAAACTTTGCATCAAAGTAGGTTGTCTAGATATGCAACTAGGTGGGCAACATATATGATGCAACAACAACAAGCACACAAGCAAGCAAGGGATATAACACAAATAAGCTTGCACATGTAAAGGCACGAGATAACCAAGAGTGGAGACGGTGAAGACGAGGATGTGTTACCGAAGTTCCTTCCTTTTGAGGGGAAGTACGTCTCCGTTGGAGTGGTGTGGAGGCACAATGCTCCCCAAGAAGCCACTAGGGCCACCGTATTCTCCTCACGCCCTCACACAATGCGAGATGCCGTGATTCCACTATTGGTGCCCTTGGAGGCGGCGACCGGACCTTTACAAACAAGGTTGGGGCAATCTCCACAACTTAATTGGAGGCTCCCAACGACACCACGAAGCTTCACCACAATGGAATATGGCTCCGCGGTGACCTCAACCGTCTAGGGTGCTCAAACACCCAAGAGTAACAAGATCCGCAAGGGATTAGTGGGGGGAATCAAATTTCTCTTGGTGGAAGTGTAGATCGGGGCCTTCTCAACCAATCCCTAGAAAATCAACAAGTTTGATTGGCTAGGGAGAGAGATCGGGCGAAAATGGAGCTTGGAGCAACAATGGAGCTTGGGGATGGAAGAGGTGGTCAACTCGGAGAAGAAGACACCCCTTATATAGTGGAGGGACAAATCCAACCGTTATCCACCAACTCAGCCTGCGCAGCACGGTACTACCGCGCCGGGGACGCGGTACTACCGCGCGGGCATGCGGTTCTACCGCAGGGACCCGCGGTACTACCACCCGAGCAGCACAAACCAGGACAACCCAAATGCACTAAAGCAGAGGGCGGTAGAAACGCTGGCGCGGTACTACCGCTCCCCCTTGCAGTACTACCGCAAGGCAGGGATGTTCCAGATTTTGGGAAGGCACAGACATATAGAAATACATCTGTGGCAACTTCCGCTGAGTTGGAGTCTATGCAAAAATCCGACACGGTAGTACTGCACGCCAGGAGCGGTACTACCTCACGGCTGCTGAGCCAGGCCAGAACGCACGGTACTACCACGCACCGGGCGCGGTACTACCGCGTAGGGCGCGGATGTAAAAAATTACATCCGGCCCTACTAATGCAGCCGCAGGAGCGCCCAGCCTGGGGCCACGGTACTACAGCTCTAAAGGAGTGGTACTACCATGGGCGCTTGAGGTACTACCGCGCCTTGGGCCGGTACTACCGCAAGGGCCTGCGGTACTACCGCTCGTAGGAGCAGTACTACCGCATGCCCAAGTTCAGCAAACACGACAAATTGCATAGACAAGAAAAGACGGAGGATGCTCCAAGGTGCCAGAGGAAAGGAGGTGCAAATGGACTAGACGTGTGCGTGATGATTCCACCCAAACCTTTCCAAAGCGGACCCTCGCTTAATAGTACGGCTTTCCTATGACTCAAATCCACCGAAAAGAAACGTAGAGAAACGCCGTCTTCAATAGTCTTCGAGGGGCACCAAATCGTCTTGTGCGTAGTGATGAGATGTCTGAAATACTCAACGCACACGATTAGTCCGCAAAAGCATTGTCATCAATCACCAAAACAACTAAGGGATAAATATGCCCTTACACTTATAATAAATCTGCTAGTCAATGCTTGGATGAACTTGATAACTACATTGTTAAGCAAGAAAATTTTATTGCGTATGTTTTGAAACATTTGAAACATAATGCCTACATTATTGATCGCTTGAGTGACTTAATGTTTAAAATTGCTAATGATGTTAAAGGTCTAGGAAAACATGCTTCCATGGTCCAAACTCAGTTAGAATAAATTGCTAAATCTCAAAATGATTTGCTTAATGAAATGAATAGTAATATGAATGATCATGCTGTTAGAGTAATGACCAGAGGGGGTAGAATGACTCAGGAGCCACTATATCCCGAAGGTCATCCTAAAAGAATTGAACAAGATTCTGAGACAATTAATATTGATGCACCTAGTCCATCCAAAAAGAAAAAGAAAAGAAAAATGATAGGACTTTGCATTCTTCTAGTGAACCTGAGGTAGAAAAACTTTCTGAGAATAGTAATGATGTTTCTATTTCTAATGCTGAGACATGATACGTCTCCAACGTATCTACAATTTTTGATTGCTCCATGCTATATTATCTTCTGTTTCGGACGTTATTGTGCTTTATTATTCACTTTTATATTATTTTTGGGACTAACCTATTAACCGGAGGCCCAGCCCAGAATTGCTGTTTTTTTGCCTATTTCAGAGTTTCACAGAAAAAGAATATCAAACGGAGTCCAAACGGAATGAAACCTTCGGGAACGTGATTTTCGGAACGAACATGATCCAGAGGACTTGGACCCTACGTCAAGAAATCAAATAGGAGGCCACGAGGTAGGGGGGCGCGCCTGCCCCCCAGGCGCGCCCTCCACCCTCATGGGCCCCATGTTGCTCCACCGATGTACTCCTTCCTCCTATATATACCTACGTACCCCCAAACGATCAGATACGGAGCCAAAAAACTAATTCCACCGCCGCAACCTTCTGTACCCACGAGATCCCATCTTGGGGCCTGTTCCGGAGCTCCGCCGGAGGGGGCATCGATCACGGAGGGCTTCTACATCAACACCATAGCCTCTCCGATGAAGTGTGAGTAGTTTACCTCAGACCTTCGGGTCCATAGTTATTAGCTAGATGGCTTCCTCTCTCTTTTTGGATCTCAATACAATGTTCTCCCCCTCTCTTGTGGAGATCTATTTGATGTAATCTTCTTTTGCGGTGTGTTTGTTGAGACCGATGAATTGTGGGTTTATGATCAAGTTTATCTATGAACAATATTTGAATCTTCTTAATTCTTTTATGTATGATTGGTTATCTTTGCAAGTCTCTTCGAATTATCAGTTTGGTTTGGCCTACTAGATTGATCTTTCTTGCAACGGGAGAAGTGCCTAGCTTTGGGTTCAATCTTGTGGTGTCCTTTCCCAGTGACAGTAGGGGCAGCAAGGCACGTATTGTATTGTTGCCATCGAGGATAACAAGATGGGGTCTTTATCATATTGCATGAATTTATCCCTCTACATCATGTCATCTTGCTTAAGGCGTTACTCTGTTCTTATGAACTTAATACTCTTGATGCATGCTGGATAGCGGTCGATGTGTGGAGTAATAGTAGTAGATGCAGGCAGGAGTCGGTCTACTTGTCTCGGACGTGATGCCTATATACATGATCATACCTAGATATTCTCATAACTATGCTCAATTCTGTCAATTGCTCAACAGTAATTTGTTCACCCACCGTAAAATACTTATGCTCTTGAGAGAAGCCACTAGTGAAACCTATGGCCCCCGGGTCTATCTTCCATCATATTAATCTTCCAACACTTAGTTATTTCCGTTGCTTTTATTTTACTTTGCATCTTTATCATAAAAATACCAAAAATATTATCTTATCATATCTATCAGATCTCACTCTCGTAAGTGACCGTGTAGGGATTGACAACCCCTTATCGCATTGGTTGCGAGGATTTATTTGTTTGTGTAGGTGCGAGGGACTCGCGTGTAGCCTCCTACTGGATTGATACCTTGGTTCTCAAAAACTGAGGGAAATACTTACGCTACTTTGCTGCATCAGCCTTTCCTCTTCAAGGGAAAACCAACGCAGTGCTCAAGAGGTAGCAAGAAGGATTTCTGGTGCCGTTGCCGGGGAGGTCTACGCAAAAGTCAACATACCAAGTACCCATCACAAACCCTTATCTCCCGCATTACATTATTTGCCATTTGCCTCTCGTTTTCCTCTCCCCCACTTCACCCTTGCCGTTTTATTCGCCCTCTCTTTTTCGTTCGCCTCTTTTTCGTTTGTTTGTCGTCATGGCTAGTCCCTTATCAACTCCACTGTCCCCTGAGTTTGAAGTCTTTCACTTGAAACAAAGACAAGGAGAAAACTTAAAAGATGCCTGGTTGAGAATAATGGAGTCTTACCGTAATTGTACCTTTGAAGTGAACCTGAGAATTTTGCTTCGCAATTTTTATGTTGGATTAAATATGTCCCATAGACAACTCTTGGATTGCGTTGCTAAAGGCAATTTTATTGAAATTGATCCCCATATTGCGCATGAAGTTATAGAAGTTATAGTGGGAACACTACCTCAACAAAAGGGGCCTCATCATACCCAAGAAGAGACACAAGTTTTTGAAAAAATTTGCGAAGTAACTAAGATTTTACAAAAGTCTCTTTAACCTCTTAAGAACGTTAGCGGAAATATTCACCGCATGAATATGTTAATTACTCTTTGCAATAAGCGGTTGGATTCTTTAGATTTAAAAATTTCAGAATATGAAGGGAAACGTAAAGAACCTCCTGGATTCGAGCTTGATTCCGCTAAAAAGTTGAAAACCAAAGATGGCAATACCTAGATCTATCCTTGCTTTTATGCCTAGCTAGGGGCGTTAAACGATAGCGCTTGTTGGGAGGCAACCCAATTTTAATTTTAGTTTTTTTTTGCTTTTTGCTTCTGTTTAGGAATAAATATTTGATCTAGCCTCTGGTTAGATGTGTTTTTATGTTTTAATTAGTGTTTGTGCCAAGTTAAACCTATAGGATCTTCTTGGATGATAGTTATTTGATCTTGCTGTAATTTCCAGAAACTTTCTGTTCACGAAAATAATTGTTAAAAATCACCAGAACGTGATAAAATATTGATTCCAATTGCTGATGATCAATAAACAAATTGTCCAGGTCTTCCTATTTTGGCTGATTTTTTGGAGTTCCAGATTACTACATACTGTTCTGTTTTTGACAGATTCTGTTTTTTCGTGTGTTGTTTGCTCATTTTGATGAATCTATGGCTAGTAAAAGATTTTATAAACCATATATAAGTTGGAATACATTAGATTTAACACCAATATAAATAAAGAATGAGTTCATTACAGTACCTTGAAGTGGTCTTTTGTTTTCTTTCGCTAACGGAGCTCACGAGATTTTCTGCTGAGTTTTGTGTTGTGAAGTTTTCAAGTTTTGGGTAAATGATTTGATGGATTATGGAACAAGGAGTGGCAAGAGCCTAAGCTTGGGGATGCCCATGGCACCCCCAAGATAATCTAAGGACATAAAAAAGCCAAAGCTTGGGGATGCCCCGGAAGGCATCCCCTCTTTCGTCTACTTCCATCGGTAACTTTACTTGAAGCTATATTTTTATTCACCACATGATATGTGTTTTGCTTGGAGCGTCTTGTATGATTTGAGTCTTTGCTTCTATTTTACCACAATCATCCTTGCTGTACACACCTTTTGAGAGAGACACACATGATTCGGAAATTATTAGAATACTCTATGTGCTTCACTTATATCTTTTGAGTTATATAGTTTTTGCTCTAGTACTTCACTTATATCTTTTAGAGCACGGTGGTGGATTTGTTTTATAGAAACTATTGATCTCTCATGCTTCACTTAGATTATTTTGAGAGTCTTAAATAGCATGGTAATTTGCTTAAATAATCCTAATATGCTAGGTATTCAAGATTAGTAAAAACTTTCTTATGAGTGTGTTGAATACTAAGAGAAGTTTGATGCTTGATGATTGTTTTGAGACATGGAGGTAGTGATATTAAAGTTGTGCTAGTTGAGTAGTTGTGAATTTGAGAAATACTTGTGTTGAAGTTTGCAAGTCCCGTAGCATGCACGTATGGTAAACGTTGTGTAACAAATTTGAAACATGAGGTGTTCTTTGATTGTCCTCCTTATGAGTGGCGGTCGGGGACGAGCAATGGTCTTTTCCTACCAATCTATCCCCCTAGGAGCATGCGCGTAGTGCTTGGTTTTTGATGACTTGTAGATTTTTGCAATAAGTATGTGAGTTCTTTATGACTAATGTTGAGTCCATGGATTATACGCACTCTCACCTTTCCATCATTGCTAGCCTCTTCGGTACCGTGCATTGCCCTTTCTCACATTGAGAGTTGGTGCAAACTTCGCCGGTGCATCCAAACCCCGTGATATGATACGCTCTTTCACACATAAACCTCCTTATATCTTCCTCAAAACAGCCACCATACCTACCTATTATGGCATTTCCATAGCCATTCTGAGATATATTGCCATGCAACTTTCCACCATCCCGTTTATCATGACACGTTCATCATTGTCATATTGCTTTGCATGATCATGTAGTTGACATAGTATTTGTGGCAAAGCCACCGTTCATAATTCTTTCATACATGTCACTCTTGGTTCATTGCATATCCCGGTACACCGCCGGAGGCATTCATATAGAGTCATACTTTGTTCTAGTATCGAGTTGTAATCATTTAGTTGTAAATAAATAGAAATGTGACGATCATCATTTTCTAGAGCATTGTCCCAAGTGAGGAATAAAAAAAAGAGAGAAAGGCCATAAAAAAGGAGAAGGCCCAAAAAAACGAGAGAAAGAGAAGGGACAATGTTACTATCCTTTTACCACACTTGTGCTTCAAAGTAGCACCATAATCTTCATGATAGAGAGTCTCTTGTTTTGTCACTTTCATATACTAGTGAGAATTTTTCATTATAGAACTTGGCTTGTATATTCCAACAATGGGCCTCCTCAAGTGCCCTAGGTCTTCGTGAACAAGCAAGTTGGATGCACACCCACTTAGTTTCTTTTGTTGAGCTTTCATATATTTATAGCTCTAGTGCATCTGTTGCATGGCAATCCCTACTCCTTGCATTAACATCAATCGATGGGCATCTCCATAGCTCATTGATTAGCCTCGTTGATGTAAGACTTTCTCCTTTTTTGTCTTCTCCACATAACCCCCATCATCATATTCTATTCCGCCCATAGTGCTATATCCATGGCTCACGCTCATGTATTGCGTGAAGGTTGAAAAAGTTTGAGATTACTAAAGTATGAAACAATTGCTTGGCTTGTCATCGGGGTTGTGCATGATGAGAGCATTCTTGTGTGACGAATTTGGAGCATGACTAAACTATATGATTTTGTAGGGATGAACTTTCTTTGGCCATGTTATTTTGAGAGGACATAATTGCTTAGTTAGTATGCTTGAAGTATTATTATTTTTATGCCAATATTGAACTTTTGTCTTGAATCTTTCGGATCTGAATATTCATACCACAATTAAGAAGAATTACATTGAAATTATGCCAGGTAGCATTCCACATCAAAAATTCTGTTTTTATCATTTACCTACTCGAGGATGAGCAGAAATTAAGCTTGGGGATGCTTGATACGTCTCCAACGTATCTACAATTTTTGATTGCTCCATGCTATATTATCTTCTGTTTCGGACATTATTGTGCTTTATTATTCACTTTTATATTATTTTTGGGACTAACCTATTAACCGGAGGCCCAGCCCAGAATTGCTGTTTTTTTGCCTATTTCAGAGTTTCACAGAAAAAGAATATCAAACGGAGTCCAAACGGAATGAAACCTTCGGGAACGTGATTTTCGGAACGAACATGATCCAGAGGACTTGGACCCTACGTCAAGAAATCAAATAGGAGGCCACGAGGTAGGGGGGCGCGCCCTCCACCCTCGTGGGCCCCATGTTGCTCCACCGATGTACTCCTTCCTCCTATATATACCTACGTACCCCCAAACGATCAGATACGGAGCCCAAAACCTAATTCCACCGCCGCAACCTTCTGTACCCATGAGATCCCATCTTGGGGCCTGTTCCGGAGCTCCGCCGGAGGGGGCATCGATCACGGAGGGCTTCTACATCAACACCATAGCCTCTCCGATGAAGTGTGAGTAGTTTACCTCAGACCTTCGGGTCCATAGTTATTAGCTAGATGGCTTCCTCTCTCTTTTTGGATCTCAATACAATGTTCTCCCCCTCTCTTGTGGAGATCTATTTGATGTAATCTTCTTTTGCGGTGTGTTTGTTGAGACCGATGAATTGTGGGTTTATGATCAAGTTTATCTATGAACAATATTTGAATCTTCTTAATTCTTTTATGTATGATTGGTTATCTTTGCAAGTCTCTTCGAATTATCAGTTTGGTTTGGCCTACTAGATTGATCTTTCTTGCAACGGGAGAAGTGCCTAGCTTTGGGTTCAATCTTGTGGTGTCCTTTCCCAGTGACAGTAGGGGCAGCAAGGCACGTATTGTATTGTTGCCATCGAGGATAACAAGATGGGGTTTTTATCATATTGCATGAATTTATCCCTCTACATCATGTCATCTTGCTTAAGGCGTTACTCTGTTCTTATGAACTTAATACTCTAGATGCATGCTGGATAGCGGTCGATGTGTGGAGTAATAGTAGTAGATGTAGGCAGGAGTCGGTCTACTTGTCTCGGACGTGATGCCTATATACATGATCATACCTAGATATTCTCATAACTATGCTCAATTCTGTCAATTGCTCAACATTAATTTGTTCACCCACCGTAAAATACTTATGCTCTTGAGAGAAGCCACTAGTGAAACCTATGGCCCCCGGGTCTATCTTCCATCATATTAATCTTCCAACACTTAGTTATTTCCGTTGCTTTTATTTTACTTTGCATCTTTATCATAAAAATACCAAAATTATTATCTTATCATATCTATCAGATCTCACTCTCGTGAGTGACCGTGTAGGGATTGACAACCCCTTATCGCGTTGGTTGCGAGGATTTATTTGTTTGTGTAGGTGTGAGGGACTCGCGCGTAGCCTCCTACTGGATTGATACCTTGGTTCTCAAAAACTGAGGAAAATACTTACGCTACTTTGCTGCATCAGCCTTTCCTCTTCAAGGGAAAACCAACGCAGTGCTCAAGAGGTAGCAAGACACAATCTCGTAATGAACATTCACCTAGTGATAACGATAATGATAATTATGAAGTTCATGTGGATGCTCAACCAGACATGATAAAGAACCCGATAATGATGTCGAAATAGAACCTACTGTTGATTTTGATAACCCACCTACTAAAAACAAACGTTATGATAAAAGATATTTCGATTCTAGAAAACATGGTAGAGAAAGAGAACCATGGGTTCAGAAACCCATGCCTTTCCCAGCTAAACCATCTAAAAATAAGGATGAAGAAGAATTTGAACGCTTTGCTGAAATGCTTAGGCCAGTCTTTTTGCGTACACGTTTGACTGATATTTTTAAGATGGCCCCATATGCTAAATACATGAAAGATATTGTCACTAATAAAACGAAGATATCTAAAGCTGAAATTTCCACCATAACTATTATTTTAACGTGGAGTACCTAAGAAACTAGGAGATCCAGGAATACCCACTATACCATGCTCCATTAAAATAAACTATGTCAAAACTGCTCTATGTGACTAGGAGCCGTGATGTGACGCCGTTTTCGGAGAAGAGGGTGTTCAAGGGGAGGTCCGATCTTCACGGCGTAGCACTACAAAAAAATACACTTCCGTGATGATACATGTTTGTCACAGTAGGTCACGTTTTCTGTCATGCATGTACATCCATGACGATTTTATGACAGAATCAAGATAGTCATACTTGTGCTGTCGTAGAAGTGTTCCATGACATTACCAAAATTATCATCACGGAAGTGTCCACTTCCATGATGATAAATGGCGCGTCATGAAAGTGCTTTCGTCAAGGGTGACCGACACGTGGCATCCACCGTAACGTGTCGCCGTTAAGCTATCGGGTCCGGTTTTGGATCCGATAACCCGTTAACAGCCCGGACCAATGAGGATTTTCCACGTGTAAAATTCTCATTGGCCGGAGGAAACACGTGTTGGCTCACCGTTGGGACAGATGTCATCCACTCATTGGACAGGAGGCGCCTATGGTAGGTCGACACGTGGCACGGCCCAATAGTGGCCCATTCCGATGAAAAAGGCCAGCCCAGTAAAAATTAGCAGGCCGGCCCATATAAGGCCTACTTGTGTCAGGTCCTTTAAGCCCACGGCCCATACGAGATGTGCCAATTCGGCCCGTCAACGGCCCATTAAAATTTGACACCATTGCAGCCCATCGCCAGTTCGAGCCCGTTAACAGCCCGCTATATATTTGGGCTCAATATCGGCCCGATGTGATTTCGGCTTGTTAACGGCCCATTCAAGGGATGGGCCAATTTTCAGGAGGTACATCTTTCGGCCTTTTAGCGACCCATTTAAGTGTTGGGCCAATTTCCAGCCTGGTGTGTCTTTCAGCCTGTTGATGGTCCATAAATGAGTTGGGCCATTTGTAGTCGGACCTTAGTTTTGGCCTTTTAGCGACCCATTTAAGTGTTGGGCCAATTCCCATCCCGGTGTGTCTTTCAGCAAGTTGACGACCCATAAATGAGTTGGGCCATTTGTAGTCAGACCTGAGTTTTGGCCTTTTAACGGCCCATGCTCTTCATGGTCCAATACCAGCCCGGTTTCTCTTTCGGCCTGCTAAAGGCCCACAACACAGTTGGGCCATTTACAGTATGCCCTGACTTTCGGCCTCTTAGCGGCCCATGCTCTTCATGGTCCAGTACGAGCCCGCTGTCTCTTTCGGTTGGCTAAAGGCCCACAGTATAGTTGGACCATATGTAGCCCGACCTTAGTAACGACTTGTTAACGGCCCGTGAAATCAAATGGGCCCACCTGCTGCCCGCTTCGATGTCGGCCTGTTAACGACCCAGGAGGTAAGAGGGCCGACCATTAACTTTTGGCCTGGTAATGGCCCATTAACTTAATGGGCCCACTAAAGTTCGTACATGTCTTTAGGCACAATTAGATAATTTGAGCCCATTATGACGAGCAATTATGCACAGGACCAAAACCGATCAAGCAAAGGTACGACATACAGGGAAAAACGTTGCACATCCAGCATATATTACATGAAATTACATCCACTGGGCAATCAAAGATTGATGCCAGTGCAAATAAATGAACAGAACCTAACGATCTACAACGTCACAATCTGCAACCTCAGCGCGGATGACGTTGATAAGCATGTGGGCAAGTTCTTGCTGCTTTGCTACACTGTCTCTGAAAACATTGATCAGTTGTTGTTGCGCACGAATGTGCATCTCTGATTCCTCCACCATTTCCATCATTGCTTCAGCCATTAATTGGTTCACAAACATACATTTTTCTGTTGCATTCGAGACAAAGGAAACTGAACAGATTCAGATGGCGATTTTGGCCGGCTTGTATTATTGATAGTGGAGAGTGTCTCGACCACTGCATCATAACGTAAATTAGGAGGGAAACCGAACAGATTAATCATGAGTTATTTCCATATTACCTGGCCCAGATTTATTGGAAAGAAACAATGGGTTTGCCTTGCTGTTTTCAGAGTTTGTCTTCTTATCTTCAACAGCCTGCACCAAATTAACACACTAGCATTGCTATCATTGGCCAGGTCAGATAATAGGAAAGCAACATTGACACAACGAACGTTTGGGCAACCAGACCACACCAGCCTACACCAAATTAACACAATATGGGACATCTATCATCAGCCAGGTAAGGTAATACGAAATCAACATTGACACAATGAATGAACGAGCAACCAGAGCAGCACTACAATTCAGTAATGTGCATAATATGAGATAGTACACTCATGCAGCTCAGTATGCAAAACTACCAGGTAGTTTTCCTTACAAAAATCAACATTGTCGCCTTTAACATTTTGCTACAACTGAATTTAGATCAAATAAAGGTTGGATTCACACCGATTAACAAAATACATGCTGATGTAAAAATATAGTGATATACAACAAGTACCTGCATCAGCATTGGAGCACAGAGAATTCCTGCAAGATACTTTCCTCGAATACGATCCCAGTACAGAAAGTCTTCTATCCTTTAAGCTTATTTTCTAAAAGAGAGATGGGTAAGAAACATGTAGAAAATATGATCAGAATGCTATAAAATTTCATGAAGCGAGGATACGCACACGCTTCTTAGAATGGAGTTGACATATTTTTGCTGGACTAGAGCGGACTAGTTCTTTGGCCACTGGAATCTGCTTATTATCAGTGGGAGTTGGGTTTATCTGTGCTGGAGCAGTATTTATGAAAACTGGAGTTGGTTTATTATCTCCTGGCGTTTGGATCTTTTGCAAAGACCTGGTTTGTAACCCTTCATATTCTAACATAGTCGTCTTGCCCTTGCATGCCTTATATAGAAGAATGGTGCTTCAATTATAAAACATGCTACAACAGAGATGTAATAGGTATTGAAGAATAGAAAGGCATGACATATTGACATGTATTCCCTCCATCCGGAAATAAATGGATGGGTCTAGGCGTATTTCAGTTCTAGATACATCCAGTTTTATCCATTTCTACGACATGTAATCCGGACGGAGGGAGTATGATGTAGCTAGGGATACGACAGGACAACAGTGTAAAAAACACTACTTGAATGTAAAACTGTATGCTAGCGGAATACATTACAGAGAAACACTAAGGCAACATATGCGTGTATGATTGGGAAACTAAGATGGCATTGCAAGAGACCAGTAGAACAACACTTCATTGTAAAAAAAGAACATGGTATGGTAGACAGATGAAGTACATACTGATGAATAACAATGCATAAGATATTGAGAAGCATGATGTCCAAACTAAGCAGATGGCATTGCGATAGAGTAGAATGACAGTACTTGAATTTGAAAACATGTTATCATTAATGGAATAGGTACTAAAAAACAGGAAAGCATGCCATATTTACATGCATGATCAGCAGGCCAAGCACAAGGCATTGCAATAGAGTAGATGCACTCCAGGACATTATATGCATGTTGTACCCATACCAAGGACCTTATGGGGTGAATAGGATTCATCATCTTTCTGCAAGTCTTGTGAAGAACTGCCTTTACATGTTCCATCATATTGGGTATCATTGACGTCAAGTTTGTTGGCCATTACATTGCTCCGTGAGGTTCTTGTGGATAAATCATTGTGTGCAATTATATCTGACATGCATGGAAGACAACTAGTAGTTAGATTTATGTAATGAGTGCCTGTAGGAGATGACATAAATAGTAGGACTGGGGTTAACTAGCAGCAACAGGTCTCAAAAACTAAAGGGAGAACACAGATGAAAGCTACAGAATATGCATCGTTTGTACTCGAGATTAACTAGATGGCACACAAAAGTATTAAGGAACAACATAGGTTATACTAGAAGTGGTATAATATTATAATCACCAGCCTGTGGGATAGCATTGGCTGATGGATGATAACTATGGAACATCTTACCTAAAGAACAAGTCTCTTAGCTGAACTATGGAACAACGTTAACTCCTGAACAAGACCCGTAAGAGATCAACATGAATATACAGTGAAATGTGATAATCTATTTTCCATGCTTAGATGAATAACAAAGCCATAAATGTTGCACACAAGTAAGATGAGGGTACAACCTATCTGGCCGCCATCCATAGGAGTGAGCATCATGTGCTGACTTGTCGATGGCCCTGCAGTTGTTGTGGCTATCCATGTCGGGCACGCGCATTCGATGCAGGGAACTGTTGAGTGGGGACTATAGCTCCCTTATGGTGTATGCTTCCCTTGTTGGAGCAGCTGCGGTGAGTCGGAAGACGGTGTGGCTGAAGATGCAGAAAACGCATAATGTTAAGAATGACACATCTCTCTGATATGAAGAAATACCCTAAGAGATCAACAGCAAGGTACGAGAGTGGTCACACGTCTGTTGACTGAAGACTAAATTGGGATCACACGATTTTATTTTATTTTGGTACTGTCCGATCTACACCAGATGGCTTGATGGCCGTCTTGTGCCTCCCGGCTGACACTGTTCGGAATCTTCCCCGAAGAGCCAACAACCACCGGCAGAGCAGCCTGCCTCCGCCGTCCGTGGCCCCGACCAAAACCCCGCGCCCCGCCCCACCGCACTGCCGTGGTTGCGCCGCCCTCGGGCCAATCCACAAAGACTCACCGTCATCCAGATCCGGCGTCGGCAGTACCTTCAACCCACGCAACTCTAAGATAGCCATCTAAGCGCTGCTTCCGCGGCGAACTTGTGCCCCTGCACCCTTACGTTAGACACCAGCCAACCGACAGCCTAGGAGCTCCGCCGGCTCGAGGGGTGCTGCTTCCCATTGGGAATCGGTTGGCCCAGAATAAAAATTCAGACAAATGATGCCTAAATAAGGTGATTTGAGATGACGGTGCGACCTATCTGGCGGCCCGGTGAAGTAGGCAGCTCCAGCTGCTGAGTCGGTGAGGTCGGCGCGGTTGCGGTGGCTACCGACGATAGGGAAGCAGAGATGTCGCGATGGTCGACGGCTACGGGGAAGCAGTGCCGGGGCTCTGGATGGGTCCAAAGTTGGAGCCGCTCCAGCGCCGTGAACAATGGCAGGGGTGAATCGGCTCCGGTATGGTTCACGCAGCCGTCGTCGAGGCAGCTCCGGCAGCACGAAGTAAGAGGCACACGGCCCAGTGCATGACGGCAAATGGACAACGTCTCCGGGATTAGAGAGGAGGGCGGCTGTGAATTTTGTGCGGTGGGGGCGCCATGGAGGAGGGGTTGAGGTTTCGCGGCTCGGGAGAAGGGAGCTTCCGGGGAGAAGGTGATTTGGCGCCCACGAGGTATGAATGGGGAATTGGGAGGGGGAACCATGTCTTACGGACGCATTTGTCTGAAATGTGGTGGTGGGGGGGGGGGAGTTATAGTTCTACCCCTGCCTTTAGGCTTCTTGGCTTGGATCTGTGTACTGAGGGTCGGGGATAGTAGAGTAACTTTGCTTCTCACAAATATTGGGCGCGAGCGATTTCGGGCGAGGAGGGCGTGTTTTGAAATATAGTGGGCGCGAGCGATTTCGGGCGAGGAGAGCGTGTTTTGAAATAGTGGGCGCGAGCTATTTCGGGCGAGGAGAGGGTGTTTTGCCGACCATGGTTTATTAATTATTCGGCACATGTCATTTCGGCCGAGGAGAAGGCGTGCTTGGATGATGTTATGAACCTACCCTCGATGTACAACTGTCCAATTGATGCGTGTCCCACATAGGCCGGTAATTTCGCATCTCCCATTTATTTGCTCGGGCGAATTCCACCGAGCAGAGGGTGTTTAACAGTTCGTTCAAATTATGGGAGAACGAGCATCCACGTCTACCTTACCATGTCAATTCGAATCAAATTTTGAAATATTAGCATGCCACTTCTTTTTTAGATGGAGAGATGATGCTCGGGAGTAATGTGTTTTTACATGCTCGTTGCTAGCGATTTACTATATGACAAATAGTTGACCCACTCAAAAACAGGAATCAAACCCAAAATGAAATATCTCGACTCAATGGAATAGCTCGTTCACCAGGTCAAAATAGTGCACTAAATCCAAAATTGAACACCTCAATCGAGTAGCATGTTGTACAGTATTATAGTACTCCATGAACATGTTGAAAGTTAAATTAACGAACTTGTTTGATATATGCATATCTCCGTTCATGTGTGGATTGCAGACAACATGTTCTCCAATTTAAATATTTGAATGCAAGTTTATATCGAAACATGGTTTATATCAGTCTTTGATGCATAAAACGCAACCTCCCCCTCTCTCGGACTCCTGCTCTCTCTCTCTCTCTCTCTCTCTCTCTCTCTCTTCGACAATCTTCAATTCTGTCGCACGCATCCAACACACAAACCTTGTTGGTCCCTCTCCCTCTCTCTCCATCTCTCTCTCTTTTGTGTGTGTGTGTGTGGGGGGGTCTTTCTAGTTCGCATGCATATATACTCCATCTATAGGTCTCTCTCGCACACTATGTATGATTCTCTAGTCCAAGCTAAATATCTTGGGTGCACTCATCGTACGCACACAAATTCCTTGGCTCGTTGCCCGTAACTCTCTCACGCACCACTCTGTCATCTCGAAGCTCTTCCCTCTCTCTCTCTCAAACTCTCCATCTACCTGGGTCACACATACACATGCATATATCACTCGCACTCGATAGACCCATCTAAAACTCCATCTCTCTCCCTCGTTCTCTCTCCATCTCACACGCACACACACACACACACAATCTCATGCCTAGCCAAGTATGATGGTCTCTCACTCAAATGTAGGCACACGCAGTCCCCCCTATATGTATACGACTAGCTAATCTTAGTCTCCATCACAAACATGTGCATGGTCTATCTCGATCTCTCTTGGGGCATCTTTCTATCGCGCACGCACCTCCCTCGATCTCCCACCCATATAGTCCCCTCACGATCTCGAGGGGATCTCTCTATCACAAACACACCCTCTCTCCCTCCCCATGCGTCCATGTTCTCCATGTGTCCCTCTCGACCTTTGTTCCTTGTTGGCCAGACCTCTATTGGACATGTGCTATAGGGGTGTCTCTCTCCGTTCCGAACAATCACGCACTAGCTATCTTTGTGTATCTCCTCACCTCGCTTTTCTGTCTTGGATATGCATGTGTGATATGTTTGCATAAGAAATGAAAAAACACACACTCTCTCTAATTTATCGTTTGTTGTCCCTTTCTCTTTCACACACATACTCTTTTTGCACACTCACTCATTCTCCTTCACACGCACTTGATCTCTCTCGACTTAGCCACTCTCCTCGGTCCATAGCATGTAGATTTATTGAAAAGTAAAACATCATAAAGTTTGACCATTTACGTGGAGAAAAACATTTACATCTAGAACGACAAACATACACCATTAGATTCATCATGAGATGTAGTTTCGTATGATGTATCTTTGGTATTGTAGATACAAATAACATTTGCGTAAACCTGATCAAAGTTTCCAAAGTTCGACTTCTAAAAAATTTACATGCACTGCATTATCGAGCGGATGGAATACCTCTTTCCCCCTCTCAGCTATCTGAACGCACCACTTAGCCTTATCGGGGCTCCTCCATCTCTCTCAAACTTTATATCTCCCTGGTTCACACATACACATGTCTCGCTCGCGCTACATATAGACCCATCCAACACTCTCTGCCCTTGTTCTCTCTCTATGTGACACGCACCCCCCTAAGTACCATAATCCCTCACTTCATCATAGGCACACGCACTCCCCCCTAAGTATGATTATCTCTCACGAGCCATCAGGAACCCACGTATTGTCTCCTTCCATCCATACATCTATCTCGATATCTCTCAGGTATCTTCTATCGCGCACACATCTTGTCACTCGATCTCCCACCCATGTAGTCCCATCACGATCTCCAGGGGATCTCTCTATGACAAACATACACTCTCTCCTCCCCATGTCTGCATTTTCTCCGTACGTCTCTCTCAACCTCTTTCCCTTGTTTGTCAGACCCCTCTTGGCCACGTGCTAGGGGTCTTTCTCTCTCAGTTGCAAACAACCACACACTATCTCCTCACCTTGCTTCCATTGTCGAAGATGCATGTGTGATATGTTTGCATAAGACAAACACGTCTTTTCTCTACTTTTATCGTGTGTTGTCCATGTCTCTTTCACACACGCACACACACTTTTTTCACTCACTCTTTCTATTTCACACACACACACACACACTCTCTAGTTAGGGACTCTCTCACGTCCATAAGCATATGGATGATTTGAAAAGTCAAACCTCAGAAAATTTTGACCAGGTATATGTGGAGAAAAACATTTACATCTGGAACAATCATTAGATTCATCACAACATGTACTTACTTCATACTATCATTTATCTTTGGTATTGTAAATATAAGTAATTTCTTTATAAACTTGGTCAAAGTTTCAAAAGTTTGACTTAAAAAAATATTGGCACTACATTATCGAACGGAGGGAGTAGCTCTTTCTCTCTCTCTGCTATCTCTCACGGGCCTCCCCTCTCACTCGAACTCTCTATACCAACGGATTATACGCTCACTGTGTCAGCGTATAGCTCCGTATATTGTTTAGTTAACCGGTCAACCAGTCCACATGCTACCTTGTCAGCTCGTGTTCTCTATCTTCGTGTGCTGGCCCATGTGGTAGTGGGTGAAAATAAGTAAACTAGAGGCCCATCTGACATGCGGTGAAGTAAACAAAGTTGAAACCACTCGGGGTAGCACCCCGCACACTAGTAAGTAGAGGGCGCATTGAGGACACACTTCTTCCGCGTGAAGGACGCAATCACGCACAATTCACCACTGCACGGCGGCATGCACAGAAGAACGCACTCGCGCACACCCAGCAGGCCAGCACACAACACACACCAGCACACGTGTACATCGGTGTCGCCGCCGGTTGAGGTGGACGGCGAGGCAACCAACAAGCGGAGGCGACTCGAGCCAAAACCGCATCCGGCGAGCCTGGACTTCATCAGCAGCCTCCCCGACGACATCCTGCTCGTCATCATCGGCCTCCTCCCCACCAAATCTGCCGTGCGGACCGCCCTGCTCTCCCGGCGGTGGCGCCCCCTCTGGCGCCGCGTCCCCCTCAACCTCACCGTCGACAGCTGCCTCTGCGATGGGGATTGCAAACGCATGGCCGTAGTCTCCAAGATCCTTTCATCGCACCCTGGGCCAGCCAGACGCCTTGACATCCGCATGTTCAGTACCAACTGCAAGGTCCAAGCCAAGTTCGATGAGTGGTTCTTATCCCCCGCCCTAGATCAGCTCGAGGAGCTCAGCTTTGAAGCTGGACGATGTCGCTCTCTGCCGTCGTCGGCGCTCCGCCTCACACCAGCGCTGCGCCGCACCAGCTTCAGCTCCTGCTATCTTCCCTAGATTAATGCCGCACCCGCCCTTCTTCTCCCTCAACTCAAGCAGCTCGACCTCTTCGACGTTGGCATCTCGAAGCAGGCTATGGAGCACCTGCTCCGCAGCTGTACTACGCTCGAGTACCTTCGTCTTGAGCATATCCACGGGTTCATTAGCCTCCACATCGCCTCGACGAATCTCTGATGGATTTATGTGTCTTGCTGGCCCCGCAACAAGACATCAATTGGGAAGATATCACTCCAGCAGTTCCATGTTATGGTCATTGAGAATGCGCCTTTCCTTGAGAGATTGCTTGTATCTGATCTAGAAGGTCCAACGAAAATCAGGGTCATTGCCGTGCCAAAATTGACAGCATTGGTGTATTCATCTGCCAAATTCTCCGAACTCTTTATTGGATCCGTAATCATTCAGGTACATCACTCATCTTCTTCTCCGTCTTCTTGAAATTCACATTTTTAAATTCCTTCTTGATGTATTTAGGACCGTCTTCCAGAAAATGATTCCCACAAGCTTGACCCAGTCTATGCGCACAGTGAAGATCTTGGCAATAAAATCTATCGGCCCCAATCTGGATCAAGTTGTTGGATTCCTTACATGCTTTCCGTGCATGGAGAAGCTACTCATCGAGGTGAAACTTCTTTCCTATTAGTAAACGGTAATCACAACGTAGCTCAATTTTTCATAATTTTCCCAAATTACGATGACAAGTGTAGTGTTCAAAACTGCATCTACGCACTGCACCGAAAGAAATGTTTTTAGTATTTTTTCTCACATGATCACCTACATCGTTTTTTTGTTGTACTACTATAGTAGCCTAGGCTAGTCATAGTGGAAAGTAACTTAGACTAGTAACTCTATGGTTACCCTAAGAGCAAGTACTACCTCCGTCCTGGTTTACTCTTCCTATTTTGTAGTATCAAAATTTGACCATAGATTTAACTGACAAAATGTTAATGCATGTCACAAAAAATTATATCGTTGGATTCGTATTTGAACATAATTTCAAATGGTATAATTTTTGGTGACATGCATTGGCATTTTCTTAGGTAAATCTATGGTCAAAATTTTACACTAAATACGAGGTAGTACAAAAGTGGGCTATAACGGCCCTCCACTATGTAGGCCAAAACACGTGCCAAATTCACTTGTGATGCATTTGGCATCGATGCCCCTCCATTGCTCACCTGGTGCCCCAATCTGGATCACCTACTTTGCTCTGGTGCCAAATTAACCCACGCAATGAAAAAACACTTGCGTGGGAGAGAGAGAGGACTGATGCAATAAAAAACACTTGTTTGGGAGAGTGAGAGGCTGGTGTAGTTGGTTTGATTGATTTGTTTATACATGTGGGTCTGTGTGCACAATGGTGCCAACTCTCTCACATCGCGAGAGCGGCGCCAAAATCTTTTGACTTGACATCGATGCGTATTATGTGGCATACTTTTGAGAAATATGGCATCGGCCACATAGTGGAAGGCAACAAATGCCCAAGCTCTTCATGTGCTCCTAGGTAAATGAGAGGAAAGAGAGAGAGAGAGAGTGCAAAAATATCGCTAGCCAGCCAACCCTATCTTATGAGCAAATGATATTGGTACCTCTTGATGACATGACAATCTTATACAGCCAGCCACTCTAATATGTTCTCTTCTTTTGCAGATAAAAAAAGACCCGAAAGTGAAAAATGTGCTGCACTATAACAATCTCATCGAATGCCTTGATCTCCATCTTACAGAAATTGATTTGATAGACTACCGAGGCAGCACATCTGAGATTAAATTGGCTAGGTTCTTTGTTCTGGAGGCAACTGTGCTCAAGGTAATGAGGTTTGGCGTTCTCTGGCGCAACAATGAATGGCGTGCTGATCACCGCAAGCGTCTAAGCCTAAATGACAAAGTCTCCGCAGAAGCTGAATTTGTTTTTGAAACATCAAGTGGCCAGAGACTCGAAAATTTATTTGCCCATTAGTGACTTGTCAGGGCGGTGCATTTTAGTTTGTACGATAATGCTGCATCCACCTAAAGTAACGAAAGTTCTTACGTAAACTTCCTAGATTCCCTCTTTGTAGGTGCAGCATTACTCCTAACATTTGTAATATCAGTTTGAAACTTGTAATATTGTCGTGTCCTATTCCTGCGTTTTCAAAATCCTGCGAATCAAAGAGGTCCTGAGTTGGTGATGATGTTGTGCCTGCCATCTTTCACCAATAGCCGTCGGATCTAGATCTAACGCATACAAACCAAACTTCTCTAGTTTTGCAAAAAGATGCCCGCACTTGTTCCCTATTTACAAACAACTCCTTGTCTCTCACAATCAGTCTTATCTCCTCCCCACCACATCTAGAAGGCCATGGAAAAATCTGGCGCGATGGCCGCTGCCGGCGCCGTCCACCCCAATCTTGGTGTTCCGTGTAATGCACGGGAATCTACGCACGGGAAATTATGTCGAACACGGCTAGTTGTAAGCAGGCTAGCTCTATAGCCATGATGATAGTGACTGCAGACGGTGAGGCTGAATTATGTTATGCCGAACACGACGCCTATACTTAGGTGTCATCTCCGGCGCAGGGTCTTGTCACTTCACTACGAGGAGCAGCACGTAATAATTTGACCAACGGGTAGTACAGTGCTACTACATTAGTAGTACTACTACTAGTACTAGCACCACCGTCTGGATTTAGTAGTACTACCACGTCCATCTGGATTTAGTATTTGACTAGCAATATCTAGTAATGCATGTCACAAAAAATGTACTACTCTATAAATAAATACATGGTGTATTGTTTTATTCCTTCCGGTAGATGGCTCAAATCTGAAGTCTCATCAATCAGACTACTACTGTACTCACCGAGCGCCCAACTTTGTAAGCTACCAACAAAAAATTGCAATCAAAGACTACTATTGTACTCCCTCCGTACTGGTGCATTAGTCACGTTACGAAAACCAAATAGTAATCCCAAAACTTTTAGGCGCGGTGCATTAACTACCCACCTCATTCCCTGTTTTTTGCCACGAAAAAAGAAATCACCCAATACGAGACGTGGGGTGCGTATGCATCCAATGACTTGAGACTACTCCCTCTGTCTAGGTGTATGACTAGCCACAATGAAGAGTAACATACACTAGTAACATACACATATCCCTAAACTATGTTACTACCTTTCATAGTGGGTAGTAACATAAGTATGATAACATGCAAAGCCTCATTTATTAGGTTATAGACTCATATTGCATTGGGACATGTGATGTTACAGTAATAACTAGCTAAGTTACTCAAACTACCTCTCTCCTCATTAACTCATTGCCACATAAGCAAATTTGTTGAGTTGGACTCGATGTTACTGCTGAAGTTACTCCCACTGTGGCTAGTCTAAGTCATCTTAGAGCAAGTGAAAAAGAGAAGTGGGCTCTCATGCAAGAGCCTAGCTATATGCGGATTCCTAGGCCAATATACAATAAATATGAAGAAAGAGAGAGAGAAGATGAGAAAAAGTAGTACTCTTATAGCCAGCCTTATAGCTAACCTTATTGTATGAGTGGCTACAAGTGATGGCTCTATATGACATGGCAACATCATATAGCCAACAACTGGCTATACTATTAACCTTTTTTGCGGGAAGGCTATACTATTAACCATGGTCTTAGGTTGTGCACCATGACCAAGACGAAGGGGAAAGCGAGAGAACTTAATGTCTTTTTTCTAATTAATAGGATTACATGCAATGAACTAACCACTGCATGCCATGTTTGGTAGTCTCAAGTCATTGAAAGCATGCACGGCCCACGTCTCTCATTGGTTGATATGTCATGAAATAAGAAACGAGGAGGGAGTTAATGTACCGTGCCTAAGTGTTGTGGGACGGAGAGGGACGCAGCTTCATTGACTTACTGCACCTGCGTTTGGGTGAATGACACGTGGGCCCAACAGGTGCCTGGCCCACCTGTCATACAGCCAAAGGCAAGTGCAGTAGAGGGCCGAGGAGTAGATGGCCAACACACACGTGAATGCAACGCAGTCTGCACTTCTCATATAAAGGCTCCTCGCCAGTCCAATCTACGAAATCCTACGCACCTACGCACCCTAACCAAGGGCAAGAGTGATCACTCCAATCGCAAGATCAGTTGACTAGAAGCTACACACATGGAGGCGATGAGCGCGAGCATCAGCCGGCTGTGCCAGATGGTCCACGACGCTGGCCTGCGGCCCAACATCGAGGAACGTCTCCAGGTCGTGCTTGAGGCCACCAGGGCGAGAGGCCGCTTGGACGACAGCTTCGTCTCCATGTTCGACAAGGTCCTCATCGACTTCCTCGACAAGTTCACCATCGTCAAGAAGCTCGCGGACGACCTTGATGTACGCCTCCAGCCCATGCGCCCAGGCTCTGCGATGCCCGCCACCCTCAACGACCTCTATGGTGACAACCTCTTCGATGCACTAGTGGCCCTGCGACTGCCGTCGTCGCGCCGGAGAATGTCCACCTTGAGGTCGCGCTCGCCACGCAGCGCCTGGCGCAGCAAGACACCGTCGACATAATCACCCACGTCTACGCGCAAATCGTCCACAAGGAATACTACGTGCCAGAGAAGGACGATAGGTCGCTGGCCTTCTTGACCCGTAGGGCAACCTTGGATGGCATTGTTCAGAAGCACGTTGAGCTCGCCACCAATGCCGCTGCTCCTCGCACGTCGGTTGGTGACCCGGCACACTAGGGCGTGAGGATGTCATTGATGGATCCGTATGTATCTTTATCTTTCCGTCAAATCCATGTAGTAGTATATAGTACTACTAGTAATTATCTTACCTTTCGCATCAACTTCATAATTTTCGCACGTACTCCATGCATGAACCGCGCCAGAACCAAACTTCTCATTAATCTAGGGAAAATCGATATTTCTATCTATCGGTCGCGCCATGGAGCAGAACCAAAATTTACAAGTTACAAGTTCAAAAGGAAAAGCCTACCGTGTCCGTGTCGCACCCCCGCACGGTTGGTCTGGCACGCTGCTCAAGGGGGAATGCGTGTTGTGTTGCATTTTCACTTACAAGTGGGACCGCAGTTGAGCAAACCGACTATCGGCAAATCCCCACCCCTCCCACCGCGCAATGGCTGAGAAAACAGGAGGGAGAAGAGATGGTTGTAGCACGGACTCCAAGAAAATTGGTGTCGGATGGGACCCGTGTGGGTGGCGTGTGCCGTACTGCTAGACATGAATGCTAGTTATGGCCCATGCCACCCCACTATATCGAGCCTATATCAAGGTGCTGGTTACGTAGAACAAATTTCCTGGAGTCCGTGCTCAGCCCTCCTCTATCTCTCTTCTCAGCCAGCCAGCAGACGCACGGAGCCCATCGTCTATTTGCTCACATGCGATCCCACATGTCAGTGAAAACACAAGAGGACCCACTGAACCTACACATCTTTCACCTCGACGTGCTGGTGATGAAAAACAAATCCAATAAAGATCTTCGGTGGCCACTTTTGGAGTTACTCAAGAGTAGTAAGATTCTATTTACAGTTTAACCCAAGATTCACATCACGTGGCTTCAACTACCACTCCATTTTCTTGCATGACATGACCTGGATGCTGGATGTCCCACATTTTGGCAAAAGGAGGAAGAACTCGACAAAATCTTCTCCACATTTAGACCGGAGGAGTAGGAAACATGGCAAGCCCTGTGCCTACATCATACTACGTACAAGCCCACCTCACGTAGTCATGCTATCACCATATTTCTTGGCCTCCGTGCGACATCTAGCTCTAGTTGATCTAACTAGAACTAACTATTGGTTGGCTCTATGTGATGTGGCAACTTCATACTACTACGGATGCTGGCTATACTACTACGACACTAACACTCCAAGAAGTGAGTCGAAAACCATTTATAAATTGAGTTTATGACATGCATATGCACATACAACAAGTAATCAACACACAACGACAATGAGGATACATGTTGGATTATAGATTAGTTCCAACAAAACATTCTAGTAAATACGAAAGTTTTCATCACACAACAAATAATAAGCAATGAAATGAACTTCAGCTCAACCACTCCTCGGCATTGGAAACGCTTGCTTTGAACCAGAAGAGTTTGTCTCGGAAGGGCCAGCTACTGTCAATCTCGAGACCAACGCAGGGCTGATCATCCAGGCTGAAGCGGCCTATTTCATGACCCATATTGTGATAGCCATGGTAGGGAAGCATAGCAATGTCTGAGGTATAGATACAATTGCTTCTCATAAATGGTAGTAGTAACGTTGTGTCAACAGCAGCTGGATCACCTTTCACCATGATTGGATAGTTTTGTCCAAGGAAGAGTGAGTTTCCTCCAAGAGTATCAATACTAAACTAGGGAGAAGGTGTTGGTGCTAGCACAGTAGTATCCATCCCGAATACCCTGCAATGGATGTTGGAATAGGTCCGGAGAGTGCGACCATGGGAGACAACACCTGCTTCCTTAGTCACATCGGCGGTGCCCTGTATACAGACAAGAAGAGGCGATCCATCGGAATAAGTTGCCAGGCACCACTGAGTATATGGGTCCTCATGCTCGTGATCATCATCGTCGTCATCTCCCCCTTGGTTATAAAAACTTTCAAGTATAGGTGGTGGAATGTTCACAGGACCTTGGAAACACAAGAAGGTTAATTACTAAAGGGAAACTAGCTAACCCGCATGCATGTGGATGAAACAATTATAATTACGGTGGAAGACAAACGTACCGAAAGCATAAGGATTCCATGCAAAAATAGTGCCACGAGTGGTGGCAGCAAACACAAGACCCTCGTATTGAATTGCATCACAGTACTCATCCTTGTATAGAAACTGATTTTTGAGCAATATCCATCCAGTCGGACTATGAAGGAAGGCAACAAGCTTGTCGAAGATAGCAACAAATACATATTCCATTAAATCCCAAGAGCGGTCGGGAACTTGACAAATTGCTATCTTCTGTAGACGACAGTCACCATGACCGTAGTTGAAAGTACGGTCATAACCGGTGTGCTCAACCTTTGGGCAGTCTGAGATTTTTGGAAGTGGAACCTGGTGACGAGTGTACACATTCACAAGTTCCCACTCGTAGTTGGACCCAATATAAACAACCCAATCTCCATTTGCGCCTGCCCAAGCCTTACCCTCAAGCGATGGCATCTTAACATCGCATGTATCATTATCAAGCGGCACCAACTTGCACAAGGGGAGGCCTCCGTCGTCCGCGCGCCAGTGAGCAGGGTCACGGTGAAGAAGATAGGGGAGATCAAACCGCTCCTGGACCCTTTGGTTCCTTGTAATGATGTTATTAGTTGAGTCGAGAATGGTCTTGAACGAACCTGCCATGCTAGCCGAGGTGATGACGTCGCATCGATCAATGAGTTCCTCCACCACGTCATCATTCAGATTGGGGCAAGAATAACGGGGTCATTTCCGGTCTGTTCCCTCCATGGAGAAGACGATCGAACAATGCAGAAGGAAGGGTGGGCAAATGGAGGAGGGAGGAAGAGCGTGCGACAGCAGTTCCAAATCGAGAGGGAAAGGCGAAGAGTCGGTGGAGGGTTGCCATGGTACACGAAGAGGCGCCCCGGCCTACATAGACGTCCGTTCGGAAATTGTACAAAAGGACTCGCCATCGTCTCACTGACATGTGGGAAGAGGACCACATGTCAATGAAGAGGATAGTGGGGAGCGGACGATTGCCACAGAGGTCACACACTGACGACAAGGCCGTCCTGTCAGACCTAGCGTCCGCGCGGGATGGCTTCCGTCCCCCACACGAGCGAAGCCACTTCGTACCCCCACACGGTTGGTCCGCCACGCCGCTAGGCCAACTCCAGCGCGTGCAGCTCGGACACGCGCTCGCTCAGCCCCCTTTCCCTCGACGCCCCGGAGCTACCCAACCAGGGCTACGTGTTTTGCGCACCCGGCGGCCGGATTTGGAGCGGATCCGGTCGGGCTTGAGCTCGCCCGGCTGTAGGAGGCCGCGCTGCGCCATGGACTGACCGGGCACCGGGATGGAAGGCTTTGCTAAGGCCTCAAGGCCGCATGCAGGTATTGACTCCTCCTCTAGCCGCTCGGATCTACACCGTCGGTGGTCCGCCGGCAGAAACATGAATGGCGGTCGGCCGGGCTCGGTGCTGGCCCAAAAGCTCGTCGGCGCACTGTTGCCACTCATTACGTGCAACGACTGCCCAAAGAGGGTCTTGCGCCACGTGTCTACAACGCCGAAACATCATGGATGGGTGTTTATCAAGTGCTCAACCGATGGGGTATGTGCTACTTTAGCTTCGGTTGTGCTCTCGGATTAGACTAGTTGTGCTAACTTAAAATTTTATTTTGTAGAATGGATGCAAGTTTTGGTATTGGGAAGAAGAGTACATTGATATATTGATAGAGCGCAATTTAGTAGATGTTCTAGCACTTTTAGCTAGCATAGAGGCTAGAGATGAGACTAGTGCACTTGTTGATAGAATAGAGGCTAGACATGAGACTAGATGCGAGGAAGCAACGTCTACTTCCTTACACTCGAAGAAGAAAGAAGCATGCAAGATCGAGCCTCCGCAGATCAACAATGAATGCATTGAGAAGGCACTAATCCAACTTACAGGAGCAGTTATGGAAGTTGGATATCTTCTAAAATGTATTCTTGTGGTTCTTGTTTTCTTTGGTCTTGCTTTTCTAGTCAAATTTTGGTGATGTATTTCCATGTACCAAAAATCAAAAAGATATGTGTTTGCAAAGAAAAATGTACGCAGCCGGGATGCGTCCGCGCGTTGGGTGCACGACCACCGCATCTGAGAAATGGCCCGGACACGACCCCATTGCCCTACCCAAACAGACAGAATCCAGGCAAAACGGAGGTCTATTTGGGGTCGTGCGTTGGAGTTGGCCTTACAAGTGGGACTGCAGTTGAGGAAACCGACTATCGGCAAACCCCCACCTCGCGTGCCGCGTGATGGATGAGTTAGAGAAACGACGAGGTTGAAGAGATAGCTGTAGCATGGACTCCAAGAAATATGGTGTCAGATGGAAGTCGTGCCGGTGGCGTGTGCCGTACTCCTGGACGTGAATGCTTGTTCTGGCCCATGCGACCCTACTATATATCGAGGATTTGAGGTGCTGGTTACGTATAGCGAACACATTAACATATGGCCCACCTCACACTGTGGCCAAATTTCCTAGAGTTTGTGCTAGGTTAAAAAGTGTTCTTTGTGAGGGTGGGTGGCTGGTCTTAAGTTTAAAACTTGTTGTATTACGTATACGTAGACGTAGAGATAGTGCAGCAGTTTTGAAACTTTGAACCCAAACATCAGAATGCAATTTCTACTGGACTCATCCGAGGACCTAGGATGATGGGATTCGCAGCTCCAGTAAAAACACCCGCCCGACGCGCGAAGCATGTGAAGCTAGTACAAATAGTAGTAGTACTATTGTTGATTGGACTTATCTGATAACCTGTTGCAATGCACGTACAATTATGTATTTGGAAAATATTTTTTTGCCTCGTCGCAGCACCCACTCAGAGAAGCGACTCGAAAGCCATTCATAAATTTAGTAAGTTTATCACAGGCATATCATTTTATTACATACAACAGGTCATGAACCCACAACGACAACGATGATACATTCTAGTAAATACTAAAGTTTTCATCACACAACAAATAACAAGCAATGAAATGAACTTCAGCTCAACCAATCCTCGGCGTTGGAAACGCTTGCTTTGAACTAGAAGTGATTCTCTGGGAAGGGGCAGCTACTATCAATCTCGAGACCAACGCAGGACTGATCATCCAGGCTGAACCGGCCTATGTCAGGACGCATATTGTGATAGCCACGGTAAGGAACCATAGCAATGTCTGAGGTATAGATACAGTTGCTTCTCATAAATGGTAGTAACGTTGTGTCAACAACAGTTGGATCGCCTTTCACCATCATTGGATAGTTTTGTCCAAGGAAGAGTGAGTTTCCTCCAAGAGTATCAATACTAAACCAGGGAGAAGGTGTTGGCGCTAGCACAGTAGTATCCATCCCGAATACCCCGCAACGGATGTTGGAATAGGTCCTGTTGGGGATATGACTATTGGGTATGACCCAGGAGGGGCTGGGTTATCCCAATGGCGGTTCATCAAAACAAAGCCCATGATGATGTTGAAGATGGCGGTTCATGAAGCAGACTTACTAAAGGGCCCAAAGCCCAAAGGCGGCTTAAGGCCCATAGGTGTAAACCGCCATATAAGTATGACTTGTATTGTAAGGCAAGTGTAATTAGTCACCGGGCCGGACACGTTGTTTATGATCCGGCCGGGACTCTGTAAGCCGCTAGGCGTCAACCTGTGTATATAAAGGGACGACCCGGCGGCGGTTTAGGGCAAGAGACAACATATCGAGAGCTAGGTCAAGCGTATTCGCTCCATGGTAATCGAGACATAAGCAATACCACCTCAAACTGGATTAGGCCTTTACCTTCACCGCAAGGGGCCGAACCAGTATAAATTCCTTGCGTCCTTTGTCCCATTTAACCCCTTTAAGCTAACCCTGTTGCGATGGCTCCACGACCAAGTCCTTCTGCTAGGACATCTGCCGTGACAATTCAACGACAGTTGGCGCCCACCATGGGGCCAGCGCACGGTGGTTTTGAGTTCTTACAGGGCAACTTTGAAGGGATAAAAGGATACACTGTTGGACGGATGACCAAGAGTCGTTGCGGCAAGCTCTACATCGACGACGCGGGCTGGGGCCCCGAGGTCGGCTCAATCGAGTACGGGTACCGGGTCCCCTTCGGTGGAATTCACGTCTTCATCGGCAAGATCGGCGAACCGGGCCCTGAGCCGGACATCTAGACCGACATCATCGAGACGGCTCAGCGTGTGCGACCCGCCCGGGTGCAACCCGCCGTGAAGCACGCCTTCGTTGGATTCATCCATGGGGCAGAATTTGAGGAAGGATCCGTGTCTGATGGTGAGACGGCCATCTACTCTGATGGTGAGTCGTCCACGGCCGAGACTACTTCATTGTATCAACTGCAAGACGACAGGCTTGGGGGCTTTTCCGATGGCGATAGTATTCCGGACCCCTATGAGCCGCCGAACCGGGTCGCGATTTTCATGGCCGGTACACAGCCAGGGCAGAATTCTACGACTGCAGCAGCAATGATTTCCGGGTCAGCAACAACGACGGCGGCCGGGGCAGGAGGCCCTGTGCGCCCGCTGGTGTCGGATGTGGGGTTCCGGCAAACCCTTAAGGTTCGAACACTGGGGTGCGCGCGAAGTCTTTCCCTCCTACCGATCTACGCCCTAGCTCGCTAAGATCTCGCGGACGAACTCGACGAAATCGCAACACAAAGAGACATGAGATTTATACTGGTTCGAGCCACCATTGTGGTGTAATACCCTACTCCAGTGTGGTGGTGGATGGATTGCCTCTTGGGCTAATGATGAACAGTATAGAGGGAAGAACAGCCTCCTGAGGTTGAGGTGTTCTTGTGCTTGGTGGCTTAGCGGGTGAGAGCTGGATGAACTGCTCGATGCCCCTACTGTGGTGGCTAGCTCTACTTATATAGGCCCTGGTCCTCTTCCCAAATGTTGAGCGGGAAGGGAGCCAACAACAACGGGCAAATTTGAAGGGGGACAGCTAGTACAAGCTATCCTGACAAAAGTGGTCTTCGCCTGCAAAAGGCTCTGGTGGTGACGCCGTCCTGGGCTCCACGATGACCTCCGTCTTGCCATCCTTCTGGTCTTGGTCTCGTTGCACCGATATAGAAACCTTTGCCTAATGCCTCGTTACTCCTCGCCTGCGCTGGCCTCCTTAGCACCAAAGAGGAAACAAGGACGCTGCGCGCGCTGGCGCCCGCCTGGAGCCGATCGTCATGGCTCACATCACAAGAGCCTCGTGAGGTTTGCCCCGCCTTGATATCTCCGCTCCTCGTGAGCCTGCCTGACTAGGACACTCCTGAGGAGGTCTTGTGCCACCCGCCTCACGAGGCTTGGCCCCTCGCGAGGGTCTTGGATGCCTTGTTGATGAAGTTGGGCCGTACGGCCTGCTGACTTAGCCACGCTGTGGGCCGCAGGCAGGCAAGTCTGGGGACCCCCGTTCCCAGAACGCCGACAGTAGCCCCCGGCCCAAGGTGCGCTCAGGCTTGGCTTCGTGGCAAAGCCAAGGGTCAAGTACAGAGCACCGCGGGCCCGCAAAGCCTGTGGCCTCGGTTGCTGCATGGCGGTTGATTGGATGTGGGCGTCTCCGCTTCCTCAGGCCGCCCTTGAATCCGCCTGGCTACACAGCCCCCGCATCTCACACAGTTATTCTTCCTTCGCCCACGCCTGGCTCTTCCAATCTCCCTGCTTCCTCGAGGCCCTGCTCTGCCCTGCCAATCCGGCTTACGCTCCGCCTGCTTCATCGCCATGGCGCCGAAACAAGCTGAAAAGGGGAAGAAACCCTTGTCGTTGCCAACTGCGCCTCCGTCTTTTGAGCCGACGCTCGGCCGGCCTCGGGTGCTCAACGACGAGGCCATGGACAAGGTGCGCCCCATGCTTGCCTCTAGTTTCAACGAGTGGGGAGAGACGGCGGCTTGGCCTGCGTCCCGCACTCGCATGGCTCGGGCAGCCACTGAGGTCCCGATCTTCATAGAGGCCCTCTGGGCTGGCCTGATTCCTCCCTTCTCCGCCTTCTTCAACGCGGTGCTCGAGCATTACCAGATCCACATGCTTCATCTCGACCCTCAAGCTGTGACCCTTCTGGCCGTCTTCGCCTTCTTGTGCGAGGCCATGGTGGGCATCGCTCCTTCCGTGGCCCTCCTCCGCCATTTCTTCTCGTTGCATCTGACCGGTCCCTGGCAGAGCTCGGGGTGCGTGGGCTTCCAAGCCGTGGCCGCGACAGCGGGCGAGGGGATTGACTTTGAGCTTCCTTCATCCACGAGCGAGTTCCACATACGATGGGTGTTTGTTGACGCCGGCGTGCTCAACTCTCTGCTCCAAGTTCCGGCGGGGCCCGCTGTTCCAAACTCCGGCTGGGGCCATCAGAAGCTCACGAGCCCCCGCCTTGCCCTCGTCTGGGCTAGGCTGAGGTGGTTGAAGGACCTCGGCGTGACTGCGCCCATGGTGGTGAAGGAGTTCGTGAAGCGTCGAGTCACTCCACTTCAGCGCCACTCCCGCCCGATGTGGGACTTGCTCCGCAGCCAGGACCGCATGAGGTTTCAGGAGAAGGGGCTTCCTCTTGTGACGCGGCAAACGGTGCTCATGGTCCTGTCAGGTTTCCCTGCCGGATGAGATGCCCTGGAATAGCTTCCTGTTGTACCGCTGCGAGAACAAAGCCGCATTTGCTGCGAGCATGCCTTCCTTTGACGAGTGGGGGCTGCGCCCAATTGGCCTGGTGGGATCCCGCGAGAACCCTGTCATCGTGGTTCCCTTCTTTGCCACCGGTGCCGAGCTCGCCCCAGGTGACGGTGTGGGAGAGCGAGCTCCGACAGGGGCCGGTGACTCGAGTGCTGATGAGCACATGCCGAGTGGTGATCCTGAGGCGTCGGTCACTGAGGAGACGCGGCATGCGACTCCCGAGGCCAAGGCTCCAGGAGCCTCGGGAGGTTGTGGTGAGACGGTGCCCGGCTGTTCGCCACAGCCGGGCGCCCCTGAAGACATCCTTCCAAGGTCTTCTTCGTCCCTGCCGCGCACCGGCCGTCACGTCTAGCGCTTCGGTCGTCTTTGTGTGGACTTCGAGAAGCTCCGCAAGAGGAAGGGATCCCCCAGCGGCAGCAATATCTTTGGACCGTTGAAGCGACGAAAGTACATCGCCATTGACGCGTAACTATCTTATTATCATGGCTCCTTGTATGTAGCCTTCTTATCCTGACATCGGTCCTTCAGGGCTCCTTCCGCTGAAGCTGTTGCATCCTCTGAGAAGCGGCTTCCTCCTTCACCAGCTCCCCCATCGGCCTTGAGCGTTCCTGGTCTGCCTGCCGTCCCTCAAGCAGGGTCGGTTGGGGGAGCGTCCCTGCCCTCGTGGTGCGCTGAGCCCGCGGCTTGGCCACTCTCCCCCACGGTCTGGCATGGAGCCTGTCGGGCGTGCCCAAGACTCCCCCTTTGCTCATGGACAGCAGCTGGTTGGCCTCGATCTTCGGCTCATCTTCAAGCAGCGAGCCCCGATCGGCTCGGGCTTCTCGCGAGGACTGGCTGACGTCAGGTGCAGCGTCAACCGCCAGCCCCCTGCCGGGAGGTGGCGCGCCACTTGGCGCCCCGCCCGCTGCTCCGGAGGTGGAGGACGAGGTGGGCCGAGCGTTCGAGCTCGAGCGCGGGCGGAGCGTAGTTCGTCACGAGTTCTTCCAGGAGCCGATGGGCGCGATGGGTCGACTGGGTGAAGAGCTCGCTAGTGTCGACTCGCGCCTTGAGGCTGAAGGTCTCCGGCTGGTGGAGGAGCGGCGCAAGCTGAAGGTGGCCATCAACCTCGGTCGCTATCGGCGCGACCTTGAGAATGCGAAGGCCGAGGCGTCCCTCAAGATCACCCATGAAGTCCGCTCGCGAGCCTTGGAAGAGGCTCGCGAGGCTGACCGCCATTGTGAGGCTGCGGAGGAGCGCGCGTGGGAGCTCCAGGCCTGGAGCGCGTCCCTTGAGCAGCAGGTGGAGGCGCGCAGGGCCGCTCTTGCATCGCTGAGGGGGACGCCCGCGGAGGAAGAGGAGGTCCGGAAGCGCGACGAGGCGCTGGCCCTGGAAGCCGTAGAGCGCAGCCTCGAGCTCGAGCAACTGGAGATGAGGGAACGTCAAGTTTCTCAAGCAGAAGATGCCGTCGGGGCTCGCGAGGCCAGAGTCGAGGAGGAGGTCAATTGCCGGGTGGCCGAGGTTCGCGCAGACCTGGAGGGTAGGTACAACCCGAAGCTGAAGCTTGCGGGTGCGGAGGATGCGGGCAGGGCCGCTGCCCTCAGGCCCAGGTTGGATGAGGCTGAGAGGCGTGCGGAAGCCATGGCCGCCGCCCTGGTTATAGTGCAGGCGGACTTGGCCTCCGCCCGCGTCGAGCTGCGTTCTCTTCGGAGGCGGGTTGATGACGCTGAGGCCGTCGCATGGCAAAACACGGAGGAAGTGCTCCAACGACGAACGCTGGAGCGCGAGCATGCCCCTATGCTTCAGGATCTCCGGAACAGGGCCAATACCGCTCTGGGCCATATTTGCGACGTGGATGCACCGGCCCCAAAGAGAATCGATGAGAACTTTGTATTGAGATCCAAAGAGAGGGAAGAAGCCATCTAGCTAATAACTATGGACCCGAAGGTCTGAGGTAAAATACTCACACATCATTGGAGAGGCTATGGTGTTGATGTAGAAGCCCTCCGTGATCAATGGCCCCTCCGGCGGAGCGCCGGAAAAGGCCCCAAGATGGGATCTCACGGGTACAGAAGGTTGCAGCGGTGGAGATAGGGTTTTGCCTCCGTCTCTGATGGTTTGGGGGTACGTAGGTATATATAGGAGGAAGAAGTAGGTCGGTGGAGCAACGAGGGGCCCACGAGGGTGGAGGGCGCGCCCCCCCTGCCTCGTGGCTTCCTCGTTGGTTGCTTGACGTCCACTCCAAGTCCTCTGGCTCACGTTTGTTCCGAAAATCACGTTCCCGAAGGTTTCATTCTGTTTGGACTCCGTTTGATATCCTTTTTCTGCGAAACACTGAAATAGGCAAAAAACAACAATTTGGGCTGGGCCTCCGGTTAATAGGTTAGTCCCAAAAATAATATAAAGTGCATAAATAAGCCCATTAAACATCCAAAACAGAATATATAATAGCATGGAACAGTAAAAAATTATAGATACGTTGGAGACGTATCAAGCATCCCCAAGCTTAATTCCTGCTCGTCCTCGAGTAGGTAAATGATAAAAACAGAATTTTTGATGTGGAATGCTAATTGGCATAATTTTTAATGTAATTCTCTTATTTGTGGTATGAATATTCAGATCCGAAAGATTCAAGATAAAAGTTTAATATTGACATAAAAGTAATAATACTTCAAGCATACTAACTAAGCAATTATGTCTTCTCAAAATAACATGGCCAAAGAAAGTTCATCCCTACAAAATCATATAGTTTGGTCATGCTCCATTTTCGTCACACATGAATGCTCTCATCATGCACAACCCCGATGACAAGCCAAGCAATTGTTTCATACTTTAGTAATCTCAAACTTTTTTCAACTTTCACGTGATATATGAGCGTAAGCCATGGATATAGCACTATGGGTGGAATAGAATATGATGATGGGGGTTATGTGAAGAAGACAAAAAGGGAGAAAGTCTCACATCAACGCGGCTAATCAACAAGCTAGGGAGATGCCCATTGATTGATGTCAATGCAAGGAATAGGGATTGCCATGCAACGGATGCACTTAGAGCTATAAATGTATGAAAGCTCAACAAAAGAAACTAAGTGGGTGTGCATCCAACTTGCTTGCTCACGAAGACCTAGGGCATTTGAGGAAGCCCATTGTTGGAATATACAAGCCAAGTTCTATAATGAAAAATTCCCACTAGTATATGAAAGTGACAAAACAAGAGACTCTCTATCATAAAGATCATGGTGCTACTTTGAAGCACAAGTGTGGAAAAAGGATAGTAGCATTGCCCCTTTTTTTGGGCCATTCTTTTTTTATTTGGCCTTTCTCCTTTTTTTGGGACAATGCTCTATGAATGATGATCATCACACTTCTATTTATTTACAACTCAATACTAGAACAAAGTATGACTCTATATGAATGCCTCCGGCGGTGTACCGGGATGGGCAATGAATCAAGAGTGACATGTATGAAATAATATGCATGGTGGCTTTGCCACAAATACGATGTCAACTACATGATCATGCAAGGCAATATGACAATGATGAAACGTGTCATGATAAACGGAACGGTGGAAAGTTTCATGGCAATATATCTCGGAATGGTTATGGAAATGCCATAATAGGTAGGTATGGTGGCTGTTTTGAGGAAGATATAAGGAGGTTTATGTGTGATAGAGCGTATCGTATCACGGGGTTTGGATGCACCGGCGAAGTTTGCACCAACTCTCAAGGTGAGAAAGGGCAATGCACGATACCGAAGAGGCTAGCAATGATGGAAGGATGAGAGTGCGTATAATCCATGGACTCAACATTAGTCATAAAGAACTCACATACTTATTGCAAAATCCTACAAGTCATCAAAAACCAAGCACTACGCACATGCTCCTAGGGGGATAGATTGGTAGGAAAAGACCATCGCTCGTCCCCGACCGCCACTCATAAGGAGGACAATCAAAGAACACCTCGTGTTTCAAATTTGTTACACAACGTTTACCATACGTGCATGCTACGGGACTTGCAAACTTCAACACAAGTATTTCTCAAATTCACAATTACTCAACTAGCACAACTTTAATATTACTACCTCCATATCTCAAAACAATTATCAAGCATCAAACTTTTCTTAGTATTCAACACACTTATAAGAAAGTTTTTACTAATCTTGGATGCCTATCATATTAGGACTAATTTCATAATTTAAGCAAATTACCATGCTGCTTTGTAGTACTCTCAAAATGATATAAGTGAATCATGAGAGAACAATAGTTTCTATAAAACAAACCACCGCCGTGCTCTAAAAGATATAAGTGAAGCACTAGAGCAAAAACTATATAGCTCAAAAGATATAAGTGAAGCACATAGAGTATTCTAATAAATTCCGAATCATGTGTGTCTCTCTCAAAAGTGTATTCAGCGAGGATGATTGTGGTAAACTAAAAGCAAAGACTCAAATTATACAAGACGCTCCAAGCAAAACACTTATCATGTGGTGAATAAAAATATAGCTCCAAGTAAAGTTACCGATGGACGAAGACGAAAGAGGGGATGCCTTCTGGGGCATCCCCAGGATTTGGCTTTTTGGTGTCCTTGGATTTACCTTGGGGTGCCTTGGGCATCCCCAAGCTTAGGCTCTTGCCACTCCTTGTTCCATAATCCATCAAATCTTTACCCAAAACTTGAAAACTTCACAACACAAAACTTAACAGGAAATCTCGTGAGCTCCGTTAGCGAAAGAAAACAAAACACCAGTTCAAGGTACTGTATTGAACTCATTCTTTATTTATATTGGTGTTAAACATACTATATATCAACTTCTCTATGGTTTATAAACTATTTTACTAGCCATAGATTCATGAAAATAAGCAAACAACACACGAAAAATAGAACCTGTCAAAAACAGAACAGTCTGTAGTAATCTGTAACTAACGCAAACTTCTGGAACTCCAAAAATTCTACCACAATAGGACGACCTAAATAATTTGTTTATTGATCTGCTGCAATTGGAATCAGTAATTTATCACGTTCTGGTGATTTTTAACAATTGTTTTCGTGAACAGAAAGTTTCTGGAATTTTCAGCAAGATCAAATAACTATCATCCAAGAAGATCCTATAGGTTTAGCTTGGCACAAACACTAATTAAAACACAAAAACAATCTAACCAGAGGCTAGATCAAAGATTTATTCCTAAACATAACCAAAAAGCAAAAAGTAAAATAAAAATTGGGTTGTCTCCCAACAAGCGCTATCGTTTAACGCCCGTAGCTAGGCATAAAAGCAAGGATAGATCTAGGTATTGCCATCTTTAGTTGGCAATCCATAAGTGCATCTCATAATAGATTCATAAGGTAATTTTATTTTCTTTCTAGGAAAGTGTTCCATGCCTTTCCTTAACGGAAATTGGAATCTAATATTTCCTTCCTTCATATCAATAATTGCACCAATCGTTCTAAGGAAAGGTCTGCCAAGAATAATAGGACATGAAGGATTGCAATCTATATCAAGAACAATGAAATCTACGGGCATTGTCGGCGTTCTGGGAACGGGGGTCCCCAGACTTGCCTGCCTGCGGCCCACGGCGTGGCTAAGCCAGCAGGCCGTACGACCCATCTTCATCAACAAGGCATCCAAGACCCTTGCGAGGGGCCAAGCCTCGCGAGGCAGACGACGCAAGACCTCCTCAGGAGTGGCCTAGTCAGGCAGGCTCACAAGGAGCGGAGATATCAAGGCGGGGCAAACCTCACGAGGCTCTCGTGACATGAGCCATGACGATCGACACCAGGCAGGCGCCAGCGCGTGCAGCGTCCTTGTTTCCTCTTTGGTGCTAAGGAAGCAGGCGCAGGCGAGGAGTACCGAGGCATCAGGCAAAGGTTGCTATATCGGTGCAACAAGACCAAGACCAGAAGGACGGAAAGACGGAGGTCATCGTGGAGCCCAAGACGGCGTCACCACCAGAGCCTTTTGCAGGCGAAGACCACTTTTGTCAGGATAGCTTGTACTAGTTGTCCCCCTTCAAATTTGCCCGTCGTTGTTGGTTCCCTTCCCGCTCAATATTTGGGAAGAGGACCAGGGCCTATATAAGTAGAGTTGGCCACCACAGTAGGGGGCATCGAGCAGTTCATCTAGCTCTCACCCGCTAAGTCACCAAGCACAAGAACACCTCAACCTCAGGAGGTTGTTCTTCCCTCTGTACTGTTCATCATCAGCCCAAGAGGCAATCCACCACCACCACACTGGAGTAGGGTATTACACCACAACGGTGGCATGAACCAGTATAAATCCTGTCGCGGTTTTGTCACGGCAGATGTCCTATAGAAAGGACTTAGTCGTGGAGCCATCGCTATGGGTTAGCTTAAAGGGGTTAAAGCGGACAAGGGACGCAAGAGAGTTTTATACTAGTTCGGCCCCTTACGATGAAGGTAAAAGCCTACGTCTAGTTGTGATGGAATTGATGGGGTTTCGATGACCAGGGAGCGAATACACTTTGCCTGAGTCTCGAGTTGTTGTCTGTTGTCCCTGAACCGCCGTCGGGTCGTCCCCTTCTATACATGGGTTGACGCCCGCCGGTTTACAGAATCCCGAGGCCGACTCATAATTGTGTCCGGCTCGGTCGCTGCTACTTCTATCTTACAACACAAGTTTACATGTCAATGCCGGTTTATGTCTACAGGCCTTAAACCGGCTTTGGGCCCTGGGCCTTCATGAAGCTTCACCGTCTGTCTTCATGGACTTCAGATACAGATGAACTACTTATGGGGTTAACCCGGCCTCTCCTGGCCGGTTTACGCCCAGTGGTAATATCCCCAACAAATCCCGTGTCTTTCTATGTTGCGAGTTCGTCGAGTTCGTCCGCGAGATCTTAGCGAGCTAGGGCATAGATCGGTAGGAGGGGAAGACTTCGCGTGCACCCCAGTGTTCAAACCTTAAGGGTTTGCCGGAACCCCACATTCGAAATTTGGCGCGCCAGGTAGGGGTGTGCCGGAGCTCCTCTTCACCAACCTGCGCCCCGCGCCGCCGCACTTTGCTCCCATGGCAGGTGCCCCACCATCCACCTCTGCGGCCGACATCAACGGCGGGGCGTCTGGGTACCGAGCCCTGGCCCCCGCCCTACGGCGAGTGCGGTGGCCGACCAAGTTCAAGCCAGAGATGCCGCCGCATTACGACGGCGCGGCAGACCCGGCGCCGTTCCTGCTGACATACGAGGAGGTTGTCCTCGAAGCCGGAGGCAACGACAAGATCGTGGCCAAATGGTTCCCCATGGCCCTCGCCGGCGAGCCGCGCGCCTGGCTGCTCAACCTCCCGGGATCCACGGTGGCCTCCTGGGGGGAACTCCGCAACCTCTTCACCGCTCGCTACGCGGTGCCGGCGCACCACGCAGTCGCGGCCCTGCTGGGCGGCTCTCAAGCACCACCTTCAGACCGCCACGTCAAGCCATTCCTCCGTCAGATCAGGGCCACCTCCAAGCGCCCGGGGGCTCCGCCGGGTTGGGCTGCGCCAGAGGCCGACCTCACCTTCAGCTCAGAAGAGCACCCCGACTCCACCGCCGGCTCCGGAATGCTCCCAATGCTCTGCACGCCCACCATCTGCAACATGGCCGTTACCAAGACCCTCATCGATGGTGGTGCTGGCCTCAACTTGCTCTCTGTAGAAGCCTTCGGCCTTCTTCACGTGCCGCTCGAGCGGCTCGGCCTCAGCAAGCCCTTCTCGGGAGTGGGTGGTGGAGCTGCCCACTCTCTGGGGCAGATCCGCCTCCCTGTCACCTTCGGCACATGCGACAATTACCGCACCGAGCTGGTGGACTTTGACATCGCCCGCATCGGTCTCCCGTACAACGCCATCCTCGGGTACCCGGCTCTCGCTCAGTTCATGGCGGCGACTCACCCGGCCTACAACCTCATGAAGATGCCAGGGAGCAAGGGCGTCCTCACCATCAAGGGGGACACTAAGGAGGCCGTGACGGCGCTCAGGCTCGCCTTCAAGACCGCGGCAGCAGCACAGCTCGCCGGCGCTGGTACCCCCGAGGCCAAGGAGGCCGCGCCTACCAAGAAGAAGCAGCTGTTCACCCAAGACAAGGCGGAAACCAAGCAGGTGCCGGTCAACAAGGCTGGGTCTTCAGGAGCCACCTTTACCATAGGAGCCGGCCTTGACCCGGGACAAGAAGAAGCCTTGGTGAGGTTCTTGCGTGGGAACAAGGAGATATTCGCGTGGGAGCCCAATCAGCTGGTAGGGGTCCTGAGGGAGGTGATCCAGCATCATCTAAGGGTATGCCCCAACATACGCCCCGTGAAGCAGCGAGCAAGATGGCAGTCCACTGAGAAGCAGGCCTTCATCGTCCAAGAGACACGCAAGCTGGAGGCGGCAGGTGCCATCCAAGAAGTTCGATATCCCGAATGGCTGGCGAACCCCGTCGTAGTGCCGAAGAAAGGCGGGAAGGAACGGATGTGCGTCGACTTCACCAACCTTAACAAAGCCTGCCCCCAAGATCCGTTCCCACTCCCGCGCATCGACCAGATTGTCGACTCCGCCGCTGAGTGTGACCTGATGTGTTTCCTGGATGCGTTCTCAGGGTATCATCAGATCAAGATGGCGGTGGAAGATGTGGAGAAGACAGCCTTCCTGACACCATGTGGGGGTGTACTGCTACACCTACATGCCCTTCGGGCTGCGCAACGCGGGCGCGACCTTTCAGCGGTTGATGCACATCGCCCTGGGGCGGCAGCTCAGGAGAAACACAGAGGCCTACGTTGATGACATAGTGGTCAAGTCTCGCGAGGCGAGGACATTTATTCAAGACTTGGAGGAGACCTTCGAGAGCCTGCACCAAGTGAACTTGAGGCTTAACCCGGAGAAGTGCGTGTTCCGCGTCCCCTCGGGCAAGCTGATGGGATTCCTTGTATCCCACAGAGGGATCGAGGTGAACCCAGAGAAGATCAGGGCCATCGAGGACATGAGCCCACCACAGACCCTCAAAGAGATGCAGAAGCTAGCAGGGCGGGTGACCGCGTTAGGGCGTTTCATCTCCAAACTAGGAGAGCGCGCCTTACCCTTCTTCAAGCTCATGAAGAAGAAGGGCCCGTTCGAGTGGACCCCGGAGGCCGACCAGGCCTTCCAAGACCTCAAGAAATACCTTACCAGCCCCCGGTGATGGTGGCACCACGGCCTCTCGAGCCCCTGGTACTATACCTTGCCGCCACCCCATACTCCGCCAGTGCGGCGCTGGTGGCGGTTCAGGAGGAGCGCCAAGCCAAGGGCGCGCTGCGCCAAGCCGGAGCTGAAGTGGCGTAGGGTCAGGAAGGCGCGGCAAAGGCATCAGTGATGGAAGACCAAACTCAGCAGGGCAACATCGCAGAACCTCCTGAGGACAGTCAGGTCTCAGGAACCCCTCCACCTTAGGATATGCCCCGATCTCCGCAGGACCCGAGCCTCGACAGTGTGCCAGCCCTCGTCGAACACCCGGTGTACTTCGTCAGCACCGTACTGCGGGACGCGAGGGCACGCTACCCCATGCCCAAGAAACTCATGCTCGCACTCCTGGTGGCCTCACGCAAGCTGCGACACTAATTCCAGGCCACCCCATCAAGGTCGTCTCAGCCTACCCATTGGAGAGGGTACTCAGGAGCCCTAACTCAGTCGGAAGGGTCGCTGAGTGGAACATCGAGTTGCAAGCATTCCAGTTGGAGTTCAGCACTACCAGGGTCATCAAGGGGGCCGCGCTCGCTGACTTTGTGGCAGAATGGACGGATGCCCCGACACTTGAGGAAGGAGAAGACCGGTCCACCTCCCCAGGAAGCGAGGCTCCAGACGGCTGGGTCATGTATTTTGACGGCGCCTTCGTGCACCAGGGCGCGGGGGCTGGAGCAGTGTTCATCTCGCCTACTCAGGACAAGCTCTACTATGCCGTGCAACTCTGCTTTTAGCACGACGAGAAGGTCTCCAACAATATCGCAGAATACGAAGGCCTCATAGCTGGCTTGAAGGCTGCGGTGGCTCTAGGGGCGAAGCGCCTCACCGTCAGAGGCGACTCGCAACTCCTCGTTAACTTCTCCAACAAGGTGTACGAGCCGAAGGACGAGCATATGGAGGCCTACCTCGTGGAGGTGCACAAGATGGAGAAGCAGTTCTCGGGCCTGGAGCTGCAGCACGTGCCCCGGGGCACCAACAAGGAAGCCGACGACATTGCCAGGAGAGCATCCAAGCAGCAACCGCAAGAGCCCGGTGTCTTTGAGGAGCGGCTCTTCAAGCCATCAGCTACGCCACCTCTTTCAAGCACGACTCAGCTTCGGGAGGAGCTCCCACAGCCTCCGGCAAGGGAGCCCCAGCCTGTGGCCCGACCTTAGGAGCTTGGCTGCTCTTGGCGCTCGAGCCCCAGGAGGAGTGCTGGACCAAGGAATTCAAGGAGTACCTGACGCACGGGACGGAGAAGGAAGAGGACGTGGAGCACGTGGCCCGGCAAGCCACGGCATACTGTATCCAAGACGGCGAGTTATACAGGAAACGACCAAACGATGTCACGCTGCGCTGCATCTCCAGCGATCAAGCAAGGGAGCTTCTGATTGACATACATGGCGGGGACTGTGGACACCACTCGTCGTCATGGACCCTCGTCGGCAAGGTGTTCCGCAGTGGATTCTATTGGCCTACAGCACTCAACTACGCAGCCGAGCTGGTGAAGTCCTGTGAAGCTTGCCAATTCCACGCTAAGCAAATCCATCAGCCTGCTCAGGGCCTCCAAACCATCCCACTCACATGGCCGTTCGCGGTCTGGGGGCTGGACATCTTAGGCCCGTTCCCTCGGGCGCCAGGGGGCTACCGCTATCTCTACGTCGCCATCGACAAGTTCACCAAGTGGGTGGAAGTGGAAGCCGTCCGTACCATCCCAGCCGGATCTGCGGTCAAGTTCATCAAGGGCCTCGTGAGCCGCTTCGGGGTCCCCAACCGCATCATCACAGATAACGGTTCGCAGTTTACGAGCAACCTCTTCAAAACCTACTGTGCTAACCTTGGAACGCAGATCTGCTACGCTTCGGTGGCCCAACCCAGGAGTAATGGTCAGGCCGAACGCGCTAACGCGGAGGTACTGAGGGCCCTCAAGACCAGGACCTTCAAGAAGAAGCTGGAGGCCTGCGGCAGGGGCTGGCACGACGAGCTCCAGTCCGTGCTGTGGTCCATCCGAACCACCGCCACCAAGCCAACGGGCGAGACTCCATTCTTCCTCGTCTACGGAGCTGAAGCAGTCCTCCCTCACGAGGTCAAGCATCACTCCGCACGGGTCCTGGCATTCGACGAAATGCAGCAGGACGCCACGCGGGGGATCGATCTCGTGCTCGGGGAGGAACGTCGTCGCGAAGCTGCGCTGAGGGCTGCAAGGTACTAGCAAGCGCTGCGGTGATACCACTGCCGCAACATCCGCTCCAGGACACTCGAGACGGGTGACCTAGTCCTGAGGCGGGTCCTCTCCAGGGAAGGGCTGCATAAGCTTTCACTAATGTGGGAGGGCCCGTTCAAGAGATAACATTAGGAATTCAGAAATAGGCAAACTTAATTTCTAGTTCATAATCTGAAGAGCAACAAGGAGAGCATGAAGCCGGTGTCAGAGGAGACAACATGGACCTTGATGAAAAATCACGGGACGACGACAATCATGGGTAGCCGAACCAAGAAGGTCATGTTGATCGTGTATATGGGCACCCACTGCAGGTCCTGTACTCCACCATCCGTAGCTGTCGCAAGCACCGGCCGCACGCCCCGCCACGGTCCTGTACTCCGTTCACCAATGTGGGAGGTACCAGCAAGCGCTGCGGCAATACCACTGCCGCAACATCTGCTCCAAGACACTCGAGACGGGTGACCTAGTCCTGAGGCGGGTCCTCTCCAGGGAAGGGCTGCATAAGCTTTCACCAATGTGGGAGGGCCCGTTCAAGGCCTGGCGCCGTGCGCCTGGAGACACAAGACGGGGTACCTATCCAAAATGCCTGGAACATCCAGCACCTCCGGAAGTTCTACCCATGAAGCAAGGCCCAGAGCCTGTGAAGAAAGGCCCAGAGCCTGTGAAGAAGGCCCGGTGCCTGTGAAGAATCGCCGCCCGTGACACTCTCACATAATAATGAGTTGGGGCTGTACACGCCCCGGAGTCTCAGGAGCGCCGGCCTCAGGCCCTGGGGCTCCCGCCCACGCCTAGTGGCAGCACTTAGCTCCGCGCTGGTGAGAAGACTTGAAGACTAGATTAGATGCCGGACGCGGCTTTTCATTTGCTTTTCGTAGTTGGCTCGCTTTTCCTTAATCGAAGTTTGCTTTTGGCGTTCCTTGCTGATTTGATTCCCTCGCCTCTCAGTGCATTTTTCTGGCTCGGGTTTGCTCGTGTTCTCTCTCTCGCATACCTCACGAGGGGGCTAGGCAGGTGCCCTCGCGAGCATTTTTTCTCCTCTCTGCCTTCTTGCGAGCCACCCTCGTTCGAGCCCAAAAGCTGGCGCACCTCTCCTAGTTCATGCCCCTCGGGTACCGCGATACAAAGCGCCAGGTCAGGGCCAGGGTGAACGGCAAATCTTTTGACGCACTTCCTAACGAGTTTTTGCAGTTCCTGAGCAAATGCAGGCCACCAAGGCAAGATGGACACGAGGAAATAAGCGCCTCGTGAGGAAGAGGGCGTCCTGAATATACCAGGTTAAGTTATCTTTGCGCAAAATACCGACACGGCACGGGAACAACACGCATAGTGCAATAACCGAGGAACCATAGTTCGGTACACGCCCCCTGGGCCCATACTGGTTTCATTCTTGATGCAGGAAAAAGAGTAAAACAAAAGTAGCATTGCAGCGGTCCGCGGAGGCAGGTCCCTAGCGGTACCCCGAGCCTAGCCGGATCCTTCCTCGCGCTTCACGGAGGCGCGGCGACGAGATGACCCACTGCCGCCTTCAAAGTGGGCGCGGCGGCTGGTCGTAGCCGCCACTGCTGGAGCTGTCGCCGGAGGAAGAGCCGCCGTAGCTGGACGAGACACGGTCGCCGCCGAGGGCAGGCTCGCCCTCATCCTCGTCGCGACCGTCCCCAAGGCCGAGCACCTCCTCACCGTCGTTCGCCTCGGGGCAGCACCCGGCGCGGCAACCATCTTCCCCAAACACCCTCACATAGAGGGTCGATCCACCATCGTACTTGAAGTGGAGGGTAAACCGCCTGCCCAGGCCGCGCGCGCGGGCGAACGTCTGCCAGCCGCGGGCCAGGGCTATGTTGCCCGCGGCGAAAGTCTCAACCGCAACCCAAGAGGCCTTGCTGCAGCAACCATCCGCCTGCAACCAGAGTCCGCCTGGGCCAGAGGCCTGCAGTTCGCCGGCGAAGAAGCGCGGAAGTTGGAGCCAGTTGCCGGTCGGGTTCTCCGACCAGACGACAAACTCCGGCGACACCTCCGCCGTGTGGAAGCGTGGACGGGGGGTCACGCCACCATAGCACACCTCCCCTCGTCAACTGGACCGCCATGGCTGGGACGACCCCCTCCGCGTGCCGCAGCGCCGCCTCGACAGTGGGCCACGGTGAGGGTCGCGGCGTGCTTGCACGGACGGCCGCGTCCGCGCTTGGGCGCCAGGGAGCCGGGTCCCACGCGAGGGGCCTTTCCCTTCTCGGCGGCAGAAAACTTCCTTCGTGGCGCCATTGGTGGCACTGCAAGCAATGGAGCGAGGAGGAAGAGATGGGCAACAGGGGCTCCGCCCCCTCCCCATTTATAACGGAAGAAGGCCAACCGGCGCCTCCCACGATCGCAGGTAATGATGGTTTTCCTTGCATGTCGCAGGGACTTGTCAAGTCGTGCAATTGCCGAGGCAGCGTGGGGAAGCGGAGACGCCCACGTCCAATCAACCGCCATGCGTCAACCGAGGCCGCAGACTTTTGGGGCCCGCGGTGCTCCGTACTTGACCCTTGGCTTCGCCGCGAAGCCAAGCCCGGGCGCACCTTGGGCCCGGGGGCTACTGTCGGCATTCTGGGAACGGGGGTCCCCAGACTTGCCTGCCTGCGGCCCACGGCGTGGCTAAGCCAGCAGGCCGTACGGCCCATCTTCATCAACACGGCATCCAAGACCCTCGCGAGGGGCCAAGCCTCGCGAGGCAGACGACGCAAGACCTCCTCAGGAGTGGCCTAGTCAGGCAGGCTAACGAGGAGCGGAGATATCAAGGCGGGGCAAACCTCACGAGGCTCTCGTGACGTGAGCCATCACGATCGACACGAGGCGGGCGCCAGGCGGGTGCCAGCGCGCGCAGCGTCCTTGTTTCCTCTTTGGTGCTAAGGAAGCAGGCACAGGCGAGGAGTACCGAGGCATCAGGCAAAGGTTGCTATATCGGTGCAACAAGAGCAAGACCAAAAGGACGGCAAGACGGAGGTCATCGTGGAGCCCAAGACGGCGTCACCACCAGAGCCTTTTGCAGGCGAAGACCACTTTTGTCAGGATAGCTTGTACTAGCTGTCCCCCTTCAAATTTGCCCGCCGTTGTTGGCTCCCTTCCCGCTCAATATTTGCGAAGAGGACCAGGGCCTATATAAGTCGAGCTGGCCACCATAGTAGGGGGCATCGAGCAGTTCATCTAGCTCTCACCCGCTAAGTCACCAAGCACAAGAACACCTCAACCTTAGGAGGTTGTTCTTCCCTCTGTACTTTTCATCATCAGCCCAAGAGGCAATCCACCACCACCACACTGGAGTAGGGTATTACACCACGATGGTGGCCCGAACCAGTATAAATCCCGTGTCTTTCTGTGTTGCGAGTTCGTCGAGTTCGTCCGCGAGATCTTAGCGAGCTAGGGCGTAGATCGGTAGGAGGGAAAGACTTCGCGCGCACCCCAGTGTTCGAACCTTAAGGGTTTGCCGGAACCCCACATCCGACAGGCACATAGTTCCTATTTGCAACAATAAGAACATCATTAATTCTTCCCATAGGTTTCTTAATAGTGGATCCGCAAGATGCAAGTTTAGAGAACAATCATCAAATTTGCGGAAACCTAGCAAATCACACAAAGTTTTTGGAATCGTGGAAACACTAGCACCCAAATCACACAAAGCATAGCATTCATGATCCTTAATTTTAATTTTAATAGTAGGTTCCCACTCATCATAAAGTTTTCTAGGGATAGAAACTTCCAACTCAAGTTTTTCTTCATAAGATTGCATTAAAGCATCAACGATATGTTTGGTAAAAGCTTTATTTTGACTGTAAGCATGGGGAGAATTTAGCACGGATTGCAACAAGGAAATACAATCTATCAAAGAGCAATTATCATAATTAAATTCCTTGAAATCCAAAATAGTGGGTTCATTGATGTCTAAAGTTTTGACCTCTTCAATCCCACTTTTACCAAATTTAGCATCAAGATCTAAAAACTCCGAATTTTTGGGACGCCTTCTAACTAAAGTTGACTCATCTCCAGTCCCATCATTATCAAGATTCATATTGCAAAACAAAGATTTAATAGGAGACACATCAATAACTTTTTGATCTTCATCTTTATTCTCATAAAAACTAGAAGAACACGCTTTCACAAAGCAATCTTTCTTAGCACGCATCCTAGCGGTTCTTTCATTGCACTCATGAAAGGAAATTCTCATGGCTTTGAGAGACTCATTGATATCATGCTTAGGTGAAGTAGATCTAAGTTTCAAAGAATCAACATCAAGAGAAATTCTATCCACGTTCCAAGCCAATTCATCAATCTTAGGCAATTTTTCTTCAAGCAAAGCATTGAAGTTCTTTTGGGAAATCATAAATTCCTTAACACTAGTCTCAAAATCAGAGGGCATCTTATTAAAATTTCCATAAGAGCTGTTGTAGGAATTACCATAATTATTAGAGTAATTACTAGGATACGGCCTAGGATTAAAGTTTCCTCTATAAGCGTTGTTACCAAAATTGTTCCTACCAACAAAGTTCACATCCATAGATTCATTATTATTCTCAATCAAGGTAGACAAAGGCATATCATTAGGATCGGAAGGAACACTCTTATTAGCAAATAATTTCATAAGTTCATCCATCTTTCCACTCAAAACATTAATTTCTTCTATCGCATGCACTTTTTTACTAGTAGATCTTTCAGTGTGCCATTGAGAATAATTAACCATAATATTATCTAGGAGTTTAGTAGCTTCTCCTAAAGTGATTTCCATAAAAGTGCCTCCCGCGGCCGAATCTAAAAGATTTCTAGAAGCAAAATTCAATCCAGCATAAATTTTTTGTATAATCATCCACAAATTCAAACCATGAGTAGAGCCATTACGTATCATTAATTTCATTCTCTCCCAAGCTTGTGCAACATGTTCATGATCAAGTTTCTTAAAATTCATAATATCGTTTCTAAGAGAGATGATTTTAGCGGGAGGAAAATACTTAGAGATAAAAGCATCTTTGCACTTATTCCAAGAATCACTACTATTTTTAGGGAAAGACGAAAACCAAGTTTTAGCATGATCTCTAAGAGAAAATGGAAACAACTTCAATTTAACAATATCATTATCCACATCTTTCTTATTTTGCATATCACACAAATCAACAAAGCTATTTAGATGGGTAGCGGCGTCTTCACTAGGAAGGCCGGCGAATTGATCTTTCATGACAAGATTCAGCAAAGTAGCATTAATTTCACAAGATTCAGCATCAGTAAGAGGAGCAATCGGAGTGCTAAGAAAATCATTGTCGTTGGTATTGGTAAAGTCACACAATTTAGTATTGTCTTGAGCCATCGTGATAAACAAGCAATCCAACACACAAGCACACAAGAGGCAAGCGAAAAAGAGGTGAACGGAAAAAGAGGGCGAATAAAAACGGCAAGGGTGAAGTGGGGGAGAGGAAAACGAAAGGCAAATGGCAAATAATGTAATGTGAGGGATAAGAGTTTGTGATGGGTACTTGGTATGTCTTGACTTGTGCGTAGACTCCCTGGCAACGGCGCCCGAAATGGCTCGTTGACGGGAGATCAAATCTTGACTTAACTTGGTGTAAGCCTCCCCGGCAACGGCGCCAGAAATCCTTCTTGCTACCTCTTGAGCACTGTGTTGGTTTTCCCTTGAAGAGGAAAGGGTGATGCAGTAAAGTAGCATAAGTATTTCCCTCAGTTTTGAGAACCAAGGTATCAATCCAGGAGGAGACCACGCTCGAGTCCCACGCACCTACACAAACAAATAAGAACCTCGCAACCAACGCGATAAAGGGGTTGTCAATCCCTTCACGGTCACTTACGAGAGTGAGATCTGATAGAGATGATAAGATAATATTTTTGGTATTTTTTATGATAAAGACTAAAAGTAAAGAAAACAAAATAAACAAAGATAGAAATAGCTTGTTGACGGAAGATTAATATGATGGAAATAGACCCGGGGGCCATAGGTTTCACTAGTGGCTTCTCTCAAGATAGCATAAGTATTACGGTGGGTAAACGAATTACTGGCGAGCAATTGATAGAATTGAGCATAGTTATGAGAAATTCTAGGTATGATCATGTATATAGGCATCACGTCCGTGACAAGTAGACCAACTCCTGCCTGCATCTACTACTATTACTCCACACATCGACCGCTATCTAGCATGCATCTAGAGTATTAAGTTCATAATAACAAAGTAACGCTTTAAGTAAGATGACATGATGTAAAGGGATAAACTCATGCAATATGATATAAACCCCATATTTTTATCCTCGATGGCAACAATACAATACGTGTCGTTTCCCCTACTGTCACTGGGATCGAGCACCACAAGATTGAACCCAAAGCTAAGCACTTCTCCCATTGCAAGAAAGATCAATCTAGTAGGCCAAACCAAACTGATAATTCGAAGAGACTTGCAAAGATAACCAATCATACATAAAAGAATTCAGAGGAGATTCAAATATTGTTCATAGATAATCTTGATCATAAACCCACAATTCATCGGATCTCGACAAACACACCGTAAAAGAAGAGTTACATCAAATAGATCTCCAAGAGAATCGAGGAGAACTTTGTATTGAGATCCAAAGAGAGAGAAGAAGCCATCTAGCTAATAACTATGGACCCGAAGCTCTGAGGTAAACTACTCACACATCATCGGAGAGGCTATGGTGTTGATGTAGAAGCCCTCCGTGATCAATGCCCCCTCTGGCAGAGCGCCGGAAAAGGCCCCAAGATGGGATCTCATGGGTACAGAAGGTTGCGGCGGTGGAAATAGGGTTTTGGCTCCGTCTCTGATGGTTTGGGGGTACGTAGGTATATATAGGAGGAAGAAGTAGGTCGGTGGAGCAACGAGGGGCCCACGAGGGTGGAGGGCGCGCCCAGGGGGTAGGCGTGCCCCCCTGCCTCGTGGCTTCCTCGTTGGTTTCTTGACGTCCACTCCAAGTCCTCTGGAGCCCGTTTGTTCTGAAAATCACGTTCCCGAAGGTTTCATTCCGTTTGGACTCCGTTTGATATCCTTTATCTGTGAAACACTGAAATAGGCAAAAAACAGCAATTTGGGTTGGGCCTCCGGTTAATAGGTTAGTCCCAAAAATAATATAAAAGTGTATAAATAAGGCCATTAAACATCCAAAACAGAATATATAATAGCATGGAACAATCAAAAATTATAGATACGTTGGAGATGTATCAAGGGGCCATCAAACCTTTTGGGGACAGCACAGTGGAACTCTCAATGAAAGCACCAATGTCGGTGTCAAAACCGGTGGATCTCGGGTAGGGGGTGCCGAACTGTGCGTCTAAGGTCGATAGTAACAGGAAACAGGGGACACAATGTTTACCCAGGTTCGGGCCCTCTCTATGGAGGTAATACCCTAATTCCTGCTTGATTGATCTTGATGGATATGAGTATTACAAGAGTTGATCTACCACGAGATCGTAATGGCTAAACCCTAGAAGTCTAGCCTGTATGACTATGGTAATGAGTCTCCCCCTCCGGACTAAGTCCTCTGGTTTATATAGACACCGGGAGGATCTAGGGTTACACAAGGTTGGTTACAAAGAAAGGAATCTACATATTCGATCGCCAAGCTTGCCTTCCATGCCAAGGAGAGTCCTATCCGGACACAGGTGCCGTCTTCGGTCTTCGTATCTTCACAGCCCATCAGTCCGGCCCATAGCTAACAGGGCGGACGCCCGAGGACCCCTTAGTCCAGTAATCCCTCAGCGGGGGCGCAAGCTCGAGACACCTTGTTGACGGGCTGGCTTCCTCGGTAGACTCTACGCCGTGAGCATCGCGCGGACTTGCAGCGCTCAAGTCTAGCGGGAGAAGTGAAGCGAGGGGAGGTTGCTCCTCGAGAGATTCCGCGGCCTTGGCAGAAGGGATCCTAAAGATCCATCGTCAGGAAGGGAAGCATCACTCGAAGAATCACGAGGATAAGGTACTTACTCATCGACGATGATGTACTTTCTCCGCTTTAACGGTCCGAAGGTGCCGCTGCCGCGGCTCGGGGACCCCTTCCTCTTGCGGAGCTCCTCGAAGTCCACACACAGCCGGCCGAAGCGCTGGACATGGCGGCCAGCATGAGGCGCAGCTGGAGGAGCGCCCGGAGGGTCCACCTCAGGAGCGCCAAGCTGAGGAGGATTATCGGGCTCTGCCTCTCTGCGACCTGCCGAGGCCTCACGAGCCTAGGCCTCGGGAGCCACGGGCTGCATCGCCCTGTCAACCGCCGCCCAGAGCAAGAATCATGGGTTCCCGAGGATGACGCCTCGGGAGCCCCAGGCGGCCTCAGTGCTTCGGCACCAGCGCCATCAGCCTCCAGCGGTGCTCACCCCCCTGCATCCACACTCGGGGTGAGTGCAATGCCAGCGGCAAGAAGGGGAACCACGCCGACGGGGTTCTCACGAGGCCCCACCAGACCGACTGGGCGCAGCCCCCACTCGTCGAAGGAGGGCATCCGCGCCATGAATTCCACCTTGTTCGAGCAGCGGTACAGCAGGCAGCTCTTCCCCGGCATGTCGTCTGGCAACGGGACACCCGTGAGGACCTCGAGCACCGTTCGCCGCGCCTCAAGGGGGAGCCCGGACTCCTGAAGTCTCATGTGGTCGTTGCTGCTGAGCAAGGCCCACATTGGCCGGGAATGGCGCTGAAGCGGAGCAACCCGGCGCCAGATGAACTCCTTCACCACCACAGGCGCGGTCACGCCACAGTCTTTCAGCCCCTTCAGCCTAAGCTAGACGGGCACGAGGCGCAGACCGGTGAGCCTTTGGTGGCACCAACCAGAGTTGGGGATGGCGGGCGCCGACGGAGAATGGAGCAGAGGTCTGAGCACCCCAACATCAACAAATATCCACCGTGTCCGAAACTCACTCGTGGATGGTGGAAGCTCGAAGTCAATCCCCTCACCAACCGTCGCTGCCACGGCCTGGAAGCTCAGGCACCTAGAGCTCTGCCGAGGATCAATCAGGTGCAACGAGAAGAAGTGGCGGAGAAGGGGCACAGAAGGAGCAATGCCCGCCATGGCCTCGCAAACAAAGGCGAAGACAGCCAGAAGGGTCACTGATTGGGGATCAAGGTGCAGCATGTCGATCTGATAATGGGCAAGCACAACATTGAAGAAGGCGGAAAAAGGAGGAACCAAGCCAGCCCAAAGGGCGTCGATGAAGAGCGGGACCTCGGTGGCTGACCGGTCGATGCGAGCATGAGACACAGGCTAGGCCACCGTCCTCCCCCACTCATTGAAGCTGGAGGTGAGCATGGGACGCACCTTGTCCATGGCTTCTTGGTTGAGTACCAGCGACCTGCCAACGGTAGGCTCAATGGCCGGTTGTAGCTCGGCGGAGGACAGGGGACCCTTCCCTTTCTCCGACTGGTCCGGCACCATGGCAATGGGAGCATTGAGTTCAGATCGGATCGAGAGAAGGGGCAGAGCTTCAAGGAAGCAGAAGAATTGGGGAGTGTGCCACAACAACGGGAGAGAAACCGTGTAGACCGCAGTGGCCGCCTAGCCAGGCAGGTATCAAGGCAGCATGCGGAAGCGAAGACACCCACGTCCAATCAACCGCCACACGTCGACCAAGGCCGCTGACTATTGGGGCCCGCGGCGCTCCGCACTTGCCCTTTGGCTTCGCCTCGAAGCCAAGCCCGAGCGTGCCTTGGGCCCGGGGGCTACTGTCGGTGTTCTCGGAACGGGGGTCCCAGACTTGCCTGCCTGCGGCCCACGGCGTGGCTCTGCGAGCAGGCCCGTACGGCCCATCTTCACTAGCAAGCATTCAAGACCCTCGCGAGGGGCCAAGCCTCGCGAGGCGGACGACACAAGACCTCCTCGGGAGTGGCCTCACCAGGCTGACTCGCGAGGGGCGGAGAGTTCAAGGCAAACCTCGTGAGGTTCCAGTGACGTGAGCCATGACGATCAGGATCAGGCGGGCGCCAGCGTGCACAGTGTCCTTGTTTCCTCTTTGGTGCTAAGGAGGCAAGCGCAGGCGAGGAGTACCGAGGCGTCAAGCAAAGGTTTCCACATCAGTGCAACGAGACCAAGACCAATAGGATGGCAAGACGGAGGTCACCATGGAGCCCAAGGCGGCGTCACCACCAGAGCCTTTTGCAGGCGAAGACTGCTTTTGTCAGGATAGCTTGTACTAGCTGTCCCCTTTCAAATTGGCCGTTGTTGGCTCCTTCCCGCTCAATATTTGGGGAGAGGACCAGGGCCTTTATAAATAGGACTAGCCACCATAGTAGGAGGCATCTCATCTTGAGTAATCCTCACCCACACAAGTTCACCAAGCACAAGAACACCTCGCCTCAGGAGGCTGTTCTTCCCCTTGTACTGTCCATCCTCAGCCCGAGAGGCAATCCACCACACCACACTAGAGTAGGGTATTACACCGCAACGGTGGCCCAAACCAGTATAAATCTTGTGTCCTTTGCGTTGCGAGTTCGTCGAGCTAGCCTTAGAGATCGTAGCGAGGTTAGGGGCGCGGTTCGGTAGGGGGAGATCTTCGTGCGCACCCCAGTGTTCGAACCTTGAGGGTTTTGCCGGAACCCGAGATCCGACACAAGGTGTGCCCCAGATTGGTGTTCATGGTGGCCAATCCAGACAACAGATAGTACACTGAGCCTAGCTTGTGTGTCTCCAAGGCCTTGTCAGGAATTTCCTTGTACATGTTGGCCATGGAGTTGTGATCTTTCTTGCGCTTTGCATAGACATCAATGTCATCCTCAGCTTCTTCTAGAGCATTGATAAGCTTGGCCCACTCAGCAACAGTAGACTGGTACCTTGTACCTTCAGTCATCCATACAATTCTCCCATCTGGATAAAAATGAGCAGTAGAGTAAAACTGCATTATCAGCTCATCATTCCACTTGGTCAATTTCTGACCCACAAAGGTGTCAACTCCATTGAGTCTGAAGCTCTCATGTACTCCAGGGAAGTGGTCTTCATTGTCATCAATGTATTCCCAGTCCACCCACTTCATGTCACACACAATGGGCTTCTTATCCAGCAGAATTGTCTCATAGAAGTCGTGTTGTTCCTTGGTGTGAAATTTGTAGTCCACAACAGTTCTTCTCCTTGCAGCATAGGGGTCTGATTGTGTCCACAATTTGAGACCTGCATCCTTTCTCTCCTTCATGTTTTCTGCCACTGGATGATTGTCATCATGATCAGGAATCTTTGGCTTTAGCTTCCTAAGCACTTGGGCTTCTTCTTCTTCTACTTCAGGCACTGGGGCCTTGTTCTTCTCAGCAGCTAGTATATTCCTGGTGGATCTCTTGGGTGCCGATTTTGAAGCTTGAGCTACAGCTTTGGGGGCAGTCTTGGGCTCTGATGGAGTAGCCCCAGACTTGATGGAATCCCCCATCAACTTATGAGTCTTTGTCTTTGGTGCAGCAACTTCTTCTTCATCCTCAGCTGGGTCTCTCATCATAGAGGATCTGCCAATTACTCTGGCCGTGATCTTCTTGACCCTTTCCTTCCTTTTCTTGCCTCCAGCATCCTCTTCTTCTGTTGATTTGGAGACTTCAAGAGTTGAGGGTCTGGCTTTGGACATTGGAACTCTCTTGGCAGGAGCTTTCTTGTGCCTACCAGGCTTGGTTGCAGCAGCAGCATACTCCTTTTTCAACATTTCTTGGAGGTGACATCCTCCTCCACAGCAACATAATCCTCATCTTCCGAATCTGAGTTTCTCTTTCTCCTTGTCCTGGTTGCAGCTTTGGGCAAGTTGCTTGGGGTGCTTCTGCTACCCTCATCATAGTGCCAGAGGGACTAGTGCCCTCACTCAGGTTGACTTGCTCCTCAGACTTGTTCTGCCTGTCACACTGACCTGACATTGCAAACTGAAAGCTGACCCTATGAATAGATGTAGTTGAGGTAGAGTGGATGAGCATCACAAAGTGCAGAGATTTTGCAAAACAATTGAGTCAAAAACTTAGTTTTAGTTTTCTACAGAAAGCATTTCGGAGCTACCGATTTGTTAAACTCGGTGACACCGAAGCAATATTAGAGTCTAAACTAGTGGAATCGGTCAGATCGAGACACAGTTCGGTGACTTCGAGATTGCTAGGGTTTCACTGAGAATCGAACTCGGTCACACCGATTTGTAAGTTTCAGTCAGACCGAAAATCACAAGTGGAATGGCCTAGGCCAAATCGATGAGACCGATTTCTACAACTCGGTCGGTCCGAGATGAGTTCGGCGGAAACCTAACCCTAAATTTTCGAATCAAAACTAATCTAAAGGAAGTTTTTGCTGGATAGAGTAATCTCATTCGTGGTAAGAATCATGGCATTGACCTAAGTGCAGGAATCAGAGGTTAAGATTGCACATAGGGGTCGAGTTCATACCCTAACTCGGCGGTGAACTCACTACAGCGGCAACGGCAGTGAAGATTTCCATTGACGGTGGCGGAGACCAGCGGCGGGAGGTTGCTGGCGATGAGGAGACGATCCGGACACTCGAGTCGGCAGAGCTGGATACGCGCGGGCGAATGGTTTCGGAGGAATTTCCAAAATTTGACCCGTGAGTATATATATCCAGTCATGTCGATGTGACCAAGTGGAATGACTTGGTGGCACCGAGATGCAGAATCGCAAGCGGTTACTGCAACTCGGTGTGACCGAATTGTTAGAATCGATTGCACCGAGATTGAAACCTAGATCAACTCAATGAACTTGGTATGACCGAAAGGAATGAATCGGTCAGACCGAAATACACAGAGAGGTTTTGGAAGTTTAAGTCTATGACGAATCGGTGGCTCTGAGTGCTCCCCACCCAGAGGGTTCGAATCTGACTTGATCAAACTTTGTGATGTAGCACGAATAGAGTTTGAGATGAGAAAAGCATAGATAGCTAGAGGGAGTTCTTAGGCATTCTTGTCCATCCATTTGGCAAAATAAAAGGACCAAACAATCAAAGCAACAAATGGATGTCCTCTAATGGGAAAAATATGCAATCAACATGCTCACACAATAAGATGGCAAATGAAATATGTGGCAAAGCATGCACAAACACTCTAGCATCTATCAAGCAATTGGCGATGACTAGGTCATCTATATATGAGTATATTGACTGAGGAGTCAAATGAGAACATTTGAACGTAGGCCATACTCATCGTTTAAGCACAAGTGGGGTTACCACTTTTACATAAAGCATTGTTGTGTTCACACCATTAGAGTTGCTTTTGCTCAATTTTTAGAGTAAAGCTCCCCCTAGATGTGATATCCCCCCAAGAGGGGTGAACTAACCTTGGGTTTTGTCGATGATGACTTCATGTAGATGTTGAGATGTGGATGCTCAATGTTGATGTAGATCATTTGGAGCAATCCATTGGAGTGAGTTGCACTTTCAATACCTACATGGGTTAGTCCCACAAGGAACAAGCAAGGATATCCATAGACATAGAGTGAAGTACACACAAGATGATGTCCATGAAAGCATTAGGTTACCTTGTCCCTTGACTTACCAACAAGAGGGTTTGTGACTCCTTGAACTAGTAAAAGATGTGAAAGTTGATTGCACTTGTCCTTGCCAAATTAAATATGAGTGAAGTATGTTGGCGGAGTCACCCTCAGAACTCTCTAGTTCTTCTTCTTCGGGATCCACATCAACTTGATGGGAATCCTTGGAGTTGTAGTCGTACTTGATGAAGTAGAACTTGATGTAGTCTTTGGAACCCACTTGACCAAGGCCTTAGGAGCTTCTTCAAATGCATCAATCTCCTCTTGAAGCTTGTCCTTGCCTTTTAGCTTGTGGTCTTGTGGTGGAAGATCATCTTGAGCTTGTGTCCCCTTAAAGTAAGTAGGATCATACTTCTCTTGTTGAGGAGCAAACTTCGTCTTAGGGTATTGATCTTCTTCCCACTCAACTCCATTGGCATTGAACTTTCGTTCAAAACCAACACCTTGATTCTTCCAGTGCCTTCCTTGCTTGCATACAATTTCCTCAAATTGCTTACTTCCGGCAAGGCTCTTGTAAACACCTTTCTCTATAATTCCCTTCAATAAGCTATTTTCTTGCTCAAGTGTAACTTGGATAAGAGAACCATTAGTGGAATCAAGAGAACTACTAGAAGCAACAATATTGGATTTAGCATGATTATTGTTACTACTAGAAGAAGAATCTTTCTTACTCTTGTTGTTAGATTTTACTTGTGGCATGTAAGTAGAGGAGAGTAAACGCTTGGCAATGTAAGAAGAACTTTTCTTACGAAGATCATCATTGATTGCTTTTAAGAACCCATGCTCTTGCTCTAGGTTGAGCTTTTCAAAGCATAGCTTCTCATGAGTCTTTAAAAGCTCTCGATGATCTTCCAAGGTAGTTTCATGAGCTAACTTAAGAGTGTTTAGTTCTTTAGTTAGACGCTCAATCTCCTTCTCATCATTGTCATTCGTTTTATCTTGATTAGCATGATTAATAGCAAGTTCATCATAGTTTTCATCACTAGAATTGTCAACAAGTAAATCATCATCACCTAGCAAATCATCTTCATCACTATTGAAATCAACATAGTCGGGGTGTGATACCTTTGGGCCTTTAGCAATGAAGCATCTTCCAATTCCTTCGTTTGGTGAGTCAAATATGTAATAGGAGTTGGTTGACACAAGTGCTAGTTCAGCAACACCTTCATCTTGAGTATATTCGGAGTCGAAGTGATAACTTCTCTCGGAGTGGTTGACGGAGTCGGAACCGGATACCCATTCACCAACATGAGCTTGATGTCCTTGTTTTGTATAGCTCCTTGATGACTTGTCCTTCCTTTCCGAATCCTTGCTTCTGCGAGAGGTTCTTCATTCATAACGATCATCTCTACTCCTTCTCTCCCTTGGAGGTGATTCTTCTCTTTTGCTTCTCCTTTTAGGTGAGTCTTCTCTTCTTTTGTAGGAGTCGTACACTCATTGGAGTACTGTTCGGGTCTTCCACAATTGTAGCAATTACGCTCACGACTAGAAGATCTTTTGTCATTGTAGGACCTTGACTTGGAACTTCTTTCTTCTTGTTAAAGTTCTTCACCATTAGGCTCAATTCCTCATTGAAAGCTTGTTTCTCACCTGATGATGTAGGAGCATCACATGAGGCTTTGTGAGCACCACTAGACTTGTTGTGAAGCACTTCTTTATCCTTGAGTGACATCTCATGAGCAAAAATTCTACCAATGACTTCCATTGGCTTGAGATCTTTGTAATTGGGCATCATTTGGATCAATGTGCACACGGTATCATATTTTCTGTCCAAGGCTCTTAGGATCTTCTTGATGATGAATTTATCCGTCATCTCCTCACTTCCTATGCCGGCAATCTCATTTGCGATGAGAGCAAGCCTAGAGTACATTTCAGCGACACCTTCACCATCCTTCATTTTGAACTTGTCAAGTTGACTTTGAAGCACATCCAATTTGGATTCCTTGACAGAGTCGGTACCTTCGTGCGTATCAATCAAAGTATCCCAAATTTCCTTTGCATTCTCAAGATGGCTGATTTTGTTGAATTCTTTGAGGCACAAACCGTTGAAGAGGATATCGCAAGCTTGAGCATTGTATTGCAACATCTTCAATTCTTCCGTGGTAGCTTCACGATTCGGTTCTCTCCCATCAAAGAATTCACCTTGCAAGCCAATACACACAATAGCCCAAACGACGGGGTTATGTCCAAGAATATGCATTTTCATCTTATGCTTCCAACTAGCAAAATTAGTACCATCAAAGTAAGGACCTCTACGGTGGTAATTTCCCTCGCTAGACACCATACTCTCCTAGGTTGTGGAATCAAGGCTATGATCACCAAAGCTATGGAAATCAAGGCAAATGGAGATCAAAGCTCTGATACCACTTGTAGGATCGAAAGTATATCTAGAGGGGGGTGATTAGACTACTTGACCAAATAAATATCTAACCTTTTCCCAATTTTTAGTCTTGGCATATTTTAGCAACTTAACACAAGCCAAGCAACCAACCTACACATGCAATTCTAAGAGTATAGCAGCGGAATGTAAATCATTGCATATGAAGGCAAAGGGGAGGAGTTTGGAGGGAGCAAACGCAATGTAGACACATAGATTTTTGGCGTGGTTCTGATAGGTTGTGCTATCGTACATCCACATTGATGGAGACTTCAACCCATGAAGGGTAACGGTTGTGCGAGTCCACGGAGGGCTCCACCCACGAAGGGTCCACAAAGAAGCAACCTTGTCTATCCCACCATGGCCATCGCCCACGAAGTACTTGCCTCACTTGGGTAGATCTTCACGAAGTAGGCGATCTCCTTGCCCTTACAAACTCCTTAGTTCAACTCCACAATCTTGACGGAGGCTCCCAAGTGACACCTAACCAATCTAGGAGACACCACTCTCCAAAAGGTGATAGATGGTGTGTTGATGATGAACTCCTTGCTCTTGTGCTTCAAATGGTAATCTCCCCAGCACTCAACTCTCTCACACAGATTTGGATATGGTGGAAAGATGATTTGAGTGGAAAGCAACTTGGGGAAGGCTAGAGATCAAGATTCTTGTGGTTGGATTGGAATGTCTTAGTCTCAACACATGAGTAAATGCTGGAAGTGTAGGCAAGTTCAGATAGCTCTCTCCATGAATGGAGGATGGGTGGAGGGGTATATATAGCCTCCACACAAAATCTATATGTTACACAAAATATACCAAACTCGATGGGACCGAATAGTGGAACTCGGTCAGACTGATTCAGCTCGAAATGTGAACATTAGGCTTTTTGGTGGGACCGACATGATCAACTCGGTGGGACCGGTATGTTAGGGTTAGGGCATAACTTGATCTCGGTGAGACCGATCACATGAACTCAGTGAGACCGACTTCAGTAATAGGCAAACAGAGAGTTGGTCAGGCAAACTCGGTGGGACCGATCGCTCATTTCGGTGAGACCGAAACGTTACGAAAAGGAAACAGAGAGTTTGCATTACGAACTCGGTGGGACCGATCGCTCATCTCGGTTAGACCGAAACGTTACGACGGGAAACAGCGAGTTTGCAACCCCATCTCGGTGAGACCGAGATCCCTATCGGTGAGACCGAACTAATTAGGGTTACTGGCAATGGCTATGTCAAATGAACTCAGTGGTGCCGGATGGATCAAATCAGTGGGGCTGAGTTTGACTTTAGGTTTAGGACAAATTTGGAAATGAGAAAGTGGTTGAGGGCTTTTGGAGCATATCACTAAGCATTTTGAGCAAGCAAGTCATTAAGCAAAACCTCATCCCCTTTTAATAGTATTGCCTTTTCCTATGGACTCAATGTGATATTGGATCACTAAAATGAAAATGTAGAGTCTTGAGCTTTTGCCAATATGTGTCCTTAGAATTTTGAGGGGTCCACATCTCTTGTTCATGCCATGCCAATCATTGAACTTTTTGAAATGATTATCTTGAAAGAATATTAATTCAATGAGCTATATGTTGTTAAGAATTACCAAAACCACCCAGGGATTAGTTGCACTTTCAAATTGCCTAATAAAGATGAAATTATTTGTCTTGCTTCTATTGCCGTGCCTCCTGCTGATTCTTTAGAACAATATTTGCTTGACCGTGAAAATGATATGTTCATGAATGAAAGAAAGGAATTATACGAGATTTTGTTTAAACAAATGCCTGTTTTGAAACGGAAATTTGCCAGTTGAGACTCTTGGAGATCCTCTACCACCCAAGAGTGATCATGTGTTCAATCTTAAACAATTACCTGATACTTTGAAATATGCTTATCTCAATGAGAAGAAGATATATCCTGTTATTATTAGTAACCTTTCATAGCATGAAGAAAAAAATTATTGAAAACTCTGAGGAAGCACCGTGCCGCTATTGGATATACTCTTGATGATCTTAAGGCCATTAGTCCAACTCTATGTCAGCATAAAATTAATGGAGCCTAATGCTAAACTAGTTGTTGATCATCAGCGACGGTTGAATCCTAAGATGAAAGAAGTGGTAAGAAATGAAATATTAAAGCTTCTGGAAGCAGGTACAATCTATCCTATTGCTCATAGTAGATGGGTAAGTCTTGTTCATTGTGTCCCTAAGAAGGGAGGTATTACTGTTGTTCCTAATGATAAAAATGAATTAATTCCACAAAGAATTGTCACATGTTATAGAATGGTAATTGATTTTAGAAAATTAAATAAAGCTACTAGGAAAGATCACTATCCTCTACCATTTATTGATCAAATGCTAGAAAGACTATCAAAACATACACACTTTTGCTTTCTAGATGGTTACTCTAGTTTTTCCCAAATACCTGTGTCACAAGAGGATCAATAAAAAACTACTTTTACATGCCCTTTCGGTACCTTTGCTTATAGACGTATGCCTTTTGGTTTATGCAATGCACCTGCTACCTTTCAAAGATGTATGAATGACTTTTGTGAAAAGATTGTTGAGGTTTTCATGGATGATTTATCCGTTTACGGAACTTATTTTGATGATTGCTTAAGCAACCTTGATCGAGTTTTGCAGAGATGTGAAGAAACTAATCTTGTCTTGAATTGGGAGAAGTGCCACTTTATGCTTAATGAAGGTATTGTCTTGGGGCATAAAATCTCCGAAAGAGGTATTGCAGTTGATAAAGCTAAAGTTGATGCTATCGAGAAAATGCCGTGTCCTAAAGATATCAAAGGTATAAGAAGTTTCCTTGGTCATGCTGGTTTCTATAGGAGATTTATTAAAGACTTCTCTAAAATTTCAAGGCCTCTAACTAATCTCTTGCAAAAAGATGTTCTGTTTGTTTTTTATGATGATTGTGTAGAAGAATTTGAAATACTTAAGAAAGCCTCAATTTCTACACCTATTGTTCGACCACCCGATTGGAACATACCCTTTGAAATTATGTGTGATGCTAGTGATTATGCTGTTGGTGCTGTTCTAGGACAAAGAGTTGATAAGAAATCAAATGTTATCCATTATGCTAGTAAAACTATAGACAGTGCTCAAAGAAATTATGCTATTACGGAAAAAGAATTCTTAGCAGTTGTATTTGCTCGTGACAAGTTCAGATCTTATATTGTTGATTATAAAGTAACTGTTCACACTGATCATACTGCTATTAAATATCTTATGGAAAATAAAGATGCTAAACCTACACTTATTAGATGGGTTCTCTTGCTACAAGAATTTGATTTACATATTATTGATAGAAAGGAGTGGAGAACCCCGTAGCAGACAACTTATCTAGGTTAGAAAATATTCTTGATGACCCCCTACCTATTGATGATAGCTTTCCTGATGAACAATTAGCTGTCATAAATGCTTCTCGTAGTACTCCATGGTATGCAGACTATGCTAATTATATTGTTGCTAAATTTATACCACCTAGTTTCACATACCAGCAAAAGAAAAAGTTTTTCTATGATTTAAGACATTACTTCTGGGATGACCCACACCTTTATAAAGAAGGAGTAGATGGTGCTATTAGACATTGTGTACATGAGCATGAACAGGAACATATCCTACGCAAGTGTCACTCCGAGGCCTACGGAGGACACCATGCTGGTGATAGAAGTGCACACAAGGTATTACAATCTGGTTTTTATTGGCCTACTCTTTTTAAGAATGCTCATAAGTTTGTCTTGTCTTGTGATGAATGTCAAAGAGTTGGTAATATTAGTAGACGTCGGGAAATGCCTATGAATTATTCACTTGTTATTGAAGCATTTGATGTTTGGGGATTTGATTATATGGGATCTTTTCCTTCCTCCAATGGGTATACACACATTTTGGTTCCTGTTGATTATATTACTAAGTGGGTAGAAGCTATTCCAACTAGTAGTGCTGATCATAACACCTCCATTAAAATGCTTAAAGAAATGATTTTCCCGAGGTTTGGAGTTCCTAGATATTTTAATGACTGATGGTGGTTCACACTTTATTCATGGTGCTTTCCGTAAATTGCTTGCTAAGTATGATGTTAACCATACAATTGCATCTCCTTATCACCCTCAGTCTAGTGGTCAAGAAGAATTAAGTAATAGAGAAATAAAATTGATCTTGCAAAAGACTGTTAGCAAATCTAGGAAAATTGGTCTAAGAAACTTGATGAGGCACTATGGGCTTATAGAACTGCTTATAAAAACCCTATGGGTATCTCTCCATATAAAATGGTTTATGGAAAAGCATGTCGCTTACCTCTTGAATTGGAACATAAAGCTTATTGGGCAATTAAAGAGCTCAACTATGATTTCAAACTTGCCGGTGAGAATAGGTTATTTGACATTAGCTCACTCAATGAATGGAGAGCTAAGCCTATGAGAATGCCAAATTGTTTAAAGAAAAAGTTAAAAGATGGCATGACAAAAGGATAAAAAAGCGTGAATTCAATGTAGGTGACCATGTCTTGCTATACAGTTCCCGTTTAAGATTTTTTGCAGGAAAACTTCTCTCTAAATGGGAAGGGCCTTACATTATCGAGGAAGTTTATCATTCCGGTGCCATCAAGATCAACAATGCCGAAGTCACTAACCTGAAGGTGGTAAACGGGCAAAGAATCAAACATTATATCTCAGGTACTCCCATAAATGTTGAAACCAATATTATTAATACCATAACACCAGAGGAGTACATAAGGGAAACTTTCCAGAATGCTCCAGACCACCGAAAAGGAATAGGTATGTGATATGGTAAGGGAACCGACTCCAAAACTTTTCCAAGAGCAATATTAAGCCTTGGGGGCGCGTCCTACCCCCCTGGGCGCGCCTCCCAGGCTTGTGGCCACCTTGTGTGCCCTCCGGACTCCATTTTCTCCCAAAATACTTCTTTTGCATGGTAAAAATTCATTATGTAATCTCCCGAAGGTTTTGAACACCGCATCACAGAGAAATCATGTGTTCTTGTTTCGTGATGTTTTCTGTCAGTTCTGAAAATATGCCGTCCCAAGATTCGGAAGGAGAGAGCCATGTCGCTGATTATATTGCAAACTCAAAGGTCTATGGGGAGGTGGATCATTAAGGTTGGACCACAGAATAGGAGGAAGACTTTGACATGGGGGAAACAAGGGATAACGGCTCTGATGAAGAAGAAGATCCACTACCTCAACCTGGAGATATGCACGTGGAATTCAAGAAGTCAAGCCTTCCTAAGGTCCCGTCTATCCCATCCCGTTTTCTGCAGGAAAGTAAGGCGGCTTTATGCAAAAAGATATTGAAGCTTGAGCTTGACAACGATGACCTAAGGGAGGAAAAATTTAGCCTCAGGCGCAAGCTAGAGAAGAAGAATGCTACTCCATCATCACCACCTCCGAAGAAGGATACTTGAGTACATGGTTATGGGCACTCCCCTTGGCTTGTGCCAAGCTTGGGGGAGGTGCCCCGGTATCGTATCACCATCACATCTTTGCCTTTATTGTTTTTCTTAGTTCTATCCTTTTGGTTATATCTTGGCTTAGTAGAATAAAGTTTTTAGTATGATCTAGCTTTGAGTTTGCTTTGTGTTCCCTCTATGTAATCGAGTCCGAGAGTTATATAATAAAGATTAGTTTTGAGTTGAGGGCTTTGCTTTCTTGCTATGATCTTGAGAAAGAAAAAGAGGGGAAAAGAAAATAAAGAATAAAAGAAATAAAAATATTATATAACGATCTTATGGGAAGTGATGCCTTCACATATAAGAAGTATGTCGCATGAAACTTGTTGTGAGTTGACAAACATAGTTTTGGCCATTGTTGCAATTAATAGGAAGTGATAAAGAAAGAGAGGTCTCACATATATATACACTATCTTGGACATATTTTGTGATTGTGAGCACTCACTCAAATATTATATGCTAAAAGGTTGATGTTGGACAAGGAAGACAACATAATGGGTTATGATTTCTTATATCTGAATAGAAGTTATATTGTCATGGATCCTCCTACATGTTGAGCTTGCTTATCATCCTATGCTAGCCAAATATTTTGCACCAAGTAGAGATACTTCATGTGCCTCCAAAATCCCTTAACCAGTTTTTCCATGAGAGTCCACCATACCTACCTATGGATTGAGTAAGATCCTTCAAGTAAGTTGTCATCGGCGCAAGCAATAAAAATTGCCCTCTAAATATGTATGATCTTTTAGTGTGAGGAAAATAAGCTTTATACGAACTTGTGATATGGAAGAAATAAAAGCGACGGACTGCATAATAAAGTGCTTAATCACAAGCGGCAATATAAAGTGACGTTCTTTTGCATTAAGATTTTGTGCATCCAACCATAAAAGTGCATGACAATCTCTGCTTCCCTCTGCGAAGGGCCTATATTTTATTTTACCTTATACAAGAGTCATGGTGATTATCACCTCTTATTTTATATATTTTTTCTTTTTGGCAAGCATTATCGGATGTAGATATTCATAAACTATTATTGTTCATGTTACCCTTGGGATAAAAGGTTGGGAGGCGAAGTTATAAGCCCATGTCTTTCTCTGTGTCTGATTGAGGCTTTGATCTCATAAGTATCACGTTAGTGTTAGCAATTATGAAAGACTAAAAGATGGTTGAGTATGTGGACTTGCCATATAAAAGCTCTTACATTGACTCTTTCCAATATTATGATAAATTGCAATTGCTTCAATGGCTGAGATCATAGTTTGTTGGTTTCCAATAAAGGTTTTGATTCATACTTTACCTTGTGAATGAATTGTTACTTTAGCATAAGAAATTATATGACAATATATGTTATTGTTCTAAAGGTGATCATAATGCCCTCATGTCCGTATTTTATTTTATCGACACCTCTATCTCTAAACATGCGGTCATGATTATCAATTTTAGCTTTCGCTTGAGGACAAGCGAGGTCTAAGCTTGGGGGAGTTGATACGTCCATTTTGCATCATGCTTTTATGTTAAAATTTATTGCATTATAGGTTGTTATTTCACATTATTGTCCAATACTTATGCCTTTTCTCTCTTATTTCACAAGGTTTACACAAAGAGGGAGAATGCCCGCAGCTGGAATTCTGGACCGGAAAGGAGCAAATCTGAGAGACCTATTCTGCACTACTCCAAAAGTCCTGAAAATTTACGGAGAATTATTTTGGAATATATAAGAATTATTCGGTGAAGAAAATACCAGAGGGGACCAACCAGGTGGCCACAAGCCTGGGGGCGCGCCCTACCCCCTAGGACGCGCCCCTAGGGCTTGTGGGCCCCCTGGCAGGTCTCCGGTGTCCATCTTCTACTATATGAAGGGTTTTTACCTGGAAAAAATCATAAGCAAGCTTTCGGGACGAAGTGTCGCCGTCTCGAGGTGGAACCTGGGCAGAAGCAATCTAGGGATCCGGCGGAGCTATTCTGCCAGGGAAACTTCCCTCCGGGAGGGGGAAATCGAAGCCATCGTCATCACCAACGATCCTCTCATCAAGAGGGGGTCAATCTTCATCAACATCTTCACCAGCACTATCTCCTCTCAAACCCTAGTTCATCTCTTGTATTCAATCTTTGTCCCAAAACCTCAGATTGGTACTTGTGGGTTGCTAGTAGTGTTGATTACTCCTTGTAGTTGATGCTAGTTGGTTTATTTGGTGGAAGATCATATGTTCAGATCCTTAATGATATCCAATACCCCTCTGATCTTGAACATTAACATGCTTTGTGAGTAGTTATGTTTGTTCCTGAGGACATGGGAGAAGTCTTGTCATAAGTAATCATGTGAATTTAGTATCAGTTCGCTATTTTGATGAGATGTATGTTGTCTTTCCTCTAGTGGTGTTATGTGAACGCCGACTACATGACACTTCACCATGATTTGGTCCTAGGGGAAGGCATAGGGAAGTAATAAGTAGATGATGGGTTCCTAGAGTGATAGAAGCTTAAACCCTTGTTTATGCATTGCTTCGTAAGGGGGTGATTTGGATCCACATGTTTCATGTTATGGTTAGATTTGTCTTAATTCTTCTTCCGTCGTTGCGGATGCTTGCGAGAGGGGTTAATCATAAGTGGGAGGATTGTCCAAGTAAGGACAACACCCAAGCACCGGTCCACCCACATATCAAATTATCAAAGTAACGAACGTGAACCATATGAGCATGATGAAAACTAACTTGACAGTAATTCCAATGTGTCCTCAGGAGCGCTTTGCTATATATAAGAGTTCGTCCAAGCTTATCCTTTGCTACAAAAAGGATTGGGCCACCTTGCTACACTTTTTTACACTTGTTACTTGTTACTCGCTATGAATTATCTTGTCACAAAACTATCTGTTACCGATAATTTCAGTGCTTGCAGAAAATACCTTGCTGAAAACCGCTTATCATTTCCTTCTGCTCCTCGTTGGGTTCGACACTCTTAATTATCAGAAGTAGTACGATAGATCCCCTATACTTCAGGATCATCACCCCTCACTTAGAGGAGAAAATGATGGTGGAATTATAGATCTAGATCCCCTCTCTCTTTTCCCTCAAAAGAATCAAGAATCATAGGGGGAATTGAGAGTTAGCAAGCTCCAAGAGGTCAACAATGGTGGGGGAGGGGGACTTGCAAGAGCATTAGGTTTGGAGGTGGAAGAAGGGGGGGTATAAATACCCCCAAGAAAAAATATGTCTGTTGCACACAGCCGCCACCCCGGGCACCCGGACAAAAGGGGTCCGGGCACGCCCGGACCCAATAGAGAGAAAGGCATACAACCTCGGGCACCCGGGGGTAAAACCCGGGCACTCGGATATACAAGGAAAGCAACAGGGCAGGGGGCGGGCATCCGGGGGTCCGGGCACGCCCGGACCCAATAGAGAGAAAGGCATACAACCTCGGGCACCCGGGGGTAAAACCCGGGCACTCGGATATACAAGGAAAGCAACAGGGCAGGGGGCGGGCATCCGGGGGTCTCAACCCTGGGCACCGCGAGGGGGGCGAGAGGAGGTGGCGGAGGGGGCCGAGAGGATGTGGTGGAGGAGCCCGGGTTAGCCCGGGCACCCAAGGGTCAAGGACCCCATGCAACCACCATAGGCAGAGAGATGCGGGAACCGGCAAAATTGAAACGGTCACAACTTTTGCAATTGAACAACGAATTCAATGAAATCAAGTTTTTTGGAAAGATGAAGACAAGGGCTAAAACAATCTTGATAGAAATAAAATGGTGAGAACCCTTCCTCAAATAAGACCAGTAAAAACTCCAACATCGAAAATGCAAAAGAAGATGCATGGGAAATCGATTTTTGATGGGCTAGAGCTTGTCATGAAGAAAACCACAAGCTCTAAAACCTCACAAAGAGAAAAACCAAACAAGAACCAAGAAATATGATGCCAAAGATGCAAAGGTTTGAGATCTGTACGAACGATACAAATAAGCTACTCAGTTGAGAGCCCACCTTGATAGTACGGCTATCGATCCTGTAATCCGGTCTCCCAATGAACACCATGATACCGGTAAAATAGAAAATCTATCAAGGACAAATATTTGCCTTGCGCAAAATCCATTTGAGCTAGATGATGAAGATCGCGACCTCCTCAAGATGTACCACCTTTCTTGATTGCGCTAGCTTGATGAAGACTAGTAGATTTCTCCCCCATACTCCACTATGGGTGAGCCACTCTTTGGCACATCTTCACAAGTCCATTGTCATCACAATTGACGGCAAGCTTCAAGCATGATCTCTTCGTGATGCTCCACTTGAACTTGCACACCGCAATCTTGATGACGATCACCACTTGATGTCATCCACCATGGGTCGTATGAGATCTTACTCTTGACGCAAGCCCATGGAAACATACCATACCATGGGATCATTTGATCACTCTTGGTATATATTGTACGCTTTGTGTGTCGATCAAGTTGATTCAGTCTTTGACTTAGTCTTGATCAACCTTGTACCATTTCTTCTTTATGACCTACCTTTGGATAATTCCTTGAATATAACTTTGGTCAACACATAAACTCCTTGAAACCAACAAATGGACTTCAAGAAATGCCTACGGACAAATCCTACGAATATAACTCAAGGCAACCATTAGTCCATAGAGAATGTCATCAATTACCAAAACCACACATGGGGGCACCATGCTCTTTCAATCTCCCCCATTTTGGTAATTGATTGCAATCACTTTCAGGAGAGTTTATATAATGAATTATGCATCACCATGCAATGCAACCAATGATGCATGCCTAAGAGATGCAATTGCTTAGGAACAAAACCAAAGCAAGAAGAGATATCTATCTAAATTTCTCCACATAACTCTCTAAACTTCTCCCCCGTTGGCATCGATTGCCAAAATGGGCTAAAAGCTTAGAAGGCCAATATAATATGTGTTCCTCCATAAACTATGTATTTCTCAAAATAAGAGTGCAATGAGATATACATATCCAAATACAAATAGTTGGAGGAATACAAACTATATTGAGGACCCAAATATTGCAGAAGGATGATATGGCAGAAAGACATACCAAGGAGTGAGGCAAGCAATCAAAAGATACCAATAGAAACACGCAATCAAATGACCCTGCAAGCCACATGACTAAATGATATTATGATACAAGCGAAGGAGTGTTCTAAAGAAACTAGAGAAGCTCCCCATGATTTGTGCACAAATAAAACTATTTGTATTTGGATACAGAGTGCACAAAATAGGATCATCTCTCCCCCAAAATCAATAGAAACTCACAACAAGTGCAAGTGAGCATGTAGGAAACTAAGCCTAGCACTTGCAACAAACAAATGGTTGAGCAACATGTAAAAGAGGCAACTTAGAAATAGGCTCAACCAAAACGATGTGTGTGAGTCAAGGCAAAGCATTTGAGAAGACTAATATAAGGATGAACATTAAGCATCAACATAGTCTTGAAGGAATGAGATACAAGGTGCAAGACATGTCCTTCCCACACACATGCAGCAAGCAAATGGGTTCACAAGCTCACTAAAATGTGAATAAACAACAAAGCTTGTGACAACCCATAGTGAAGATAGAAAATGATAGCTTTGTCAAGAGGAGGAATACCAATCGAAATGGCAAAAGCCTCGTCAAGACTAGCATGAGGAAAAAATATTCACCACAAACGAGGGCTTTAAAATGCAACGAGAAAAGAACCACACCCAAGGCCAATGCTTTCACGAAGTCACCAAGGAACTAATAACATGATAAAGAAAAGGTGGACGCCAAAGAAAGAGGATATCAACTAAAGATGAAATTTCTCTCGAGTGTATACGATTCTAGGTAGATAAGAATCATGATGATATATATCCACAACGAAGGATGTGCACACGAAATAGTTACAACAAGAAATAACATGATATCCAAACACAAGTCATAAATGTACGAATAAGATCTTTGCTTGAAAGCAAAGCACATGGCTTAATATTGTCTTATTGTATATCAATGAACTTCAAACACACAAACATCAAAGACATCACAACTAGCAACAAGAGATCATTGTTGGGATGCTTTGAGAAAGGAAACAAGTATCGCAAGAGAGAATGAATTTCATGCCGTGATGTAACCTACACAAGGTTGAATGCAAGAAAAGTATGCATGAAGTACAAAATGATACTTGTTACCGAGATAGCATTGGAAAGATGTAGTATATAATGGTTCATCGGTCACCTAGCTTGGCTCCATCAAGCACATAGTGACAACACATTCCTTGTGGAAGTGTGTTATATTGACTAGAGGGGGTGAATAGGCGATTTTTACAAATTCATCACTAAGGAATTACTACTTGAGGAATTTGGAAAGTGACGAAATAAAAGCAGCAGAAATAGTACTCAGGTGCATGCATAACAAGACAGTAGCATAGTCATCATGACGAAATGAAACATACACAAAGCACAAGTAGAATTAGGATAAGCAGGCAGAAGACAAGATGACTGAAGAAATAGGATTGAGGAAATTGAGAAAGTCTCCAGTCAAAGTCTTCAAACAATAACGATCAATTTCATCAACACATAAGCGAGGAAATGAAAGGGGTGAGGAAATAAAACTAGTAGCTCGGTGAAGATAGTGATTTGGTAGACCTATTCCAACTGTTGTGACAGTTGTACGTCTGGTTGGAGCGGCTTGGTATTTAAACCAAAGGACACACAGTCCTTACCGTATTCTCCTTGAGCTAAGGTCACACAGACCTCGCCCAATCACTCATGGTAAGTCTTCAAGGTGACCTCCAAACCTTCACAGACTCAATCACTCGGCGATCCACAATTCCTCTTGGATGCTCTAGACCATGACGCCTAACAATCTGGAAGATGCACAGTCTTCAAAGGTAACAAGCATCGGTTCCACATAGGAACAATCTCTTTAGTGATGCTCAATCACTTTGGGTTTTAGGTGTTGGGGTTTTGGGTTTTTCCTCACTGATGATTTTCTCTCGAAGTCCTCGAAGGATGGGATGCTCTGAATGACAAGTGTCAATCTATCTCTCGGAGCAGCTAACCAGCTAGTGGTTGAGGGGGCGGCTATTTATAGCCGGGGAGCAGCCCGACATGATAAGATATAAATGCCCCTAATGATATGACCATTATGTGGATAAGATATCTGGACAGCTGGCGCGAAGCGCAACAACGGTTAGAAATTTGAGCTCTCAAATTCCTCAAGGCTATCATGTTCCTCACTGTAGGCAATTTGCACTGTCGAATTCCTAACTCCTCGGTCAGAACAAATTCCTCAGAGACTAGAAGATCTTCATCTCTATCACTGAAGAAATTGACTGAACTGTATGAGATTTCCAAAGGCTTCACTCGAGGGATTGGGTATGTGTAGGCTTTGAGATGAGCATCACCTGGAAATTTTTCCTTAGTATTACCTCAACCCCCTTTAACAGTACGGTGTTTCCTATGACTCAAGAAAGGAAAATGAAACTAAAAAAACAAAAGTCTTCACGCTTCATAGTCCTCGCATCAATATCAATATCTTCAAGGTCACACCAATTTATTCATTTTCAAAGTCTTCAGTTGAAGACATTCATTTTTAGGGGTTGACTCTATTAGACATGTGTACACTCACAAACATATTAGTCCTTTAACCTATAAGTCTTCAATGCACCAAAATCACTAAGGGGCACTAGATGCACTTACAGTCTCCCCCTTTTTGGTGATTGATGACAAATAGGTTAAGTTTTCAATGGATAAACATATGAAGTGTAAATACTGATATTGAGGAATTTGATTGCATGATATAGAAGAATTCCCCGTGAAGATGTGCATATTTGAGGAATTTGCTTTGGACTGCAAATGCACATGGTAGGATAAAATTATGGAGATCTCCCCCTATATCTTGTAATCCGTTCATGCATTTAACATATAGTATGAAGAATTTGAAATGCATGATGGAAAATGGTGTCTAACGAAATTCAGCATGCGTTCATTAAGTAACTTCGGGAAATAAGCATGCAGAAAGCAGTTCAAAAGTATCAGACCACAATCGGACTCAAGTTTACAACTCATCAAACAAACACCTCAGAAAAACGAGAGTTGTAACTTAAAGGAAGACAACCCATATATAGAGACCCACTTGAAGACTAACTCAAATTTCTCCCCCTTTGTCATCAAATGATCAAAAGGGACGAAACTTGAGGTCGGTGGAGGAGCACAGGCGTTGTCGGGGTCGTTCCCCAAGCTTAGACCTCGCTTGTCCTCAAGCAAAAATCGAAATCGAAAAACATGTCCACATGCTTAAAGAGAGAGGTGTCGATAAAAACAAAATACGGACATAGAAGCATCATGTTGATTATTATAACAGCAACAAACTTAAACAGAAGACTCTTATCATAGAAGTTTTATCATAGACTTCTCATGAATAAGTGACAATTCATCACACAATTGAAGTATAAAGCATAAACTCTATTAGAAACTAACAAACTATGTTCTCAGTCAACTTTGCAACTACAATTCATCATCTTTTCAGGAAGGGTCACGTATTGGAGCCTTTTAGGAAAGTCCACATACTCAACCATCAGATAGTCTTCTATGATTGCTAACACTCACCGCATACACATGAGCAAAACGTTTCAACCGGACACATAGAAAGATATGGGCTTATAGTTTCGCCTCCCAACTTATTCACCTCAAGGGTGATGTCAAGAATAATACCTCATGCTACCCATATTCAGCTGGACATATGTGCCAAGATCATTCCTCACCACATGATGCTTGCCAAAGGAGAAAATAAAAGGGAATAGAGAGAAAAACTTTGACTCTTTGCATAAAAGTAAATACATAAAAGTAAAAGATAGGCCCTTCACAGAGGGAAGTAGAGGTTGTCATGCGCTTATTTGTTTGTATTCTCAACCCCTTAGTGCAAAAGAATGTCACGTTGTATTGCCCCTTGTGATGGCAACCTTTATTATGCAGTCTATCTCTTTTATTCTTCACCATCACAAGTTCGTACAACGCTCGATTTTCTCTTACACTAAATGATCTCACACTTTTAGAAGCAATTTTTATTGCCTTATTGCACCGATGACAACTTACTTGAGGGATCTTGCTCAATCCCTAGGTAGTTATGGTGGACTCTTGAAAATAAGATTTGGGTTTAAGGGTTTTTGGATGCACAAGTAATATCTCTACTTAGTGCGGAATTTTTGGCTAGCAAAGATAGGGGCAAGCACCACATGTTAGAGGATCTATGACAATATGACTTTTATGTGAATATGAACAAACATAAATCATTAAGTTGTCTTCGTTGTCCAACATCAACAATTTTGGCATATAATATTTTGATGGGGGCTCACAATCACAAAAGATTTCTAGGATAGTGTATTTATATGTGAATCTTCTCTTACCTTATTAATTCTTCCATGAGTTGCATCATTGACCAATGCTATGTTTGTCAATCTCTAATAAAATATCCTACTTATACTTTTCCTTATGTGGTGTCATCACCTAGCATAAAATTAGCATATGATCTTTGTCATTTATTCTTACTTTTTATTTATTTCCTTTCTTTTTTATTACGACATGAAAGTAAAGAAAGCAAAAACTCAAACTAAAGTTTATTATATATCTCGCACATGATTACAAGGGTAGATCACTAAGAAAACTCTTGAAAAGAAAGGATGGAACTAAACTTTTATTCATCTAAAGCAAAAGATAACTATGGATCGAACTAAGATAAGTAAAGGCAAAAGATAGTGGGGATGATACGATACCGGGGCACCTCCCCCAAGCTTGGCGGAAGCCAAGGGGAGTGCCCATACCCGATACTTAGTTTTCTTTTGGTGATGAAGAAGAAGGTGGTGTAGTAGTGGTATTGTCCTTCTTCCTTAGCTTACGCTAGAGGATGGAATTTTCCTCCTTCAATTCACTGACCTCCTGTTCAAGCTCCAGTACCTTCTTGCATAGATCTTGCTTATTTTCCTGCAAAAGGCGAAAGGGTATGAATTGAACCTTATGCCTCTTTGCTTTGTTGGGGAGGCTTGACTTCTTGAACTCCACATGCATGTGCCCAGGTTGAGGCAACGGAGTTTCGTCCTCATCCGAGCTCGACTCCTCCTTCTCCCTAGGATAATAGTCTTCCTCTTCCTCCGTGGTCCAGCCATAGTGTTCCACATCCCCATAGGACTTGGGGTTTGCGACAAAATCAACAACATAGCTCTCACCCTCAGAGTCTTGGGATGACATGATTTCAGATTTGACAGGAGAACAGCAAGAAAAGAGAACAAAACATTTCTCCGTGATATGGTGGTCAACAGGTTCGGGGGGGGGGGTAGAAAGATTTTTTATCTTGGGAAACAAGTAAACTGTAGAAAAACGGAGTCCGGAAGGTACCCCAGGTGGGCACAACCCACCTGGGCGCACCTCGCTTGCCAGGCGCGCCCTGGTGTCTTGTGCCCACCAGGGTATGCTTCCTATTTGTTTCATATTTTCCTAATTTTCTAAATATTCCAAAACTGACAAAAAATATTTTTGTAGATTTTTCGAGTCCGTTTACTTACTGTATCAGGTACCTCCTTATTTTCACGATTCTGGAGTGTTCAGGAAGGACTCTTTTATGTGTTCTTCCGGTGTCAAAGTTTGGATAATATTACTTTCAACATTAATGGGCGTACCTGAGATATAATGTTTTATTCGTTGCCCATTAACAACCTTCGGCTTAGTACCTTCGGCATTATTTATTTTCATAGCGCCAGACCGATAAACCTCCTCGTTAACATAGGGTCCTTCCCATTTTGAGAGGAGTTTTCCTGCAAAGAATCTGAAATGAGAGTTGTACAAAAGAACAAATTCTCCAAATTTGAACTCACGCTTTTGGATTCTTTTATCATGCCACCTTTTAACTTTTTCTTTAAATAATTTGGCATTTTCATAAGGTTGGGTTCTCCATTCATCTAATGAGCTAATATCAAATAACCTCTTTTCACCAGCAAGTTTGAAATCATAGTTGAGTTCTTTGATTGCCCAATAAGCTTTATGTTCTAACTCAAGAGGCAAATGACAAACTTTTCTATAAACCATTTTATAAGGAGACATACCCATAGGATATTTATATGCTGTTCTATAAGCCCAAAGTGCATCATCTAATTTCTTAGACCAATTCTTCCAGGACCTATTGACAGTCTTTTGCAAGATATAATTTTATTTCTATTGCTAAGTTCAACTTGACCACTAGACTGAGGATGATAAGGTGATGCTATTCTATGGTTAACATCATACTTGGCAAGCATTTTACGGAAAGCACCATGAATAAAGTGTGAACCACCATCAGTCATTAAATATCTAGGGACTCCGAACCTTGGGAAAATAACTTCCTTAAGCATTTTAATAGAGGTGTTGTGATCAGCACTAATGGTCGAAATATCTTCTACCCACTTAGTAACATAATCAACAGCAACCAAAATATGTGTATACCCATTAGAGGAAGGAAAAGTTCCCATGTAATCAAATCCCCAAACATTGAATGGTTCAACAGCAAGTGAATAATTCATAGGCATTTCTTGACGCTTACCGATATTACCTATTCTTTGGCATTCATCACAAGATAAGACAAACTTACAAGCATCCTTGAAGAGAGTAGGCCAATAAAATCCAGAGTGCAATACCTTGTGAGCAGTTCTATCTCCAGCATGATGCCCTCCATAAGCTTTAGAGTGACATTTCCGTAGGATTTGTCCCTGTTCATGCTCAGGTACACAACATCTAATAATACCATCTAGTCCTTCTTTATAAAGATGTGGGTCATCCCAAAAGTAATGTCTTAAATCATAGAAGAATTTTTTTCTTTTGTTGGTATGTAAATTAACAACAATGTAATTAGCATAGTCAACATACCAAGGAGTGTCAGGAGCAACATTTATTGCAGCTAACTGCTCATCAGGAAAACTACATCAATAGGTAGTGGGTCATCAAGCACATTTTCAAGCCTAGACAAGTTATCAGCTACGGGGTTCTCAGCTCCTTTTCTATCAGTGATATGTAAATCAAATTCTTGCAGCAAGAGAACCCATTGAATAAGTCTAGGTTTAGCATCCTTCTTTTCTATAAGATATTTTATAGAAGCATGATCGGTGTGAACAATTACTTTTGAATCAACAATGTAAGATCTAAATTTATCACAAGCAAACACCACTGCTAAGAATTCTTTTTCAGTAGTAGCATAATTTCGTTAAGCACCGTCTAGAGTTTTACTGGCATAATGAATATTCAGTTTCTTATCAACTCTTTGTCCTGGAACAGCACCAACAGCATAATCACTAGCATCACACATAATTTCAAAAGGCAAGTTCCAATCAGGTGGTTGAACTACAGGTGTAGAAATTAAGGCTTTCTTGAGTGTTTCGAAGGCTTCTAAACAATCATCATCAAAAACAAAAGGAACATCCTTTTGCAAAAGATCCGTAAGAGGCCTAGAAATTTTAGAAAAGTCTTTGATAAATCTCCTATAGAAACCAGCATGACCTAGGAAACTAAGAATACCTTTGACATCTTTAGGACATGGCATTTTCTCAATTGCATCAACCTTAGCTTTGTCCACTTCAATACCTCTTTCAGAAATTTTATGGCCCAAAACAATACCTTCATTAACCATAGAGTGGCACTTCTCCCAATTCAAGACAAGATTTGTTTGTTCGCATCTCTGCAAAACTCGGTCAAGATTGCCTAAACAATCATCAAAAGACTTCCCATAAACAGAGAAGTCATCCATGAATACCTCAACAATATTTTCACAAAAGTCAGAGAATATAGCAGTCATACATCTTTGAAAGGTAGCAGGTGCATTTCATAAACCAAAAGGAATACGTCTATAAGCATAAGTTCCAAAAGGACAAGTGAGTGTGGTCTTTTCGTGATCAGGTTGAGAAGCAGGTATTTGTGAAAAAACCAGAATAACCATCAAGGAAGTAAAAATGTGTGTGCTTAGATAATCTTTCTAGCATTTGATCAATAAAAGGCAGAGGGTAATGATCTTTTCTAGTTGCTTTGTTTAATTTTCTAAAATCAATTACCATTCTATAGCATGTAACAATTCTTTGTGGAATGAGTTCATTTTTATCATTAGGAACAACAGTAATACCTCCTTTCTTAGGGACACAATGAACGTGACTTACCCATCTACTATCAGCTATAGGATAGATTATACCTGCTTCCGGAAGTTTTAATATTTCCGTTCTTACCACTTCCTTCATTTTCGGATTTAACTGGCGTTGGTGATCAACAACGGGTTTAGCATCAGGTTCCATATTAATCTTGTGCTGACATAGAGTGGGACTAATGCCCTTTAAATCATCAAGAGTATATCCAATAGCAACTCGGTGCTTCCTTAGAACTTTCAATAATCTTTCTTCTTCATGTTCTGAAAGGTTAGCACTAATAATAACAGGATATATCTTCTTTTCACCAAGATAAGCATATTTCAAAGTGTCTGGTAATTATTTTAATTCAAACACAGGATCACCTTTAGGTGGAGGAGGACCTCCTAGCATTTCAATAGGCAAACTGTGTTTGAACAGAGGACATTGTTCAAAGAAAATATTATCGATTTCATTTCTTTCATGCATATGTAAATCATTTTCATGCTCTAGCGAATATTGTTCTAGTGGATCAGTAGGAGGCACAACAATAGAAGCAAGACCAATTATTTCATTCTTACTAGGCAATTCTTTTTCATGAAGCTTTCTACTAAACTTGGAAAATTTGAATTCACGAGACTCATCACCAAAACTAACACCGACAGTTTGTTTCTCACAATCTATTTTAGCATTGACGGTGTTCAAGAAAGGTCTACCAAAGATAACTAGACAAAAGTCATCTTGTGGGGAACCAAGAACAAGAAAATCGGTAGGGTATTTTATTTTCCCACACAAGACTTCAACATCTCTAACAACCCCAATTGGTGATATGGTATCTCTTAGCAAGTTTAATAGTAACATCTATGTCTTCTATCTCTGCGGGTGCTATGTCATACATAATTTCTTGATATAAGGAATAAGGAATAACACTCACGCTAGCACCTATGTCACATAAACCATGATAACAGTGATCTCCTATTTTAACTGAGACAACAGGTATGCCAACAACAGGTCTATGATTGCCTGTTTTATCGGGTTTGACAATTCTAGTAGCTTCATTACAGAAGGAAATAACATGCCCATCTATATTTTCTTCCGGGAGATCCTTAACCATAGCAACGCTAGGTTCTACTTTGAATAACATGCCCATCTATATTTTCTTCCAGGAGATCCTTAACCATAGCAACGCTAGGTTCTACTTTGATTTGTTCATCAGGTTTAGGTGTTCTAATATAACTTTTGTTAACCACAATAGAGACTTTAGCATGTTCCTTTATCCTAACAGGGAAAGGTGGTTTCTCAGTATAAGCAGTAGGAACAACTGGATCAACATTATAGAGTATAGTTTCTTCTTTAATTGGCACCGGTTCTTTAATCTCTTCTTTAATAGGTGGGTGACATTTAAACCACTTCTCTTTAGGGAGATCAACATGAGTAGCAAATGATTCACAAAAGAGGCCACTATCTCAAAGTCAAGTCCATATTTAGTGCTAAACTTTTGAAAAGCATCGGTATTTATAAAAGATTTAACACAATCATACTTAAGCTTAATACCTGACTCTCTACCTTCTTCGAGTTCCCAATCTTCAGAGTTGCGTTTAATTCTTTCCAAAAGATCCCAACGGAATTCAATAGTCTTCTTTATAAAAGAACCAGCACAAGAAGTATCAAGCATGGATCAGTCATTATGAGAAAGTCGAGCATAAAAATTCTAGATAATAATTTATCTTGAGAGCTCATGATTGGGGCATGAATATAACATTGACTTAAGCCTCCCCCAAGCTAGAGCAATACTTTCTCCTTCTCGAGGCCAAAAATTATATATGTAATTCCGATCACGATGAACTAGATGCATAGGATAATTTTTTTTGGTCGAACTCCAATTTCAATTGATTCCAATTCCAAGATCCAATATCATCGCATAGCCTATACCATGCCAATGCTTTTCCCTTCAAAGATAAAGGGAAAACCTTCTTCTTAACTTCATCGCCGGGTAAACCTGCAAGCTTAAACAATCCACAAATTTGTTTCACATATATCAAGTGCATATCAGGATGTTCGGTTCCATCTCCTACATAAGGATTAGCTAGCAGTTGTTCTATCATACCTGAAGGAATTTCATATTCAATATTTTCAGTAGGTGCAGTAGGTTGAGGGGTAGCTAATTGTGGTTCCGGTCGAGGTGAAGATACCCCGAACAAACCCCTCAAAGGATTGTTTTCCATAGTAACAAGTGACGGTAAATTTCAACACACTATATAAATGTTTCCTTACCAAATTCCACTTACCAAAGGCGCTTCACTCCCCGGAAACGGCGCCAGAAATAGCCTTGATGACCCAAAAGTATATGGGATCAATTTTAGCTCTTTTCGATAAGTAATAGTGTCGAACCCAACGAGGAGCAGAAGGAAATGACAAGTGGTTTTCAGCAAGGTAATGTCTGCAAGTGCTGAAATTGTAAGTAACAGAGTAGTTTGATAGCAAGATAATTTGTAACGAGCAAGTAACGATAGTAGTAGCAAAAGTACAGCAAGGTATCCCAATCCTTTTGAAGCAAAGGACAGGCCAAAATGGTCTCTTATAGTAAGCAAAGCGTTCTTGAGGGTACACGGGAATTTCATCTAGTCACTTTCATCATGTTGATTCGATCTGTGTTCTCTACTTTGATAATTTGATATGTGGGCGGACCGGTGCTTAGGTGTTGTTCTTACTTGAACAAACCTCCTACTTATGATTAACCCTCTCGCAAGCATCCACAACTATGAGAAATGTATTAAGAATAAATTCTAACCATAGCATTAAACTTTTGGATCCAATCGGTCCCTTACGGAATATCGCATAAACTAGGGTTTAAGCTTCTGTCACTCTCGCAACCCATCATCTAATAAGTACTCCACAATGCATTCCCTTAGGCCCAAATATGGTGAAGTGTCATGTAGTCGACGTTCACATGACACCACTAAGGGAATCACAACATACATACTATCAAATATCGAACACATATCAAGTTGACATGATTACTTGCAACATGATTTCTCCCGTGACCTCAAGAACAAAAGTAACTACTCACAAATGATAATCATGCTCAAGATCAGAGGGGTATTAAATAGCATATTGGATCTGAACATACAATCTTCCACCAAATAAACCATATAGTAATCAACTACAAGATTTGATCAACACTACTAGTCACCCACAAGCACCAATCTATAGTTCCGGTAACAAGACTGAACACAAGAGATGAACTAGGGTTTGAGATGAGATGGTGGTGTTGAAGATGTTGGTGGAGATTGCCCTCCCCAAGATGGGAGAGTTGTTGGTGATGATGATGACGATGATTTCCCCCTCCGGGAGGGAAGTTCTTCTGACGGAATCGCTCCGTCGGAGGGCAAAAGTGCTCCTGCCCAAGTTCCGCCTCGAGACGGCGGCACTCCGTCCCGAAAGTCCTCTCCTTATTTTTCTAGGTCAAAATGACCTATATACCAGAAGATGGGCACCGGAGGTGGGCCTGGGTGAGCACAACCCACCAGGGCGCGCCTGGGCTCCCTGGCACGCCCAGGTGAGTTTTGCCCACCTAGTGGGCCCCCTCTGGTACTTATTGGCTCCAATATTCTTCATATATTCCATAAAAATCCTCCGTGAAGTTTCAGCTTGTTTGGAGTTGTGCAGAATAGGTAGCCTGACGTAGCTTTTCCAAGTCCAGATTACCAGCTGCCGGAATTCTCCCTCTTTGTGTGTACCTTGCATATTATGAGAGAAAAGGCATTAGAATTACTCCAAAAAGCATTGTTATGCATAAAAACATCATAAATAACCGTAGGAAAACATGATGCAAAATGGACGTATCAAGCACCTAAGCATCGATCCACCCACATATCAAATTATCAAAGTAGTGAACACAAATCAAGCCAACATGGTGAAAGTGACTAGATGAAATTCCCGTGTGCCCTCAAGAACACTTTTCTTATTATAAGAAACCTTTTTGGCCTGTCCTTTGCCACAAAAGGATTGGGCTATCTTGCTGCATATTATTTGTCAGTACCATTGCGTGCTCGGTACAAATTATCCTACTACCAAATTATCCGTTACTTACAATTTCAGAGCTTGCAGACATTACCTTGCTGAAAACCACTTGCCATTTCCTTCTGCTCCTCGTTGGGTTCGACACTCTTACTTATCAAAAGGACTATGATTGATCCCCTATACTTGTGGGTCATCAATGCACAGTCCTCAAGTGTAACAAGTCTTTAGGTCACACGGATAAAAAGACTTCGGTGATGCCTAACACTCTTTGGCTATGGGTGTTTTGGGCTTTCTCCTTGCAAGGATCTCTCTCTCAAAGGCTTTGGATGTGGGTTGCTCTCAAACGACAAAAGATGTGCACTAAATCTGAGCAGCCACCAATTTATGGTGTAGGGGGGTGGGCTATTTATAGCCAGGAGGCAACCTGACATGATATGTCCGAAGTGACCCTGGGTCACTAAGGAACCGACACGTGTCCAACTGTCGGATTTCAAACACACGCGTTAGCTTGACTTGGGCCACAAGCAAAGCTGACTTATCCAACTCTGGATAAGATTTGCTCTCATTGTCTTCGCTCAAAGACATAGGATTTTGGTTGAGCATCACATCAGTCATCTGACTTTGTTCACTTGGACCCCACTTAACAGTTCAGTGGTTCCTATGACTCAATAAAGAAGAAAAGGAAACTACGAAAGAAACTATATCTTCGCACTCCATAGTCTTCAAGTGAATGTCTTCACACATCATTATCTTCAACGTGAATGTCTTCACGAATGACCATTGTCTTTAATGTCTTCATACATATTTAGGGGTCATCTCTGGTAGGTAAACCGAATCAATGAGGGACTTTGAGGTCTACTACGCAACTTTATTCTTGTAGACACGTGTTGGGCCTCCAAGCGCAGAGTTTTGTAGGACAATAGCAATTTTCCCTCAAGTGGATGACCTAAGGTTTATCAATCCATGAGAGGTGTAGGATGAAGATGGTCTCTCTCAAACGACCCTGCAACCAAATACAAGAAATCTCTTGTGTCCCCGACACACCCAATACAATGGCAAATTGTATAGGTGCACTAGTTCAGCGAAGAGATGGTGATAAAGTGTAATATGGATGGTAGAAATATATTTTATAATCTGAATAAATAAAAACAGCAAGGTAGCAAATAGTAAACGGGCATAAAAACGGCATTGCAATGCTTGAAAATGAGGCCTAGGGTCTGTACTTTCACTAGTGCAATCTCTCAACAATGCTAATATAATTGGATCATATAACAATCCCTCAAAGTGCGATGAAGAATCACTCCAAACTTCCTATCTAGCGGAGAACATAAGAATAAGTTGTTTGTAGGGTACGAAACGACCTCAAAGCTATTCTTTCCATTCGATCTATTCAAGAGTGCGTACTAAAATAACACAAAGCTATTATTTCCGTTCGATCTATCCTAGAGTTCATACTAAAATAACACCAAAGCAAATTCATATTCATAATATTCAATCCAACACAAAGAACCTCAAAGAGTGCCCCAAGATTTCTACCGGAGAAACAAAGACAAGAACGTGCATCCACCCCTATGCATAGATTACCCCAATGTCACCTCGGGAATCCGCGAGTTGAGTGCCAAAACATATATCAAGTGAATCAATACGATACCCCATTTTCACCACGAGTATTCAATTGCAAGACATATATCAAGTGTTCTCAAATCCATAAAAGTATTCAATCCGATAACAACGAAATCTCAAAGGGAAAAACTCAATTCATCACAACAAGATAGAGGGGGGAAAACACCATATGATCCGACTATATTAACAAAGCCCGCGATACATCAAGATCGTGACATCTCAAGAACACGAGAGAGAGAGAGAGAGAGAGAGATTAAACACATAGCTACTGGTACAAACCCTCAGCCCCGAGGGTTTACTACTCCCTCCCCATCGTGGTGGCCGCCCGGATGATGAAGATGGCCACCTGAGATGATTCCCCCCTCCGGCGGCGGAACTTCTGATCTAGGGTAACCCCAAAGGGTGTTGGAATATTTGTGAATTTATAGGGTAAAGAGGGGACGCGGGAGGCACAGACGCGCCCTGGTGGGTTGTGCCCCCCTCAGGGCACCCCCTAGGTGCCGCTCTGGCCCAATGGATGTCTTCTAGTCCATAAAAAATCTCCAAAAAATTTCGCGGTGTTTGGACTCCGTTTGATATTGATTTCCTGCGATGTAAAAACAATCAAAAAACAGCAACTAGCACTGGGCACTGTGTCAATAGGTTAGTCCCAAAAAATGATATAAAATTGCTATAAAATGATTGTAAAACATCCAAGAATGATAAAATAACAGCATGAATACTTCATAAATTATACATACGTTGGAGACGTATCAACATCCCCAAGCTTAATTCCTACTCGTCCTCGAGTAGGTAAATGATAAAATAATAATTTATGAAGTGTGAATGCTAGCAAAGTGCATAAGTTTGATCAATGATAATTTCAATCACTTTTCCTAGCATCATAACAACAATTCTTTCTCATAAAATTTCTCATGTTATAGTAGCAACCAATTCTCATGTTAAGGTTTAAACAATGAATTCTCTTGAAGCTCAACAACCTATGTTCTTAGTCACCAAGCAATTGCAACTCAACTTATTCAATGGAGTTTAAGTAAGAGCTCCACATACTCAACCATCTTATAGTCTTCTATGATTGCTAACACTCACCGCATACACATGAGCGAAATGTTTCAACCGGACACATAGAAACATAGGGGCTTATTGTTTTGCCTCCCAACGTATTCAACTCAAGGGTGATGTCAACAATAATAACTCATGCTACCCATATTCAACTGGACATATGTGCCTAGATCTTCCCTCACCACATGATGCTTGCCAAAAGAGAAAATAAAAAGGAATAGAGAGAAAAACTTTGACTCTTTGCATAGAAGTAAATACAGAAAAGTAAAAGATAGGCCCTTCGCAGAGGGAAGCAGAGGTTGCCATGCGCTTATTTGTTTGTATGCTCAACCCCTTAGTGCAAAAGAACGTCACGTTATATTGCCCCTTATGATAGCAACCTTTATTATGCAGTCTGTCACTTTTATTCTTTGCCATCACAAGTTCGTACAACGCTCAATTTTCTCTTACACTAAATGATCTAACACTTTTAGAAGCAATTTTTATTGCCTTATTGCACCGATGACAACTTACTTGAAGGATCTTATTCAATCCCTAGGTAGGTATGGTGGACTCTTGAAAATAAGATTTGGGTTTAATGGTTTTTGGATGCACAAGTAGTATCTCTACTTGGTGCGGAATTTTTGGCTAGCAAGGATGGGGGAAAGCACCACATGTTGAAGGATCTATGACAGTATAACTTCTATGTGAATATGAACGAACATAAACCATTACGTTGTCTTCCTTGTCCAACGTCAAAATTTTGGGCATATAATATTTTGATGGGGGCTCACAATCACAAAAGATTTCCAAGATAGTATATTTGCATGTGAAAGTTCTCTTCCTTATACTAATTATTCGTGAATTGCTTGTATGACCAATATTGTGATTGTCAAGCCTCAAAAGATTCACTTTCTAAACCCAATGTGAAGCTACCACTAGGCATGATATGATTTCAACTTCATGACATTCAATTTATTCAACAATTTACTCATAGGATATAAGTGAAGCACAAGAGTAAATGACAAGCTACTCCAAAAAGATATATGTGAAGATCATGAGCATAATGTTTCTTTATCTCAAATTAATTTAAGTGAAGCAAGAGAGAATTTCTTCAGAAATACTAAAGCACTCCGTGCCCAAAAAGATACAAGTGAAGCACTAGAGCAATTCCACAGAAAAGAGCTTCGTTGACGAGATGTGAATGCGCTTACTTAGCCTCCCTAGCAACTATTTGAGGACTCTATTTTATTTAAAAACTTTCAGATCTAAGTACTTTATTAAAACAACAAGCAAAAAAAAATGACATTCCAAGGATAGCACACATCATGTGAAGAAGCAAAAACTTAGGCTCAACCGATACTAACCGATAATTGTTGAAGAAAAAAGGTGGGATGCGTACTAGAGCATCCCCAAGCTTAGATGCTTGAGACTTCTTGAAATATTATTTTGGGATGCCTTGGGCATCCCCAATCTTGAGCTTTTGTGTCTCCTTAATTCTTCTCATATCACGGTTTTCCTAAATCTCAAAAGTTTCATCCACACAAAACTCAACAAGAACTCGTGAGATAAGTTAGTATAAACCAATGCAAAAACCTTATCATTCTCTACTGTAGAAAATCACTAAAATTATTATTCAACATTGCATATTAAATGCCTCTGCATATTTAATACTCCCATCCTCAGATAGAATCATTAAACAAGCAAACATATGCAAACAATGCAAACATAACAGCAATCTGCCAAAACAGTACAGTCTGTAAAGAATGCAAGAGTATCAATACTTATTCAACTCCAAAATTTATGAAAATTTTATCACACTGTAGAAAATTTATCAGAGCTTATTTTTAGGAAAGTTTCAACATTTTATCATATTCTTACTTTTCTAGGGAATTTTTGCAACAGCGGTAAACTTTCTGTTTTGAAACAGCAACATGTAGACCTGTAAAATAAGCATGGCAAAGGCTATACTTGACATTGTTATTGAAATAAAAGATGCAAAATATTATTATAAATAAAAGAAAGCAAATCCTAACAAAATAAATTGACACTCCAAGCAAAACTCATATCATGTGACGAATGAAAACATAGCTCCAAGTGAGGTTACCGATATTATTGGAGACGGAAGAGAGGATGCCTTCCGGGGCATCCCCAAGCTTAGTTGCTTGGATCTTACTTGAATATTACCTTGGGGTGTCTTGGGCATACACAAGCATAGTGTATTGTCACTCCTTATTCTCCTCATATCGACATCTCACCCAAAACTTGAAAACTTCAATCACACAAAACTTAACGGAACTTTGTGAGATAGGTTAGTATGATAAAGAGCAAACCATTTCACTTTGGTACTATCAAAGACAAGATTCATAATTGTTTACACACAATTACTACTGTATCATATCATTTCCACAATTTATATTGAGCAATATAAGCCATAGAAACTAGAAAACAAGCAAACTATGCATTGAAAACAGAATATGTCAAAAACAGAACAGTCTGTAGTAATCTGTACTCCAACCATATTTCTTCTACTCCAAAAATTATGAAAAAAATTAGGACCACGTGAGAAATTTGTATATTAAACTTCTGCAAAAATAATCAAATCAAAATCACTCTTCTGTTAAAAATGAGAATTATTTTCGTGAGCGCAAAAGTTTCTGTTTTTCAGCAAGATCAAATCAACTATCACCCAACATGATCTTAAAGGCTTTACTTGGCACTTTATTGAAACAAAAGCAATAAAACATGATCAATATAGTAGCATAATGAAGTCAACAGACAAAAACAGTAAGTAAAAGTGCTGGGTTGTCTCCCAACAAGCTCTTTTCTTTAATGCCTTTTAGCTACGCATGATGAGTTCAATGATGCTCGCATAGAAGATAAAGATTGAAACATAACAAGAGCATCATGAAGCACATGGCAAGCACATTTAAGTCTAAACCACTTCCTATGCATAGGTATTTTGTGAGCAAACAATTTATGGGAGCAAGAATCAACTAGCATAGGAAGGCAAAACATGCATAACTTCGAAAACTTCAACACATAGTGAGGAAACTTGATATTATTGAGATATGTAGATGCATATGTTCCACTCTCATAATAATTTTCAGTAGCATCATGAATGAATTAAACAATATAACTATCACATAAAGCATTATTTTCATGATCCACAAGCATAGATATTTTATTACTCTCCACATAAGCAAATTTATTCTCATGAATAGTAGTGGGAGCAAACTCAACAAAATAACTATCATGGGATTGAAAAATAAAATCATGATGACAAGTTTCATGGTTATCATTATTCTTTATAGCATACATGTCATCACCATAATCATCATAGATAGGAACTTTGTTGTCATAATCAATTGTGACTTCTTCCAACATAGTGGAATCATCATTAAATAAAGTCATGACCTCTCGAAATCCACTTTCATCAATATAATCATCATAAATAGGAGGCATGCTTTCATCATAATAAATTTTCTCATCAAAACTTGGGGGACTAAAAACATCATCTTCATCAAACATAGCATCCCCAAGCTTATGGTTTTGCATATCATTAGCATCATGGATATTCAAAGAATTCATACTAACAACATTGCAATCATGCTCATCATTCAATTATTATGTGCCAAACATTTTATTGACTTATTCTTCTAACAATTGAGCACAATTTTCCGAACCATCATTTTCAAGAAAGATATTATAAAGATGATCAATAATATGATGCAACCTCAATTCCATTTTTTATGTAGTTTTCTTTTATAAACCAAACTAGTGATAAAACAAGAAACTAAAATATTCGATTGCAAGATCTAAAGATATACCTTCACGCACTCACCTCCCTGGCAACGGCGCCAGGAAAGAGCTTGATGTCTACTATGCAACTTTATTCTTGTAGACACGTGTTGGGCCTCCAAGCGCGGAGTTTTGTAGGACAGTAGCAATTTTCCCTCAAGTGGATGACCTAAGGTTTATCAATCCGTGAGAGGTGTAGGATGAAGATGGTCTCTCTCAAACGACCCTGCAACCAAATACAAGAAATCTCTTGTGTCCCCAACACACCCAATACAATGGCAAATTGTATAGGTGCACTAGTTCAGCAAAGAGATGGTGATAAAGTGTAATATGGATGGTAGAAATATATTTTATAATCTGAATAAATAAAAACAGCAAGGTAGCAAATAGTAAACGGGCATAAAAACGGCATTGCAATGCTTGAAAATGAGGCCTAGGGTCCGTACTTTCACTAGTGCAATCTCTCAACAATGCTAATATAATTGGATCATATAACAATCCCTCAAAGTGCGATGAAGAATCACTCCAAAGTTCCTATCTAGCGGAGAACATAAGAATAAGTTGTTTGTAGGGTACGAAACCACCTCAAAGCTATTCTTTCCGTTCGATCTATTCAAGAGTGCGTACTAAAATAACACAAAGCTATTATTTCCGTTCGATCTATCCTAGAGTTCGTACTAAAATAACACCAAAGCAAATTCATATTCATAATATTCAATCCAACACAAAGAACCTCAAAGAGTGCCCCAAGATTTCTACCGGAGAAATAAAGACAAGAACGTGCATCCACCCCTATGCATAGATTACCCCAATGTCACCTCGGGAATCCGCGAGTTGAGTGCCAAAACATATATCAAGTGAATCAATACGATACCCCATTTTCACCACGAGTATTCAATTGCAAGACATATATCAAGTGTTCTCAAATCCATAAAAGTATTCAATCCGATAACAACGAAATCTCAAAGGGAAAAACTCAATTCATCACAACAAGATAGAGGGGGGAAAACACCATATGATCCGACTATATTAACAAAGCCCGCGATACATCAAGATCGTGACATCTCAAGAACACGAGAGAGAGAGGGAGAGAGAGAGAGATTAAACACATAGCTATTGGTACGAACCATCAGCCCCGAGGGTGGACTACTCCCTCCTAATCGTGGTGGCCGCCGGGATGATGAAGATGGCCACCGGAGATGATTCCCCCCTCCGGCAGGGTGCCGGAAAGAGTCTAGATGGTTTTCGGTGGCTACAGAGCCTTGCGGCAGCGGAACTTCTTATCTAGGGTAACCCCGAAGGGTTTTGGAATATTTGTGAATTTATAGGGAAAAGAGGGGGTGCGGGAGGCCACCGAGGTGGGCACAACCCACCTGGGCGCGCCTGGGGGCCCAGGCACGCCCTGGTGGGTTGTGCCCCCCTCGGGGCACCCCCCAGGTGCTGCTCTGGCCCAATGGATGTCTTCTGGTCCATAAAAAATCTCCAAAAAGTTTCGCGGTGTTTGGACTCCCTTTGATATTGATTTCCTGTGATGTAGAAAACAAGCAAAAAATGGCAACTGGCACTGGGCATCAGGTCAATAGGTTAGTCCCAAAAAATGATATAAAGTTGCTATAAAATGATTGTAAAACATCCAAGAATGATAAAATAACAGCATGAATACTTCATAAATTATAGATATGTTGGAGACGTATCAGACTTCTACATGTGTTATCCTGCAATTCTCACAAACACATTAGTCCCTCAACCATGTTTGTCGTCAATACTCCAAAACCAACTAGAGATGGCACTATACGAAGGGGGTATAAATACCCCCAAGAAAAATATGGTTGTTGCACACAACCGCCACCCCGGGCACCCGGACAAAAGGGGTCTGGGCACCCGGGGGTAAAACCTCTGGCACCCGGACATACAAGGAAAAGAAAAAGGGCAATGGGGCCTGGCACCCGGGGATCTCAACCCTGGGCACCCGGAGGGTGATGAGAGGAGGTGCGGAGGAGCTCGGGCACCCGGGGTGATCAGAGGAGGTCGGGAGCAGCCCGGGTGACCCCAGGCCCCGGGGGTCCGAGACCCCGGGAACCCGGACCTGTCAGAGAGGTGTCTATGGAGGGGCTCGGGTTACCCCGGGCACCCAGGGGTCAAGGACCCTGGGCACCCGCAGTAGGCAGAGAGATGCGGGAACCGGCAAAATTGAAACAGTTATAACTTTTGCAAATGAACTCTGAATTCGACGAAATCAAGTTTGTTAGAAAGCTAAAGACAAGGGATAACACAATCTTGATAGAAATATCAAAAAAATAAAAATTTAGAAAATACCCAAAAAAATGGTGCGAACCCTTCCTGAAATAAGACCGGTAAAAACTCCAACACCGAAAACGCAAAAGAAGATGCATAGCAAATCGGTTTTTGATGGACTAGAGCTTGTCACGAAGATAACCACAAGCTCTAAAACCTCACAAAGAGAAAAGCCAAAAAAGAACCAAGAAATATGATGCCAAAGATGCTATGGTTTGAGCTCTCTACGGACGATACGAATAAGCTACTCACACGAGAGCCCCCCTTGATAGTACGGCTATCGATCCAATAATCATGTCTCCCAACGAACACCATGAGACCGGTAAAATAGTAAACCTATCAAGGACAAACCTTTGCCTTGCACAAAATACATTTGAGCTAGATGATGAAGATCTTGACCTCCTCAAGATGTACCACCTTTCTTGATTGCGCTAGCTCGATGAAGACTAGTAGATTGCTCCCCCCTACTCCACTGTGGGTGAGCCACTCTTTGGCACATATTCACAAGTCCATTGTCATCACAATGGACGGCAAGTGATAATCCCCAAGTGCAAGGAATCATCGTAGCAATTTCCAGAGGTGGAAGTGATAAGTATGGAGTGTCAAACCCACAAGGTGCTAAAGGTAAGATCAATATTCTCTCAAGTCCTATCTGCCACTGATACGACTCTATGTACACCGAACGTTTGTTTCCATCTAGAAATGAGGAATAAAAGTACGTTGTGGGTATGAAGAAGATAGGCTTGTATGAAACCGAAGAACTAAAATATAAAAATAGGTGCTGTTAATACAAAGTTAGAATATATTACTATATATTATAAATAGCGAGTGTGGAATAATGATGGGTCGGTGTGCGGAATTATCCTAGGCAATTGTTAACAAGATCGGTAGTCGTCATTGCAATTTCATATGAGGGAGAGGCATAAGCTAACATACTTTCTCTTCTTGGATCATACACACTTACGATTGGAACTCTAGCAAGCATCTGCAACTACTAAAGGTCATTAAGGTAAAACTCAACCATAGCATTAAAGTATCAAGTCCCCTTTATCCCATACGCAACAACCCCCTTACTCAGGTTTATGCTTCTGTCACTCAAGCAACCCACTATAAGCGAATCATGAATGTATTGCAACACCCTACAGCAGGAATCCTTCACGTGTGTGCGGCACAGAATGCACCATAGGACAGCACCAAAAAAACATACAACTCAAACTAATCTAGATCATCAATCAACCCAAAAGACAAAGGAAATCTACTCAAACATATCATAGGATGGCAACACATCATTGGATCATAATATGTGGTATAAAGCACCATGTTCAAGTAGGTGATTACAGCGGGGTGCGGGAGAGTGGACCGCCGAAAAGAGATGAGGAAGGTGACGAAGATGGTGATGTTGATGAAGACGATCACCGCAGCGATGGTTCCCCCGGTAGCACTCTGGCGCCACCGGGAGAGAGGGGGGAGAGAATCTCCCCCTTTTGCTTCCTCCTCCATGGCCTCCCCCTAGATGGGGAGAGGTTATCCCTCTGGTCCATGGCCTCCATGGTGATGATGGCCCCCTTCAGGCTTCCTCCTCCATGGCCTTCGGTGATGATGGCCCCCTCCGGCAGGGTGCCGGAGAGGGCCTAGATTGACTTTCCGTGACAACAGAGGCTTGCGGCGGTGAAACTTCTGATCTAGGTTTATTTCTGGGGGTTTTGGTATTTATAGGAATTTTTGGCGTCGGTCTCACGTCAAGGGGGTCCACGAGGCAGCGACAAGGTAGGAACACCCTCCCGGGGGGTAGGGCGCGCCGCCTACCTTGTCGTCGCCTCGGGACTCTTCTGGTCCAACTCTTGTGCTTTGAGGTTCTCTTTTGGTCCATAAAAATCACTATAAATTTTCAGCCCATTCCGAGAACTTCTATTTCTGCACAAAAAACGACACCACTGTAGTTCTGCTGAAAACAGCGCCAGTCTAGGTTAGTCCTAATCAAATCATACCAAAACCATATAAAACTGTTGTAAACATGGCATGAATACTTCATAAATTTTAGATACGTTGGAGACGTATCAGCATCCCCAAGCTTAATTCCTGCTCGTCCTCGAGTAGGTAAATGATAAAAGAAATAATTTATGAAGTGTGAATGCTAGCATAGTGCATAAATTTGATCAATGATAGTTCCAAACACTTTTTCTAGCATGATCCTTTATCATAAATAGTAGCTCATCTCATAAAACTTCTCATGATCAAGTAGCAAGCTATTCACATGTTAAAGTATAGACCATAAATTTTCTTGAGAACTAACAAACTAGGCTTTCAGTCACCAAACAATTGCAATTCATCTTATTTTCAGGAAGGGTATATGTAAGAGCTTTGATTTAGAAAATTCCACATACTCAACTATCATATAGTCTTCCATGATTGCTAACACTCAAAGCATATTTTTAGAACAAATAGTATTCGTCAACACAGAGAAAGATAGGGGCTTAATGTTTCGCCTCCCAACTTATTTATTATATAGATAATTGTCAACAATAATAATTCATGATCAAATATTTTTGAATGGCCATATATGCTTGGATCTTTCCCCACCACATGATGCTTGCCAACTAAAGAATATCTGAGGTTGAAATAAGAAGGAATATTATTGACTCTTCGCAGAGGGAAGCAGAGGTTGTCATGCGCTTTTTAATTTTGGATGTGCAAACCCTTAATGCAAAGGAACGTCACGTTGTATTTCCCTTTGTGATAGCAACCTTTATTATGCAGTCCGTCGCTTTTATTTCTTTACCATCACAAGTTCGTACAACGCTTATTTTCCCTTACAATAAAAGATCATACATATTGAGGAGCAATTTTTATTGCTTTTTGCACCGATGACAACTTACTTGAAGGATCTTATTCAATCCATAGGTAGATATGGTGGACACTTATGGCATGAAACAGGGTTTTGGATGCACAAGCAATATCTCTACTTAGTACAAAGTTTGGCTAGCAAAAGATCCTAAGCAAGCACCACATGTTAGAGGATCCATAACAATCTAACTTCTATATGCAAATATACCCAAACATAACTCATTACGTTGTCTTCCTTTTCCAACTTTAACTAATTTTCTCAAGTTTCAAAATAATTAATGGGGCTCACAATCATATAATATGTCCAAGATAGTATATTTATATGTGAAATCTCTCTTCCTTCAATATTCTTTCATGAATTGTTCAAGTGACCAATGTTGTGTTTGCTAAGTTTCAATAAATTTTACCACCTATACTTCTTATATGTGAATTCATTACTCCCCATGGGATAAGCATATGAAGCATATATAATTTCATATTTATGATATTCAATTCATTCAACCATTTACTCATAGGATATAAGTGAAGCACGAGAGTAAATGACAAAACTACTCCAGAAAGATATAAGTGAAGATCAATGAGTAGTCAAATAGTTAAATAGCCATGGGATGACTCTCTATCATTCAAGATTTCAGATCCAAGCAAAACACATATCATGTGACGAATAAAAATATAGCTTCGAGTAAGGTATACCGATGGTTTTGAAGACGAAAGAGGGGATGCCTTCCAGGGCATCCCCATGCTCAGGCGCTTGATTCTTCCTTGAATATTACCTTGGGGTGCCTTGGGAATCCCCAAGCTTAGGGTCTTTCTACTCCTTATTCTCTTCGTATCGATATCTCACCCAAAACATGAAAACTTCAATCACACAAAACTTAACGAAACTTCATGAGATGGTAGTATGATAAAGAGCAAATCATTCACTTTGGTACTGTCAACATAAGGTTCATAATTGTTCTCACACAATTCCTATTGTACCATATCACTTCTAAAATTTATATTGAGCAATATAAGCCATAGAAACTAGAAAACGAGCAAACTATGCATTGAAAACAGAATCTGTCAGAAACAGAACAGTCTGTAATGATCTGAACAGAAATCAAACTTGTGCTACTCCAAAAATCCTGAAAAATTAGGACAACCTAGGCAATTTGTATATCAATCTTGTGTAAAAAATTCAGATCAAAAGTACGCTTTTGTGATTTTTAAAAAATCTGACAATGAGCATAAAAGTTTCTGTTTTTCAGCAAGATCAAATCAACTATCACCATAGATCATCCCAAAGGTATTACTTGGCACTTTATTGAAACAAAAGCTATAAAACACGATTACTGCAGTAGCATAATCACGAGAACACACAAAAACAGTAGGGGTAAATATTGGGTTGTTCTCCCAACAAGCGCTTTTCTTTAATGCCTTTTTATCTAGGCATGATATTTTAATGATACTCTTCCAAGCCCAATTTCGATGATAATTTTATTCATACTCCAAAAGATATAAGTGATGTTCATAGAGCATTCTACAATTAATATAGACTGACCAATATCCAAGCTCAAAATATATAAGTGAAGCATATGAAGCATTCTATAAAGCCATACTCGAAAGATTTAAGTGAAGCACAAAGAGCATTCTATAAAGCCATACTCAAAAGATTTAAGTGAAGCACAAAGAGCATTCTATAAAGCCATACTCAAAATATTTAAGTGAAGCGTGCTACCTCTTGAGGTTGCGTTTGTTTTTCCCTTGAAGAGGAAAGGGTGATGCAGCAAAGTAAATTAAGTATTTCCCTCAGCTTTTGAGAACCAAGGTATCAATCCAGTAGGAGATAATGCAACAAGCCACCGAATACCTGCACAAACAAACACCAACTTGCACCCAACACGATAAAGGGGTTGTCAATTCCTTCATGGTTATTTGCAAGTGAGATCTGATATAGATGGATAAACGGCAAAGTAATATTTTTGGCATTTTTGGTTTATGGAACGGAATGTAAAAGATTGCAAAGGAAGTAAATAGGAAACTAAAATTGTAGATCGGAAACTTATATGATGGAAAATAGACTCGAGGGCCATAGGTTTCACTAGAGGCTTCTCTCAAGATAGGAATTATTACGGTGGGTGAACAAATTACTGCCGAGCAATTGATAGAAAATCGCAAAGTTATGACGATATCTAAGGCAATGATCATGAATATAGGCATCACGTCCGTGTCAAGTAGGCCGAAACGATTCTGCATCTACTAATATTACTCCACACATCGACCGACTCCTGCCTGCATCTAGACTATTAATTTCATAAGAACACAGTAACGCATTAAGTAAGATGACACGATGTAGCGGGATAAACTCAAGCAATATGATGAAAACCCCATCTTGTTATCCTTGATGGCAACAATACAATACATGCCTTACTGCCCCTACTGTCACTGGAAAGGACACCGCAAGATTGAACCCAAAGATAAGCACTTCTCCCATTGCAAGAAAAGCCAATCTAGTTGGCCAAACCAAATCGATAGTTCGAAGAGACTTGCAAAGATACCAAATCATGCATATAAGAATTCAGAGAAGATTCAATTAATATTCATAGATAAGCTGGTCATAAATACACAATTCATTGGATCTCAACAAACACACCGCAAAAGAGTATTACATCGAATAGATCTCCAAGAACATCAAGGAGAACTTTGTATTGAGAACCAAAGAGAGAGAAGAAGCCATCTAACTACTAGCTATGGACCCGTAGGTCTGTGGTAAACTACTCACGCTTCATCGGAGAGGCAATGATGGTGATGTAGAAGCCCTCCGTGATCGAATCCCCCTCCGGCAAGATGCCGGAAAAGGCCCCTAGATGGGATCTCACGGGTATAGAAGGTTGCGGCGGTGGAAAAGTGGTGTCGTGGCTCCCCTGGAAGTTTTTGGGATATTTGAGAATATATGTGAGGAAGATCTAGGTCAGGGGGTCACCGAGGGGCCCACAAGGTCGGGGGTGCGCCCTCCACCCTTGTGGCCGCCTCGTGGCTCTTTTGACTTGCACTCCAAGTCTCCTGGGTGTCTTCTGGACCAAGAAAAATCATCGCGAAAGTTTTATTCCGTTTGGACTCCGCTTGGTATTCCTTTCTGCGAAACTCTAAAACAAGGAAAAAACAGAAACTGACACTGGGCTCTAGGTTAATAGGTTAGTCCCAAAAATCATATAAAATAGCATATTAATACATATAAAACATCCAAAACAGATAATATAATAGCATGGAACAATAAAAAATTATAGATACGTTGGAGACGTATCAAAGCGCATGAAGCACTCTATAAATCAATGAAGGACTATCTCATAATAGCATGGTGCGTAAAGGAAAAGAAAAAATAAATAAACACAAAAGACGCATATCATGTGAACAAAACAAAAACCGAGATATACCGATAGTTGTTGAAGAAGAAAGATGGGATGCCAACCGGGGCATCCCCAAGCTTAGATGCTTGATTATCCTTGAAATATTTACTTGGGGTGCCTTGGGCATCCCCAAGCTTGAACTCTTGTCTCTCCTTATTCTTCTCATATTGATAACTCCTCGATCTTCGAACACTTCATCCACAGAACTTAACAAAACCCTTGTGAGATCTGTTAGTATAATAAAGCAAATCACTACCTTTAGGTACTATTGTAAACTCATTCAAATTTCATATTAGCATTATATCTACTATATTCCAACTTTACCATGGTTCATACCCCCCTGATACAACCCATAGATTCATCAAAATAAGCGAATAATACATAGAAAACAGAATTTGTCAAAAATGGGGCAGTCTGTAGTAATATGGAAACTTCGTACACTTATGTCACTCCAAAAATACAAAAAAATAGGGAAAATAAACAATTTGCATAGCAGTACTGTGTAAAAATTTCAAGATTTTATCATGCTCCAGTAAAAAATGTAAATTCAATTACTACAGCAAAAGTTTCTGTTTTTTCTGCTGCACACACCAAACAAGCAATCTAATCATCCTAAAACCAAAACTTGGCACATTATTTTTATAATACAATGGATATAGACAAGGGGATAATTATTTTTGAGAAACTTCCATGAAAAATTCTACATTGTTTCCATGAGCATGAACGCAAGTGTTCAAGGTCGACCCTCACTTCTCCAATGCATAACTTTCCAATCACTTCTCTTTTTGAAAAAGTATTTAGGCATAAGAGGCAAGTATTTTTTGTATTTTGCATTCTTTTATTTTTTTTGTTTCACCCACAACTAAAGAAAACAAAATCTACTTAGTGAAGAAAGCAAACAAGCACACACGAGAACATCAACCCCACGCTATTGCTCCCAGGCAACAGCGCCAGAAAAGAGCTTGATAATCCCCAAGTGCAAGGAATCATCGTAGAAATTTTCAAAGGTGGAGGTGATAAGTATGGAGTGTCAAACCCACAAGGAGCTAAAGGTAAGATCAATATTCTCTCAAGTCCTATCTGCCACTGATACGACTCTACGTACACCGAACGTTTGCTTCCATCTAGAAACGAGGAATAAAAGTTCGTTGTGGGTATGAAGAAGATAGGCTTGTATGAAATCGGAGAACTAAAATACAAAAATAGGTGTTGTTAATATAAAGCTAGAATATATTACTATATATTATAAATAGCGAGTGTGGAATAATGATGGGTCGGTGTGCGGAATTATCCTAGGCAATTGTTAACAAGATCATAGTCGTCATTGCAATTTCATATGAGGGAGAGGCATAATCTAACATACTTTCCCTTCTTGGATCATATGCACTTATGATTGGAACTCTATCAAGCATCCGCAACTACTAAAGATCATTAAGGTAAAACCCAACCATAGCATTAAAGTATCAAGTCCCCTTTATCCCATACGCAACAACCCCCTTACTCGGGTTTATGCTTCTGTCACTCAAGCAACCCACTATAAGCGAATCATGAACGTATTGCAACACCATACAGTGGGAATCCTTCACGTGTGCGCGGCACGGAAGGCACCATAGGACAGCACCAAAAAACATACAACTCAAACCAATCTAGATCATCAATCAACCCAAAATACAAAGGAAATCTACTCAAAACATAATAGGATGGCAACACATCATTGGATCATAATATGTGGCATAAAGCACCATGTTCAATTAGGTGATTACAGCGGGATGCGGGAGAGTGGACCATCGAAAAGAGATGAGGAAGGTGAGGAAGATGGTGATGTTAATGAAGACGATCGCCGCGGCGATGGTTCCCCCGATGGCACTCTGGCGCCACCGAGAGAGAGGGGGAGAGAGTCTCCCCCTTGTGCTTCCTCCTCCATGGCCTCCCCCCTAGATGGGGAGAGGTTCTCCCTCTGGTCCATGGCCTCCATGGGGATGATGGCCCCTTCCGGCTTCCTCCTCCATGGCCTCCGGTGATGATGGCCCCCTCCGGCAGGGTGCCGGAGAGGGCCTAGATTGATTTTCGTGGCTGCAGAGGCTTGCGGCAGCGAAACTTCCGATCTAGGTTTATTTCTGGGGGTTTCGGTATTTATTGGAATTTTTGGCATCGGTCTCACATCAAGGGGGGTCCACGAGGTAGCGACAAGGTAGGAGCACCCTCCGGGGGGGGCCTACCTTGTCGTCGCCTCGGGACTCTTCTGATCCAACTCTTTTGCTTCCGGGTTCTCTTTTGGTCCATAAAAAAATCATCGTAAATTTTCAGCCCATTCTGAGAACTTTTATTTCTGCACAAAAAACGACACCACAGTAGTTTTGCCGAAAACAGCGTCAGTCTGGGTTAGTTCTAATCAAATCATACGAAAACCATATAAAATTGTTGTAAATATGACATGAATACTTCATAAATTATAGATACGCCGGAGACGTATCAGCAAGCTTCAAGCAAGATCTCTTCGTGATGCTCCACTTGAATTTGCACACCGCAATCTTGATGACGATCACCACTTGATGTCATCCTCCATGGGTCGTATGAGATCTTCCTCTTGACGCAAGCCCATGGAAACATACTATACCATGGGATCATTTGATCCCTCTCGGTACATCTTGTACGCTTTGTGTGTCGATCAACTTGATTCACTCTTTGACTTAGTCTTGATCAACCTTGTATCATTTCTTCTCTATGACCAATCTTTGGATAATTCCTTGAATAGAACCTTGGTCAACACATAAACTCCTTCAACCAACAAATGGACTTCAAGAAATGCCTATGGAAAAATCCTACAAATATAACTCAAGGCAACCATTAGTCCATAGAGAATGTCATCAATTACCAAAACCACACATGGGGCACCATGCTCTTTCTAAAACTATGCCCCCCCAGGTCTATTTTCTATCATATATTAAAACCAAAAATATCTTGCTGCAATTTTCTTTTATTTATTTTATTTTTTATTTTAGTTAGATCTATCTATCAAAACCTATACAATTTAATCCTGCTCATAATCATTGAGGGATTGACAACCCCTCTACGCGTTGGGTTGCAAGTATTTGTTGTTTGTGTGTAGGTGATGTTTACATAGTGTTGCTTTTCTCCTATTGGATTGATAACCTTGGTTTTATAACTGAGGGAAATAATTATCTCTACGGTACTTCATCATCCTGTCCACTTTGGGGAAATCCCAACGCAGCCCACAAGTAGCAGGAGGATGGGGGGACGCAGTGCGGGCTGCGTCCTTTGTCGGATTAAATCAAAGGGGGTTTTCGTAAATTGTCATCGGTGACAACCTTTTCCGGATGAACGGGGTAATATATTAGCATGTATCAATAAAAAATTATAGATATGTTGGAGACATATCAAAGACATACATGGTAGTGTAGCGCTTTCGTGTAAGTATCCCAATAGTAATCATCCCAACAAAGAGCGGAGGAGAGTAATGTTTCCGTGTCACACAAGTTGTCATAGTTCTTATGTGAAGTAACTGCTTGTGATTCTGCAGAAGCCGTTAGTGTTCAAGAGGCAAAATAAACCAGAACGGTGAAAATATTGAGTTGGTTGCAGCGAGAGTAATAATGGTCTGAGAGCAAAGAACACAAATAAAACTGAAAGTAAAAGTGTTTTTCCTACAATGAAGATTTAGGCATGAAGAGACTTGAGATCATGGTGTACATCAAGTGTGCCAGTGCGACAGTAATACCAGTTACCTTGTATCACCACTTTAGTATTTGTTTTGCTTGTTCAGTAAGTGGATCACCCCAGGGTTATGGAACTCCTCATCATGGGGTTATACCACAATTAAGGTTGTTAAACCAGAACCATGCATTAAGTTCAATGGTTCATCGTTAGCTCATATTGCCTTCGGTTCTCGCAGATGTCTCCACCTGTCATGTTAGAGGTCACAAATTTCCTAAACAATATGTGTTACCTGTGTAGGGCTTGAGATTTTTAAGCTCCATGCACTAGCCAACGCAACCAAAAGTCCGAACTAATGGAAAGGGCTAGTGCAATCAACATATATTGTAACACCCCCTCTCACATGTGACGGGGAAGACAAGTCAAAACGTGCAACCGGAAGAGAGCGACGACGCGCAGAACTCATGTATGACTCAATAGGCCACTACATGGACACAAAGGGGGGCTACCAGCAATTTTTAATAAATTGCAAAAGTCAGGACTTGAGCTCAAGACCTTAGCTCTGATACATGTTAAGCTTCATGCACTAGTCAATGCAACCAGAAGTCCCGAACTGATGGAAAGGGCTAGTGCAATCCACATATGTTGTAATAGAGATCATGTTGCATGGGCCCTTAAATTGGACAACACACATATAGTTCACCACAGAATAACAACTTTCTAGACAAATCATAAGACTACAAACACGAATGATAACATATAGAATAGGCACAGATGAATCTTACCACTCACCTACATCTCCCACTCCTAGGGCAAATTACTCACAAATTAAAATAGAATAGCCAATCATCTCAGATAATAAACCCATGAAAATCATATCGATAATACCATGAAGATCCACAATAAGATGAATGATTAAACAAGTCTCAATCTCCACGTGTGTATGAATAGAGTTTAGACCCTGATCTTACAACTCAAAATTCATCTTACAATGGTGAAGGTGAAACGAATATGAGTGCGGAGATGGAGGAACAAAACTAGAAGGACCTCCGGTGGTTCCTCTTCTCCGGATCTCTTCTCCCTCTGTTTTGGATGTGGCGGCGGCGGTTAGGTCTCTCCAATATGTGTCCTCCCTCTACGAAAGTGTATTGCATAGGTGAGAGGGTGCCCCTGACACTTCATACGACCGGCCATGCGAGCCCCCACGCTCGTATGAAAGGTCGTTTTGCGCTCTCGTGCGTCAAGTGACAAAACTACCAACATGGAAGTTGCTCCATTTGGCTTGATTTGCAGTAATTCACTTTGGTTTCCTTTCATATATACTATTTCCTCCGAAACAATGGAAAAACAGATTCTCTCTCCTGGATTAGCTTTAGAAATAACCAATAAATAACAAAATCCGGTGAAAACCAAATGAAAACTCCTTGTAAATAATCATAAATTCTCGAGCCATCACATGGTGCGCCCTAGCCCTAGGGCGCGCCGACAGGGCATGTGGAGCCACGTGAACCTTCTTTGCCTTCCTTCACCGCCACAATCTGTATGAATAGTGAAACCCTTCGTCATATTTTTTGAACGCCATTGCAAGTTCTTATTGTTGGGGAACGCAGTAATTTCAAAAAAATTCCTACGCACACACAAGATCGATCATGGTGATGCATAGCAACGATAGGGGAGAATGTAGTCCACGTACCCTCGTAGACTATAAGCAGAAGCGTTATGACAACGCGGTTGATGTAGTCGTACGTCTTCACGATCCGACCGATCCTAGTACCGAAAGTACGGCACCTCCGCGATCTGCACACGTTCGGCTCGGTGACGTTCCACGAAGTCCCGATCCAGCTGAGTGTCGAGGGAGAGCTTCGTTAGCACGACGGCGTGATGACGGTGATGATGAAGTTACCGGCGCAGGGCTTCGCCTAAGCACTACGACGATATGACCGAGGTGGAAATCTGTGGAGGGGGGCACCGCCCACGGCTAAGAGATCAACTTGTGTCTATGGGGTACCCCCTCCCCTGTATATAAAGGAGTGGAGGAGGGGGGAGGGCCAGCCCTCTATGGCGCGCCCTGGAGGAGTCCTACTCCCACCGGGAGTAGGATTCCCCCCTTCCCTAGTTGGACTAGGAGAGAAGGAAGGGGGAGAGAGGGAGGAAGGAAAGGGGGGCGCCGCCTCCCCCCCTTCCTAGTCCAATTCGGACCAGAGGGAGGGGGCGCGCGGCCTGCCCTGGCCGCCCCTCTCTCTCTCCACTAAAGCCCATTACGGCCCATATACTCCCCCGGGGGTTCCGGTAACCCCCCCCCCCCCCCCCCCCCCGATACTCCGGCATATGCCCGAACTCTCCCGGAACCATTCCGATGTCCAAACATAGTCATACAATATATCGATCTTTATGTCTCGACCATTTCGAGATTCCTCGTCATGTCCTTGATCATATCCGGGACTCCGAACAACCTTCGGTACATCAGAACACATAAACTCATAATACCGGTCGTCTCCAAACGTTAAGCGTGCGGACCCTACGGGTTCGAGAACTATGTAGACATGACCGAGACTTATCTCTGGTCAATAACCAATAGCGGAACCTGGATGCTCATATTGGTTCCTACATATTCTACGAAGATCTTTATTGGTCAAACAGCATAACAACATACGTTGTTCCCTTTGTCATCGGTATGTTACTTGCCCAAGATTCGATTGTCGGTATCATCATACCTAGTTCAATCTCGTTACCAGCAAGTCTCTTTACTTGTTCCTTAATGTATCATCCCGTAACTAACTCATTAGTCACTATGCTTGCAAGGCTTATAGTGATGTGCATTACCGAGAGGGCCCAGAGATACCTCTCCGATACTCGGAGTGACAAATCCTAATCTCGATCTATGCCAACTCAACAAACACCATTGGAGACACCTGTAGAGCATCTTTATAGTCACCCAGTTATGTTGTGACGTTTGATAGCACACTAAGTGTTCCTCTGGTATTCGGGAGGTGCATAATCTCATAGTCATAGGAATATGTATAAGTTATGAAGAAAGCAATAGCAACAAACTAAACGATCATCGTGCTAAGCTAACGGATGGGTCAAGTTAATCACATCATTCTCTAATGATGTGATCCCGTTGATCAAATGACAACTCTTTGTCCATGGCTAGGAAACTTAACCATCTTTGATTAACGGATGGGTCAAGTGTCTTGTTCTATCTCTATAGATCTTGATGCTCAATATGTAAGCAGCTTCACCGAGGTCTTTCTTTGAAAACCTCCTTTCAAACACTCCTTTATGCTTTCCAGAAAAATTCTACACTATTTCCGATCAACAATATGTCATTAACATATACTTATCAGAAATGCTGTAGTGCTCCCACTCACTTTCTTGTAAATACAGGCTTCTCAAAAAGTCTGTATAAAACCATATGCTTTGATCACACTACCAAAGCGTATATTCCAACTCCGAGATGCTTGCACCAGTCCATAGATGGATCGCTGGAGCTTGCACACTTTGTTAGCACCTTTAGGATTGACAAAACCTTCTTGTTGTATCATATACAACTCTTCTTTAAGAAATCCATTAAGGAATGCAGTCTTGACATCCATTTTCCAGATTTCATAAAATGTGGCAATTGCTAACATGATTCAGACAGACTTAAGCATCGCTACGAGTGAGAAAATCTCATCGTAGTCAACACCTTGAACTTGTCGAAAACTTTTTCTGACAATTCGAGATTTGTAGATAGTAACACTACTATCAGCGTCCGTCTTCCTCTTGAAGATCCATTTATTCTCCATGGCTTGCCGATCAACGGGCGAGTCCACCAAAGTCCGCACTTTGTTCTCATACATGGATTCTATCTCAGATTTTATGGCCTCAAGCCATTTTGCAGAATCTGAGCTCATCATCGCTTCCTCATAGTTCGTAGGTTTTTCATGGTCAAGTAACATGACCTCTGGAACAGGATTACTGTACCATTCTGGTGCGGATCTTTACTCTGGTTGACCTACGAGGTTCGGTAGTAACTTGATCTGAAGTTTCATGATCATCATCATTAGCTTCCTCACTAATTGGTGTAGGAATCACTGGAACTGATTTCTGTGATGAACTACTTTCCAATAAGGGAGCAGGTACAGTTACCTCATCAAGTTCTACTTTCCTCCCACTCACTTCTTTCGAGAGAAACTCCTTCTCTAGAAAGGATCCACTTTTAGCAACAAAGATCTTGCCTTCGGATCTGTGATAGCAGGTGTACCCAACAGTTTTCTTTTGGGTATCCTATGAATACGCACTTCTCCGATTTGGGTTTTGAGCTTATCACGTTGAAACTTTTTCAATAAGCATCGCAACCCCAAATTTTAAGAAACGGCAGCTTGCTAAACCACAGTTCATACGGTGCCGTCTCAACGGATTTTTAGATGGTGCCCTATTTAACGTGAGTGCAGCTGTTTCTAATGCATAACCCCAAAACGATAGTGGTAATTCGGTAAGAGACATCATAGGTTGCACCATATCTAATAAAGTACGGTTATGACGTTCGGACACACCATTACGCTGTGGTGTTCCAGGTGGCGTGAGTTGCGAAACTATTCCACATTGTTTCAATGAAGACCAAACTCGTAACTCAAATATTCGTTTTCGCGATCAGATCATAGAAACTTTATTTTCTTGTTACGATGATTTTCCACTTCACTCTAAAATTCTTTGAACTTTTCAAATGTTTTAGACTTATGTTTCATCAAGTAGATATATCCATATCTGCTCAAATCATCTGTGAAGGTCAGAAAATAACGATACCCGCCGCGAGCCTCAACACTCATCGGATCGCATACATCAGTATGTATTATTTCCAATAAGTCAGTTGCTCGCTCCATTGTTCCGGAGAACGGAGTCTTAGTCATCTTGCCCATGAGGCATGGTTCGCAACCATCAAGTGATTCATAATCAAGTGATTCCAAAATTCCATCAACATGGAGTTTCTTCATGCGCTTTACACCAATATGACCTAAACGACAGTGCCACAAATATGTTGCACTATCATTATCAACTTTGCATCTTTTGGCATCAATATTATGAATATGTGTATCACTACGATCGAGATTCAACAAACCATTCACCTTGGGTGTATGACCTCAGAAGGTTTTATTCATGTAAACAGAATAACAATTATTCTTTGACTTAAATGAATAACCGTATTGCAATAAACATGATCCAATCATATTATGCTCAACGTAAACACCAAATAACATTTATTTTAGGTTCAACACTAATCCCGAAGGTAAAGGGAGTGTGCGATGGTGATCTTATCAACCTTGGAATCACTTCCAATTCACATCATCACCTTGCCCTTAACTAGTCTCTGTTTATTTTGCAACTCCCGTTTCGAGTTACTACTCTTAGCAGCTAAACCAGTATCAAATACTGAGGGGTTGCTATAAACACTAGTAAAGTACACATCAATAACATGTATAGCAAATATACTTTTGTTCACTTTGCCATCCTTCTTATCCGCCAAGTATCTAGGGCAGTTCCACTTCCAGTGACCATTTCCTTTGCAGTAGAAGCACTCAGTTCCAGGCTTCGGTCTAGCTTTGGGCTTCTTCATGGGAGCAGCAACTTGCTTGCTATTCTTCTTTGAAGTTCCTCTTTCTTTCCCTTTGCCCTTTTCTTTGAAACTAGTGATCTTGTTAACCATCAACACTTGATGCTATTTCTTGATTTCTACCTTCGCCGATTTCAGCATCGCGAAGAGCTTGGGAATTACTTTTGTCATCCCTTGCATATTATAGTTCATCACTAAGTTCTAGTAACTTGGTGATAGTGACTAGAGAACTTTGTCAATTACTATCTTATCTGGAAGATTAACTCCCACTTGATTCAAGCAATTGTAGTACCCAGACAATTTGAGCACATGCTCACTGGTTGAGCTATTCTCCTCCAACTTGTAGGCAAAGTACTATTAGAGGTCTCATACCTCTCGACATGGGCGTGAGTATGAAATACCAATTTCAACTCTTAGAACATCTTATATGCTTCGTGATGTTCAAAACATTTTTGAAGTCCCGGTTCTAAGCCGTAAAGCATGATGCACTAAACTATTAAGTAGTCATCATACCGAGCTTTGTCAAACGTTCATAACGTGTGCATCTGCTCCTGCAATAGGTCCGTCACCTAGCGGTGCATCAAGGACATAATTCTTCTGTGCAGCAATGAGGATAATCCTTGGGTTACGGACCCAGTCCGTGTAATTGCTACCATCATCTTTCAACTTAGCTTTCTCTAGGAACGCATTAAAATTCAACGGAACAACAGCACGGGCCATCTATCTACAACAACATTGACATGCAAAATACTATCAGGTACTAAGTTCATGATAAACTAAAGTTCAATTAATCATATTACTTAAGAACCCCCACTTAGATAGACATCCCTCTAATCATCTAAGTGATCACGTGATCCATATCAACTAAACCATGTCCGATCATCACGTGAGATGGAGTAGTTTTCAATGGTGAACATCACTATGTTGATCATATCTACTATATGATTCACGCTCGACCTTTCGGTCTCAGTGTTCCGAGGCCATATCTGCATATGCTAGGCTCGTCAAGTTTACCCCGAGTATTCTGCATGTGCAAAACTGGGTTGCACCCGTTGTATGTGAACGTAGAGCTTATCACACCCGATCATCACGTGGAGTCTCGGCACGACGAACTGTAGCAACGGTGCATACTCAGGGACAACACTTATACCTTGAAATTTAGTGAGAGATCATCTTATAATGCTACCGTCGATCTAAGCAAAATAAGATGCATAAAGGATAAACATCACATGCAATCAATATAAGTGATATGATATGGCCATCATCATCTTGTGCCTTTGATCTCCATCTCCAAAGCACCGTCATGATCACCATCATCACCGGCTTGACACCTTGATCTCCATCGAAGCATCGTTGTCGTCTCGCCAACTATTGCCTCCATGACTATCGCTACCGCTTAGTGATAAAGTAAAACAATTACATGGCGATTGCATTTCATACAATAAAGCGAAAACTATATGCCTCCTGCCAGTTGCCGATAACTCTTTTACAAAACATGATCATCTCATACAATAAAATTTAGCGTCATGTCTTGACCATATCACATCACAACATGCCCTGCAAAAACAAGTTAGACGTCCTCTACTTTGTTGTTGCAAGTTTTACGTGGCTGCTACGGGCTGAGCAAGAACCGTTCTTACCTACGCATCAAAACCACAATGATTTTTCGTCAAGTATGTTGTTTTAACCTTCAACAAGGACCGGGCGTAGTCACACTCGATTCAACTAAAGTTGGAGAAACTGACACCCGCCAGCCACCTGTGTGCGAAGCACGTCGGTAGAACCAGTCTCGCGTAAGCGTACGCGTAATGTCGGTTTGGGTCGCTTCATCCAACAATACCGCCGAATCAAAGTCTGACATTCTGGTAAGCAGTATGACTATTATCGCCCACAATTCTTTGTGTTCTACTCGTGCATATAACATATACGCATAGCCTGGCTCGGATGCCACTGTCGGGGAACGCAATAATTTCGAAAAATTTCCTACGCACACGCAAGATCTATCATGGTGATGCATAGCAACGAGAGGGGAGAGTGTAGTCCACGTACCCTCATAGACCGTAAGTGGAAGCGTTATGACAACGCGGTTGATGTAGTCGTACGTCTCCATGATCCGACCGATCCTAGTACCGAAAGTACCGCACCGATCTGCACACGTTCGGCTCGGTGACGTCCCACGAACTCTCGATCCAGCTGAGTGTCGAGGGAGAGCTTCGTCAGCACGATGGCATGATGACAGTGATGACGAAGTTACCAGCGCAGGGCTTCGCCTAAGCACTGCGACAATATGACCGAGGTGGAAATCTGTGGAGGGGGGCACCGCCCACGGCTAAGAGATCAACTTGTGTCTATGGGGTTCCCCCCTCCCCTGTATATAAAGGAGTGGAGGAGGGGGAGGGCCGGCCCTCTATGGCGCGCCTTGGAGGAGTCCTACTCCCACCGGGAGTAGGATTCCCCCCTTCCCTAGTTGGACTAGGAGAGAAGGGGGAGAGAGGGAGGAAGGAAAGGGGGGCGCCGCCCCCCTCCTAGTCCAATTCGGACCAGAGGGGGAGGGGGCGCGCGGCCTGCCCTGGCCGCCCCTCTCTCTCACCACTAAAGCCCATTAGGGCCCATATACTCCCCGGGGGGTTCCGGTAACCCCCCCCCCGGTACTCGGGCATATGCCCGAACTCACCCGGAACCATTCCGATGTCCAAACATAGTAATCCAATATATCGATCTTTATGCATCGACCATTTCGAGACTCCTCGTCATGTCCCTGATCATATCCGGGACTCCGAACAACCTTCGGTACATCAAAACACATAAACTCATAATACCGATCGTCACCGAACGTTAAGCGTGCGGACCCTACGGGTTCGAGAACTATGTACACATGACCGAGACTCATCTCCGGTCAATAACCAATAGCGGAACCCGGATGCTCATATTGGTTCCTACATATTCTACGAAGATCTTTATCGGTCAAACCGCATAACAACATACGTTGTTCCCTTTGTCATCGGTATGTTACTTGCCCGAGATTCGATCGTCGGTATCATCATACCTAGTTCAATCTCGTCACCGGCAAGTCTCTTTACTCGTTCCGTAATGTATCATTCCGTAACTAACTCATTAGTCACAATGCTTGCAAGGCTTATTTTAACACCCACGATGCGGCTATATCTTCCACGTGTCGAGGCACGACTTAGAGGCATAACCGCATTGTGGTTTTGTCACAAGAAGGGTCATCTTCACACAATCCCATGTAATGAACAAGAATGGGATAAGGAGTTGGCTTACAATCGCCACTTCACACAATACATAAATAAATCATACATCTTTCAAGATACACACATAGGTCCGACTACGGAACCAAAATAAAAGAAGACAACCCCAAATGCTAGATCCCTGATTGTCCCAACTGGGCTCCACTACTGATCAACAGGAAACGAAACAACACAATGAACAAGAGCTTCATCGAGCTCCCACTTGAGCTCGGTTGCGTCACCTGCACTGGTATCCTCGGCACCTGCAACTGTTTGGAAGTATCTGTGAGTCACGAGGACTCAACAATCTCACACCCGCGAGATCAAGACTATTTAAGCTAATAGGAAAGGATGGGGTAATGAGGTGGAGCTGCAGCAAGCACTAGCATATATGGTGGCTAACATACGCAAATAAGAGCGAGAAGAGAAACAACGGAACGGTCGTCAACTAGTAATGATCAAGAAGTGATCCTGAACTCCTACTTACGTCAAACATAACCCATAAGCCGTGCTCACTTCCCAGACTCCGCCGAAAAGAAACCATCACGGCTACACACACGGTTGATGCATTTTAATTAAGTCGAGTGTCAAGTTCTCTACAGCCGGACGTTAACAAATTCTCATCTGCCACATAACCGCGGGCACGGCTCTCGAAAGTTTATACCCTGCAGGGGTGTCCCAACTTAGCCCGTTATAAGCTCTCACGGTCAACGAAGGATAAACCTTCTCCCGGGAAGACCCGATCAGTCTCGGAATCCCGGTTTACAAGACATTTCGATAATGGTAAAACAAGACCAGCAAAGCCACCCGATGTGCCGACAAATCCCGATAGGAGCTGCACATATCTCGTTCTCAGGGCAACACCGGATGAGACATCCTACGAGTAAAACCAGACCTCGAGTTTCCACGAGGGGGCCCCGCAGTCTACTCAGTTCGGACCAGCACTTAGAGAAGCACTGGCCCGGGGGGTTAAAATAAAGATGACCCTTGAGTCTGCAGAACCCAAGGGAAAAGGGGATAGGTGGTAGCAAATGGTAAAACCAAGGTTGGGCCTTGCTGGAGGAGTTTTATTCAAAGCGAACTGTCAAGGGGGTCCCATAAATCACCCAACCGCGTAAGGAACGCAAAATCAAGGAACATAACACCGGTATGACGGAAACTAGGGCGGCAAGAGTGGAACAAAACACCAGGCATAAGGCCGAGCCTTCCACCCTTTACCAAGTATATAGATGCATTAATTAAAATAAGATATATTGTGATATCCCAACATAAACATGTTCCAACATGGAGCAATCTTCAACTTCACATGCAACTAACAACGCTATAAGAAGGGCTGAGCAAAAGCGGTAACATAGCCAAACAACGGTTTGCTAGGAAAAGGTGGGTTAGAGGCTTGACATGGCAATATGGGAGGCATGATATAGCAAGTGGTAGGTAGCGCGGCATAGCAATAGAGCGAACAACTAGCAAGCAAAGATAGAAGTGATTTCGAGGGTATGGTCTTCTTGCCTGAAATCCCGCAAGGAAGAAGAACGAGTCCATGAAGAAGACAAACGGACATGGTCGAACGAATCCTCAGAACTCCGGAACGAAATCGAAGCTAACGAGAGAAGCCAACCGGAAAGAAACAAACAACATAGTAAACAACCACCACATACACATGGCATGATGCACAAACAAGTATGATGCATGTCCGATTTAATGAGGCATGGCATGGCAAAATGCACAAACAATACTAAAAATTAAGTGGAGCTCAATATGCAACGAGTTGCATATTGACGAAACACCACATACGATTATTTAGTTCTCTCTCGGTTATGTACCCAACAATGTTAAATGTTGATTAACATGGCAAGAGGTGAAGCATAAGTAAACTACACATTTTAGGCAATTTAAATGAGGCCAGAAACAATAAACAACAATTCCGGAAAATCCTCATGTCCATATTTTAGATTTGGTATTGTTCTGCCTAAAACCATATTTTATTGTTGTTAAACAGGAAAATAAGGTGCAACATGTTAATCTATGCATTTTTCCACCCCATTTACATATATAATTTATTAAATTCGGAGCTACGGTTAATTAGTTATGAAATAAACCATTTTAACATGGCATTTATACAAATTTAAACAAACAGCAAGTTTAAACATTTTAAACAAGGGATGAAAGTGGCATATTATGAGATGAAATTCTAGACATTTTTCATATAAGAAGTATTTTAATCTGATGCATGGATTATGAGATATTATATGCATGAAGTTTAGGGTCCAATCTGTAAATATGCAGTTTTTGGGATAAATGGCAAAATTCGCAGGGCACGGAAAAATATGCGTGGGCCGAATCTGGCTGGCCCAGCAGTGCACGGGAGATGGCTGGGGCTGCTCACCCATGGGCCAAGCCCAGTCAGTGGAGGGGAAGGCCGGCCTTGGTGGTGCTGGGCTTGGGGCTGGGGCGGAGCGGGCAGACGCAGAGGAAGCCAACGCGCGTTGAAAGAGCGGTCAACGGTGCAGAACGAGGCATCATCCTCCTCTGCTCAATGCAGAGACTGGACAGGCGCGGCGCGATGGGACGGGTGCGGGGGAGAGGCGCATGCGTCAGTTGCAACGACGACGCGGATGAGGCAGGGGAGGTCGACGTGGTCGTGCGTGGCTGCTGGAGCTCCTCGAGCAGAGAAGAAGCCGGCGCTGGCTGGGTCGTTGGGGACCTTGTCGGCGGCACGAACAGGAGGGGAACGCCCAGGATCCAAGGCGGAGGACGCGCGGGCTCGTCTGGTTCCTGTCCCTGACGAAGAGAGACAGAGAGAGGTGAGACAGAGATAGGGGGGAGGGAAAGGAAGAGAGGGCGCAAGGGAGGCCCGGCGGCGTGACCTGGAGGTGCTGGTGATCGTCGGCAGGGGTCGCGACGAAGACGGCGGAGCTCTGGATCGAGAGGAGCTCGGGGTTGGGAGCGCGGGTCGATGGGCGGCTCGGCTGCAAGGGGATCCAGGGGAGCGGGCCTGGTGCCCGAGCGGCTGCTGCGAGGATTCAAGGAGAAGGTGGAGTCTGCGGGTGGATCTGGAGGCTGGCTCGCGATTAGGGGCGCGCGGAAAACGAGGAGGAGACCAGGTGGAGGTTCTTTCGGCGGCGGGGAGGAAATGATTGATGGGACGGCTAGTCTAGGGTTAGGCAGTATATATAGCAAGGATTTCTTGTTAGGGCCTAATCGGACCCTCCGATTGTAACATCCCAAATTTTCAATTTGGAATGTTATACATAGATCATCATTGCATATCATAATTTTATTGCATTTCTGACAAATCCTCGATAAATCCTAAGCAACTCAAGGACCCTTGGAGAGAGTTGGGGATTTTCTCGAATTTTTCATATTTGATTTTCATCAAATAATAAAACGAGGATTTTGGTTTTAATTATTTTCTCTTCGGAAAAATATTTCATTTAAAATTTAATGAGAGGAGAAAATATGACTTCTCCAAAACAATTGAAATATTGGAGGAAAAATATTAAAATCATTTATTGGATTTTATTCGGATTTTATTTGCAATTTTAATTGCATTAAAAAAATTGCACGTTTTCAAAACTGCATTTTTGTGTCAAAAAAACGTTCACCCTGTTCTAATTATTTCAACTAGACGGGGAAAATTTGTTTTATCTTTTTTGGATTTTTATTTATTTTTCTATGAATTTTTCTCGGCGGAATGTTTAAAAAAAATTCGCGCCGCGCCCGACCGGGCCGAGGCCCCGCCGAGCCGCCAGCCCATCCCCGCGTCTCCTCCACCCGCACGCCGCCCGCCGCCGCCGTGTCCGGCTCGGACCCCGCCGCCGCCGCCTTACCCCTCCTCCAAGCAGCCCCCCTCCTTATATACCGCCACCGCCCCTCCCCCTTCACCCCGTACCCGACCCGCCCCGAGCCGAGCCCCGCCGGAGCCGGAGCCCCGCCGCCCGAAGGCCGCTGCCGCCCGCCGCCGTTCGCCGCCCCCTCGCCACCCCAAGCCCCGCCGCACCCCGCCGCACCTCGCCGCCCCCTCGCCGGACTCCGCCGGAGCCCGCCGACCCCGCCGGAGCCGTCCCGACGAGGTATCGTCCCGATGCCGTTTACCGGTTTTCTGAAGAAAAAAAACCGTTCGTTTTTAAAAAAAACCTAGATCGGTTTATTTTCTTCGGTTTTATTATTTAGTGAATGTTCACCGACCCGTTCGTTTCAACGAACGTGTTCGTCGGATTTTCTCTGTTAACGAACGTCCGTTCTTTAACCGTTCGTCAGTTTTTCTTTTTCGTCGGATTTTTCCTGATTATTTCAGATCTCGATTTCTGATCGGATCTTCGTTTTCGTTTAACTTTTCGCTCGTTTATCGGAATCAGGCGATTCAAGCGCCTAGAGTTTCGTCTCGAAATTCTCTTTCCGTTTAACCTACTCAAACAAGTTTTTGCTACTGTAAAATTTGACCTAGATCCAGATTAGTAAACGAAGCTTGTTTCTTTCGCCGTTTGACTTTCGTTGCTTCGTTCGAGTTGATTCTTTTTGCAAACCGGAGTTCTTAAGTTGAACTTTCTGGTTGGATCTTTCATTCAAGTTTTACCTGTGCATTAGATGAGTACTTATTGTTTGCTTGTTTGTTTGCGATAGAGTACCCGGAGTGCGCCGCTTGTCACTTCGAATCGCTAGGTTTCGCGGATCATCAGCAAGGCAAGTAACACTTTGATCATACCTTCCATACCCAGTTTTTATTGCATTAGATCTATTCCTTAAACATTGCATGAGTAGGATCTAATTAAATTGTGGGTATTGGGAAGTAGTTGAGGTAGTACCTATTGCCCTGTTTATTATCAAACCCTTGGGAGTTACTTCCACGTTGCTATTATATTGCCATGCTATGCTCGTAGACGTGGATTGGGTTTTGAGAGATATTCATGACAGATGTGAGATTGTTAATAATGGTTTACTTAAGGTGGCAACTAAAACTCACATCTGGGTGGATTGAGGTACCTGGGTATTCCAGGATTGCCTGTTTTTCTTTTGGACCGCCACCCAGGTTCAAAGGGATCATAAGATTATTCATGCTAGAAACTTCCGTGTGCAGCCGCAAGCTATTATGGGCTCTAGCATAGTTGATTAAGTTGTGTAAACTCTTACAGTGGTAGACTAGCAGATGTAGGGGAAAGTAGATGTAACTGTCTACCCATACGTAAGGTGCAAACACTTCTGAAAGACCGTGTCTCGGTCATCCGTTTCTCAAACATCATGTAGTGCGAGAATCAAGCAGAGGCGATCGAGTCTTGTGGGGAAAAGTGCACAAACCTCTGCAGAGTGTACAAACTAATCATGGTTAGCCGTGTCCCCGGTTATGGACAACTTGAGTATCTAGTACTTGGATTATCATGTGAATCTCATCATGTTACTTTAATTAATTTTGTTGGGTTTAATGATGTTACTTAATTGGGATTGAGATGCTGTCAACCATCTCAATGTTCAACAACCACCATGATAGTTAAATAAAATTTATTCCTTTGCAGTAGGAAAAAATTGGCTTTTCGCAAAACTGTAACCATAGAGCTTTCCACCAGCCATATATGCATGTAGTATAGCAGTATTATGTTCATTATTCTCTATCTGTTACATTGCCAGGATATTCCATGTGCTGACCCGTTTCGGGCTGCAACGTTTCATGTTGCAGACTTTTGAGACGACGAGTAAGGTGCCTTAGGTCGTGGTCTTATACTCAGTGATGCCGTTGGAGTTGATGGACTCACTTATCTTCCAAGTCTTCCGCTGTTATCGTATTTAGATGGCCTTAAGCCATATTTATCATACTATTTCTCTTCGGAGATATTCGATGTAATAAGTGTGTGATTGCTACTCTGTTATAAATCCTCCATTTGTACTGTGCGTGTCAGCATTACTGATCCAGGGATGACACTGGTGCACAGCAGCACAGACCATTTGAGGTCTGGTCGCTACAAAGGTGGTATCAGAGCACACGCTGACTGTAGGAAACGACCACTAAGCTTAAGCCCTAGAACACTTCTCTCTTCTCATTTCTGACCCTCTCCACTTTCTACTCTTTTAGGAATGGCGGATGCAAGGAGCAAGTTCATGCAACCAGATGAAGACACGCCTTTTGGACGACACTTGAAGGAAGTCACTAAGTACTTGAACATAGGAATACCAAGCATCACCGGAACCTACAACGCCACATTACCCGAAGAGGAGAGCTGGAAGATTCAAGTTCACATTCCAGGAAGGACGTTTGTGCCAGTTACTGAACCCATAAGACTGGTTTTCGAAGCATCAACCTGGAGTTTAGGGAAGAGCATGGCCGCCCACATCGCTATGGGACGCATTGGAGAAGTCTACCACAAGGAGCTTAAGGATACCATTTATCAGATTTGTGGACGCGGAGACGAGCAATGGGAGATGATCAGAACCACGAAGGATGGATCAATTGCAGCTTTCATCCAGGAGCAAAACCAACATATTCGTCGCCAGGAGAACCAGATGTGCTCAGACAAGGAAGAACTGAAGAAGGCATTGACGAAGATCAAGGAGCTGGAGGAAGAACTCAAAGCTACACGCGAGGATTATTTGGAGAAAATCGTCGCACTAGTAGGGAAGAATGACGACCTGGAGAAGCAGATTGGAGTATTCAGGGGAAATCCAGTGCCAAAAGCAGAAGATGACGAATGCACTTGCCCGGACAACTACATCATCATCGACGACACCGACTCGGAACCAAGTGAAGATGACTTTGTTGATGAAGCTGGAGCAGATATCATGGAGTCTTCAACTGATCAGAATTTCTAGTAGACCACCATATCAGTAGTAGCTTTCCCCCATTTAATAGTATAGTTCGAGCACTTTGTAACGCTAGTTAGATCGATTGTATGCTTTGTTTGAATTGGTTGAGTGATATTGATTGTATTTGTCTCATGAGCATATGGGTAGTGTTTTCCCTCTAGACCTCTTTCTATTCTTAATTCTCATCTTTTCTAACCCATCAGATGCCTCCGAGACGCGACACCGGATTTGTCTTCCCACCAGAGATCACTCAGTTGATTCAGCAACAGAATGCCCTGATGCAAGTGTTAGTGCAGAACCAAGGCAACAACAACAACAACAACAACAACAACAACAACCCACCGCCACCACCACCTGTTGATCACTTAGCCCGTTTCTTGAGGCTAAACCCGCCGGTGTTCTCCAGTAGCACCGAGCCGATTGTTGCAGATGATTGGCTCCGCAAAGTTGGAAGGGAGTTGACCACTGCAGGATGCACAGATGCGGAAAGAGTGCGTTTTGCCGCACATCAGCTTGATGGACCCGCAGCATCATGGTGGGAGAATTACACAGCCACGCACCCTATTGACACTGTCACATGGGACTAGTTTCAGCAAGCTTTCCGTACAGCCCATGTTTCAGCAGGAGCTATGGCTATGAAGAAGCGTGAGTTTCGCAACCTACGCCAAGGAGGACGCACCATAGGCCAGTATGTGGAGGATTTCAGTAAGTTAGCACGTTATGCACCAGATGACGTTGCTACAGATGCAGCCAAGCAGGAGAAATTTTTGGAAGGACTGAATGATGAACTGAGTATGCAGTTGATGGTAGCAACCTTCAACAATTACCAGGAGTTGGTAGATAGAGCTCTCATGATTGAAGGGAAGCAACAGCAGATTGAAAAACCGTAAGAGGAAGTATGGACAAGGGAAGTATAACTCTGGAGCTCAGCAGAAGCCACGTTTTTCCCCGAAACCGGGAGGACAGTTTCAGCATACCCATGGAGGAGGTAGTTCGCACAATCATAATGTCTCCAAGAATGGTAATGGGAATGGAGGAAGCAATGGACAGAACCGCACCAACCCATCTACCCCAGCCAAGAGGGACCTGAGCCAAGTCACTTGCTTTAAGTGCCAGAAGACTGGTCATTATGCCAATGAATGTCCTGATGCCCAGAACGGAAATGGCAATGGAAGCTCTGGGAAGAAGCCGAACCCGTTCAACAAAGGACACGTGAACCACGTGAGCGTGGAGGAGGTTGAAGCACAGCCTGATGCAGTAATAGGTAAGTTCTTGGTTAAGTCATTTACTGCAATCGTTCTTTTCGATACTGGTGCATTGCATTCATACATATCAAGGGGATTTGTGGATAAGTTTAAGTTGCCCACCAAAGTTCTCAGAACACCTATGTTAGTAACCTCGCCAGGAGCAGAGTATATGGCAAGCCAAGGATGTTTTCAGATGCCATTGGCCATTGGTAGGCATGTTTTCCCCTCAGACCTAATAATTTTGGAGTCGCAAGGTTTGGATGTGATTTTGGGAATGGATTGGCTATCGATGTATGGAGGGAACATCGATTGCGCCAGCAAGTCGATTTTGCTTACCACCCCAGAAGGAAAAAGGATTAAGTATGTATCCCGGCATATGCCAAAGAGGACTCAAGTGAATTCCTTATCAGGAGTTGTACAGGAGGAAGTACCAGTGGTGAAGGATTATCCGGATGTATTTCCAGAAGAGTTGCTAGGCATGCCACCGGATAGGAACATTGAGTTCTTGATTGAACTTTTGCCAGGCACAGGGCCAATATCTCAGAGACCGTACAGGATGCCCGCAAAAGATTTGGAGGAAATTAAGAAGCAGATCAAGGAGTTACTGGATAAAGGCTATATTCGCCCAAGTTCGTCACCTTGGGGATCACCAGTACTTCTAGTGGAGAAGAAAGATGGATCGTTGAGGATGGTTGTTGATTATCGTGGATTGAATGAAGTGACCATCAAAAACAAGTACCCACTGCCGATGATCAATGATTTGTTTGACCGATTACAAGGAGCTAAACTATTTTCCAAGATCGATCTACGATCATGATACCATCAGTTAAAGATTCGAGAGCAGGATATACCGAAGACGGCTTTTACCACCAGATATGGACTATATGAGTATACCGTTATGTCATTTGGTCTGACTAACGCACCTGCCTATTTCATGAACCTGATGAACAAAGTGTTTATGGAGTATTTGGACAAGTTCGTCGTGGTGTTCATTGATGATATTTTAGTCTTTTCCAAGAATGAGGAAGAGCATGAGGAGCATTTGCGATTGGTACTGGAGAAGCTCAGAGAACATCAGTTATATGCCAAAGTTCAGCAAATGTGAATTTTGGCTGAAGGAAGTTGGATTCCTCGGACATGTTATTTCTGGAGAAGGAGTAGCAGTAGACCCTGCCAAAGTTGACACAGTGACAAGTTGGGAATCACCCACGTCAGTTGGAGAGATCCGGAGTTTTCTTGGACTTGCAGGATACTACCGGAGGTTCATCGAGAATTTCTCGAAGATTGCTAAGCCCATGACTGAGCTATTGAAGAAGGACACCAAATTCAATTGGACTGAGGATTGTGAAGCTAGTTTTCAAGAATTAAAGAAACGATTGATTACATCACCAGTGTTGATTCTGCCAGATCAACGCAAGGATTATGAAGTTTATTGCGATGCTTCTCGTCGAGGACTTGGAGCAGTGCTTATGCAGGAAGGAAGAGTCGTGTCATATGCTTCACGACAACTTAAACCCCATGAGAAGAATTATGCTACGCATGATTTGGAGTTAGCAGCCGTGGTGCATGCGTTGAAGACATGGAGACATTTTCTCATCGGAAACCATTGTTAGGTGTACACGGATCACAAGAGTTTGAAATATATTTTCACGCAGAAGGAGTTAAATCTCAGACAGAGGAGATGGTTGGAGCTTATTAAGGACTATGATATGAGATTGCATTATCACCCAGGAAAGGCTAACGTAGTAGCAGACGCGTTGAGCCGCAAGAGTCATGTCAACACCCTCATGACAGGAGAGTTACCTCAGGAGTTAGCCGAGGACCTTCGCGAGCTATGTCTGGAGATAGTCCCAAGGGGCTATTTAGCGACTCTGGAGATTTAGTCTACCTTGATGGAAAGGATCAGAGAAGCTCGGAGGACAGACAAGGAGATTGACGAGATAAAGGAGAAGATGAGCAAAGGAAAAGCCAAGGGATTTCGTGAGGATGAGCTCGATACTTTATGGTTTGAGGACCGCGTTTATGTGCCCAATGATCCGGAGATCGGGAAGTTGATTTTGCAAGAAGCCCATGATTCACCGTACTCGATTCACCCAGGGAATACCAAGATGTATTTGGATTTGAAGAAAACTTTCTGGTGGACCAGAATGAAGAAGGATATTGCGGAGTATGTAGCAGTTTGTGATGTATGTCAGAGAGTGAAGGCAGAGCATCAGAAGCCAGCAGGATTGCTACAACCATTGCCGATACCCGAATGGAAGTGGGATAAAATAGGCATGGATTTTATCATGGGATTGCCCAGGACTCGTTCAGGCTATGACTCAATATGGGTTGTAGTCGACCGTTTGACGAAAGTGGCTCATTTCATTCCAGTGAAGACCACTTACACCAGTGCTAAGTTGGCAAAGATATACATGACCAGGATCGTATGTTTGCATGGAGTTCCGAGGACCATTGTATTAGATAGAGGAACCCAGTTTACCTCGAAGTTTTGGAAGCAGTTACATGAAACAATGGGAACCAGGCTAGAATTTGGTACAGCCTTTCACCCACAGACAGATGGACAGACCGAGAGAGTCAATCAGATTTTGGAAGACATGTTGAGAGCTTGTGCACTAGATTGTGGATCTAGTTGGGACGACAATTTGCCATATGCGGAGTTTTCCTATAACAACAGTTATCAAACCAGTTTGAAGATGGCCCCTTACGAAGCTTTGTACGGAAGAAGGTGTAGAACACCGTTGTTATGGAACGAGGTTGGAGACCGTCAGTTGTTTGGACCAGATTTGATTAAGGAGTCTGAACAGAAAGTGAGGCTGATTCGCGATAGGCTCAAGGTAGCCCAGTCCAGGCAGAAGAGTTATGCTGATTCTAAACGAAAGGAGACAGTTTATGAATCCGGAGACCGAGTGTATCTTCGAGTATCACCACTTCGAGGAGTGAAGCGATTTGGAGTTAAGGGAAAGCTAGCGCCTCGTTTTATCGGACCATACAGAGTTCTGGAACGTATGGGAGAAGTTGCCTACAAGTTGGATTTGCCCGAAGGATTGTCTGGAGTTCATGATGTATTCCACGTTTCCCAGTTGAAGAAGTGCCACGCAGAGATGGCTGAGATACCGCTGAGAGATACAGTGCCGCTGGAATCGATTCAGCTGGAAAGTGATTTGACCTATGAGGAGAAACCAGTTAAGATTCTTGAGTATGCCAGCCGAGTCACCCGCAGTAAGGTTATCAAGTTTTGCAAAGTCCAGTGGAATCACCACACGGAAGAAGAAGCCACCTGGGAGCGAGAGGAGGATCTACGGAAGGACCACTCCCACCTGTTTTCTAGCCAACCCGAATCTCGAGGGCGAGATTGATCTTAAGGGGGGTAGGTTTGTAACAACCCAAATTTTCAATTTGGAATGTTATACATAGATCATCATTGCATATCATAATTTTATTGCATTTCTGACAAATCCTCGATAAATCCTAAGCAACTCAAGGACCCTCGGAGAGAGTTGGGGATTTTCTTGAATTTTTCATATTTGATTTTCATCAAATAATAAAACGAGGATTTTGGTTTTAATTATTTTCTCTCCGGAAAAATATTTCATTTAAAATTTAATGAGAGGAGAAAATATGACTTCTCCAAAACAATTGAAATATTGGAGGAAAAATATTAAAATCATTTATTGGATTTTATTCGGATTTTATTTGCAATTTTAATTGCATTAAAAAAATTGCACGTTTTCAAAACTGCATTTTTGTGTCAAAACAATGTTCACCCTGTTCTAATTATTTTAACTAGACGGGGAAAATTTGTTTTATCTTTTTTGGATTTTTATTTATTTTTCTATGAATTTTTCTCGGCGGAATGTTTTAAAAAAAATCGCGCCGCGCCCGACCGGGCCGAAGCCCAGCCGAGCCGCCGGCCCATCCCCGCGTCTCCTCCGCGCGCACGCCGCCCGCCGCCACTGTGTCCGGCTCGGACCCCGCCGCCGCCGCCTTACCCCTCCTCCAAGCAGCCCCCCTCCTTATATACCGCCGCCGCCCCCCCCCTTCACCCCGTACCCGACCCGCCCCGAGCCGAGCCCCGCCGCCCGCCGCCCCCTCGCCACCCCAAGCCCCGCCGCACCTCGCCGCCCCCTCGCCGGACTCCTCCGGAGCCCGCCAACCCCGCCGGAGCCGTCCCGACGAGGTATCGTCCCGATGCCGTTTGCCGGTTTTCTGAAGAAGAAAAACCTAGATCGGTTTATTTTCTTCGGTTTTATTATTTAGTGAACGTTCACCGACCCGTTCGTTTCAACGAACGTGTTCGTCGGATTTTCTCTGTTAACGAACGTCCGTTCTTTAACCGTTCGTCAGTTTTTCTTTTTCGTCGGATTTTTCCTGATTATTTCAGATCTCGATTTCTGATCGGATCTTCGTTTTCGTTTAACTTTTCGCTCGTTTATCGGAATCAGGCGATTCAAGCGCCTAGAGTTTCGTCTAGAAATTCTCTTTCCGTTTAACCTACTCAAACAAGTTTTTGCTACTGTAAAATTTGACCTAGATCCAGATTAGTAAACGAAGCTTGTTTCTTTCGCCGTTTGACTTTCGTTGCTTCGTTCGAGTTGATTCTTTTTGCAAACCGGAGTTCTGAAGTTGAACTTTCTGGTTGGATCTTTCATTCGAGTTTTACCTGTGCATTAGATGAGTACTTATTGTTTGCTTGTTTGTTTGCGATAGAGTACCCGGAGTGCGCCGCTTGTTACTTCGAATCGCTAGGTTTCGCGGATCATCAGCAAGGCAAGTAACACTTTGATCATACCTTCCATACCCAGTTTTTATTGCATTAGATCTATTCCTCAAACATTGCATGAGTAGGATCTAATTAAATTGTGGGTATTGGGAAGTAGTTGAGGTAGTACCTATTGCCCTGTTTATTATCAAACCCTTGGGAGTTACTTCCACGTTGCTATTATATTGCCATGCTATGCTCGTAGACGTGGATTGGGTTTTGAGAGATATTCATGACAGATGTGAGATTGTTAATAATGGTTTACTTAAGGTGGCAACTAAAACTCACATCTGGGTGGATTGAGGTACCTGGGTATTCCAGGATTGCCTGTTTTTCTTTTGGACCGCCACCCAGGTTCAAAGGGATCATAAGATTATTCATGCTAGAAACTTCCGTGTGCAGCCGCAAGCTATTATGGGCTCTAGCATAGTTGATTAAGTTGTGTGAACTCTTACAGTGGTAGACTAGCAGATGTAGGGGAAAGTAGGTGTAACTGTCTACCCATACGTAAGGTGCAAACACTTCTGAAAGACTGTGTCTCGGTCATCCGTTTCTCAAACATCATGTAGTGCGAGAATCAAGCGGAGGCGATCGAGTCTTGTGGGGAAAAGTGCACAAACCTCTACAGAGTGTACAAACTAATCATGGTTAGCCGTGTCCCCGGTTATGGACAACTTGAGTATCTAGTACTTGGATTATCATGTGAATCTCATCATGTTACTTTAATTAATTTTGTTGGGTTTAATGATGTTACTTAATTGGGATTGAGATGCTGTCAACCATCTCAATGTTCAACAACCACCATGATAGTTAAATAAAATGTATTCCTTTGCAGTAGGAAAAAATTGGCTTTTCGCAAAACTGTAACCATAGAGCTTTCCACCAGCCATATATGCATGTAGTATAGCAGTATTATGTTCATTATTCTCCATGTGTTACATTGCCAGCATATTCCATGTGCTAACCCGTTTCGGGCTGCAACGTTTCATGTTGCAGACTTTTCAGACGACGAGTAAGGTGCCTTAGGTCGTGGTCTTATACTCAGTGATGCCGTTGGAGTTGATGGACTCACTTATCTTCCAAGTCTTCCGCTGTTATCGTATTTAGATGGCCTTAAGCCATATTTATCATACTATTTCTCTTCAGACATATTCGATGTAATAAGTGTGTGATTGCTACTCTGTTATAAATCCTCCATTTGTACTGTGCGTGTCAGCATTACTGATCCAGGGATGACACTGGTGCACAGCAGCACAGACCATTTGAGGTCTGGTCGCTACACCGATAAAAATCAAACGGTCGAGATAAATAGGTTGGAGAGTCCAATGAAGAAAACGGTGATGTTTTATAGATGTTTGGGGATGATCCGGACCCAACGGTGATGACTGAGCGGGTCGGGTTCGGGACAGGTTTCGGACGCGCGCGAGAAGGGGTTTTGTGCATTGTGCAGAGAGGCTCAACCGGCCGGACAACAAAAGAACGGTTGGTCTCGAAAGGGACAACGGAGGCAACAGGGAGAAGCGGGAACTATGAACGGACCACGAGTTTAAGAAAACATGCGGATGCAATGCGTATGATGCGATGATGAATGCAACAAACAAATAAAACACACAACGATAACAAAAAACAAGGAAGGCATCTGGAGCGTCGGTCTTGGGGCGTTACAACACTCCACCACTACAAGAGGATCTCGTCCCGAGATCTAGGATGGCACCGGAGAGAAACGGAAGGGGAAGAGGAGAGGTAAAGCTAAGTTGCTTCTTTGACAAATGAGTGAAACCACGAACCTTGAGAGATTGAACGAACGAAAAGAGAGAATACAAGGTAGATGAACGAGATTGAAAACACTCCGTTATCAAAGAGGAACAAGTAACATTGCGAGAACCTTTGTAGGTTGAAGAATATGAAACAAGAGCTTAACGGATCAAAAGGAATATGAAAGCACACCGGTAGAAAAGAGAAACAAGGAACACCATGTGAACCTTGGAGTTTGCAAAGCTATGAATGACGAGAACAATGGACGAGAAGTACAAGCAAGCACTCCAGTTGAAACAAGATGTACAAGGAACGATAATGATCAATTACGATAACGCTCCGGTTGGAAAATGGAAGGGGTAGAATATGAACTTGGCAAAAAGAAAGCACTTGGATGAGACTCCGGTTAGAAGAGGAATGATAGACACAACACTCCGGTTAAAACAAGATAAAGAAGGAAAAGAATGATATAATTTGGGCAGCACTCCGACTGTAAATTGAAGGAATTGAACATGAACTTTACAAGATGAGAGGATACTTAATGAAATCAACAGCACACTACCTCCGGAACTATCGAAAGAATGGCACAATGGGTCAGAAAGATTTCAGACAGCCCTCCGGTTGAGGAAGGAGACAAAACTTGATAAGATGAGAGAACTCGAATGAAAACATGACACTTCGGCTAAACGGATAAGAAAGGAAAAATTGCATGATCTTGACAAAACAAGATGATGGGTAGAAGAGAGCGATATCACAATGCCTCCGGGACGAACGAATAGAAGATAGATCGTCGGAATAAGAGAACGGAGAAGGAAATGATAACTTCTACCACAATTGAATTTGGGAAGCATCCTTCCAATAAGGTTAGAACGGAGTTGTTGGAAAACCAACAACGAAAAGAATAAGCTTGTAGTGGGCTTATGGAAAACTTCTCAAAATTATGAGGTGAAATTTTTGCCACTAACGAAAACAATTGCTTGCTTGAGATCAACGAAGAGATAATATCTTCTCTCGCCGAGAGGATAGGAGAAAACTTGGATCATTGTTAGACACCACAATTAGCAACATTCCTTAGGGAAGGCTTTAGGTGAAACATGACACAAGATAAATCGAATGAAGAGATTGGTGGATTTAAAATATCTCTCTCTTGACAACATGTGAATCATGAAACGCGGACTCAAATTGTCAAGAATGACATAACACCACCTCAAATGATAAGGTAGAACGAATTGCACTTTAGAATGCAAGATGAAGAATGCTTGGACTCCTCAAGACAAAACATGTGTTGAGCGCCATGTTTATTTTTAGAGTATAGCTTGGCTGATCTTAACTTCAAGAGAAATCTTGAAGAACAATTGAAGAATGAAAAGAATCCTTGATGAGCCACCATGTTGATCCTCCATGAAGAACTACGATAATAAAAGGATGATAAAAAGAAAGAGAAGTTTACAACACAAGGTGAAGCCTTGCAATGATTTAGATAGAGCTTCGCGACGAGATAATGCGGAAAACTTGGAGCTCCGGAAGAAGATGAACACATATAACTGAGAAATTGATACCATTACGAACTCCGGAAGAAGGAATTAATCACTTGGAGGAAACAAGAATAAGAATTACATTACGCTTATCCTTCACCAATTAAATTGATGACAAGCAATGGATTTGGCGTACTACTTATTCTCGTAGAAAGGATTAAGATAGATATGGCGCAAACTTGGGAAGGTCTTCAACGAACCACCGGTAACAACGGAAGAGAATTTGGAAAAGAACGAATGAATTGATACGATAACAACGGAAGAGAATTCTTGAATGAACCACCATAAGATTTGAGAATGAAAGTAACAAAGGCACAAATCACCGGGAAGAATTAGAAAACGAATAAAGATACTTGACAGAATTTAGACACATGAGAACGAAAAGATCATGAACTGATTAGAGGATATTTGAACGATGCACCGGTAAGATTTTTGGAGAAAGAGAGCTGAAAGCTGGAATGAATAATTCTGAGATGATGGGCTCCGAAGAATCAACCTAAAAAAATACTCCTAAAATGCTTCGGATGGGTATGAAAAGAATTCTCACAATCGAGAACAATTATGAGGATGACAAGAAGTTAGATCCATGAATCTTTAAGTGAATGGATATGATTTAGAGGAATGATTTAGAGGAACACTCTTCTTCGGTCTTCAAATGCAGAGAATGACGATGAGAAACACCACCATGAATTGTTGAGATACTCCGGGATGAAAATTAGAAAGGTTGAACCAAAAATGAAAAGAATTTGGAAGATCTTGGAGAAAGACATATGACTGTTGATAACCCATTCTTACCTCAAACTTTGAAAAGAATTTTAGAAGCTCCGGGAAAATTAGAAGAGTCAGGTAAGATCCTGGGAAAAGACCTGTGGGTTAGGGCCCACTCAAAAGATACACCGTTGAAAAAACTTACTTGAAAAAGGAGATTGCACCGGTTGAATTAAATGGCTCAAAAGAGATAACAACCTCGAGATAGCTTGAACGGATTGGGAATGGAAATGCGATTCTTCTGAGATATCTTCAGCACTCCAGATAACATGAATAGCAAGAGGTGGATGATTAAGAGATGCACCGACATGAGAAAGCATTTGAAACAAGGAAAGGAATGTGACCAACATTGAAGGCTTGAATTTAGTCCACCGGAGAAGAAAAAACGAAAAATAATAAACTTGAAGCTCCGTTAGTATCTTCATGGGAAATCACCGGATAAGAACATTGACGGAAAAGAATGGAGAGACTTCCCATCAATAAAAAGGATACTTGGTTAAGAAATCTTAGTCCTTGAAGAAAAAGGGTGGGAGGGCGGGAAAACAAAGACAACTTGGGACGGATGAAGCAAACACCGTTGCAAAGAACTGAGAATTGATCTCGCGAATGTTGAAATGATCGGATCCACTTGAAAAAGAGCACGTCAGTTGGAAAGAATTGGCATGACAATCTCGATAATCAAGAAGGATTATCATCCACATAGAAATATGAGAACACCGCTTAGGATAAGGTATGGAATCAACACTTGGCATTGAAGCAACTCGAATACCACAAAACAAACAAAAACAAAGGATTTGGCTTGCAGAATAAGCCGGAACAAACATATGATAGAGATTTCGTCCGAAGTTTTCGTGGTGGGGCCCACACGGGCTCGATCGTACAGCACCATCATGTACAAGGCAGTGCACATGACATACGAAGCGTCCCCGAGTCGGCATAGCCAAGGACTCTTGTAACGCCCCGAGACCGACGCTTCAGAAGACTTCCATATTTTTTCGTGATCACCATGTATTTCTTTTGTGCTTGCTCTTTTATTTTTTCATTGCATCATGTCATCACGCCATCATGTCATTAATTTAAAAAAACTCAACTAAGTAAATTGCATGGATCTTCGATCCATTTAAATCGAGGGAAATGCACATGGTGATTTCTCCTTATAACATATATCCTCCCAATATTATTAGGGAGCTATATTAAAATATTCCATTAATTGGAGTTCACCATAACACACTTGCAAATATCCCAATGCCTTTGTTATCTTAATTCTTGGTCTCCAACCTTGCCATATATTCTTTCATCATATTCCGGAGCTCCACCAAAAAAACGACATTTTGGACCTTCCTTTTATCAAGTCCTAGTTCAATCATTTGCATTCAAATCAAATGCGTTTGAATTTAAATCTTTCAATCATGGCCTTTTCTATTTTCTCGGAACAAGCACATTTTGGGAGTCCGGAGAAATTATCCGCGGGTCCAACATCTTTCCCTAACCCTCTCTTTCTTTTCCCTTTTCTCTAATTTCTTTTCTGCCAAAGAAATAAGGGAGAGAGAAGAGAGAGAGACCCCCAGCCGGCCCAGCTGGGCCTCCCAACTCCAAGCCGGCCCATCCCCGCGGCCCACCTAAGCCAAACCCTAGCCCGATCGAATCCCCATCTCTTTCCCTCTAGCGCTGCCAGTGCCCGACCCCCTCTCCCTCTCCTCGCGCCCGATCCCCTCTCTCCCCTTCGTTCTCCTCCTGGCGCCGCCACTCGTAGGTAAAGAGAGGCGCAGAGCCCTCGTGCTCGACGCCTTCCTCCTTTGGCTGCTCGCGGCTGCCGCCCGACGCCATCTGCTCCCGGTCACTCTCGCCGACGACCGCTCCTTCCTCTCCTTGGCGTCCGCCCCTGCTCAAGCATCTCCGCCGGAGCACGCCCGCTGAGCTCCGTCGCGCCCCCTCGTCGGCCCTCCTCCGCGCCGTTGCCTCGCCAGGACGCCGCGCCTGGCCTCCCGCGCCGCCACTGGAGACCAACTCCGGCGCCCCCTGCCTCGCGTCGCCCTCTGCTTCCGTCGACGCCGCCTCTCCTCCTGCTTCTCCTCGGCGCCACCAACCGTCTCGACCTCACCGCGGGCAGCAGCAGTTGCTGCAGCACCCTCTCGCCGACGCCGCACTCGGACCTCCACCGCGCCTCGCCTTCGACCTCGGCTTTCGTGTCCCATGGCCATGAGCGCCACCAGAAGCAGGTTCAGGCCGTCCCGCCAAGTCCTTCGCTACCCTTCTGCACATCACCGCTTGCCCGCCATGGCCTCCTGCCATGGACTAGAGGAGTCACGCCGCGCACCTCCGGCTGCCGCAACCTCTGCCTCCTCCCTCCATTCGGCCTCAACCGCCGGAGACACGCCGCCTCCCCGCCACGGCGCCGCGCCCCTGTTCGTCGTCGTTGTCACCATGAGCCCCGTACCCACTTCTTGTCGCTGCTCGCGCACCGCCCAGCCTTGCTGCTGCCACCAGAGGCCTTTTGTCTCGCGTTGTTTTGGATCAGCAAGGATGAGACGCCAAGACCCGTACCCGGACCGTCAAGCATCGCCCCGTGGAATTTGCCAAGTACCACTTCGACCCGTGTACGACTACGTGGATTCGCCAAGTACCCCATCGGCAAGACCGACGCCCGAACAAGCACACCAGCTCTGTGGATTTCGGCAAGTTCCCCGATGACCGATGCATAGTACCACTACGTTTTCCATGTACATCTACACCAAGACCGGACGGACAAGTACCCCGACAGCGTGTGTACCACTACCGTCGACCTTCGAAGACTCCGTGGACGTCAAGTTCCTCGCAGTGACCCCGAACATCTACGCAATGTGTACCGCTACTTCCACGACGACCGTGTACCACTACCGTCGCGAGAACGACTACTTCCACGATGACCCCGTGAACAACTACTTCCTCTACATCGCACCGACTCGATCCGCCCCGAAAACGCACGCTTCGAAGGTATAACCCTGAGGCGACGTCCATGGAACGAAAGCATGTGTTGTTTGAGTTGCTTGCGTTTGCATCGTGCCCGACTTGTTCGTCGCACGCTGTCACTCGTTTCCTTGCCATGCCGTCGAACCGTGGGAACCCGGTTGCCGGGAGCACCCCACCATCCTTGCATGTTTCGCACATCCGCACACTTGCTCTTTTGCACCGGTATCTCAATGAGTTATCGGATCATCGGAAAGTTGCCGTGGCACCATTTTCGTTATCGTTGCCGTGGCACCCTTTTCGTTCCACCACGGTAACAAATGCTTCATAACATGCTCATGTCCACGTTTTCATAATATTGCTTAAAACTTGCACATGTCATTCGCATCATGATAACAACATTTAAATGTTTACAATTGATGTTTGCATTAAAATTGCTAATTGATATGGGGATTTTTTCCGGAATTGTTGTTCGTTGTTCCGGCCTCGTTTAAACTTGCCTAAATAGTTAGTTTACTTATGCTTCACCTCTTGCCATGTTAATCAACATTTAATATTGTTGGGTACATAACCGAGAGAACTAAATAATTGATGTGGTGTTTCGTCAATATGCAACTCGTTGCATATTGAGCTCCACTTAACTTGTAGTTTCGTTTGTGCACTTTGCCATGCCATGCCTCTTTAAACCGGACATGCATCATACTTGATTGTGCATCATGCCATGTTTATGTGATGGTTGTTTACTATGTTGTTTGTTTCTTTCCGGGTTGCTTCTCTCGTTAGCTTCGGTTTCGTTCCGGAGTTGTGAGGATTCGTTCGACTACATCTGTTTGTCTTCTTCATGGACTCGTTCTTCTTCCTTGCGGGATCTCAGGCAAGATGACCATACCCTCGAAATCACTTGTATCTTTGCTTGCTAGTTGTTCGCTCTATTGCTACGTAGCGCTACCTACCACTTGCTCTTCAAGCCTCCCAAATCGCCATGAACCTCTAACCTTTGTCACCCTTCCTAGCAAACCGTTGTTTGGCTATGTTACCGCTTTCCTCAGCCCCTCTTATAGCGTTGCTAGCTGCAGGTGAAGATGAAGATTGTGTTGGAAATATGCCCTAGAGGCAATAATAAATAGGTTATTATTATATTTCCTTGTTCATGATAATCGTTTATAATCCATGCTAGAATTGTATTGATAGGAAACTCAGATACATGTGTGGATACATAGACAACACCATGTCCCTAGTAAGCCTCTAGGAGACTAGCTCATTGATCAATAGATGGTTATGGTTTCCTGATCATGGACATTGGATGTCGTTGATAACGGGATCACATCATTAGGAGAATGATGTGATGGACAAGACCCAATCCTAAGCCTAGCACAGATCGTGTAGTTCGTTTGCTCAGAGCTTTTCTAATGTCAAGTATCAGTTCCTTAGACCATGAGATTGTGCAACTCCCGGATACCGTAGGAATGCTTTGGGTGTACCAAACGTCACAACGTAACTGGGTGGCTATAAAGGTGCACTACAGGTATCTCCGAAAGTGTCTGTTGGGTTGGCACGAATCGAGACTGGGATTTGTCACTCCGTGTAAACGGAGAGGTATCTTTGGGCCCACTCGGTAGGACATCATCATAATGTGCACAATGTGACCAAGGAGTTGATCACGGGATGATGTGAGTTACGGAACGAGTAAAGAGACTTGCCGGTAACGAGATTGAACAAGGTATAGGGATACCGACGATCGAATCTCGGGCAAGTAATATACCGATTGACAAAGGGAATTGGGTACGGGATTGATTGAATTCTCGACATCGTGGTTCATCCGATGAGATCATCGAGGAGCATGTGGGAGCCAACATGGGTATCCAGATCCCGCTGTTGGTTATTGGCCGGAGAACGTCTCGGTCATGTCTGCATGGTTCCCGAACCCGTAGGGTCTACACACTTAAGGTTCGGTGACGCTAGGGTTATAGAGATATTAGTATGCGGTAACCCGAAAGTTGTTCGGAGTCCCGGATGAGATCCCGGACGTCACGAGGAGTTCCGGAATGGTCCGGAGGTAAAGATTTATATATGGGAAGTCTTATTTTGGTCGCCGGAAAAGTTTCGCACTTTATCGGTATTGTACCGGGAGTGCCGAAAGGGGTCCGGGGGTCCACCAAGGGGGTCCACCAGCCCCGGGGGGCCACATGGGCTGTAGGGGGTGCGCCTTGGCCTATATGGGCCAAGGGCACCAGCCCCAAGAGGCCCATGCGCCAAGAGATAAGGAAAAGGGAGAGTCCTAAAGGGGGAAGGCATCTCCGAGGTGCCTTGGGGGGGAAGGACTCCTCCCTGGCCGCACCCTTCCTTGGAGGAAGGGCCAAGGCTGCGCCCCCCTCTCCCTTGGCCCTATATATAGTGGGGGAAGGGAGGGCAGCAAAACCTAAGCCCTAGCGCCTCCCTCTCCCTCCCGTGACACACCTCCCTCCTCCCGCAGCGCTTGGCGAAGCCCTGTTGGAATCCCGCTACTTCCACCACCACGCCATCGTGCTGCTGGATCTCCATCAACCTCTCCTCCCCCCTTGCTGGATCAAGAAGGAGGAGACGTCGCTGCTCCGTACGTGTGTTGAACGCGGAGGTGCCGTCCGTTCGGCGCTAGGATCATCGGTGATTTGGATCACGACGAGTACGACTCCATCAACCCCGTTCTCTTGAACGCTTCCGCTCGCGATCTACAAGGGTATGTAGATGCACTCCCCTTCCCCTCGTTGCTAGATTACTCCATAGATTGATCTTGGTGATGCGTAGAAAATTTTGAATTTCTGCTACGTTCCCCAACAGTGGCATCATGAGCTAGGTCTATGCGTAGTTTCTATGCACGAGTAGAACACAAAGTAGTTGTGGGCGTCGATTTTGTCAATTCTTCTTGCCGCTACTAGTCTTATCTTGTTTCGGCGGCATTGTGGGATGAAGCGGCCCGGACCGACCTTACACGTACGCTTACGTGAGACAGGTTCCACCGACTGACATGCACTAGTTGCATAAGGTGGCTAGCGGGTGTCTGTCTCTCCCACTTTAGTCGGAACGGATTCGATGAAAAGGGTCCTTATGAAGGGTAAATAGAAATTGGCATATCACGTTGTGGTTTTACGTAGGTAAGAAACGTTCTTGCTAGAAACCTATACAAGCCACGTAAAAACTTGCAACAACAATTAGAGGACGTCTAACTTGTTTTTGCAGCATGTGCTATGTGATGTGATATGGCCAGAAGATGTGATGAATGATATATGTGATGTATGAGATTGATCATATTCTTGTAATAGGAATCACGACTTGCATGTCGATGAGTATGACAACCGGCAGGAGCCATAGGAGTTGTCTTTATTTTTTGTATGACCTGCGTGTCATTGAATAACGCCATGTAAATTACTTTACTTTATTGCTAAGCGCGTTAGCCATAGAAGTAGAAGTAATCGTTGGCGTGACAACTTCATGAAGACACAATGATGGAGATCATGATGATGGAGATCATGGTGTCATGCCGGTGACAAAGATGATCATGGTGCCCCGAAGATGGAGATCAAAGGAGCAAAATGATATTGGCCATATCATGTCACTATTTGATTGCATGTGATGTTTATCATGTTACGCATCTTATTTGCTTAGAACGACTATAGCATAAATAAGATGATCCCTCACTAAAATTTCAAGAGACGTGTTCCCCCTAACTGTGCACCGTTGCGAAGGTTCGTTGTTTCGAAGCACCACGTGATGATCGGGTGTGATAGATTCTAACGTTCGAATACAACGGGTGTTGACGAGCCTAGCATGTGCAGACATGGCCTCGGAACACATGCGAAACACTTAGGTTGACTTGACAAGCCTAGCATGTACAGACATGGCCTCGGAACACAAGAGACCGAAAGGTCGAACATGAGTCGTATAGCAGATACGATCAACATGGAGATGTTCACCGATGATGACTAGTCCGTCTCACGTGATGATCGGACACGGCCTAGTTTGACTCGGATCATGTATCACTTAGATGACTAGAGGGATGTCTATCTGAGTGGGAGTTCATTAAATAATCAGATGAACTTCATTATCATGAACATAGTCAAAAGGTCTTTGCAAATTATGTCATACGCTTTAGTTCTACTGTTTAAGATATGTTCCTAGAGAAAATTTAGTTGAAAGTTGGTAGTAGCAATTATGTGGACTGGGTCCGTAAACTGAGGAGTGTCCTCATTACTGCACAGAAGGCTTATGTCCTTAATGCACTGCTCGGTGTGCTGAACCTCTGCGTCGTCTGTAGATGTTGCGAAACATCTGACATACACGTTTTGATGACTACGTGATAGTTCAGTGAGTAATGCTAACGGTTTAGAATTGTGGCACCAAAGACGGTTTTGAAACGTCGCAGAACATATGAGATGTTCCGGAGACTGAAATTGGGATTTCAGACTAGTGCCCACGTCAAGAGGTATGACCTCTGACAAGTTTCTTAAGCCTGCAAACTAAGGGAGAAAAGCTCAATCGTTGAGCATGTGCTCAGATTGTTTGAGTACCACAATCGCTTGAATCGAGTGGGAGTTAATCTCCCAGATGAGATAGTGATGGTTCTCCATAGTCACTGCCACCAAGCTAGTAGAGCTTCGTGATGAACTATAATATATCAGGGATAGTTATGATGATCCTTGAGCTATTCGCGATGTTTGACACCGCGAAAGTAGAAATCAAGAAGGAGCATCAATTGTTGATGGTTAGTAAAACCACTAGTTTCTAGAAGGGCAAGGGAAAAAAGGGATACTTCATGAAACAGCAAATCATTTGCTGCTCTAGTGGAGAATCCCAAGGTTGAACCCAAACCCAAGACTAAGTGCTTCTGTAATGAGGGGAACGGTCACTGAAGCAGTACTACCCTAGATACTTGGTAGATGAGAAGGCGGGCAAGGTCGAAAGAAGTATATTGGATATACGTTATATGAATGTGTACTTTACTAGTACTCCTAGCAGCACTAGGGTATTAGATACTGGTTCGGTTGCTAAGTGTTAGTAACTCGAAATAAAAGCTGCGGAATAAACGGAGACTAGCTAAAGGTGAGATGACGATATGTGTTGGAAGTGTTTCCAAGGTTGATGTGATCAAGCATCGCATGCTCCCTCTACCATCGAGATTTGGTGTTTGCGTTAAGCATGATTGGATCATGTTTATCGCAATACGGTTATTCATTTAAGGAGAATAATGGTTAGTCTGTTTATTTGAATAATACCTTCAATGGTCTTACACCTAAAATGAATCTCGATCGTAGTGATACACATGTTCGTGCCAAAAGATATAAAATAGTAATGATAGTTCCATATACTTGTGGCACTGCCATTTGAGTCATATTGGTATAGAACGCATGAAGAAGCTCCATGTAGATGGATCTTTGGACTCACTCGTTTTTGAAAAGATTGAGACATGCGAACCATGTCTATTGGTATATATGCATGAAGAAATTCCATGCAGATGGATCGTTTGGACTCACTTGATTTTGAATCACTTGAGACATGCAAATCATACCACATGGGCAAGATGACTGAAAGTCCTCGTTTTCAGTAAGATGGAACAAGAGAGCAACTTATTGGAAGTAATACATTTTGATGTATGCAGTCCAATAAGTGCTGAGGCATGCAGTGGATATCGTTATGTTCTTACTTCACAAATGATTTGAGTAGATGCTGAGTGTATTTACTTGATGAAACACAAGTCTGAATTATTGAAAGGTTCAAGTAATTTCAGAGTGAAGTTGAAGATCGTCGTGACAAGAGGATAAAATGTCTGTGATATGATCACAGAGATGAGTATCTGAGTTACGAGTTTGGCACACAATTAAGACATTGTGGAAAGTGTTTCACAATTAATACCGCCTGGAACACCATAGTGTGATGGTGTGTCCGGACATCATAGCTGCACCCTATTGGATATGGTGCATACCATGATGTCTCTTATCGAATTACCACTATCGTTTATGGGTTAGGCATTAGAGACAACAGCATTCACTTTAAAAGGGGCACCACGCAATTCCGTTGAGACGACACCGTTTAGAGAAACCTAAGTTGTCGTTTCCTAAAAGTTTGGGGCTGCGAAGCTTATGTGAAAAAGTTTCAGGCTGATAAGCTCGAACCCAAAGCGGACAAATGCATCTTCATAGAATATCCAAAACAGTTGGGTATACCTCCTATTTCAGATCTGGAAGCAAAAGTAATTGCTTCTAGAAACGAGTCCTTTCTCGAGGAAAAGTTTCTCTCGAAAGAATTGAGTGGGAGGATGGTGGAGACTTGATGAGGTTATTGAACCATAACTTCGACTAGTGTGTAGCAAGGCACAGGAAGTTGTTCCTGTGGCACCTACACCAATTGAAGTGGAAGCTTATGATAGTGATCATGAAACTTTGGATCAAGTCACTACCAAACCTCGTAGGACGACGAGGATGCGTACTACTTCAGAGTAATGCGTGATCCTGTCTTGGAAGTCATGTTGCTAGACAACAATGAACCTACGAGCTATGGAGAAGCGCTGGTGGGCCCATATTCCGACAAATGGTTAGAAGCCATGAAATCCGAGATAAATGGATCTTTAAGAAGAAGACGGACATGGACGGTAATGTTACCGTCTATGAAGCTCGACTTGTGGAAAAGAGTATTTTCATAAGTTCAAGGAGTTGACTACGATGAGATTTTCTCATCCGTAGCGATGCTTAAGTCCGTCGGAATCATGTTAGCATTAGCTGCATTTATGAAATCTGGCAGATGGATGTCAAAACAAGTTTCCTTACCAGTTTTCGTAAGGAAAGGTTGTATGTGATACAATCAGAAAGGTTTTGTCGATCCTGAGGATGCTAAAAGGTATGCTAGCTCCAGCGATCCTTCCAAGGACTAGAGCAAGCATCTCGGAGTCAGAATATACGCTTTGATGGAGTGATCAAAGTTTTTGGGTTTATACAAAGTTTGTTAGAAACTTGTATTTACAATAAAGTGAGTGGGAGCGCTACAACATTTCTGATAAGTATATGTGAATGACATATTGTTGATCCGAAATGATGTAAAAATTTCTGGAAAGCATAAAGGGTTGTTTGAAAGGAGTTTTTCAAAGGAAGACCTGGATAAAGCTGCATTACATATTGGGCATCAAGATCTATAGAGATAGATCAAGACGCCTGATGATACTTTCAAAGAACGCACACCTTGACATGATTTTGAAAGAGTTCAAAATAGATCAGCAAAGAAGGAGTTCTTGGCTGTGTTACAACGCGTGAGTATTGAGTAAGACTCAAGACCTGACCACAGCAGAAGAGAGAGAAAGGACGAAGGTCGTCCCCTATGCTTTAGACGTAGGCTCTACAGTATGCTATGCTGTGTACCGCACATGAAGTGTGCCTTGCCATGAGTTGGTCAAAGAGTACAATAGTGATCCGGGAATGGATCACATGACAGCGGTCGAACTTATCCTTAGTATCCAGTGGACTAAGGATTTTCTCGATTATGGAGGTGAAATGGAGTTCGTCGTAAAGGGTTACGTCGATGCGAACTTTGACACTAATCCGGATGACTCTGAGTAGTAAACTGGATTCGTATAGTAGAGCAATTATTTGAAATGGCTCCAAATAGCGTGTGGTAGCATCCACAAGATGACATAGATATTCGTAAAGCACACACGGATCCGAAAGGTTCAGACCCGTTGACTAAATAACCTCTCTCACAAGCATAACATGATCAAACCAGAACTCATTGAGTGTTAATCACATAGAGATGTGAACTAGATTGTTGACTCTAGTAAACTCTTTGGATGTTGGTCACATGGTGATGTGACCTATGAGTGTTAATCACATGGTGATGTGGACTAGATTATTGACTCTAGTGCAAGTGGGAGACTGTTGGAAATATGCCCTGGAGGCAATAATAAATAGGTTATTATTATATTTCCTTGTTCATGATAATCGTTTATAATCCATGCTAGAATTGTATTGATAGGAAACTCGGATACATGTGTGGATACATAGACAACACCATGTCCCTAGTAAGCCTCTAGGAGACTAGATCGTTGATCAATAGATGGTTATGGTTTCCTGACCATGGACATTGGATGTCGTTGATAACGGGATCACATCATTAGGAGAATGATGTGATGGACAAGACCCAATCCTAAGCCTAGCACAGATCGTGTAGTTCGTTTGCTCAGAGCTTTTCTAATGTCAAGTATCAGTTCCTTAGACCATGAGATTGTGCAACTCCCGGATACCGTAGGAATGCTTTGGGTGTACCAAACGTCACAACGTAACTGGGTGGCTATAAAGGTGCACTACAGGTATCTCCGAAAGTGTCTGTTGGGTTGGCACGAATCGAGACTGGGATTTGTCACTCCGTGTAAGCGGAGAGGTATCTCTGGGCCCACTCGGTAGGACATCATCATAATGTGCACAATGTGACCAAGGAGTTGATCACGGGATGATGTGAGTTACGGAACGAGTAAAGAGACTTGCCGGTAACGAGATTGAACAAGGTATAGGGATACCGACGATCGAATCTCGGGCAAGTAATATACCGATTGACAAAGGGAATTGGGTACGGGATTGATTGAATTCTCGACATCGTGGTTCATCCGATGAGATCATCGAGGAGCATGTGGGAGCCAACATGGGTATCCAGATCCCGCTGTTGGTTATTGGCCGGAGAACGTCTCGGTCATGTCTGCATGGTTCCCGAACCCGTAGGGTCTACACACTTAAGGTTCGGTGACGCTAGGGTTATAGAGATATTAGTATGCGGTAACCCAAAAGTTGTTCGGAGTCCCGGATGAGATCCCAGACGTCACGAGGAGTTCCGGAATGGTCCGGAGGTAAAGATTTATATATGGGAAGTCTTATTTTGGTCGCCGGAAAAGTTTCGCACTTTATCGGTATTGTATCGGGAGTGCCGAAAGGGGTCCGGGGGTCCACCAAGAGGGTCCACCAGCCCCGGGGGGCCACATGGGCTGTAGGGGGTGCGCCTTGGCCTATATGGGCCAAGGGCACCAGCCCCAAGAGGCCCATGCGCCAAGAGATAAGGAAAAGGGAGAGTCCTAAAGGGGGAAGGCACCTCCGAGGTGCCTTGGGGGGGAAGGACTCCTCCCTGGCCGCACCCTTCCTTGGAGGAAGGGCCAAGGCTGCGCCCCCCCCCTCTCCCTTGGCCCTATATATAGTGGGGGGAAGGGAGGGCAGCAAAACCTAAGCCCTAGCGCCTCCCTCTCCCTCCCGTGACACACCTCCCTCCTCCCGCAGCGCTTGGCGAAGCCCTGTTGGAATCCCGCTACTTCCACCACCACGCTGTCGTGCTGCTGGATCTCCATCAACCTCTCCTCCCCCCTTGCTGGATCAAGAAGGAGGACACGTCGCTGCTCCGTACGTGTGTTGAACGCGGAGGTGCCGTCCGTTCGGCGCTAGGATCATCGGTGATTTGGATCACGACGAGTACGACTCCATCAACCCCGTTCTCTTGAACGCTTCCGCTCGCGATCTACAAGGGTATGTAGATGCACTCCCCTTCCCCTCGTTGCTAGATTACTCCATAGATTGATCTTGGTGATGCGTAGAAAATTTTGAATTTCTGCTACGTTCCCCAACAGATTGCTCCATGTTGGATTATGTTTATGTTTGGATATCACAATATCTCTTATTTAATTAATGCACTACGAGACCACTGTAAAACCAACCGTGGAAAGGCGGACCACTAGACGTCGAACCCCAATCTCAAATCATGCATCTGTCGGAAAGATATCCTAGGAGCTACTTGAATTCCCACTTATAAACTCCCGAAACTTTCTAGTTATGCAATCTAGTGTTGGGGATACAGGGGACACAAAATATATCACCCAAACTAACAATACCTAGATCCAGCTGTATCCATCCGTCAACACATAACCAAGAAAACTCCGGAAATCGTGTACCTCAACCTTCGAAAAGCATCCGTTATACGAGTTATGGCAATACTCCCGAACTCCCGCCCCAGTACTGGGTGGCGTCGAGGTGATCTCACCAACAACTGCATAAAAGAGATTTTCGATGTCGGCGAAACTCAGGTATTCCAGAACTGCAACGATAAAATTGTGACGACAATACCTCGGAGCTCAACTCCCCGGGACACTGCCACAACCCCTAAATGTCAGGAGGCACCAAGAACAATGTTCTCGTCACAAAACCATCGGAACGATTCCAAGATACCCGCGTGATCCTAATTTTTTTTTAGTGAAATTTGAGGAGAGAAGAGTCAAAACTTCTATGTCAGGAGGCCTCACCAGAGCGGCGAAGGGACTGAGGAGTAAAAAGAATCCTACTCTCCGATATATATAATCCTAAGACTCAAAACATTTTTGTTCTAGACTCAACAACGTCAGCGATTCGATCAAGCAGGGGGCTCCTAAGTCGGGGATGGCTCTGATTACCAACTTTTAACACCCACGATGCGGCTATATCTCCCACGTGTCGAGGCACGACTTAGAGGCATAACCGCATTGTGGTTTTGTCGCAAGAAGGGTCATCTTCACACAATCCCATGTAATGAACAAGAATGGGATAAGGAGTTGGCTTACAATCGCCACTTCACACAATACATAAATAAATCATACATCTTTCAAGATACACACATAGGTCCGACTACGGAACCAAAATAAAAGAAGACAACCCCAAATGCTAGATCCCTGATCGTCCCAACTGGGCTCCACTACTGATCAACAGGAAACGAAACAACACAACGAACAAGAGCTTCATCGAGCTCCCACTTGAGCTCGGTTGCGTCACCTACACTGGTATCCTCGGCACCTGCAACTGTTTGGAAGTATCTGTGAGTCACGAGGACTCAGCAATCTCACACCCGCGAGATCAAGACTATTTAAGCTTATAGGAAAGGATGGGGTAATGAGGTGGAGCTGCAGCAAGCACTAGCATATATGGTGGCTAACATACGCAAATAAGAGCGAGAAGAGAAACAACGGAACGGTCGTCAACTAGTAATGATCAAGAAGTGATCCTGAACTCCTACTTACGTCAAACATAACCCATAAGCCGTGTTCACTTCCCGGACTCCGCCGAAAAGAAACCATCACGGCTACACACACGGTTGATGCATTTTAATTAAGTCGAGTGTCAAGTTCTCTACAACCGGACGTTAACAAATTCTCATCTGCCACATAACCGCGGGCACGGCTCTCGAAAGTTTATACCCTGCAGGGGTGTCCCAACTTAGCCCATTATAAGCTCTCACGGTCAACGAAGGATAAACCTTCTCCCGGGAAGACCCGATCAGTCTCGGAATCCCGGTTTACAAGACATTTCGACAATGGTAAAACAAGACCAGCAAAGCCACCCGATGTGCCGACAAATCCCGATAGGAGCTGCACATATCTCGTTCTCAGGGCAACACCGGATGAGACATCCTACGAGTAAAACCAGACCTCGAGTTTCCACGAGGGGGCCCCGCAGTCTACTCAGTTCGGAGCGGCACTTAGAGAAGCACTGGCCCGGGGGGGTAAAATAAAGATGACCCTTGAGTCTGCAGAACCCAAGGGAAAAGGGGATAGGTGGTAGCAAATGGTAAAACCAAGGTTGGGCCTTGCTGGAGGAGTTTTATTCAAAGCGAACTGTCAAGGGGGTCCCATAAATCACCCAACCGCGTAAGGAACGCAAAATCAAGGAACATAACACCGGTATGACGGAAACTAGGGCGGCAAGAGTGGAACAAAACACCAGGCATAAGGCTGAGCCTTCCACCCTTTACCAAGTATATAGATGCATTAATTAAAATAAGATATATTGTGATATCCCAACATAAACATGTTCCAACATGGAGCAATCTTCAACTTCACATGCAACTAACAACGCTATAAGAAGGGCTGAGCAAAAGCGGTAACATAGCCAAACAACGGTTTGCTAGGAAAAGGTGGGTTAGAGGCTTGACATGGCAATATGGGAGGCATGATATAGCAAGTGGTAGGTAGCGCGGCATAGCAATAGAGCGAACAACTAGCAAGCAAAGATAGAAGTGATTTCGAGGGTATGGTCTTCTTGCCTGAAATCCCGCAAGGAAGAAGAACGAGTCCATGAAGAAGACAAACGGACATGGTCGAACGAATCCTCACAACTCCGGAACGAAACCGAAGCTAACGAGAGAAGCCAACCGGAAAGAAACAAACAACATAGTAAACAACCACCACATACACATGGCATGATGCACAAACAAGTATGATGCATGTCCGATTTAATGAGGCATGGCATGGCAAAATGCACAAACAATACTACAAATTAAGTGGAGCTCAATATGCAACGAGTTGCATATTGACGAAACACCACATACGATTATTTAGTTCTCTCTCGGTTATGTACCCAACAATGTTAAATGTTGATTAACATGGCAAGAGGTGAAGCATAAGTAAACTACACATTTTAGGCAATTTAAATGAGGCCGGAAACAATAAACAACAATTCCGGAAAATCCTCATGTCCATATTTTAGATTTGGTATTGTTCTGCCTAAAACCATATTTTATTGTTGTTAAACAGGAAAATAAGGTGCAACATGTTAATCTATGCATTTTTCCACCCCATTTACATATATAATTTATTAAATTCGGAGCTACGGTTAATTAGTTATGAAATAAACCATTTTAACATGGCATTTATACAAATTTAAACAAACAGCAAGTTTAAACATTTTAAACAAGGGATGAAAGTGGCATATTATGAAACTAGATGAAATTCTAGACATTTTTCATATAAGAAGTATTTTAATCTGATGCACGGATTATGAGATATTATATGCATGAAGTTTAGGGTCCAATCTATAAATATGCAGTTTTTGGGATAAATGGCAAAATTCGCAGGGCACGGAAAAAATATGCATGGGCCGAATCTGGCTGGCCCAGCAATGCACGGGAGATGGCTGGGGCTGCTCACCCATGGGCCAAGCCCAGTCAGTGGAGGGGAAGGCCGGCCTTGGTGGTGCTGGGCTTGGGGCTGGGGCGGAGCGGGCAGACGCAGAGGAAGCCAACGCGCGTTGAAAGAGCGGTCAACGGTGCAGAACGAGGCATCATCCTCCTCTGCTCAATGCAGAGACTGGACAGGCGCGGCGCGATGGGACGGGTGCGGGGGAGCTCTCCGGAGAGGCCGCAGCTTGGGGAGGCGGAGAGGAAGGTCGGCGAGAGGCGCATGCGTCAGTTGCAATGACGACGCAGATGAGGCAGGGGAGGTCGACGCGGTCGTGCGTGGCTGCTGGAGCTCCTCGAGCAGAGAAGAAGCCGGCGCTAGCTGGGTCGTCGGGGACCTCGTCGGCGGCACGAACAGGAGGGGAACGCCCAGGATCCAAGGCGGAGGACGCGCGGGCTCGTCTGGTTCCTGTCCCTGACGAAGAGAGACAGAGAGAGGTGAGACAGAGAGAGGGGGGAGGGAAAGGAAGAGAGGGCGCGAGGGAGGCCCGGCGGCGTGACCTGGAGGTGCTGGTGATCGTCGGCGGGGAGGCGAGGCGGCGGGGGTCGCGAGGAAGATGGCGGAGCTCTGGATCGGGAGGAGCTCGGGGTTGGGAGCGCCGGTCGATGGGCGGCTCGGCTGCAAGGGGATCCAGGGGAGCGGGGACTGGTGCCCGAGCGGCTGTTGCGAGGATTCAAGGAGAAGGTGGAGTCTGCGGGTGGATCTGGAGGCTGGCTCACGATTAGGGGCGCGCGGAAAACAAGGAGGAGACCAGGTGGAGGTTTTTTCGGCGGCGGGGAGGAAATGATTGATGGGACGGCTAGTCTAGGGTTAGGCAGTATATATAGCAAGGATTTCTGGTCAGGGGCTAATCGGACCCTCCAATTAAAATCAAACGGTCGAGATAAATAGGTTGGAGAGTCCAATGAAGAAAACGATGATGTTTTATAGATGTTTGGGGATGATCCGGACCCAACAGTGATGACTGAGCGGGTCGGGTTCGGGACAGGTTTCAGACGCGCGCGAGAAGGGGTTTTGTGCATTGTGCAGAGAGGCTCAACCGGCCGGACAACAAAAGAACGGTTGGTCTCGAAAGGGACAACGGAGGCAACAGGGAGAAGCGGGAACTACGAACGGACCACGAGTTTAAGAAAACATGAGGATGCAATGCGTATGATGCGATGATGAATGCAACAAACAAATAAAACACACAACGATAACGAAAAACAAGGAAGGCATCTAGAGCGTCGGTCTTGGGGCGTTACACTTATAGTGATGTGCATTACCGAGAGGGCCCAGAGATACCTCTCTGATACTCGGAGTGACAAATCCTAATCTCGATCTATGCCAACTCAACAAACACCATCGGAGACACCTATAGAGCATCTTTATAGTCACCTAGTTACATTGTGACATTTGATAGCACATTAAGTGTTCCTCTGGTATTCGGGAGTTGCATAATCTCATAATCATAGGAACATGTATAAGTTATGAAGAAAGCAATAGCAACAAACTAAATGATCATCGTGCTAAGCTAACGGATGGGTCAAGTCAATAACATCATTCTCTAATGATGTGATCCCGTTGATCAAATGACAACTCTTTGTCCATGGCTAGGAAACTTAACCATCTTTTATTAACGAGCTAGTCAAGTAGAGGCATACTAGTGACACTCTGTTTGTCTATATATTCACACATGTACTAAGTTTCCGGTTAATACAATTCTAGCATGAATAATAAACATTTATCATGATATAAGGAAATATAAATAACAACTTTATTATTGCCTCTAGGGCATATTTCCTTCACTTATTTCACGAAGATCCCATCTGGAGGCCTGTTCTGGACTTCTGCTGGAGGGGGAAGCCATTGCCGGAGCCTTCTTCATCAACCTCGTTGCCTCCATGATCATATGTGAGTAGTTTCATTAGGACCTTAGGGGTCCATAGTAGTAGCTAGATGGTTCTCTCTCTCTCTCTCTTGGATCTTCAATATTATGTTTGCGTGACATAGGATCACTTCGATGTAATAAAGTGGTGTGTTTGTTGGGACATGATGAATTTGTCACTTTATGATCAGATTGTTCATTGAAATCAGTTGAATCTTTTGAGATTTCCTTGTTATACAATAAAATAGCTTTGCATACTCTACGATCTGTCTATCTTTTTTGGGCAAGTTCGATGTGTTTTTTTCCAGAGGGAGTGATGCTTCGTCGTGGGTTCAATCTAGCGGTGATCTAAACCAGTGACAAAAAGGTCTAGTGGTGATCTAACCCAGTGACAAAAAGGGGTAAGGCACGTATTGTATCGCCGCCACTAAGAATAAAACAACGGGGTTTGTGTATATTGATTGACTTCTCGTTTACATTATGTCATCTTGCTTATTGTGATACTTTGTTTCCTGCAAACTTAATATCTTGAGATACATGCTGGATAGCGGTTATGGGGTGGAGTATTACTAGTAGATGTAGTTGGATTAACGGTCTACTTATTATACACGTAATGCCTAAATGAGATTACCATGAATGATCATATTCATAAATATTGCAATTTGGTCGGTCGCCCAACTGTAATTTGTTTACCATGCCATTTGATTGTTTTCGAGAGAGATTCCACTAGTGAACTATGCCCCCCGGGTTAAACCTGGGCATTCGTCGAGCCGGCTTAGTTCGGACCGAGATTTTTAAAGCCCGAGCCCGGTCTTGAACACATCAACAGTGTCTATTTTATTAAAATAATGTTTTTAGGGTATTTAAAATACTCTATCATTCCCATAATATAAGAGCGTTTTTTACACGCTCTTATATTATGGGATTGCTGGAGTATATATTATACCTATATTTGTCATCAAATATTGATTTATGACCTATTCGAGCTTATTTTCGGGCTTTCGAGCCGGGCTTCGGGCGGAAAAGCTAAACCCGAGCCCGGCCCGGATGTCGGGCTTTTGGGCCGAGTTGTTCATGCCCGGGTCTACCCTGGGTTTATTCTGCATTACTAAATTCTTCTGCACGATTGCTATTACTATTTTGCCTTTTTTACCTTGTTACTATTTACTGCCTCTGTTTTTATTTACTCTGCATATTAGGTTTGTCTAAATTCAAACTTTACATACTTTCAACATATTTGTAGAAAAATATATTAATATATATACCACCAAATCAATTTCATTGGATTCATAATTGCATATATTTTCACATCATATAATTTGTTTGATATTGTTTTTTATAAAATTGGTCAAACTTTATAAAGTTTGACTTCATCAAAGCTAATATACGGAGTAAATAAAAACGGAGGGAGTATATCTCTATCACTTGTGTTTAATCGTGTAACTAGCTAGACAAAAGGATTGACAACCGTTTTACCGTGTTTTTGGACAAGTGTGTTTGTGTTCTGTGCGCAGGTGAATTCTTAAAGCTACTCATAGTAGGAAATATCATATACTACGTGTATAGTATTATGAAATAGTATCATGAATGAGCTTATTTATTGTCACATAGTAGCATAATACTACTTATTAGAATACGGTATCTATCTAAATTACTCTAAAACTCTCTCTTCTTTAATTTGTCTGGTACATCGGCGTGTCTGCTAGCGCCGAGTGCATGATAACGGCCATCGTTACTATGGCTAGCCTAACGTCTCTCGCAAATCTTTCTCCGCCATTGCTTCCATTGCGTTCCACACCGGTGGACGGTGGTCGGCGCTCAGCGGGATCACAGCACAACACGGTGCAGACGGCCACGACCTCCCTTGGACCCTCTCAATCCTTCGCTACCCAACGACGGCCGCCGCCACGTGACGCGAGCCCATCCAGAAGCCCGTGCAGCGAGAGGCCCCCACTGACGCCAGGCCACCTACCTGTCAGACTTTAACCCTCCCGCAGAGGATCCTAGCCTGCCTATGCTGCTAGCTAGGAGTATAGTGCAGAGCCGTCGCGTCGACAAGGGTCAGAGAAGGCAGGGCTCCTCGCGTCGAGGAGCAGGAGGAGTGTGGGCCTGCGGCGGCTCGCGCCATCGCCATGGCGTCGTCCTCGTCCAAGGCCTCCGACTCCTCCTCCCACCGGGACGGCCCCAAGGTAGCGTTCGCCGGCCTCCGATTCCCCTAGCCGCCCGGTTCCCCACCTCGATCTCCCTCCCGAATCTGATCGGTTTCGATCCTTTTCCGTCCCCTCTTTTTTTTTTCTTTCGTGCTCCGCAGCGGCCGGATCAGGGGCTCGGCGTGGGCACCTCCTCACTCATGGCGCTCCATGGGAAGCTGACGCAGCTGAAGCGCCAAATCCAACAGGCCCGCCTCGCCTCGATCAAGGTAAAGCACCGACCGCATCTACAGAATTCGTTGTGAATTGTGAGTTTCGGGTCACTCAATCTGGTCCGGTGATTGAGCCCTGTGTGGTGTTTTGGCAGGAGAAACTGGAGGCAAACAGGAGGGCGCTGCGGAAGCACACCTGCGGCCTGTTCGATGTGGCCGCCCTGGCCGAGGCGGCGTCGAGGGGCTCGGAGAGCAGCAACGTGCTGTCGCAGCTCGCCGCGGAGGGCCAGTCCAGGATCGTTGGGTGGAACCTGGCGAGAGGGTCGGGGGAGAGGGAGGTTGTGCACGTGCAGGAGGAGAACCTGTCGGCCGACGGGACGCTCGTGCTCTCCAGCTCCGGCGACAGTGCACAGTCCATCGTTTTGCAGCTTGTGAAGCTGCCGCTGGTTGATAAGATTCCTCCGTACACCACGTGGATCTTCCTGGACAAGTATAGTGTTGCTACTCTATTTGACCTGTTTGATGACTTAATATTAGGTTGCTCTTCAGTTCTATAGTACTAGTTCATATGCCATATAGAGTTAACTTGAGATTTATGAAATGATACTTCAATGTGCATGCATTTAGATGAACAACTTAGTCATGAACTCATGATAGAGTTAATTAACTTGAGATATATATATGCGTGGATACTCGAATGTGCATGGGTTCAGGCATTTGAACAACTTAGTCATGCAAGCCATAGGTAGAAGTTTTTTTTTTTAGCTTGGGGAGCTGCATAAGAATTTGACAAATAATATATTTAATTACTTGAGCATGACACGTTCAGATAGCGTTATCAAGGATATTGCTCTGGGATGAAGTGGGGAAATGTTCCGTAATTTAAGAACATATGCAAATCCATAAGCATTCTGTATATCCATGATCATTCCAAGAAATATGACTATCGACATGATTGATGCGTCGTGCTACTTAGCATAAGTTTATTAGCTGGATTTATTCTGAGTAGTTTGATTTTGTTAAATGGCTCATACGTCGGTATAAGGACAATTCTTGCATTCCTTTTGTCTTTGATATTTATTCTTTCTGGAACAACACAGCGCAGAAACCAAAGAATGGCCGATGATCAATCAATTGCTGGTAGGAGGAGAATTTACTATGATTCAGCTGGCAACGAGGCTCTAATCTGCAGTGAAAGTGATGAAGAAATTCCACAACCTGAGGAAGAGAAGCATGTTTTCACTGAAGGAGAAGATCAGCTAATATGGTATAATAATAGAATCTATAGTGGCCAATCGAGATGCTTTTTTTATACCTACTAATGTTAAACTTGAAAATGCTTGCTGGCTGGCACAGATTCTAGAAGGACTTAGTAGTAGACTATTCTTTAATACCTTGTTTCATCACCAATTTTGCCATTTTCTCACTTATCATGGTATTCGAGATGCAATGTTGGTCTCTTCACAACCTCAGTGCTACTGAAAACCTCAAGTTCGTTTGTGAAACAAACCACGAGCTTTTTTTTTCTCGAGAAAACGCAAAAAGGCTTTTGCGTTTCATTATATTGAAAAGAGAGAGATAGTTTGTTACATCCTCCTAGGAGGCACCAGTACAGACGAGAAACACAAAATAAACTCAGTGGACGTCCCAGGTCTGTGGGAGGATGACACGCAGGCCTCGAGCACCCGCGGTCGCCCAGAGCGCAGCTTCTTCTTTGATCTTTGCAACCAAGACGCTAGTTCTATTTAGACCACAAGCTTTTTGAACTTTAGTTCTATTTAGTTTACGACTTCACATTTTTTTGTTGGATGCTTTAATATGAATCTACTTATATTATACTTTGTGAACATTTGTGTAACCAAGGCTAAATATTTAATCGACTGCTATTTAGGTGACACTTAGTTAAATAGGGACAAGTTGTCTGTACATGGGTACACTTTCTCGAGGCCACAATAACCTGTGACAAAAGTGCTCATTTAGTCAAGCAATGTGAATTAAATTGCTTGTGCACATATAAGAATATACCTTTTCAAAGACGCAAAACTTTTGTGTTTTCTCGAAAAAACTTTTGAATAAGAATAGGAACTCCTTAATTAGATCTGGTTAACTTAATCATTATTATCCTGCAAAAATTATGACTACTTTGCACAATGTTCCTGTTATGTGCTATCATGGCAATGCTATCCCCATCTCTTTACAATCAACCTTGCAAAAAAAAACTATGTATAACTTGTCTGATTCTGAGTTTCTAACTATCTGCTACAGGAAAGCTACTCAGGAACGCGGGTTAAGTCAAGAGGATTTAAATGTTATCTGTCAGTTTATTGATGCATCTCCTTCAGAAATCGAGGTGATGTTCCACGAAAAATACAAATTCTTTGCAGCAAGATCTTCATTAAGTGATATCACCACAAATAGCAAACGTCTTTTGACTTACAATTGTTTCTGTTGATTTCATTACAATTCCAGGGTAGATCTGAATTTCTTTTTGAGAAACACGAGAAGCACTCTGAATTTTCTGACAAGATAGAGAGCCAACTTCCTCTTGACAAGACTGTGGATATAGTTTTGGATTCTTTTGATAATCTCTTCTGCCGCAGATGTTTGGTACATTCTACTTCTGGCAATCTACCACTTCTAGTCCTGTTTTTAATGTCGGTTTGTGCAACTATGTTCATCAGGGTGTGATTTATTTGATGTTATATGTTCATTCAGGTTTTTGATTGCCGTCTCCATGGCTGCTCTCAAAACTTAGTATTCCCAGTGAGTAACAATTCATTTCATGTTCTAATAAAATTACTTCTCTGCGCTGCTAAGTATTAACTCTTATTCTTGTCAGAGTGAGAAGCAACCCTGTGGGTTTGAGCTCGACGGAAACAAGAGTCCATGTGGTGACCAATGCTACCTTCGAGTATGCTTCACCTCAGATTTTACAATTATATTCATTGGCATTAACTTATTTTTCTTTAGGTTTTCAGTTAAATCGTACCAGCCCTTGTAGCAAATTTATGAAACTATTTTACTGAACTTCTATTGGTGGGGAACATTGTTAGAGTTTTGGTGCCCGAGGTTTTCCTTGTAGATATTGGAAGAAACGGCACGATCCACTATTCCAAAGATACTAAAAACCTTAGTTTTTACAATTCACTCTGTTATGCACATCTGCAAAATTTTGATTTTAAATTCTACTGTGCTATTGAGAACCAAAAAGACAAGTGATAGTTGTATTACATATGAACGCTTGAACAGTGAATGGAGCGAATTTATCTTTTAAGTACTTCACAGCACGTTTGGACCTGGTATTGGAATTTTGTAGGTGTGCACATTGTAACATGTCCTACATCTTTGAATGTTCTGGAGTTTTTTTAGTACTGGATCAAGCACTTCTTCTAAAATGCGAAATGAGAAACGCGACCTGTGGATGCCAACGGCAATGAATTTGACCGATGTTACTTTTTGGCAATCTGCCGATTACTTTTTATACAATATTTGGTCTTTTAATTGCTACTAATAACTTTATAGATCCGTCCTTTCAGTTGAGCATGTTTACTGTGCTCTGAGGCTAATTGTGGTATTAGTTTGTCCACAGAGAAGAGAAGGATTTCAAGACATGCGCAGACATGATTATGCTTCTTCTGCAACACATAATATGGAGTCAAGATCCACCTTACACAAAGTTGGTTCTGATATGGTATCTGAATCAGAAGATTCAAACCGAGAGGAAGAAATCATTAAATCAAGTATATCTGTTGGAACCAGCAGATCAAAAATATCTTTTGAAAGTGCTGAAAAACATACTACACTGCCTTCTGGGGATGCTTCTGAAACTGAAAATGTATCCACTGATATGCTTCTAAGAAGTTTAGGGAAGCGCAAGGTTTCTAAAGGACCAAGGTCTAGTGATGATTTCCCTTATAAAAAGCCAAGGATGCTTGCTTCAGATATTCCTTTTGCAAGCCATATATTGAATAACCATTCTACTTCGGAGATTGGTGACACAAGACCAGATATCAGAGAATTTGGAGGCAATCAACGAGATGACCCCAATAAGAAAATTTCTAATAAAGATAGTTGCGGTGGAAGCCCAACTAGTACTGCTGAGGATGCAGCAAGAAATACTAATAAAGAATCTTCAGCAAATAATTTGTTCAGTTCCAGCAGGGAGCACCCTCTTTCTCATTGGAGTACCCTAGAGAGGGATTTATATCTGAAGGGAATAGAGATATTTGGGAAAAATAGGTAAATTTACATATATAAGGTGCAATTTCAAGTGTTATCTCCCCCTAGGTTTTGTGGAAACAGACTTCCCTGATTAATTGAACTGTTGCTTTCCTGATTAATTCCACAGCTGTCTAATAGTCAGAAACCTATTATGTGGCCTGAAAACCTGCATGGAAGTGGCTAGCTACATGTACAACAATGGTGCAGCAAACATGAGTAAATCCATTTCGGGCGATTTCACAGAAACTGAACAAAACTACATGGTATGTATTGAATCACGTTGGTAGTCTCCTGCTCTATTTCACTATTTCGTATGTACTCAGATTAGGAATGTTAAAACAAGCTAAATGCTGGCAGTCATATTGTTCTCAATGCAGTCACTGCTGCTGCTGCAGAAAGATTTCATACTTCAGTTAGTATTTATTGCATGGCATGATGCTCCTGATTTTGAGGTTCTGTTTCTTCCGATGAAGTTAGGTGTTCTTTCAGCACAAAAGTGAAATATCTTAGAGATGGTTTGTATAACTGCTGTTCAGCCAGAGTTCATAATATGGTAGATTTTCAAAGTCTGAGTGGTTTAGGGGTTACAAATAGGTCATTTTCCCATGAATTAAGGACATACTTTACTGCTCCTGTGGGTTTTCTGTTTTCATTTCGAGGAGCAACATTTGCAATATTATTGAGCAAAAAGGGAGAGATGCAATAAAATCGCTAACTTAGTGACAGAAAGATATGGGAGGAGTGCATGTCTCAGCCTTCCATTAGGAACTACACCTATTACAAGTTACCATCATTAACTAGCCCAGCCTTCACAAATGAAGCAACCAGGATCAGTATTACTGCACATATAAAAGTCAAAACATGCAGAGACTAACTTTATTTTCCACTGGTATTGTTACGCCAGCATCATAATTTTTTGTCCATGGATTTGTAGGAGCAAGGCATGGTTGTGAGAACAAAAGTCTGTCGTCGAAGGGGCAGAACTCGAAAGCACAAATATCCTTCGAAGGCTGCAGGGCATCCAGCCATTAGGAAAAAAGTTGGTGATGGGAAGCAATGTGACAGACAGTATACACCATGTGGGTGCCAGGAAATGTGCAACAAAAATTGCCCCTGTGTGGAAAATGGGACATGCTGTGAGAAATACTGTGGGTATGTTCCCATTATATCGAGCAAAAATCCGTTACCCACCTTATATCTTAAGATATTTTATGCATCCACAGTATTTCCTTGAAAAGACAAGAGATATGCATTCTAGAAAAAAACATTTAGTATTGGGCGTGTATTGAGTATTTGACACGCAAAGTGAAAGTGATCATATAATGACTAATGGCATCTACAGTTCTCTTTTATCATCATATTAGTGTAAGCAAATGCAAAGAAAAAACTTGACCCTGGCTTCATTAGTGTAAGCAAATCCAAAGAAAAAACTTGACCCTGGCTTCATTTGTTAATTATCATATTTAGGTGTTCAAAAAGCTGCAAAAACAGATTTAGAGGCTGTCATTGTGCAAAAAGTCAGTGCAGAAGCAGGCAATGCCCATGTTTTGCTGCCAGTCGGGAATGTGATCCGGATGTTTGCAGAAACTGCTGGGTGAGGTAATCAGCACTTACAAAATAAGATCTCCTTGTAGATGTTGACATAACTGTTTGATAGGGTTAAATGATTTGTTTTTAGCTACGTATCATGCACATGTTTAGCTTTTTTCAGATTTATGGCGTGTTTTAGTTTGCCAAACTTCACATGATGTTCATTCTCTTCAGCTGTGGAGATGGTTCACTAGGCGAGCCACCAGAAAGAGGTGATGGTTACCAGTGCGGAAACATGAAGCTCCTCCTAAAACAACAACAAAGGGTGATAACATACTCCTGTAGTTTTGTCCTCTTCACATCATTGTACGCTACCTGTTTCATGCTAATTGTTGATCATAATTCAGATTTTGCTTGGAAAATCGGACGTTGCAGGATGGGGTGCGTTCATTAAGGTCAGATCACAGAAGCTTGTTTGAGTGTGATAGCTTTCCCTTTCTTCTTTTGGCTAATTTTACTTTTGTTTCTTGCAATACCAGAACCCTGTGCATAAGAATGACTATCTTGGAGAGTACACTGGTGAATTGATTTCTCACAAAGAAGCAGACAAACGCGGCAAAATTTATGACCGGGCAAACTCTTCGTTCCTCTTTGATTTAAATGACCAGGTATCCCTGCATCACGTGCCGTGCATGTGCATACAGTCATATTGAAAAAATAACAGATGGTTGAAATCAAAGTGGTAACCTTTAATTTGATTGATTGCTTCACAGTTTGTATTGGATGCATATCGGAAGGGGGATAAATTGAAGTTCGCAAATCACTCCTCCAGCCCCAACTGCTATGCAAAGGTAAGCATTGTAGTACAATGCCGCTTCATGCTTTGTCTTCACCGTAATCTATTGTAAATTGTAATACAATGCAGCTTCATGCTTTGTCTTGCCGTAATCTCATTTCATCTTACGATCCTATCCAGGTGATGATGGTGGCCGGTGACCATCGGGTTGGTATCTATGCAAGGGAGCATATTGAAGCTAGTGCCGAACTCTTCTATGATTACCGGTATGGACCGGACCAAGCCCCAGCCTGGGCTAGGAGACCAGAAGGAGCAAAGAAGGATGAAGCGTCTGGTTCTCATCGTCGAGCACACAAAGTTGCTTGATAGCTGAAGAGCAGCTCCGATGATAGAAGCTGCTGTAAACTATTGCCATACAACAAACTTCTATCCCAGTTCATTATACAAGGCAGACCGATTGTTGGCCTGATAAAAAGAATGTGTATTCCTTAAGAAATAAAGTCCCAAGTACCAACCTTGTGGATGACTGACAAATAAGCTTTTATTGATAGTCTGAATGATAACATAATTGTGTGTGAACATGCTTGCCTGTACTCTTGAGAACTTGTACATGGTTTTCAAACTGGAGTTGCCTGAACATCTACATGTTGAAGTGGACCAAGATGGCAATAAAAATTTATGCTATATAAGTCTTATCTTTTGGTAGGCAAGTAAAAGATGAATTTTATTCGCGTCTTAAACTCTCTTAGTAGTATTGTGCAAAATGTCGGCAAATGTTTCAGAATCCATATCACAACTTGCTTGACACATAACCAGCTGGGAAGAGATGAAATAGAAGTTAAAAACAATCATAAAATTTATATCCAGAGAGAAAATAATTGCTGTACACAATATTAGCTGGGACAAGAGGACATTTTAAGATGGCAAGCCAGTCACTAACTTGTAAAACCGTTCTCATGTGAGGATACTAAATGGTATAACAACAGCTCATTCCATGTATCAGGCACTCCAGGAAGGCACCAGTGGCTGCAGTCCTGGGTGCTGGATGCTGTTAAATCTCCTGCCTTACTCCCATACATAGAGGGGTGGCCATCTATCCTGAGCCCAGATAGATTGGTAATGTTCAGAATTGTTACAGGAGTCTTCATTTGCTTCGCTACTTGTTCCAAGATCGCATTTCTCTCGGGCACCGGCCTTGCACGAGTGTCATTAAGAGGCATTGTGCTCTCTCTGCAGTGCCCCCCAGAATTCCACTCCCCGCCGCTGAAACCAGTGGTAAGTTGTTATTGCTGACCATGTTTTGCTTATTGGGAATTGCAGCAAATAAATCGAAGTTTCCCGTATTGGAATTGAAAAGCTCAGATCAGAGGGAGCAAACCTGAAGTGTGATGGGGACGAGCTTCGGAAGAACACTTGCGTTTTGCGCGGATCGATGTAGCGGTCGACCCATGATGCCCATGTGGTTAGTGCTCGATGGAAAGCTGTGGAGGCATCGAGGTGGGGATGGACAGTATCCCCTTCTTGATAGTAATTCAATCTGCAAGCAAATGCAATATTTAGATCCCATAAATTATGTTGGTTTGCACGCCTTTGCAGAAACATACTCCCTCCGTCCCAAAATAAGTGGCGTGCCTTTAGTTCAAATTTGTATAAATCTAAACAACCGTAACCAGATAAAACGCCTGTCATGCAAACTAACTAAAATGTAAAAACAGCGGTTAATTCTTTTCTGAGTTCATCAGCGCTCACCCAGCTTTCGTTTTATGATGAGACCACCAATGGGCAGTATTAAACACAAGCACATTTGCCCCCTTCCATCTCGACGAGCTCCGATCGATGGTATCGATCCGCAGTGTCCTTGCACGCTTTTGGCCGATTCTTGACTTGCCTTCATGCACTAAGAAATGGGTGACATGGTACTCCACAGTGCAGTTGTAGTCCTGCAGAAACCATGCCCATATGATGCCTACACAGTACCTTAGACACTGAATGGACTACTTCCACAGAAGATTCATGACATACGAACCAGGAACTTGAAATTGTAATCCCCTCTCTCCTTGGTAATCTTGCGGCCACGGGTTTCATGAATCCTTGCGGGGTCTGACACTGCTTCTCTCAGCAAGCACATCATGGACTCCCACTGGTTCCTGTTAAGGGAGTCCCCTGCGAACACCAGCCGCTTTCCACGCAGCATCTCAAGCATTTTCCTAGCATCAAACCTGAATTTTCACAGCAAGCAAAGTTAGCAGATGCCAAATTGATCATACCAAGCCTAAGGTAGTAAAATGCAAAATTTCCAACCCAAAGTCTTAGCAACCATTGAACCGGGGAAATGTAACAATGCAGCACCTAGGGATATTGCAATGCCTTGGCTGCCACCTCCACTTGGTATACTTTTGTTCGGTTCTTCCATTTGCTTCACAGCTGAACCCTTGGTCTACGAATGGGCACAAATTGCTTGCGTAGAGTGGATAGCTCTCATCGAACACCCACCTCCCATCGTAAACATCGCACGGCGCTATGCTGCTTCTCGCCAAATCCGTTCTTCTCTGATCCGCTTCCTGAATCACTTTAGCATCTTGCTTGTTTTTTGGATTGGCTGGAGCTTCTCCTGAGTTGCTCTTTGCGGCTGAATGGTTTGAGATTTTCCATTGGCCCACCTGTTGCGAGGCATAAGCCCCTTGTACAGAGGAATCGGCCTTTTCTCCTGGATGGCCACCGTCGCCTTTTGTCCCCAATGCAGGACCTGAAGCTTCCATGGAAAAATTCACAGCTTGGGTCGACTTGGCTCTATCCAATTTCTCCACTGACGCAGCTGCTCCACCGGAAGCAGAAGCATTGACTAAATTTGACCTTGTCGAGACAACATCAGCTTTGCTAAGGTTCTCGACTTCGGCGGAGTTGGGTTTCTCTGAAACTGAATCTTTCGCCAGCTTCTCACCTTGAACAACTCCTTTCTCCTCCACTATCGAATCCAAACCTCGGAGAGAATAGCCTCCAGCTTCCGCAACCTCGGGGCTCTCCGAAACCGCACTACCCGCGGGGGTTTCAAAAATCCCACCTCCATGGCCGGCTTCATCAACCTTTATTGCCGAGCCCACGGACAAACCGCCAGCACGCCCGCGGCGGTCTCCCTCCACGGCCAAATCTTCCCCCAAGGCCCCGCCTCCGCCGCCAATAAACGCCTCCGCTTCGACCTCCAGCCCTGCACCACCACCGCCGCCGTGAACCGGCGGGACCGCGGTGGCGGAGCCGTTGGCGCCGATGGAGGCGGCGAAGGGGAGGTGGAGGGGGCGGCCGAAGCGGAGGGCAAAGAGGGAGAAGAGGAAGGAGAAGAGGAGGGAGGAGGAAGCGAAGGAGATGAGGAGGAGGCTCTTGGGGCTCGCGGGGCGGCTGGGGGAGGAACCACCCCTCTGCCTCTCCATTGCCAAGAGAGAGGTTGTCGGCGAGGTCGGGGCGTGTGGCAGACTGGTAATAAAGGCGGCGATCGCGACCCGGGAGGAAGGCAAAAACACAAAGGAGGGGGGCGCTGCAACGGAAACGGAACGGGGACTTCGGGCGTTGTGGAGTAAGTGGAGTGACTTTGGCTGTGCACCTGCTGCTGCCGACCGCTGTTTTTATTCTCTTTTCTTTTTCTTTCGGTATATGTGAAGAAAAAGAACAGAGGCAAGTACTCCTACTCTAGCCTTTCGTTGATCACTTGATCAGCTCCGGCTCCACTACCATATCTTCTATATATATATATACTCCAAATAATTTTGATTTTTTTTGGCAAACTTTAAGAAATATTTCAAGTGCATGCAAAATGCGTTTGAAAGTAACACCTTGCACCGATGTGATTTCATGATGAATTTTTGCTTGTACTACAAACATTCTTTAAAGTTTGCCACAACAAAATTCTGTTTTTTTAATTTACAGTTCATCCAGGAGCATTTGAGCTTGAGATAAGAAACTCCACTTCCAATTGCTAGCCTTCACTGAGTGGGGCGTTTTGGTCAGCGAGATCCATGGAGCCTGATTTTTTTGAAAATTTAAAATTTAAACTTTCTCGTTAGGTGATAATTTCCATTCTTTTATGCTATTTATATTTAATAAATAATTATTTGAGCAAAAACAGTAGGAAAAAAATCCCTACCGTGACTCTTTTTCATTAATAGGGTGGGGCCTTATACTATTGATTTAGACTAGTCACAGTGGGGAGTAACTTAGAGTAGTAACATGCATATGTTACTAGTCTATGTTACTACCTCCACAGTGGGTAGTAACATATGTGTTGTGTCATGCATCACTTCATTTATTAGGTTGTAGATTCATCTTTTCTTGATATGTGTGATGTTACAGTAACTAGCTATGTTACCACATGCCTCTCTTTCTTCATTAATTACATGTCACATCATCTATTTTGTCTAAATAAGTATGATGTTACTTACACTGTGGGTAGTCTTACAAGAGTTGGCTATGCCAGAGTTACATTCACAAGTAATCTAACCAGGATTGCATCCTTTCAAACTAGGTTTTGCCTTCTTTATGATAAGCTCAAAATGAACTTCGATGCAACATATAGAGTATTCCAAGCTCTTGGATTTATGATCAAATATAATGTTGTTTATGTGCTTCCATAAGCTCCAGTATATAGCAATCATGCACTTTTTGAATGGTAGTATGTTTGCTCTCTCCTTTGCTTCCACCACCATATTGTTTGTTCAGATCAGTATTCCATTCAATACCTAGGGCCAACCAAAAATGTTGACTGAAGTCACATGGAAAGAACGGGCGCATAAGGTGTTCATTTGGTTCATCATCACATAGAACATATTTGATGGGTTCCAAATAGAAACTGGCCAACAGGTCCCTAGTGTTTAACCTGTCAAGCAACAATAGCCAGAAGAAGAATTTTTGTTTTGCCAAGCAGCAAGACCTCCAAATGCACTAAAATGGCATGGGGGCATCAGGAGGGTTACCAATCAATTCAGTATATATTCTTTTTGTAGAGTATTTACTTGAGGACCATTTGAATTTCCATGTGTCACTGTTGTGGGTTTCAACTTGTACTGCGAGCATATCCATCAGAGTAATACTTTGCTGCACTGCAATGGCAGACAAGGGTATATGGAACATCTCATAAAAATCATTGTTGCCTATATACGGGCGGAGGCAATAATAAGGTCTTTATCTTTAGCAAATGAGAATAGCTGGAGGAACTTACTAAGAAGTATATCATCATCCCATTTATCATACCATATTTTGATAGTACCGCCACATGCCACTTTACAAACAGTCATGTCTTTGAAATCATTCAGAATAGAGCAGTAGCCCCTCCACCAGAATGAACCTACTTTGGTGGGGAAGCTAGGTACTTCGCTGTTTCTGTAATATGTATTCCATATCATCTACAACCATGACATATCTTGATGATTGAAGAATTTGTATAATTATTTCATTAGTAGGGCTCTGTATTGAGTTCTAAGGTCCAATACACCAAGTCGACCAGCCTTTTTGGGCATACATACCTTATCCCATTTCACCAGGCATTTACCATGCTTGTTATTCCATTTCCATACCATAAGAAGCATCTTCCAGAATTTTTGAAATGATCTAAAATGCTAAATGGTACTCTAATGTAGCACATAGCAAATATGGGTAGTGAAAAAACCACACCTTTAAGATGAACTAATCTGCCAGCATATGACATCATCGAAGCAATAACAAATAGTCTTTTATCTAACCTGGATACCATAGGCATCAAATCATCCACCCTAGGCCTAGTTGATCCCATGGGGAGGCCAAGGTATGTGAAGGGCATACTTTCTTTCTTATTACATCCAAGGATGTCAGCCAACTGCATTACTCTATCATCAAATAAATTGATAGGTACAAGGGAGGATTTATTGTAGTTCACTTTAAGTCCAGTAAATTCAAAGAATATGTTCAGAACATGCATTAAGTGTGATAGTTGCTGAGGTTCAGCAGGCAAGATGATGAGTGTGTCATCAACATATTGAATGAAAGGATATGTCATGTTACCTTGAAATTTAATGGGGTGGATATGTGGCCCTCATGCCAAGCTTTATTAATAAGAACTTGTAACAATTTAGCAGGAAGGACAGTGGGTCACCCTGTCTAACACCTCTTTTGCATTTGGTAATCTTGTCAGGTATGCCATTGAGGCTGACAGATGCTGATGTGGTTGTAAGAATCATTTTGATCCACCTGATCCATTTACTGCTAAATCCAAGGTGTTTTAACATAAACAATATGGCATTGTAGTCCACCTTATCAAATGCCTTCTCAAAATCAATTTTGAATATAATAATCGCCTTTCTAGATCTATGGCACATATGGATGTATTCAAATGCCCAGGCAAGGCAATCCTGAATGGTTTTGGTTTTGATAAATCCATGTTGATTTTTGCAAACCAAAGGAATGATAAAATTTTGAACTTTGTTAGCTAGTATCTTGGTAAGTATTTTAACGGCCATACTCACCAATGAGCTCGACCTAAAATTATTAGGGGTCTCAAGATTATCTTTTTTAGGGATTAAGGCAATATTTGAAGAGTTGGTAGGTGTGAGATCCACTATTATATCATAGAAATCATGTATGAATTTATAAAAGTTGTCCTTGATAATGTGCCAGCATTTCTTCAAGAATATGCTATTAAATCCATCAGGTCGAGGGGATTTATCATTTGGCATAATTTTGATTATTTCATCAATTCCCTCATGTGTGAAAGGTATTTCTAGATCCTCCAGGTCAACATTATTGGTGTCAAAGTTCATAGAAGTGTCATCAGTCATTCTAATCCCTCTTAATGATTGACATAGGATTGTAGCTTTCTGTTCATGGCCATGGACAATGACATTGTCAGAACATAAAATGAAGGAGATATAGTTATTTCTGAAGACATGTGTGCCAATGGCATGAAAGAATTTAGTATTTTCATCAACTAGATAGCCCATCTAATGTCGATTTTAATTCTCTAGTACTTCCTCTTGGTTTCTAAGAGTTTATTTGTGTGTGTAATAAGCACTTTCTTGAAGTTATTTTCTTGAATAGTAAGAGCCTTTGGTCCTCTAGTACATCTAGGAGCTTGACATAGAAAAAAAAATTCAATTGTTTTGTTGAGCTGAGATAGTTACTTACTCCATGATTTCAAACCTTTTCTGATGGATTTGAATTTTACCACTATATTTTTTGCACAGTCCACATAATAAGTGCAATTCTTCTAATAGTTATCAACGGTGTCAATAAAAGCTTCAAATTCAGCCCAGAATTCCTCAAATCTAAATATTTGGCATTTAGGTATATGAATTTCTATTTGGACCTTAATAGGTACATGACCAGAAGAATTTTTTGCAATACTAACAATCATGGTATTTGGTATCTAGTGGTACAATTAGAATTGTTAAAAATCTAGTCTAGTTTTTCCAGTAGGGGGAATTTCTGGTGTACTCCCGAGAGGAATTTCAACCAAGTCATGATTTACAATGATGTTGTTGAACATCGTCATCATGTTGTTATTATCCCCACCAGCTATGTTTCTGTCATTTGGGCTTCTGATGAGGTTAAAATCACCTACAATTAGCCACTGCTCCATGGTGGAAGTATCTAAGTTCATCGGCCAATTAGTGACTTCCAACTTGCCTTTAGTAGAGTTAGGGCCATAAACATTGGTGAGATACCAAGTAGAATTATCCAAATTGAAAGTAAATTCAATGGTGATTTGGTAGTAATCATTGGATATCAACTTGTCTTTAAATATATTACCATTCCAAATAGTAATTATACCACTAGAGCTCCCTTGTGATGGTACATAGATGAATTGATTGAATCTTTTGGGGTAGAAATTTCTAATATATGATTGATCAAGTAACTCCCTTTTGGTTTCCTGTATGGTAAGTATGCAACATGTACTTTTATCCACTTAAAGTCTAATGTCAGTCCATCTGTCAGAGGAATTGATGCCTCTGACATTCCAATTAAGTATTCTAGCTTCTATTCATGATCATTGTTGAGGAGAGTTGATTGCCTGAATTAGCATAACATGAGATATATTCATACCAGATGAAGATAATTACTGGAATATAGTAACTGCATTGGACAAGGACTACGTCATGCATATATGCCAGACATTATATGAAGTTTATGATGATAGTGGAGTCCTCATAGCAGACATAACTGAAAGTGGAATGCAGATAGCACACATAATGTGCCCACAAGCACCAACATTATAATTTATTACAGAATATGAAGTTCAGATGCGCACACAGGCACCAGCAGTACTGAATAAAATCCATAACATGAAACATAATAAATAAAACTAGGATATGAGGTCTGCTTATATGGGAGCAGTCCAAAACCTAGAAGTTGACTAGGAGCTAATCATGAGAGCTGTCATAGTTAAGTACTGAAGATGCCACTTCATGAGGTGCCATCTTACAAGGCCCAGTGCCAATAGCCTGCAGGGTCTCCAGGGAAAGGGAAGGAGGTGGCGGGGCTTTCTTGTTAACAATAATGGCATCAAACTTGGGGCCCAAGTTAACAACAACATAATGTTTCTTCTTGGATCCAGTGGTGTTCTTTAGAGCAGTCTGAGTTTGCACTTTCTGAACTTTGACCTTTTCAGTAGCAGCCATAGAAGACTCCTTGTCTTTGAAGCCCATGTTGATCTGGGCAATTCTACCACTCCTCCTATAGAGTGATTCATCCACAATAGTGTGTTTCTTCCTCTTGTTGGGTCCATTCCTTGGCTTGCAGATTTCTACAAAGGAGTTCTCAGTGATCACAACAAGACTAGTTGAACTAGTGGCACCATGTTAATCCTAGACAATAAGTATCTGAAGATAACATCCCCTCCCAGTTCCGTTTGTACTTTCCACGTCAATTAGGTTACATTTAATATTAATTGTCTTGGAACCACCTAGCTTGGGTATGATCTCTTGAGAATTAGTAACAAGGTTGCCAATCAGTCCCTGAAGTGCAGCAAGATTTTCAACCATGAGATCAACAACAGGTTCATTAATGTTGCCAATGGGAGCAGTACCAGACTCAGTGTTGACTTCATAGTTCATATCAGTGTTATTGGCAACAAAAATAGGGTTGTTGACAATGGGAGTAGAGTTCTCCATTTCTCGTGCAGATGGACCAGGGATGAAATCAAGAGAAACACCATTCATTTCCCCATCATTGTCCATTCCAACAATAGGTTATTGAGCTGCAGCAATAGGCTGCACATGATCTGCAACATTTGGTCTAACAGGTTCAACATGCTCCTCAAAAGCATCAACATCTTCATATGGAGCACCCAAGTGCTCACTATGCGTGCCAACAACAACCTATTCAATAGGAATGTTTTCCAACACCTCATCATGCCAAAAACCGCCATGCACATGGGACAGTGGATATATGTGGGTTACTGTCGTCAGGTGGCAGTGGATCTTCACCCCCCTGTTGTCCGATAAGCTCACGGGAAGAGATGTATGTGAGGCAAGTCCATGAATTTTCGTATCCAACATCATCAATATTCCGCAAAACCACAATACTAATAGACAGACTGCCAACATTGATAACTCTAATCTTAACCACGGTCCTCATCTTATCCCTATGGTCCTTGTTCCAGATCAAGAAGCGCCCAAAAGGGAAAACAATGTGGCTCACCACCCCAACTTCCTAGAATTCCAAGGGTAATTCATAAGCATAATCCAGACATCATGGGTGAACGTAATGCTACGATAATTTAAGTTGCGATCATGCCTACTAATCCTCAGAACCGAGTCTCCAATCTGGAAGGGGTTATTACTGGTAATAATATCTCTAGAACATGCAGTTGTAAATTGGATCATAAATGTACCCATACCACATCTAGAGGTTGAAAGTGCAACTATCCCTGGGTGGTTTTGGTAATTACTAACAACATATAGCTCATTGAACTAATGCTATTCAAAGATGATCATTTCAGAAAGTTCAGCGATTGGCATGGCATGGATTAGGAATGTGGACCCCTCAAAATGCTAAGGACACATATTGGCTCAAGCTCAAGACTCTACATTTTCATTTTAGTGATCCAAGATCACATTGAGTCCATAGGAAAAGCCAATACTATTAAAAGGGGATGACGTGTTGAATAATGGCTTGCTTGCTCAAAATGCTTAGTGATATGCTCCAAAAACCCTCAACCACTTTCTCATATCCACATATGTCCCAAACCAAAAGTCAAACTCGGCCCTACCGATTTGATATATCCGGCGCCACCGAGTTCATTTGACATAGCCATCGCCAGAAACCCTAGTCACCTCGGTCTCACCGATAGGGATCTCGGTCTCACCGAGATGGGATTGCAAACTCTCTGTTTCCCTTCGTAACATTTGGTCCAACCGAGATGAGCGATCGGTCCCACTGAGTTTGCAATGCAAACTCTCTGTTTCCCCTTCGTAACATTTCGGTCTCACCGAAATGAGCGAATCGGTCCCACCGACTTTGTCTGACCAACTCTCTGGTTAGCTTATTACCAAAGTCGGTTCCACCGAGTTTGATTAATCGGTCTCACCGAGATTACGTTATGCCCTAATCCTAATGAAATTGGTCCTACCGAGTTGACATGTCGGTCCCACCGAAAATCCTAACATTCACATTTTGAACTGAATCGGTCTGACCGAGTTTTCTGATTCGGTCCCACCGAGTTTGGTGAATTGTGTGTAACGGTTAGATTTTGTGTGGAGGCTATATATACCCCTCCACCCACTCTTCATTCGTGGAGAGAGCCATCAGAACACACCTACACTTCCAGCATACATTTTCTGAGAGAGAGAACCACCTACTCATGTGTTGAGGTCAAGATATTCCATTCCAACCACATGAATCTTGATCTCTAGCCTTCTCCAAGTTGCTTTCCACTCAAATCATCTTTCCACCAAATCCAAATCTGTGTGAGAGAGAGTTGAGTGTTGGGGAGACTATCATTTGAAGCACAAGAGCAAGGAGTTCATCATGAACACACCATCTATTACCTTTTGGAGAGTGGTGTCTCCTAGATTGGTTAGGTGTCACTTGGGAGCCTCCGTCAAGATTGTGGAGTTGAACCAAGGAGTTTGTACGGGCAAGGAGATCGCCTACTTTGTGAAGATCTACCCTAGTGAGGCAAGTCCTTCGTGGGCGATGGCCATGGTGGGATAGACAAGGTTGCTTCTTCATGGACCCTTCGTGGGTGGAGCCCTCCGTGGACTCGCGCAACCGTTACCCTTCGTGGGTTGAAGTCTCCATCAACGTGGATGTACGATAGCACCACCTATCGGAACCACGGGAAAAAATCTCCGCGTCTACATTGCATTTGCTCCCTCCAAACTCCTCCCTTTACCTTCATGTGCAATGTTTTACATTCCGCTGCTATACTCTTAGAATTGCATGTGTAGGTTGATTGCTTGACTTGTGCTAAGTTGCTAAAATCTGCCAAGACTTAAAATTGGGAAAAGGATAGATTTTTATTTGGTCAAGTAGTCTAATCACCCCCCTCTAGACATACTTTCGATCCTACAAGTGGTATCAGAGCTTTGGTCTCCATTTTCCTTGATTTCCATAGGTTTTGGTGATCATAGCCTTGGTTTCACAACCTATGAGAGTATGGCGTCTAGCGAGGGAAATTACCACCATAGAGGTCCTTACTTTGATGGTACTAATTTTGCTAGTTGGAAGCATAAGATGAAAATACATATTCTTGGACATAACCCCGCCGTTTGGGCTATTGTGTGTATTGGTTTGCAAGGTGAATTCTTTGATGGGAGAGAACCGGACCGTGAAGCTACCGCGGAAGAGTTGAAGATGCTGCAATACAACGCTCAAGCTTGCGATATCCTCTTCAACGGATTGTGCCCCGAAGAATTCAACAAAATCAACCGTCTTGAGAATGGAAAGGAAATTTGGGATACTTTGATTGATATGCACGAAGGTACCGACTCCGTCAAGGAATCCAAATTGGATGTGCTTCAAAGTCAACTTGACAAGTTCAAAATGAAGGATGGTGAAGGTATCGCTGAAATGTACTCTAGGCTTGCTCTCATCACAAATGAGATTGCCAGCTTAGGAAGTGAAGAGATGACCGATAGATTCATCATCAAGAAGATCCTAAGAGCCTTGGATGGAAAATATGATACCGTGTGCACATTGATCCAAACGATGCCCAATTACAAATATCTCAAGCCTACGGAAGTCATTGGAAGAATTTTTGCTCATGAGATGTCACTCAAGGATAAGTAAGAGCTTCACAACAAGTCAAGTGGTGCTTACAAAGCCTCATGTGATGCTCCCACATCTTCAAGTGAGAAACAAACATTCAATGAGGAATTGAGCCTAATGGTGAAGAATTTCAACAAGTTCTACAAGAGAGAAGCAAGGAAAGAAGTTCCAAAGGTCCTACAATGACAAAAGATCTTCGAGTCGTGAACGTAATTGCTACAATTGTGGAAGACCCGGACACTACTCCAATGAGTGTACGGCTCCCTACAAAATAAGAGAAGATTCACCCAAAAGAAGAAGTAGAAGAGAAGAATCACCACCAAGAGGGAAAAGGAGTAGAGATGATCGTTATGAACGAAGAACCTCCCGGAGAAGCAAGGATTCAGAAAGGAAGGACAAATCATCAAAGAGCTACACAAAACGAAGACATCAAGCTCGTGTTGGTGAATGAGTATCCGGCTCCGACTCCGACCATCACTCCGAAAGAAGTTATCACTCTGACTCCGAATATACTCAAGATGAAGGTGTTGCCAGTCTAGCACTTGTGTCAACCAACTCCGACGACATATTTGATTCACCAAATGAAGGAATTGGAAGATGCTTCATGGCTAAAGGCCCAAAGGTATCACACCCCGAGTATGTTGATTTCAATAGTGATGAAGATGATTTGCTAGGTGATGATGATTTACTTGTTGACAACTATAGTGATGAAAACTATGATGAACTTGCTATTAATCATGATAATCGAGATAAAACAAATGATGATGATAAGAAGGAGATTGAGCGTCTAACTAAAGAACTAAACACTCTTAAGTTAGCTCATGAAACAACCTTGGAAGATCATCGAGAACTTTTAAAGACTCATGAAAAGTTACGCTTTGAAAAGCTCAACCTTGAGCAAGAGCATGGGTTCTTAAAAGCAATCAATGATGATCTTTGCAAGAAAAGTTCTTCTTACATTTCCAAGCATTTACTCTTGTCTACTTACATGCCACAAGTTAAATCTAGCAACAAGAGTAAGAAAGATTCTTCTTCTAGTAGTAATAACAATCATGTTAAATCCAATGTTGTTGCTTCTAGTAGTTCTCTTGATTCCACTAATGATTCTCTTAGCCAAGTTACACTTGAGCAAGAAAATAGCTTATTGAAGGGAATTATAGAGAAAGGTGTTTACAAGAGCCTTGCCGGGAGTAAGCAATTTGAGGAAATTGTACGCAAGCAAGGAAGACACCGGAACAATCAAGGTGTTGGTTTTGAACAAAAGTTCAATGCCAATGGAGTTGAGTGGGAAGAAGATCAATACCCCAAGACGAAGTTTGTTCCTCAACAAGAGAAGTATGATCCTACTTCTTTCCAAGGGACACAATCTCAAGATGATCTTCCACCACAAGACCACAAGCAAAAAGGCAAGGACAAGCTTCAAGAGGAGATCGATGCATTTGAAGAAGCTCCTAAAGCCTTGGTCAAGTGGGTTCCCAAGACTACATCAAGTCCTACTACAACTCCAAGGATTCCCATCAAGATGATGTGGATCTCGAAGAAGAAGAACTAGATAGTTCTTGAGGGTGACTCCGCCAACATACTTCACTCATATCATTTTGGCGAGGACAAGTGCAAACAACTTCCACATCTTGCACTAGTTCAAGGAGTCACAAACCCTCTTGTTGGTAAGACAAGGGACAAGGTAACCTAATGCTTTCATGGACATCATATTGTGTGAACTTCACTCTATGTCTATGGATATCCTTGTTTGTTCCTTGTGGGACTAACCCGTGTAGGTATTGAAAGTGCAACTCACTCCAATGGATTGCTCCGAATGATCTACATCAACATTGAGCATCCACATCTTCAACATCTACATGAAGTCATCATCGAAAAAACCCAAGGTTAATTCATCCCTCTTAGGGGAGATATCACATCTAGGGGGGTCTTTACTCTAACAATTGAGCTAAAGCAACTCTAATGATGTGAACGCAACAATGCTTTATGTAAAAGTGGTAACCCCACTTGTGCTTAAACGATGAGTATGACCTATGATCAAATGTTCTCATTTGACTCCTAAGTCAATATACTCATATATAGATGACCTATCATCACCAATTGCTTGATAGACGCTAGAGTGTTTGTGCATGCTTTGTCACATATTTCATTTGCCATTTTATTGTGTGAGCATGTTGATTGCATATTTTACTCATTCGAGGACATCCGCTTGTTGCTTTGATTGATTTGCTCTTTTTCTTTTGCCAAGTGGATGGACAAGAATGCTACATCACAAAGTTTGATCAAGTCAGATTCAAACAACTCTGTGTGAGGAGCACTCGGAGTCCCCAATTTGTCATATACTTAAACTTCCAAAACCTCTCTGTGCATTTAGGTATGACCGATTCATCCATTTCGGTCACACCGAGTTCACTGAGTTGATCTAGGTTTTCAATCTCGGTGCAACCGATTTGAACTTTTCGGTCACACCGAGTTGCAGTAACCGCTTGCGATTCTGCATCTCGGTGCCACCGAGTTGTTCCACTCGGTCACACCGAGAGGGTCGGAATATATATATCCATGGGTGAGATGTTGGAAATTTCTTCAAAACTCCTCAGCCCATGTGTGTCCTGCTCTGCCGCCTCGGGTATCCGGATCGTCTCCTCGTCGCCAGCGACCTCCCGCCGCTGGTTTCCGTTGCTGTCAATGGGATTCTGCCCCGCCTTGTCACTGTAGCGAACTCACCGCCGAGCTAGGGTATGAGTTCGATCGTTTGTGCTATTTCCTTACTCCGATTCCTAGCACATTGCTTTGCCATGATCTTTACCACGTATGAAATCAATCTATCCAGAGAAAACATCCTTTAGATTAGGTTTGATTCGAAAATTTAGGGTTAGGTCTCCGCCAAACTCATCTCGGACCGACCGAGTTGTAGAAATCGGTCTCACAGATTTGGCTTAGGCCATTGCGCATGCGCTTTTCGGTCTGACCAAAAATTGCAAATCGGTGCGACCGAGTTCAACTCTCTGTGAAACCCTAGCAATCTCGGAGCCACCAAACTGTGACTCGGTCTGATCGAGTTCACTAGTTTAGACCCCAAAAGTTGCTTCGGTATCACCGAGTTTATCAAATCGGTAGCTCCGAAATGCTTTCTGTGGAGAACTAAAACTAAGTTTTTGACTCATCTGTTTTGCAAAAACTCTGCACTTTGTGATGCTCATCTACTCTACCTCATCTATATCTATTCACAGGTTTTGCTGTCAGTTTGCTTGCCAAGATGTCTGACCAGAGTGATAGCCAAAACAGATCTGAAGAGCAAGTGCAAATGAGTGAGGGCACTAGTCCCTCAAGCAGCTATGATGAGGGCAGCAAGAGCACTCCCAGCAATTTGCCCAAGGCAGCCACCAGATCAAGGAAGAAGAAAACCTCAGATTCTAAGGATGAGGACTATGTGGCTGTTGAGGAGGAATTTAGCTCCAAGAAGAAAGTCCTGAAGAAGGAATATGGAGCTGCCGCTGCAACAAAACCTGGCTTGAACAAGAAAGCACCTGCAAGAAGGATTGAAATGTCCAAGCCTAGGAAAGTACCTACAAAGGAAACTATGAAGTTCACCATTGAACAACATAGTGATGATGAGGCAGATGGAGAAGGGCAGAAGAAGAGGAATAAAGCAAGGACAACAACTGCAAAGGTGCTTGGATATCCCTCTATGAAAAAATCTAATGACGAAGAAGATGAAGAGGATGCACCAGCACCCAAGTCCCAAAAGCTTATGGGAGATGCAATCAAGTCAGGGGCTGCTCCATCAAAGCCCAAAAATGCTCCCAAAGCAACTACTCAAGCTCAAAATACTTCTAAGCCCAAGAGAAGCACCAGGAACTTACCAGCTGAAGAGAAGAACAAGGCCCCAGTGCCTAAGGTTGAAGAAGAATATAATGAAGCCCAAGTGCTGAGAAAACTGAAACCAAAGATTCCAGACCACAATGACACTCATCCAGTGGCTGAGGACATGCACATCAGGAAGGATGCAGGACTGATATTATGGAGACAGTCTAATCCCTATGCTGTGAGGAGGAGGACTGTTGTGGAGTACAGGTTCCACACCAAAGAACAACAAGATTTCTATGAGACTATTCTGCTTGACAAGAAGCCAATTGTCTGTGATATGAAGTGGGTTGATTGGGAATATATTGATAAGAATGAAGATCACTTCCCAGGTGTACATGAGAGCTTCAAGCCTTGTGGAGTTGACAAGTTTGTTGGACAGAAGCTCACAAAATGGAATGATGAGCTCATTATGCAGTTTTACTCCACTCCTCATTTCTATCCAGATGGGAGAATAGTGTGGATGTCTGAATGTACAAGGTACCAATCAACTGTTGCTGAGTGGGCCAAGTTGATCAAAGCCCCAGAAGAGCATGAGGATGATTTGGATGTGTATGCCAAGAAGAAGAAAGACCACAACTCTAAGGCAAATATGTACAAGGAGATCCCAGACAAAGCTTTGGACACACACAAGTTTGGATCTGTGCATTATTTGTTGTCTGGTCTACCTACAATCAACACCATCTTGAGGCATACACTGTTACCCAAATGTGGAGATCACAAGATGATCGGAGGGCATTCCATCAACTTGTTGCAGATCTTTGATGTTCCTCAAAAATTCAAGGTCATGAGTCTGATTGTAGAGACAATCAAAAGGACAGTTGCTGATCAGAAAAGGTCTTGTGGGTATGCTCCACACATCCAGGTGCTCATCAACTCCAAGATGGGCACAAGCACTTACTTGTTGGATAAGGAGCATTTACCTTTGCATCCAGAATTTGAAGATAACACAGTTGTGATGAATGAGGATGAACCATCATCAGTGCAAGCACAAGAGAAGAGAGCAAAGGCAAAGGCAGAAAAAGTTGCAAAGATGCCTAGTGTTGAGGAGGCATCAGAAGTGTTCTTGAAGAGCAAACAAGATCAACTAGCTTATCTGATTCAGGCAACATTGAGGATTGAGAAGGGCTTGGCCACCCTGACTCAGAATCAAGAGAGCTTGGAGAGGATTATAGAAACAAAGTTTTATGATCTTGATCTGAAAGTCACTGAGATACAGACCGCAGTTGAGAAGCTCCAGGAGGAAGCAGAGGAGAAGAGAGGGCAGGGTACTACAGATGCTTTTCAGTGAGTGCCAAGAGGTCAGAGGTCAGCTGCAGTGCCAGTGCCAGATACAAGAGCTACTTCATTTGCACCAGCAGCAACAGCTTCAGTTCCACCTCCAGCAGCCACTCCACCAGCTCCAGCTACATCAACTGATGCCTTCGTCCTTGGAGTTCTCTCTACACCACCTCCCGAAGACCAAGCCTGAGAGACGCATAGCACTATGCATTTTCAAACTTTTTGGTAACTTGTTGCCAAAGGGGGAGAATGTATAGATCATATGCTTCGAGAGAGAGTGTTTTGCTTCTTTGTCTCTCTTGCTACTTGCTATTTGGTTGATACTTTTGTGTGTGCTCGTTTGATACTCTATGTCTGCGTGTGAGATACTTATATGATCATGTGTTTGATCATATCATACTTTAATGCTTGCTTGATATTATCATCTTTTATATCCCTATATGATCATTCACTTTGCTTGGTGATGAGTGCATGTTTTAATTCCTATCATTTTGAGCGCTCCACCAAGATGTATGTGAGATGGAAGAGTAACCCATGATCCTAATCGATTGTGCATTTGCATTCAAAAGCAAATATTAAATAATGCACAAACTTAGGGGGAGCTCTTGCTTATCACATACTTCTCAAAGCGACGATGTATTTTAAATCTTATTATCATTTGTCGAAGCTTTTATCTATATGTTGTCATCAATTGCCAAAAAGGGGGAGATTGAAAGTGCAACTATCCCTGGGTGTTTTTGGTAATTACTAACAACATATAGCTCATTGAAGTAATGTTATTCAAAGATGATCATTTCAGAAAGTTTAGTGATTGGCATGGCATGGATTAGGAATTTGGACCCCTCAAAATGCTAAGGACACATATTGGCTCAAGCTCAAGACTCTACATTTTCATTTTAGTGATCCAAGGTCACATTGAGTCCATAGGAAAAGCCAATACTATTAAAAGGGGGATGAGGTGTTGCTTAATGGCTTGCTTGCTCAAAATGCTTAGTGATATGCTCCAAAATCCATCAACCACTTTCTCATATCCACATATGTCCCAAACCAAAAGTCAAACTCGGCCCTACCGATTTGATCTATCCGGCGCCACCGAGTTCATTTGACATAGCCACTGCTAGAAACCCTAGTCACTTCGGTCTCACCGATAGGGATCTCGGTCTCACCGAGATGGGATTGCAAACTTCTGTTTCCCTTTGTAATGTTTTGGTCTAACCGAGATGAGCGATCGGTCCCACTGAGTTCGCAATGCAAACTCTCTGTTTCCCCTTAGTAACATTTCGGTCTCACCGAAATGAGCAAATCGGTCCCACCGAGTTTGTCTGACCAACTCTCTGGTTAGCTTATTACTAAAGTCGGTCCCACCGAGTTTGAGTAATCGGTCTCACCGAGATTACGTTATGCCCTAACCCTAATGAAATTGGTCCAACCGAGTTGACATGTCGGTCCCACCGAAAATCCTATCGTTCACATTTTGAACTGAATCGGTCTGACCGAGTTTTCTGATTCGGTCCCACCGAGTTTGGTGAATTGTGTGTAACGGTTAGATTTTGTGTGGAGGCTATATATACCCCTCCACCCACTCTTCATTCGTGGAGAGAGCCATCAGAACATACCTACACTTCTAGCATACATTTTCTGAGAGAGAGAACCACCTACTCATGTGTTGAGGTCAAGATATTCCATTCCAACCACATGAATCTTGATCTCTATCCTTCTCCAAGTTGCTTTCCACTCAAATCATCTTTCCACCAAATCCAAATCTGTGTGAGAGAGAATTGAGTGTTGGGGAGACTATCATTTGAAGCACAAGAGCAAGGAGTTCATCATGAACACACCATCTATTACCTTTTGGAGAGTGGTGTCTCCTAGATTGGTTAGGTGTCACTTGGGAGTCTTCGTCAAGATTGTGGAGTGGAACCAACGAGTTTGTACGGGCAAGGAGATCGCCTACTTCGTGAAGATCTACCCTAGTGAGGCAAGTCCTTCGTGGGCGATGGCCATGGTGGGATAGACAAGGTTGCTTCTTCGTGGACCCTTCGTGGGTGGAGCCCTCCGTGGACTCGCGCAACCGTTACCCTTCGTGGGTTGAAGTCTCCATCAACGTGGATGTACGATAGCACCACCTATCGGAACCACGAAAAAAAAATCTCCGCGTCTACATTGCGTTTGCTCCCTCCAAACTCCTCCCTTTACCTTCATGTGCAATGTTTTACATTCCGCTGCTATACTCTTAGAATTGCATGTGTAGGTTGATTGCTTGACTTGTGCTAAGTTGCTAAAATCTGCCAAGACTTAAAATTGGGAAAAGGATAGATTTTTATTTGGTCAAGTAGTCTAATCACGGCCCCTCTAGACATACTTTCGATGCTACTAAGGTGAAGTTGATTCTCCACCAGTGTGCCTCGAGGTAGTTGGTAATCATCACATTCGCTTAGTGAAATTTCTCCGACGAGATCTCTGGCTCAAGTGTGGCGATTGCCCACTCATTACAGACCATGGGGAAGTCACCACCGAGTATGATGTAGCCTCACTAATCACGGAGGGGACCTGGATGGACGATTGTGGTGCTGATAGGGAGGGTGGGTATGTGTTGCAAGGGTAGCACACAATTGCCGCAGAGCTTGGTGTTACTGCTGCGTTAGAGCTGCAATGCGGAGTATGAGAAAGTCAAGAGGCCAATAGGAGAGTAGAGGATTTGTTGTGATGACTGGTTTCCAAACGCTTGACCCGATATATCTATACACAGTTTTCTTGTTGAAAGAGAATCTAGCGATGTGATTGTAACTGCAACAGGCTCTGCATCTGATCTTGTTTTAACAAACAAAATTATGGCCATATCAAAGGCATTGAGAATAGAAAATATTATTTTGACATTTATCCGGAATATGTATCATCTCCTCATGCATTTGATTGATGGGCCGCAGAAGTTTGGGCCAAATCAGGCCCATAGCCTAGACCCATATTTTGACCTGTAGCGACCCGACCTCAGACGGTCAAGTCTCTGTGCTTAAGTGTCATCCCTGGATCAGTATGTTGACACACACAGTACTCGAGGATTAATAACAGAGGTAAATCACATGTATAAAGTAACACAAATACTATTACCTCAATCCAAATAGCGGAAGTAACAAGGTTGTGGATTCCCATCAACACCAACGGCAAAGTTGAGTGTAGAAATCATAACCCTAACGTATCACTTACTCGTCGTAAGATCCTGCAACATGAGACGTTGCAGCCACAAAGGGTCAGTACATTGAATGTACTGGCAAATTCACACCATAGAGAAATGATGAACAAAGGCTATCACTACATGCATATATGGCTGGTGGAAAAGCTCTATGGTTACAGTTTTGTGAAAAGCCAAATTTTCCCTACTGCAAAGGAATAAATTTTATTTAACTATCATAGTGGTTGTTAAACATTGAGATGGTTGACAGCATCTCAATCCCAATTAAGTATCATCATTAACCCAACAAGATTAATTAAAGTAACATGATGAGATCAATATGAATATCCAAAGACCAGAGACTCAAGATGTCCATAACCGGGGACACGGCTAACCATGATTAGTTTATACACTCTACAGAGGTTTGTGCACTTTTCCCCACAAGACTCGATCGCCTCCGCTTGATTCTCGCACTACATGATGTTTGAGAAACGGATGATCGAGACATAGTCTTTCAGAAGCATTTACTCTCTACTCCAGGCAGACCGTTACACCTACAATCCCCCTACATCTGCTAGTCCACCTCTTCAAGAGCTCACACAACTTACTCAACTATGCCAGAGCCCATAATGGCGTGTGGCTGCACACGGAAGTTTCTAGCATGAATAATCTTATGATCCCTTTGAGTCTGGGTGGCGGTCCATAGGATGATCACACGGGTACTCCGGGATATCCAAAAATTCAGGCAACACTGGGTTCTCCAGGTGCCTCAATCCACCCAGATGTAAATTAAAGTAGCCACCTTAAGTTGAACCATTAATTAACAATCTCACATCTGTCATGGAAAGCTCTCAAACCCAATCCACGTCTACGAGCATAGCATAGCAGTATAAGCATAATGTAATAGTAACTCCCAAGGTTTGAATGCAGGGCAATAGGTTCCTACCTCATCAACTACTTCCCAATACCCACATGTTATCAATCCTACCCATGCAATGTTTGAGGGTGAAACTAATGCATAAAAACTGGGTATGGAAGGGATATGATCAAAGTGTGAACTTGCCTGCAATGTTGATGAAGATGATTTGCACTCATAACTCTTGATAGTTCTACTCGTCACGCTCCGTTCAATCTATCGTGAGCAAGCAATAGTAACCACACATAAGCAATCACTCAAAAGATCGGGAAGAACGAAGAAGACAGTTCGGAAAACATCAAAACCAAGCAAATAACTCTTGCAACATAAAACAATTTCTAACAGTACCAAAATTATATGAATTTGGCCTTATCAGAAAGTTTAGGTCAAGAGCTTCGATTTGCAAAAAGAATCAACTAAATCGGAGTTACGGAACTCAAGTTATGTTCAACAGAAGTTTGAATATGAATCCGAACAAAATTCAAAATTTGAAAATTTCAAAAAGTTGACGTGGCAGGTTAACTAGATAGGTGAAAACAAGACGAAACTATAGGCGCTGGTTTCATCTAATTTGGATAAACGAGTGAAAAATTATGGTTATTTGAAAAATCAGGGTCAAGCTGTTTTACGGAAGAAAAATAGTTACGGCTAAGGTCTATGTATAAATATGTAGACTAATTGATAATCTAATTATCCTATCATATTAGTCTAGAAATAATAAACTACGGAAGTATAAAAAGAGAAGAAAAAAAGAAGTTACCTTTATAAGGCATAGAAAAGATGACTTTGGAGAGAGGAGACAATTCTCAAAAGTCGCGCCGGAGAGGAGAAAAATATTTTTCTTTAAAGAATCTAGTCAAACCAAAATATTGATTTAACCCGAGTCGGATGATTTTTGGAGGCTCTATAGGTCTATATTTATAGGTGGAAAAGAGGTTTAGGGGTCAAAAGGTAGGTAATGTGGGACTAAACGTAGACGAACAGAAAAGAAACGGGGAGGCGCCTCGCATGGACGGTTCGGCCGGCCGTCCGTAATGCAGTTTTTTTGAGCAATTGAAAAGAAAGAAAAGAAAACTATGGGAAAAAATATGGGGAGGAATAGGGCCTGGCCCATGTAGGAGAGAAGAAAAACAAAATGATGGGGCGCCCGATGCCACTATGCAGCGCACGTGAGCGACAAATAATTACGGGCCGCACGTATAGTTTTATTTTAAATAGAAATAGAAAGGAAAACTGAATAAATAAAAATAAAATAAATTTTTATATAGGCATATAATATATCAAAATTTTCAAAAAAATATTTTCTACGAGGCGAACATTTTTATAGAGTCAAATAAAATCCACACCATTTCAAATAATTCAAAGAGTGCTACTGCCCTACTAAAATCCAATAAAAATCATTTTAAAAATACAAAAATAATTTCAAATTTATTTACCTCCAATTTTCTGATGTAGGGAATCATGTTACCCTATTTTCCATATATTTTATTTTTGGAGAAAATAATTTGAATAAAAATCAAATAACTCCAAATTGAAAATAATTTCAAAAGGATTTTAAATTTGATCCTTTTAAACTTACAACTCATATTTCATATGTTTTGAAGAAGTCATTTTATCTTCTCTCATGAAAATCATTGAGTTGCTTAAAGTTTTCTGAATTGAAAATATTTTCAAATAAAATTCAAATCCTTTCAAATCCCTTTTCATTTATTTAAATGGAAGAAGTCATGTCATCTTCTCTCTAGGGTTTTGTATTTGAAAAGAAGTTGAATTCACGAAGATCATAACTGCAAAATGAAAGTTTGGGAAAGTCCTTTTATTCCCTCTCATTTAACTTTCAAAAGTTTTGAATTTCACTCACTTTCAGTCAATCAATCACAACAACCAAACAATCAATCAAATCTATCTATTTATTCTAACATTCCAAAATTTAGAATTTTGGGATGTTACATGACCAGAGTTTGAATTTTGGACAAGGCCAAAACTGGTCAATACTTTATGCATGGGAGTAGGTTGCGCATGTACCTCATTGTTCTGAAGTAGCCGATCATCCAAAACAGTATGATTTGATCCATGAGAACCAATAGGAATCGTGTTGGCACCAGTTAATGCTTGATTGTTACATGGATCTTCATTCCCAACACTTGCATTGGACGATGTTGGGGCATTTTGTGCCGCTGATAGAATATTAGAGATCCTTTGATATGCTTGTTTGACATAAACTAGTCTGTTACATGGGCCTCTTTTGTATGAAACAGTGGTCCATTCATCGTCTTGCTCCTTGTACCATCTTTTTTCTTCATAAATCCAATTTGGACCACCACCACTCCATAGGTGGAAGTAGCATTTGAACATATTGTAAGCAAATATATTTCAAGCGGATGATGTAAAAACCCAGAGCCTTGGAAAATACCGAGAAGTGGTAGAAATTTCCTCTGATGTGAATCACAATGAGAGAATCATATGCAGCACCAGTGCAAGTCGAAATAGCCAAACTCACATTGAGTGGATCAAGACGAAATGAAAATCTACCAAATGATGCCACCAAGATGAAACCTGTAGAGGGTGAAATGGGTTGACCGTGGTAGAGAAGAGATCACGAACCTTGACTATGAATTGATGTCCAAATGAAAAATCCAGTTGATGAGCAATAAAATGGGGATCATTAAAGGGATTCATTCGAGAGGAATAAGATTCAAAAGGTGGAGATGGGTGGAATCATGGATGCTGCCATGGTCGCCGGTGGAGGTGGTGGGGTGGGTGGGAGAGCCATCTTATTTATTAAATACCCCCTCCGTCCCATAATATAAGAGCGTTTTTGACACTAGTGTAAAAAACACTCTTATATTATGGGACGGAGGGCGTAATTTACAACTATATAATATGAAGGAAATATGCCCTAGAGGCAATAATAAAGTTGTTATTTATATTTCCTTATATCATGATAAATGTTTATTATTCATGCTAGAATTGTATTAACCGGAAACTTAGTACATGTGTGAATACATAGACAAAACAAGAGTGTCCCTAGTATGCCTCTACTAGACTAGCTCGTTAATCAAAGATGGTTAAGTTTCCTAACCATAGACATGTGTTGTCATTTGATGAACGGTATCACATCATTAGATAATGATGTGATGGACAAGACCCATCCGTTAGCTTAGCATTATGATCGTTTTGTTTTATTGCTATTGCTTTCTTCATGACTTATACATATTCCTCTAACTATGATATTATGCAACTCCCGAATACCGGAGGAACACTTTGTGTGCTATCAAAAGTCACAATGTAACTGGGTGATTCTAAAGATGCTCTACAGGTGTCTCCGAAGGTGTTTGTTGAGTTGGCATAGATCACGATTAGGATTTGTCACTCCGTGTATCGGAGAGGTATCTCTGGGCCCTCTCGGTAATGCACATCACTATAAGCCTTGCAAGCAATGTGACTAATGAGTTAGTTATGGGGTGTTGCATTACGGAACGAGTAAATAGACTTGCTGGTAACGAGATCGAACCAGGTATGCTGATACCGACGATCGAATCTTGGGCAAGTAACATACCGATGACAAAGGGAATGACATATGTTGTTATGCGGTTTGACCGATGAAGATCTTCGTAGAATATGTAGGAACCAATATGAGAATCCAGGTTCCGCTATTGGTTATTGATCGGAGATGTGCCTCTGTCATGTCTACATAGTTCTCGAACCCGTAGGGTCCGCACGCTTAACGTTCGATGACGATTTGTATTATGAGTTATGTGTTTTGGTGACCGAAGTTTGTTTGGAGTCTCGGATGAGATCACGTACATGACGAGGAGTCTCAAAATGGTCGAGAGGTAAAGATTGATATATTGGAAGGTTATATACGGACACCAGAATGGTTCTGAAGAGGTTTGGGGATTTATCGGAGTACCAGGAGGCTATCGGAACCCCCTGGGAAAGCTAATGGGCCTTACGGGCCATAGTGGAGAGAGGGAGGAAGGCCACAGGAGGAGGCGCGTGCCTCCCCCTGCCCAATCCGAATTGGACAAGGGAGGGGGGGCTTTCCTTGTCCCTCTCCCCTCTTTCCCCTTTTCCCCTCTCTGTTGGAAGGAAGGGGGGGCGAATCCTACTATGAGTGGAGTCCTAGTAGGACTCCCCCCTTGGCGCGCCCCTCCTGCCTGCCGGCCTCCTCCTCCCCTCCTTTATATACGGGGGCAGGGGCACCCCAAAGAGACAACAGTTATTCTCTTAGCCGTGTGCGGTGCCCCGCTCCACAGTTTACTCCTCCGGTCATAGCGTCGTAGTGCTTAGGCGAAGCCCTGCGCGGATCACAACACCATCACCGTCGCCACGCCGTCGTGCTGATGGAACTCTCCCTCGACCCTCTACTGGATCAAGAGTTTGAGGGACGTTGTCGAGCTGAACGTGTGCTGAACACAGAGGTGCCGTACGTTCGGTACTAGATCGGTTGGATCGTGAAGACGTTCGACTACATCAACCGCGTTAACCTAACGTTTCCGCTTTCGGTCTACGAGGGTATGTGGACACACTCTCCCCCTCTTGTTGCTATGCATCTCCTAGATAGATCTTGCGTGATCGTAGGAATTTTTTTGAAATTGCATGCTACGTTCCCCAACAGTGGTATCAGAGTCAGGTCTATGCGTAGATGATATGCACGAGTAGAACACAATGAGTTGTGGGCAATAGTAGTCATACTGCTTACCACCAACGTCTTATTTTGATTCGACAGTATTGTTGGATGAAGCGGCCTGGACCAACATTACATGACCACGTTCATGAGACCAGTTCTACCGACATGCTTCGCACACAGGTGGCTGGCGGGTGTGTGTTTCTCCAACTTTAGTTGAATCGAATTTGACTACGGCCGGTCCTTGTTGAAGGTTAAAACAGCACACTTGACGAAAAATCGTTGTGGTTTTGATGCGTAGGTAAGAACGGTTCTTGCCAGAAGCCCGTAGCAGCCACGTAAAACTTGCAACAACAAAGTAGAGGACGTCTAACTTGTTTTTGCAGGGCATGTTGTGATGTGATATGGTCAAGACGTGATGAGGTATAAATTGTTGTATGAGATGATCATGTTTTTGTAAAAGTTATCGGCAACTGGCAGGAGCCTTATGGTTGTCGCTTTATTTTATGTAATGCAATCACTATATGATTGCTTTACTTTATCACTAAGCGGTAGCGATAGTCGTGGAAGCAATAGTTGGCGAGACGACAATGACGCTATGATGGAGATCAAGGTGTCAAGCTGGTGACGATGGAGTTCATGACGGTGCTTTGTAGATGGAGATCAAAGGCACAAGATGATGATGGCCACATCATGTCACATATTTTGATTGCATGTGATATTTATCTTTTATGCATCTTATTTTGCTTAGTACGGCGGTAGCATTATAAGATGATCCCTCACTAAATTTCAAGGTATAAGTGTTCTCCCTGAGTATGCACCGTTGCTACAGTTCGTCGTGCCGAGACACCACGTGATGATCGGGTGTGATAAGCTCTATGTTCACATACAACGGGTGTAAGACAGTTTTGCACGTGCAGAATACTCGGGTAAAACTTGACGATCCTAGCATATGCATATATGGCCTCGGAACACTGAGACCGAAAGGTCAAACGTGAATCATATAGTAGATATGATCAACATAGAGATGTTCACCATTGAAAACTACTCCATCTCACGTGATGATCAGACATGGTTTAGTTGATATGGATCACGTGATCATTTAGATGACTAGAGGGATATCTATCTAAGTGGGAGTTCTTAAGTAATATGATTAATTGAACTTAAATTTGTCATGAACTTAGTCCTGATAGTATTTGCATATCTATGTTGTAGATCAATAGCTCGCGTATAGCTCCCCTGTTTTATTTTTGATATGTTCCTAGAGAAAACTATGTTGAAAGATGATAGTAGCGATGATGCGGACTGGGTCCGTGATCTGAGGATTATCCTTATTGCTGCACAGAAGAATTATGTCCTTGATGCACCGCTAGGTGACATACCTATTGCAGGAGCAGATGCAGACATCATGAACGTTTGACAAGCTCGATATAATGACTACTTGACAGTTTAGTGCACCATGCTTTACGGCTTAGAACTGGGACTTAAAAAATGTTTTGAATGCCATGGAGCATATGATATGTTCCAAGATCTGAAAATGATATTTCAGACTCATGCCTGTGTTAAGAGGTATGAGACCTATGACAAGTATTTTGCCTACAAGATGGAGGGGAATAGCTCAGCTAGTGAGCATGTGCTCGGAATGTCTGGGTACTATAGTCACTTGAATCAAGTGGGAGTTAATCTTACAGATAAGATAGTGATTGACAAAGTTCTCTAGTCACTATCACCAAGTTACTAGAACTTTGTGATGAACTATAATATGCAAGGGGTGATGAAAACGATTCCCAAGCTCTTCGCGATGCTGAAATCAGCGAAGGTAGAAATCAAGAAATAGCATCAAGTGTTGATGGTTAACAAGACCACTAGTTTCAAGAAAAAGGGCAAGGGAAAGAAAGGGAACTTCAAGAATGACAAGCAAGTTGTCACTCCCGTGAAGAAGCCCAAAGCTAGACCCAAGCCTGAAACCGAGTGCTTCTACTGCAAAGGAAATGGTCACTGGAAGCGGAACTACCCCAAATACTTGGCAGATAAGAAGGATGGCAAAGTGAACAAAGGTATATTTGATATACATGTTATTGATGTGTACTTTACTAATGTTCATAGTAGCCCCTTGGTATTTGATACCGGTTCAGTTGCAAAGATTTGTAACTCGAAAGAGGAGTTGCAAAATGAACAGATGCTAGTTGAGGGCGAGGTGACGATGAGTGTTGGAAGTGATTCCAAGGTGGATAAGATCACCATCGCACACTCCCTTTACCTTCAGGATTAGTGTTGAACCTAAAAGAAATGTTATTTGGTGTTTGCGTTGAGCATGAATATGATTGGATCATGTTTATTGCAATACGGTTATTCATTTAAGTCAAAGAATAATTGTTATTCTGTTTACATGAATAAAACCTTCTATGGTCATACACCCAAGGTGAATGGTTTACTAAATCTCGATCGTAGTGATACACATATTCATAATATTGATGCCAAAAGATGCAAACTTGATAATGATACTGCAACATACTAGTGGCACTGCCGTTTAGGTCATATTGGTGTAAAGCGCGTGAGGAAACTCCATGCAGATGGACTTTTGGAATCACTTGATTATGTATCATTTGATGCTTGCGAACCATGCTTCATGGGCAAGATGACTAAGACTCCGTTCTCCAGAACAATGGAGCAAGTCACTAACTTATTGGAAATAATACATACCGATGTATGCAGTCCGATGAGTGTTGAGGCCCGCGGCGGGTATCGTTATTTTCTGACCTTCACAGATGATTTGAGCAGATATGGGTATATGTACTTAATGAAACACAAGTCTGAAATATTTGAAAAGTTCAAAGAATTTCAGAGTGAAGTTGAGAATCATCGTAACAAGAAAATAAACTTTCGACGATCTGATCGTGGAGTAGAATATTTGAGTTACCAGTTTGGCCTTCATTTAAAACAATGTGAAATAGTTTCACAACTCACGCCACCTGGAACACCACAGCGTAATGGTGTGTTCGAACGCCGTAACCGTACTTTATTAGATATGGTGCGATCTATGATGTCTCTTACCGATTTACCACTATCATTTTGGGGTTATGCATTAGAGACAGCTGCATTCACGTTAAATAGGGCATCGTCTAAATCCGTTGAGACAACACCGTATGAACTGTGGTTTAGCAAGAAACCTAAGATGTCGTTTCTTAAAGTTTGGGGTTGCGATGCTTATGTGAAAAAAATTCAGCCTGATAAGCTCGAACCCAAATCGGAGAAGTGCGTCTTCATAGGATACCCAAAATAAATTGTTGGGGACACCTTCTATCACAGATCCGAAGGCAAGATCTTCATTGCTAAGAATGGATCCTTTCTAGAGAAGGAGTTTCGCTTGAAAGAAGTGAGGGGGAGGAAAGTAGAACTTGATGAGGTAGTTGTACCTTCTCCCGAACTGGAAAGTGGTTCATCACAGAAATCAGTTCCAGTGATGCCTACACCAATTAGTGAGGAAGTTAATGATGGTGATCATGTAACTTCAGATCAAGTTACTACTGAACCTCGTAGGTCAACCAAAGTACGTTCCGCATTAGAGTGGTACGGTAATCCTATTCTGGAAGTCATGTTACTAGACCATGACGAACCTATGAACTATGAGGAAGCGATGATGAGCCCAGATTCCGCAAAATGGCTTGAGGCCATGAAATCTGAGATGGGATCCATGTATGAGAACAAAGTGTGGACTTTGGTTGACTTGTCCGATGATTGGCAAGCCATAGAGAATAAATGGATCTTCAAGAGGAAGACAGACGCTGATAGTAGTGTTACTATCTACAAAGCTCGAATTGTGGCAAAAGGTTTTCGACAAGTTTAAGGTGTTGACTACGATGAGATTTTCTCACTCGTATCGATGCTTAAAGTCTGTCCGAATCATGTTAGCAATTGCCGCATTTTATGAAATCTGACAAATGGATGTCAAAACTGCATTCCTTAATGGATTTATAAAAGAATAGTTGTATATGATGCAACCAGAAGGTTTTCTCAATCCTAAAGGTGCTACAAAGTGTGCAAGCTCCAGCGATCCATCTATGGACTGGTGCAAGCATCTCGGACTTGGAATATACGCTTTGATGAGTTGATCAAAGCATATAGTTTTATACAGACTTGCGGTGAAGCATGTATTTACAAGAAAGTGAGTGGGAGCACTACAGCCTTTCTGATAAGTATATGCGAATGACATATTTGTTGATCGGAAATGATGTAGAATTTTCTGGAAAGCATAAAGGAGCGTTTGAAAGGATTTTTTCAAAGAAAGACCTCAGTGAAGCTACTTACATATTGGGCATCAAGATCTATAAAGATAGATCATGACGCTTGATAAGACTTTCAATGAGTACATACCTTGATAAGATTTTGAAGGAGTTCAAAATGGATCAGTCGAAGAAGGAGTTCTTGCCTGAGTTGTAAGGTGTGAAGTTGAGTAAGACTAAAAACCCGACCACGGCAGAAAATAGAAAGAGGATGAAAGTCATTTCCTATGCCTCAGTCATAAGTTCTATGAAGTATGTTATGCTGTGTACCAGACCTATTGTGTACCTTGCCATGAGTTTGGCAAGGGGGTACGATAGTAATCTAGGAGTGGATCACTGGACATCGGTCAAAGTTATCCTTAGTTACCTAAGAGGACTAAGGAAATATTTCTCGGTTATGGAGGTGATAAAGAGTTCGTCGTAAAGAGTTACGTCGATGCAAGCTTTTACATCAATTAGCTAGAGTAGCTCCATGCAGAGCATTGTAGACATAGAAAATTTGCAAAATACATACGGATCTGAATATGGCAGACCCATTGACTAAACCTCTCTCACAAGCAAAACATGATCACACCTTAGTACTCTTTGAGTGTTAATCACATGGCGATGTGAACTAGATTACTGACTCTAGTAAACCCTTTGGGTGTTAGTCACATGGCGATGTGAACTATGGGTGTTAATCACATGGTGATGTGAACTATTGGTGTTAAATCACATGACGATGTGAACTAGATTATTGACTCTAGTGGAAGTGGGAGACTGAAGGAAATATGCCCTAGAGACAATAATAAAGTTGTTATTTATATTTCCTTATATCATGATAAATGTTTATTATTCATACTAGAATTGTATTAACCGGAAACTTAGTACACGTGTGAATATATAGACAAAACAAAGTGTCCCTAGTATGCCTCTACTAGACTAGCTCGTTAATCAAAGATGGTTAAGTTTCCTAACCATAGACATGTGTTGTCATTTGATGAACGAGATCACATCATTAGATAATGATGTGATGGACAAGACCCATCCGTTAGCTTAGCATTATGATCGTTTTGTTTTATTGCTATTGCTTTCTTCATGACTTATACATATTCCTCTAACTATGAGATTATGCAACTCCCGTATACCGGAGGAACACTTTGTGTGCTATCAAACGTCACAACGTAACTGGGTGATTATAAAGATGCTCTACAGGTGTCTCCGAAGGTGTTTGTTGAGTTGACATAGATCAAGATTAGGATTTGTCACTCCGTGTATCGGAGAGGTATCTCTGGGCCCTCTCACTAATGCACATCACTATAAGCCTTGCAAGCAATGTGACTAATGAGTTAGTTACAGGATGATGCATTATGGAACGAGTAAAGAGACTTGCCGGTAACGAGATTGAACTAGGTATGATGATACCGACGATCGAATCTCGGGCAAGTAACATACCGATGACAATGGAAATGACGTATGTTGTTAGGCGGTTTGACCGATAAAGATCTTCGTAGAATATGTAGGAACCAATATGAGCATCCAGGTTCCGCTATTGGTTATTGACCGGAGATGTGTCTCGGTCATGTCTACATAGTTCTCGAACCCGTAGGGTCCGCACGCTTAACGTTCAATGACGATTTGTATTATGAGTTATGTGTTTTTGTGACCGAAGTTTTTTCGGAGTCCCGGATGAGATCACGGACGTGACGAGGAGTCTCGAAATGGTCGAGAGGTAAAGATTTATATATTGGAAGGTTATATACGGACATCGGAATGGTTCCAAAGAGGTTCAGGGATTTATCGGAGTACCGGGAGGCTATCGGAATCCCCCAGGAAAGTTAATGGGCCTTATGGGCCATAGTGGAGAGAGGAAGGAAGGCCACAAGAGGAGGCGCGCGCCTCCCCCCGCCCAATCCGAATTGGACGAGGGGGCGCGACCCCCCTTTCCTTCTCCCTCTCCCCTCTTTCCCCTTTCCCCTCTCCGTTGGAAGGAGGGGGGCGAATCCTACTAGGAGTGGATTCCTAGTAGCACTCCCCCCTTGGCGCGCCCGTCCTAGCCGCCAGCCTCCTCCTCCCCTCCTTTATATACGGGGGCGGGGGGCACCCCAAAGACACAACAGTTATTCTCTTAGCCGTGTGCGGTGCCCCCCTCCACAGTTTACTCCTCCGGTCATAGCGTCGTAGTGCTTAGGCGAAGCCCTGCGCGGATCACATCACCATCGCCGTCACCACGCCGTCGTGCTGACGGAACTCTCCCTCGACCCTCTACTGGATCAAGAGTTCGAGGAACGTCATCGAGATGAACGTGTGCTGAACACGGAGGTGCCGTACGTTCGGTACTAGATCGGTTGGATCATGAAGACGTTCGACTACATCAACCGCGTTAACCTAACGCTTCCGCTTTCGGTCTACGAGGGTACGCGGACACACTCTCCCCCTCTCGTTGTTATGCATCTCCTAGATAGATCTTGCGTGATCATAGGATTTTTTTTGAAATTGCATGCTACGTTCCCCAACATAATAGAGAAACACAATAAAGCATATATATTTTCAATTTTAGCTTTCATATTGTTAATCCAATGTTCATGTTCCCTCCAACCAAATGCATTCATATACAATTGCAAAACATTTCCACGAAAACATGTGGGGTATCAACTGGTAGCTTAAAAATAAAAGCTGCGTTAGAGCATCTCCAACATATTATTTAAAAACTGGCGTCCAAAATGGTTTTAGGGCTGGAGAGAGAAAGATTTCAGGCATCAGATTTTTTTTGCTGTAATAGATAATGTAAAATTGGTGCCCCAAAACTTTCAAACATGAACATGATTCATTGCATAAACATTAAAACAACTTCCGTCATATAGGAGCGCCATCGGATTGTACGAGCACGTAGCGAGCTCCAGGGTCTCGAAGGTGACAAGCCACTTATGTGAATCTCACATATTTGTGGAGCTTCGCCATTAGCTACGCACCGGACATTGGCAAAATCACAAAGTTAGCACACCAACAAGTCGTCTGTGTCGCGCATGTCGGTGGCTTGGGAGAAACCCTAGATGTCACTGCCTTCAGCCTCTCCCACCCTTGTGCCTCCCCTCGTCATCGTCGAATGACGCCGGTGGGCTACGCTCGCCCAGCATATGACAAGGCTGGCATCTTCTCTTGCATACCCCCGCGGTGTGTGTGGGCGGGGGTGATCCTTGTTTATGTGGCGCGATGGCAGTACTCTGGCGCCATACCCGTGTGGTGCTGCGTCTACGATGCATTGTGTGGGCTTTGGTGGCGGCACCTGTGTGCGCCATTCTCCTTCCTGGTGGCACCATTGTGGAGATATTCGACTTCTTCCACACTCCAATCAGGTTCTTCTGGTGAAAACCTAATGATAGGTTGTTCGGGCGACACCATTGTTCCTACTATGCTTCCCCTTTAGGGCATCGCCTTGAAGACCATTGATCCATCAACACTTTCAAGGGGTTGTGCGCACACATCACTGCACCCGCCAGGTGCCCGATTGGTAATGTGGGCATGGAGTCGGGGCGGCTGCCACGGACCACAGTGGTGTTGCAACTCATGTGGCAAGGGAAGCTAGATCGCGATATGTCCTTTGTTATCGGTTATCTAGCTAGTCCATTGGTTTGTTCTTGCAATCTCATGTTGCTCATAGTGCAATCAAAGTTGTAATGTCAATGAGCGACACAGCGGCAACGATGTCGCGGAGAGGTGGGTTTGGTGTTTGCAGTCTCAAGTGGCCATGTCAGGACCATTCGGTGCAATGTGTGCCTCTTTCTCATGCGAGGCTTGCCGACACGTTTGGCCGATTGTTTGGTATGGGTCGATAGGGTCTCGTGCGTATTTCATGCTGGGGGCTTCTTAATTGGTTGTGTACACTGAAGTCGGAGAGTCACTTGCTCAGACGAGAAGTGATGACGATGATAATTTGCTGACAACCTCGATGGAATTCATATCTCTCTGGTGTGTGGGTCTTTGTTGAGTGTCATGTTTTGTGGACATGTGGTGCTGGTTTTTGTCTGGTTTTCCACAAATTAACCGAGCAGTTCTCTTCTTGATTGAACCATTAGGGCTCTGATTGTAGAAAACTTGTTTGTAGTGAATATCACCCAAATGTTTGTCATACGAGCATTCAGAGAATACAAGTGGGTACATTCATCCTAGAAATTATTGGCAGACTAGCCGATTTGAGTGAATTTTGTACTTTTAGGAGTATCCCATAGAGGCCTTTTGGTCTTTTGTACTGTCGAGCTGTTCATGATTATTAATCATGCATGCGCAACACCTTAGAGTTTAATTGTATATTGGGGAGCTTTACGTTGCCGTCTTCCACTTCATCGAGTCTCCCCTTGTTTGCATGGATGCTGTCTAAAGTTTAGCCTTTTTAAAATCTATGATATGCCATGTGTCGCCATGGCCATGGTCACTTTGCATCGACTGCAGAGCCGCAGTGACACTGTAACATCCCAAAATTTCAATTTGGAATGTTATACATAGGTCATTCATGCATATCATATTTTGCTGCATTCTCGTTTTGCGATCCTCGAAATCCTAAGCAACTCAAGGACCCACGGAGAGAGTTGGGATTTCCCGATTTTCATATTTAAATTTTATCAAATATTGAAACAAGGATCACTTTGGTTTTAATTTATTTTCTCTTCAAAAATATTTCATATCCAAATATATACGAGAGGAGATAATATGACTTCTCCAACAATAAATGAAATATTGGAGGAAAAATATTAAAATCAAATATTTGATTTTATTCGGATTTTATTGCAATTTTATTTGAATTAGGAAAAAAATACACGCTTTTCAAAATTGCATTATAGGCTCAAATAAATGTTCACTCTGTCTGGCATATTTTTAGAGGATGGGAAAAATTTATTTCGGTATTTTTGGAATCCGTTTAGTATTAGTTTTCTTCGTTTTTCTGCGCGGAATTATTTAAAAAAAAGTGAACCGACACCGGGCCGTATCCGGCTAGGACACCTAGCCCGGCCGGCTTTATAAGCCGAGCCCGCGACCCCGAGGCCCAGCCGCCAGCCCCCGAAACCCTAGCCCCGCAGCCAGCCGCCGCGCCGCCGCCGCGCCGAGCTGCCGCCGCCGCGTCCGCGCCGCCGCCCTGCCGAGCCGCCGCCCCGCCACCGGAGCCGCGCCGCCACCGTCCGCCGTCCCGCCGCCGCCGCCGACCTCGCCGAGGTAGCCGCCACCGCCACGCTGTTCGTCGGCTTTTTGCTCGAAAACCGTTCGTTTTTTTCGAAAACCCTAGATCGGTTCGGTTTTTGTTTTTTTTCGGTTCGGTTAAACAGCGGACGTTCGTCCGTTCGTTCGTTTTAACGAACGCCGATCACGCGTTTTTCACAGACAGCGAACGTTCGTTCGTTAGCCTGTTTGTCAGTTTTTCTTTTTGCAGGGTTTTTCGCGATTATTTCCGATCGCGATTTCTGACCCGATTTTCGTTTTAGTTTATCTTTTCGCTCGTTTATCGGAATCAGGCGATTCAAGCGCCTAGATCTTCGTCTCGAAGCCCTCTTTCTGTTTAACCAACTTGAACAAGATTTTGGTACTGTAAAATTTGACTTTAGTCCAGATTAGTAATCGGATCTTGTTTCTTTCGCAGTTCGAGTTTTGTTTCTCCGTTTGATTTGATTCTTTTTGCAAACCGGAGTTATTAAGTTGAACTTTCTAGTTAGATCTTCTTATTTGAGTTTTATCTGTGCATCTTTGCTTGATTTCTTATGTATGTTATTGTTTGTTTGCGATAGAATTCCCGGAGTGCGAAGCGTGCTACTACGAGTCACTAGGTTTTGCGGATCGTCAGCAAGGCAAGTAACACATTGATCATACCCATTTATTACTCAATTTTTATGCATTAGATACAATCCTCACAATTGCATGAGTAGGATCTCTTAACATGTGGGTTTGGGAAGTAGATGCTGAGGTAGAACCTATTGCCCTGTTTTAATATCAAACCCTTGGGGAGTTACTTCTACGTTATGCTTATTGCCATGTTATGCTCTTAGACGTGGATTGGGGTTTGAGTGTATCCATGGCAGATGTGAGTTGTTAATTAATGGTTCAACTTAAGGTGGCAACTTTAATACACATCTGGGTGGATTGCTAGTTTGGGCACCTGGGGAATCCAGTGTTGTCCTAGGAGATCCCGGGGATATACCGTGTGATCCTCCTACGGTCCGCCACCCAGACTCAAAGGGATCATAAGACTATTCATGCTAGAAACTTCCGTGTGCAACCACAAGCCATTATGGGCCCTGGCATAGTTGAGTATGCTGTGTGACCTTTTTCAGTGGCGGGCTAGCAGATGTAGAGGGAAGTAGGTGTAACTGTCCACCCGGAGTAAAGAGTTAATGCTTCTGAAAGACCATGTCTCGGTCATCCGTTTCTCAAACACCTTGTAGTGCGAGAAATCCAACGGAGGAGATCGAGTCTTGTGGGGAGAAGTGCGCAAACCTCTGCAGAGTGTACAAACTAATCATGGTTAGCCGTGTCCCCGGTTATGGACATCTTGAGTATCTAGTACTTGGATTATCTTATTGTATCTCATCACACTAATTTAATTTGTTGGGTTGATAATTACTTTTAATTGGGATTGAGATGGGGGTACCATTCTCAATATTTCAACTACTATCATAGTTAAATAAAAATTTATTCCTTTGTTGTAGGGAAAAATTGGCTTTTTCGCAAAAACCATATAACCATAGAGCCTCCACCAGGCATATATGCATATAGTGATAGCATTTATCTGTTCATTGCTTTACTGTGTTATTTTGCCAGCATATTCCATGTGCTAACCCGTTTTCGGGCTGCAACGTATTATGTTGCAGACTTTTCAGACGACGAGTAAAGGTGCGATAGGTCGTTGTCACGCACTCAGCTATGCCGTTGGAGTTGATGGACTCACTTTATCTTCCAAGCCTTCCGCTGTTATCGTGTTAGATGGCCTTAAGCCATATTTATTGTAATAAGTTCTTTTTTGAGTCATTCGATGTAATAAGTGTGTGATTGCTACTCTGTTATAAATCCTTCAAGTACTGTGTGTGTCAGCATTACCGATTCAGGGATGACATTGAAGCACAGAGACTTGACCGTTTGAGGTCGGGTCGCTACAGACACCTTCATTTATGCATTTGATGGATGTGCCACATCATTTGGTATTAGTTTGTCAGCACAACATGGTCCTAACTCGCGACATGGTTGTTGACGTCCTGGGAGATGTTGTTTCCCATTTGCTCCAATCAAGCTCCGTATGCTACATATATATGCACCACAGGTGGGGTGGCTCAGCCGGTTGTTGTTGTTGAACTATTGTGGGTTTTCGCAGCCATGTAGTATGTAACACGGAAGTATGGACTGCAATATCATTAGTGCATGAACACATTTCCTCTCGTCCTTCCTATTCATAGTACTGGTCATGGCCATTGAGGGGAGAGAAAACAATTAATGTTTTGAATGTGGTTTCTAATATCAATTACAACGAACGTGTCCAATATCTCAACCGAAGTACGGAGGTCGGAACAAATAAAATAATGATCAATGAAAAAAATGATTTTTTTTTCTCGAATACGCACGAGTGTGTGTATTATATTTATAAAGAAGGGGTGGGTAAAGAACCCAAATCCACAGGTAATGTTATTACATCATGAGCTAAGCTCCCACATCTACTACTCCTCGAGGAGGAGGGGCCTAAGGTTACTACTCACGTCACGCCCACCTAGCTAGCTCTGCAGCAACGCCATTCCAATCTCCCTTTAGTAGGCCCGCCGTAAACCAAGCATTACCTTCTTCCACAATTTGCATGATGAGCCCAGTGAGCGAGGGCGAAGCGCCATCGAAGACGATCGCATTGGGGTGTTTCCACATCTCCCAAAGGACCAGGGTGATGATGACGCGCATGCTCTTTGGCTTGTCCGCGCACCAATCCACCAAAGTTTCGTGACCCTCCGGAGTCCAAGCCGGCTTGCCAATCGTGGTGCAAAGTGTTCTCCAGATCGTCCACGCAAAGACACATGTTAGCTCGATGTGGTCCAAAGTCTCTTCATGTTGGTCGTAGAACGGGCAGGCATCCGGGTGTGGTAGGCCTAGTCGAGCTAAACGATCTGCTGTCCAGCATCTGTTTTTCATTGCAAGCCAAAGGAAGAAGCGACAGCGTAATGCTGCCTTGGATTTCCACGTGAATTGAGCTGTAATAGACACCTCCCGCCCTGCAAACCTTGCCGCATAGGCCGACTTGGCAGAGAACATACCATTGCTTTCCCAGGCCCAAGTTATGGTATCTGGCACTCCCTCTTGCAGATTTGTCTCCTGGATCCGAAGCCACAAGCGCAGGTACTGTCTGAGAGCTTGCAGCCCTAAGTCCGGATTTATATCCGTTGCCCAGATTCCTGTATCGACAGCCTCTTTGAGAGATCTTACTTTCCTTTTGCGCGGGGGAACAGCTGCATATACCAGTGGTGCAAGCTCCTGAAGACAGAATCCCTCTAACCATCGATCCTCCTAGAAAAGAGTCTGGTTCCCATCTCCAACTGTTATCCTGGTCGCGGCATCGCAGAGTGCAATCGAGTCTTTGGGGACCTTGATGTTGAAGGCCTTTGATGATCCACTCGTTGCAGCCAGGGCCAGCGCGCCTGCAAAGCCACGTTCAGCCATGCGAGGTCTGGGATACCTAGACCGCCAGTCCACTTAGGTGTGCATACCGTTGCCCAAGCAACCGAACAGTTTCCACCGTTCGCCTGGCTCTTGCCGCACCACAAAAAACCTCTGATGATCTTATTGATGGCATGAATGGTCTTCTTTCGAAGAGCGAGCGCGAGCATTGCGTGAATTGGAATAGAGCATAGGACCGAGAGGACGAGAGTGAGCCTGCCGCTCTTTGGTAGTGTGGCCGCCTTCCACTTTGGCAGACATTTGGCGATGCGTTCCACCAGGCTGTGTAGCTGTGCAGCAGATGGCTTGCGCAGGCATAACGACAAGCCAAGGTATCGGCATGGGAAAGTCCCGAGCTCACAGCCCAGAGTAGCAGCGGTGAGCGCTTTCTCATCATCAGAGCAGTGGATGGGAATTGCTGTTGTCTTGTTGAAGTTCACTTGAAGGCCAGAGGCTGTCCCAAACAGGCGCAAGATACGCGAGCAAGCTTGAAGATCATTATCCGTCGCCTTGAGGAAAACAATTGCATCGTCGGCGAAGAGGGAAATCCGCTGTCTCAGCCCTTGACTTGCCAGCGGAGTCAAAACTTCCATGTCCACAGCGAGCCTGAACAGATGGTGGAGCGGCTCCATTATGAGGATGAAGAACATTGGTGACAGAGGCCCACCTTGCCATAGACCTTTGCAGTTGAATATTGGAGCTCCGGGAACGCCATTAACCATGATGCGGGTAGAAGAGGTGGCAAGCAGGCCCGCAATCCACTCCAGCCATCTACTGCCAAATCCCAACGCACGGAGGACTTCGAACAGAAAAGGCCACTGCACCGTGTCAAAAGCTTTGGAAATATCCAACTTAAGCATGATTGCAGGTTGCCGTAGCGCGTGTAGCCTTCTCGCAGTGCTCTGGACCAACATGAAATTATCGTGCAGCGCTCTTCCTTTGCCAAAAGCGCTCTGGTGGATTCCCACAAGGTGTGGCAGCTCCTCCGCAAGTTTGCAAGCCAGTGCTTTGTCAAAGATCTTAGCGACTCCATGCATAAGGCTAACTGGTCTATAATGCAAAAGCTCGTTTGCGCCTTCTTTCTTCGGCAAAAGTGTGACCAAAGCTTTGTTGAGTGTTGCCAGACCCCTTGTGTCTCCACTGTAAAACAGTGAGAAAGCCCTCATGATATCTACTTTGATGATGGACTAGCAAGTCGTGTAAAATCTGCCTGTGAAGCCGTCGGGGCCTGGTGCCTTGTCCAAAGGCATGGATTTGATGGTTTGGAGGGTCTCATCTTCAGTGAAGGGCGCTTCGAGCCTACTCAGGTCCCGCGTGGGCAAGTTTAGGGCGTCTAGGTGAAGTCCATGATCGCGTGGCATGCCCGTGCCCAGAAGTCTATCGTAGAATTCATCCACCACCGAAGCAATCTCTTCCTGCCCTGTGATTACTTGGCCATTGTGGCGCGGAGCCATGATCACATTCTTCCTCTGGCGATGGCGTGCGTGCTGATGGAAGAAACGAGTATTGGCGTCCCCATCTGTCAAGTGCAGCAACCGCGACTTCTGACGAGCGATCGTGCGCTGGAGGGAAGATAGACCGAGCAGTTTCCTCTTCAGGGTTCGCCGGAGTTGAAGCTCCGCCTCGCTAAGCATCCGCGATTCCATGGCTATGTCCAAGCGCAGAATGATTTCAAGGGCGATACCGATCTGTAGCCGCACATTGCCTATCCACTTGGAGCTCCAAGCTTGCAATTTGCGTGTCGTGGCGCGGAGTTTGCTGTTTAGTACCAAATAAGGGTTGCCGGTCGACGAGCAAGAATGCCAAGCCTCATGAACTGTCTCCAAGAATCCAGGAGCTTTTGGCCAGAAGGCTTTAGTTTGAACCGCTTCCCGAAGGTGAAATCCGCGTGAAGGTCCAAGAGCAATGGACAGTGATCCAAGACCGAAGATCCCAGCGCCGTGAGGAAGCAGGAGGGGTAAAGGTCCTCCCAAGAATTTGTAGCAAATACATGATCGATCTTCTCCAAAGTTGCATGCGCTCGCTCATTGGACCACGTGTACCTTCTCCCATTGAGGTAAATTTCCTTGAGCTCGAGCCGATTTAGTCTTGCCCGAAAACGAGAGATCATTCTGTGGTTGATCGAGCTGTTGTTTTTATCCTCCGGATTGACCAGCAAATTGAAATCCCAAACTATCAACCACGGCCCTGCTTGCAAATCCCGAGCATCTTCCAGTTCGCGCATGAACTCAATCTTCGCTGCCTCGGGATTGGGGCCATACACGCCCGTAATCCACCATGGTTCCGATCCAGGGGATGAGACGACCGCTGAGATTGTGTTCTCGGTGAGGTGAGGGTTCGAGAGAGTTAGAACGAGGGGGTCCCAAGCTAGAAGAATTCCTCCACATGTGCCCGAAGCTGGCAAGTAGTAAAAACCCTTGAATTTATTTCCCACACATTGCAAAACAATGTCTAAGGTCAGCACCTCCATTTTAGTCTCTTGGAAGCAGATCAAGCTCGGATCCGCTTCCACGACCGTCTGAAAGACAGCCCTACGCCGCGCTGGGTTGTTGAGTCCACGTACATTCCACACTATCATCTTGAGCGGTTGTGAAGCCATGAAAAAGGCCTACATACTCCGCCTCTAGAGGAGAGCCTATGCTCGTCCATCCACTGCCTCCACGTCCCCAAGCATTGGTGCTGCCGGTGATTCCCAACCGAACAAGGCGAGGATGGCCGCGATTTGCCCGTCGGTGAGTAGGTTGTCGGAGAGTCTAATGTAAGCTTGAAGGGCCTCGTCTCCAATTGTGTCACCTTCATGCGCAAGACAAAGCTTGCGGATGATCACTTGTTGTTGTTTTGTTGTTGCCGAACCGCGCCCCGCTCCCTTGGCAAGTCTGACACTACGGCGCGGAGTGGTGAGTAGTGGCTGCCTGCGCTGTCTACCCCGCTTGGGCGGCTGCTGCGCGCGGCACACAGGAACGGGGAGGATGGGGGAGAGAGCGTGCTTGACACGCGTGCAGAAGTTACTCAGCCGCATGCACGCCTCAGTCGGAGTGGCCTGGGCGAGCTGTTGCGCCCCGTCCGCGTGAAGGTCCGCCAAAGCTGAAGAAACCCCTTCCGATAAGCTAACCATGAAAGTGTCCCACGCGTGGGGCCGGATCTGGACCCGGTGGCTCGCGTCGCTGAATAGGGCATATGTAGCCAAGTGGATCAAGGCAGTGGAGTGTGAATCAACCATGCGCGGGTCATTCTTAATGTTGTTTCCCAAATCAATTGCAATTAATGCGAGTAATAATATTTATTTCTGGATATGTGTGGTTTGTGGTTGAGGGGGTGTTTGGTTCAGGGACTTTTTAGTCCCAGAGACTAGAAAAAGTCCCTAGGAACCAAACGGGAGGGACTTGTGAGGTCTAGTAATGTCCTGCTAATGCTGTCAAGGTCGGTAGCTACACCAATGCCGGCTTGAAGAGCGGAGACGAAGTTCGACAAGGTGGTTACTTGGTTGGACATGGCAAGGGCGTTGTATGTGCATCACTTCCTTGCTGAACGCGTAACTCCCGAGATAAAATGGCAACATATCACATGAACTTTCATCCCTTGGTTGAAGGCTATTCTCTTTGGTGGGATGGCAAGAGTGGTAGCCAAGAAATACGACTGAATTTAATAAAATAGACAAATGCCACATCAACTCGACCACATCGATGGAGTGCTACAAAGGCGCGAACACCGCCTTGGCGAGGACGTGCGTCTTCTTCCTGCCGAGACCGAACCCGACGATGTGGTTGACGTACACGTCCCCGTCCTTCACCGTCGCCGACGACCCAATCCGGTGCACCGGCCCGACATACCGTCCCGTGACGCTCGCGGTCTCCCAGTCGTCGGAGCTCTCGACCAGCCTGCTCGGCTTGCCAGCGACGGCCAGCTTCGTCGGCGAGATCAGCTCCAGCCCGTCGCCGCTCTTGAGCGAGCCCCGCACCCTGACGACGCTCACGGCCCCCGTCTTGGGGTCCACCTTGAAGAGGTCGCCGCCGGAGGTGTGGACGACGATGAGGTAGCCGTTGGGGTGGTAGACGATGCCGTTGAGGCCGATGAGGTTGTCCATCGTCCCGGGCCGCTGCCTGAAGGTGGCGTTCTTGAAGACAGAGAGCGGCTCGCCGTCCGGGTTCACCTTCCAGATCTTGTTGCCCAGGATGTCGGTCACGTACACGTTGCCGTCGTCGTCCGAGGCCACGTCGTCGGCGAACGAGGACTCGCCTGCACGCGGATGAAACACAGATCAGTCAATTAGAATTAGGTGGTACCTTAGCCAGAGCTTGATCGAATGATGTAAGAAAGCAAAATTTTCCTACATTAAGCAGGCAAGACGAAACTACTAATGGTTCGTAACAAGGACATCTATCGCTTGGATAAACTAACCAACAGTCAAAACTCAAAACTGATCTTAAAATTATTTTTATTCGAGGATACTGTCCATAATCATGTTTTAGGAAGTTTTTCTACCGCTCGGTGCTTAACCGGCAACACCTTAGCTGAAAGCAGGGAACATGTTCCAGTGCAGTGCGTGGAAGATGCATCGCGGATGGTTTGAGTTGATCAATGCTAACTGCAAGGTTCCCAACAAATCGAGTAATCCAGTGATAGCAGCATCCTAATTCGTACGGCAGGGTCCTACACCTAATAATGTGAAGATGCTATCACCCTTTATGTCTTCTTGTCAGAGAAAAGAAGGGAAGCCACCACAGGATCGACATGGATCATTCGTGGACATAATTAATGGTGCCCATGCCGCAGCCCACTCATCGTTCATTCCCCAATGGAAGGAATGTCCGGCGTCCCATGCGCAACGGTTCTTGACGGCGACGGGGCAGAGCAGGGCCCACCGCTCAGTGGTCCACCTGATCACCCTAATCTTTGTTGTTTTCGCAAAGATGATCCTAATCGGACGGCTAGAAAGCAACAACATTCGCATATGGACGAATGGCGGAGAAGCCATCGATCACGGGTGGAGAGACGCACCTGGTCCGTCGAGCCGGGCGAGGAAGAGGCGGCGCCCCGAGCGAAGATCGTACGCGCCCACGGCGGCGTACCCGAAGCTCGGAGGCCGGTCGGCGTAGGCCACGAGGACCCGCCGCCTGGGCGCGTCCACGACGAGCCCCAGCGCCACCCTCCCGGCCACGTCGGGGTCCGCCACCACGACCCGCTCAGCCAGGGCCTCCTCTTCCCCCGCCCCGACGCGCACCTCGGCCACGCCGGCGCCGAAGAAGGTGGACACCAGGAACCTCCCGCCTTCGGCGTCCCACTTGGCGCACTCGTGGAACCACCCGTCGCCCGCGTAGGCGACGCCGCCGGCGGTGCCCTCCAGGAACGCGACCGCCGCGGCGGCCGCCAGGGCCACGACGGCGAGCGCTGGCGCGCAGAACCCCCACCCGCCGGGCTCTCCTGCCGTCGCGTCAGAGCCGCCGCGACGGCGCCGTCTGCCACCGCACATGGCGAACAAGAAGAGAAGCGGCGTCAAGATCCGGAGGGAAGGCTCTCCTTCTTGTGTTTGCGTGTTCGCACGTTTGACCGATATCACTTGGGGAGCAAAGGGTTTCCCTAGTCCTGATATAATAGAAACTGCGTTTTTGGTGGGGTTTTGGTGGGTGTTTGGCGAGCGGCACAGCGGCGGAATCTTTCGGGTTCTGTCACTACTGGAGCAAGCAACAGTTTAGAATGAGCTGGGGTTGGGGGTCCTGGCCGGAAAGCGTCATGGGGATGCAGACACATAATGCGTGGTGGTTCGGTGTTTCTTCCCGTGGAGTGACAGAAGCAAAAGGAAAACTGCCTCCGGCTCGCTCGTTCGGGCCACGTCGGGGGCGTTGGATTTTCGAAACGGATAAAAACCAGACGTCAGATTTTGAAGGTTTCCCGTAGAACGCTTTAACTGCCGTTGGATTTCAGCACAGATCCTCACGTAAATTTAGCTCCACATCAGCTCCGACGTTGTTTTACAGGAGGTGGAAACCGAACGAAAGTCTTTCTCGTTCCCCTCACGCAGAGCCGCCACTCCCCTTATCCTCCCGCCGCCCCGCGTCCAACCCAAGCTTCGCTTAGCAATTTGCCGACGAGGTGGTGCGGTAGCAAAGCGCGGATCCTGGTCAATTCTCGGCGATGTTTCTTCAAATGTTTGGCACGGGCGGTGCGGCGGCAGAGCATGGTGCGTTTCTGGCGATGTTTCTTCATATGTTTGACAAGAGTGGTGCGGCAGCAGGGCGTGGTGCGTGGATCCGGTCAGTTCCCAGTGATGTTTGGTGTGAATGGAGAGGATCGGCAGGAAGGAGATAGGGGCGATGCGCGGCTCCGGCGGCGCACGAGGAGGCCACTGCGAGGATGGCCACGGGAAGGTGCTCGACGGTCAGGTCGCAACGACGGTGGTGCCGGAGAGGCACCCCCTTCTGTGCCCCTTCCACCGCAAGTATGGCTACGACAGTGGTTGTGGTTACGTGGTTGTGGCGGATACGCTGTGGTGGTGGTCGTCTTCGTGGGGCGGGTGCGGTGGTGCATCTATTGGGAGTAAACCTGATGTCCGTGTGCACGGAAGGTATACATGTCCGAGTAGAATATGAATAGCATACCGTGTAGGATTGATCCCTTGGGCTCGTACGTGTATATAAGTGCACCCAACCCCTGTAATCTGTACAACGAAAAAGAGAGAAATAAAGCAAGGCTCGATACTAGCCTTTGGCCATAAACGGTCAGTTTTCCTGTCGCTAAGTTTACCGTGAGTTCTGCCGAGTTATACGGTCTGAGATCGTATCGATCCCGTTGGCGCTAGTACGTTCCCCCGAGAGAGCCGATCGCAAGTTAAAGCAAGCCCAGGCCTACGTGGTACTGTTCATCAATCAAGCTGATTGTTTGACTGCTTGTCTAGCTAGCTTGCACGTACAGGTTGCTTCGGTGGATTTGGTTTTACAAGTTCAAAAACCAACAATTGGTATCTAGAGCCTCGACGATCTATGATGACGGACAGCGACGCTGAGTCAGTCAAGTCCGGCAACGGCGGTTCCAAGGCGAACAAGAACAGCGACAAGGTGAAAAAGGGCAGCAAGTCAGCAACCAGTGGTGGTGGAACGGGCGGCGCCAACGTACTGGCGCATCGCAACATCCCCATCCAGTACCCGATGCTCACCGACGCCAACTATGGCGTGTGGGCAGTGAAGATGAAGATCATTCTGCGAACCCTCCGAGTGTAGGAGGCCATTACGGACGACGACGTCGGCGAGGAGTGCCACGAAGGTGCCATGGCCGCCATAGCCCAGTCTGTGCCAGATTCCGTGTTGATGACATTGGCGGAGTTCGAGACAACAAGAGAGGCATGGAACACACTCAAAGAGATGAGGATCGGAGAAGATCGCGTCATGAAGGCTCGGGCACAAGTACTGAAGCGCCAATTTCACAAGTTGCAGATGGAGGAAACTGAATCGGTGAACGACTATGCCATGCTTCTGACTATTTTGGAGGGAGAGATCCGCGCGCTTGGTGCAAAACTCGAGGAAGCCGAGATTGTGGAGAAGTTTTTCAGTTCGGTGACTGATAAATTCACGTACTTCATCGGCACGCTCGAGCAGCTTTATGACATCGACGACATGACCATAACGGAGGCGATCGGACGCTTGCGGACATGGGAAGAGAATGCTCGTGGTTATCGGAAAGGCAAAGGAGGAGGTGGTGACCAACTCATGTACTCGCGCGCAGATTGGGAGGCCCCAAGTAGCAAAGGAAGGCGTGACGGTTGTGAAGGCTCAAGCAACGCGAAGCGTGGCGGACAAACCGGAAAAGGCAAAGGAAAAGGCAAGCCACAAAGTCGTGGTAAGGCGGACCGATCTAAAGAGCGGAAGCCACGAAACTTGGATATGTCCGAGGTCAAGTGCTATAACTGCAACGAGATGGGTCACTTTGCGAAGGATTGTCCGGAGCCTAACAAGCGGGAGATCAAGGCAAATTTGGCGAACCAGGAAGACGAACGTCCAGGTCTTCTGATGGCCGAAGTTTGTGATCTTGTCCAAACAGCGGTTGTGAAACCAAACCAGAAGGTGCTACTTCATGAGAAAAAGGTAACACCAAAGTTATCCGGGAGCCAGAACGTGTCGTGGTATCTAGACACAAGTGCGAGTAACCACATGACGGGGCGCAAGGAGAAGTTCCTCGAGCTGGAATATGATGTTCAAGGCTCGGTCAAGTTCGGTGATGGTTCAAATGTGGAGATTTGCGGGCAAGGTTCTGTCCTCTTCGAGGGTCTCACGGGAGAACATCGCATACTCACTGGAGTATACTACATCCCAAGGCTACGCAACAACATCATCTTTGTCGGGAAACTTGATGAGAATGGATGCAAGGTGGATATTGAGAACAGGGTGATGACGATCTTCGACAACCTCCGAAACATGCTAGCCCGTGTTAATCGCACACGGAACAGGCTCTATATCCTCAACCTTGATCAATCTCAACCGGAGTGTTGGCTCACCAAGAGTGATGATGATTCATGGTTATGGCATGCTAGATTTGGACACGTTAACTTCTACGCCTTGAAGAAGATGTTGAAGATGGAGATGGTATCTGGGATGCCGTTTATCGACCATGTTGATCGAGTATGTGACGGGTGCTTGGTTGGAAAACAACACCGCAAGTCGTTCCCTGCTCAGTCTACCTATCGTGCAAGTGATGCACTCGAGCTGCTCCATGGTGATCTATGTGGCCCTATCACCCCAGCAACTCACGGAGGAAAGAAGTACTTCTTCCTTGTGGTAGACGACTACTCGAGATATATGTGGGTCGTTCTCCTATGATCTAAAGATGAGGTGTTTGAAGCGTTCAAGAAGTTGAAGGCGGCAACGGAGATGGAACACAAGCTGAAGGTTCGCGCTCTAAGGATAGATCGCGGCGGAGAATTTACGTCGAACGAGTTCAACGACTATTGCGAGAAGATTGGCATAAAGAAGTTCTTCACAGCACCTTATACGCCGCAGCAGAACGGGGTTGTTGAAAGGCGCAATCGAACCGTTGTTGACATGGCAAGGAGCTTACTCAAGAGCAAGAATCTGCCGGGAACTTTTTGGAGAGAAGCTGTCTCGACGGCGGTCTATCTTCTCAATCGGGCTCCAACGAAGGCAGTGATCGGCAAGACTCCGTATGACGCAATTTACGAACATAAGCCGAATGTGTCTCATCTACGGACGTTCGGGTGCGTGGCCCATGTGAAGACGGCGGAGCCGCATCTCTCAAAGCTTGCCGATCGTAGCACCAAGATGGTGTTCATCGGATACGAGAGGAGTTCCGGTACCAAGGCATAGCACTTCTACGATCCACGAACCAAGCATCTACGGATTTCACGCGACGTCGTGTTTGAAGAAAATCAAGCATGGAATTGGAGCGTAGCAGCCAATGATGCTCCAAACGGTAACATATTCACAGTTGAATTTCCAACTGATGATGATGCAGGGGAAGACATCCAGGTGGTTGGCAAGACGCCCAACCAAGGTGACCACAATGGCAGTGACCACCATGGTGCCGACACCGACGACGACGTGCATGGGTCGCAAGGTGATAGCGACAACGACGCGCACGACACGGGCGGAGATCTCGACAACGAGGCGCATAGTGATGATGACAATCCAGATTGGTCACGATCACGACGACTACGCCGCCGACGAGGATGCCAACGATCCGGCATCTACCACGCTTGAGACTCAACGGTCTTCCTCAAGTGCATTGACGCCGACACAAATTGTGTCGCCCCCTTCGCAAGCCACGACGGATTCTTCCGGGCCTCGTCGCTACAAGACCCTCAAGAAAGTCTACAAGTACGCAAAGCCAGTTACGCTCGAGTACTCCTATTTGTGTTTACTCGGAGTTAAGGAACCCGCGAACTTCGTAGAGGCGAGCAAAAGTTCAAGTTGGATGAACGCCATGGATGAGGAGATGAAGGCGATCGAGAGCAATGGCACGTGGACTTTGGTAACCCGACCTCCAAACCCAAAGGCCATAGGTTTGAAGTGGGTTTACAAGTTAAAGAAGGACACAAAGGGTGCCATTGTGAATTACAAGGCAAGACTCGTTGCAAAGGACTACGTACAACGTCAAGGAGTTGACTATGAGGAGGTGTTTGCACCGGTTGCTCGAATCGAGACGGTGAGAATGCTCCTAGCTTTGGCAGCACAAGAGGATTGGAAGGTTCATCATATGGATGTTAAATCCGCTTTCCTCAACGGTGACCTCACAGAAGAAGTGTACGTGGAACAACCCCTCGGCTACGAGAAGAAAGGAGAAGAAGAGAAAGTTTACAAGCTCAAGAAGGCACTTTACAGGAAGCAAGCGCCAAGAGCTTGGAACTCAATGTTAGACCGAAGTTTGGTCTCGCACAGGTTCAAAGAATGTCCCCTCGATGATCCAAAAGATAGTCTATCAAACACTGAAGAACCGGTGAAGGTTGAAGACGCGACCAAGGAGGAGTGCTGGCATCAAGCTATGGATGAGCTGACGATAGTAAAGTCAGTGATCGAGATACTGCCAGTAATTGCGAAAGCAACGCTGAGGATAACGCCTAGGAGTTGCAGCACTCGCATTTGGGATCCAGGCCGAGAAAGTAAAGACATCATGTTTAGGGGGTGAATATTGGGAGTAAACCTGATGTCCGTGTGCACGGAAGGTATACATGTCCGAGTATAATATGAATAGCATACCGAGTAGGATTGATCCCTTGGGCTCGTATGTGTATATAAGTGCACCCAACCCCTGTAATCTGTACAACGAAAAAGAGAGAAATAAAGCAAGGCTCGATACTAGCCTTTGGCCATAAACGACCAGTTTTCCTGTCGCTAAGTTTATCGTGAGTTCCCGAGTTGTACGATCTGTGATCGTATCGATCCTGTTGGCGCTAGTACCTTCCGCCGAGAGAGACGATCGCAAGTTAAAGCAAGCCCGGGCCTACATGGTACTGTTCATCAATCAAGCTGATTGTTTGATTGCTTGTCTAGCTAGCTTGCATGTACAGGTTGCTCCTGGTTGATTTGTTCTAGCGTTCAAAAGCCAACAGCATTGGCTTCACGTGGCGGCACGGGGAAGGCGTTGCTGCGGGATGCGACGACGCAGGTGCCAGGCACAATGGTGCAGCGTTGACGGACAGAAGCAGGAGCTCTGGCGCCTCTTCCTCGTGCTCGTCTTTTGGTGCCTCGATAGGTTCAAGAAATTGTACCTCTGAGCAAACAAACGCATCTTCATTTTGAATTGCTAGATTGAAAAGGAACCATCATGATTCACCGTGTTCTATTTCTGCTTCCATTTAGTATTCATTTTTGCTGTTGGTCCATGATAGCTTTTGTTAGTAAATAGTTGCCATGGCAGAACTGGTATGAATTTTGATATACTATGGCAAATTGTTTGGTAAATAGTTTTCATGATAGCTTTTGTTTAGTAAATAGTTGCCATGGCAAGTTTCTATTCATTCTTTTACAGATTGTTTTTGCCATGTCAATCCACTATGTTGTCTAATTTGCCATGTATTAGAGATCTTTAATTACATATTTCTAAGATTGCCATGACACATGATCTTTAATTTATACCATTTTTCTACACTTCTCGTGAATTATACATCGTTTAATTTCATATACCATGGCAAATCATTATGAATTAGAGATCATTTGCCATGGCAAATTTACAATCTTTAATACCTACCATCTTTCTTTTTAGTACATATTGCCATGGCAAAAAATTTATACGAATTTGCTGTGAATTTTCATAGACCATGGCAAATTATTATTCATTTTCAGAGATTATTTTGCCATGGCTTTTGTTAGTAAATAGTTTCCATGGCAGAACTGCTATGAATTTTGATATAACATGGCAAATTGTTTAGTAAACAGTCGCCATGATACCCTTTTGTTTAGTAAATAGCCGCCATGGCAAATTGCTATTCATTCTTTTATAGATCATTTTTTGATATGTTAATCCACTATGTTGTCTAAATTTGCCATGTATTAGAGATCTTTAATTACGTATATCTAAAATTGCCATGACAAATGATATTTAATTCATACCATTTTTCTACAGTTCTCATAAATAGACATCGTTTATCTTCATATACCATGGGAAATCTTTATGAATTAAAGATCATTGTCCATTACAAATTATCATCAATTGACATGGCAAATTTACAATCTTTAATACCTATCATCTTTCTTTTTAGTAAATAGTTGCCACGGGAAAAAATGAATTTGCTATGATTTTTCATAGACCATGGCAAATTTTTATTCATTTTCATCGCTTTGCCATGTAAATGTGCCATGCTTTCTAAATTTTCTTGGGGGGGGGGGGGGGGGGGGGGTTGCATGGAAATTTGCATGTGTGTGAGTTGCCCACTCATTTTTTTTTCATTTGATGTAGAGCAATCAAATTTTCTTTTTTGAACTTTACCATTTGAAGATCATGATTATTTTCTGATCTTCCATCAATGATTCATATCATTTGGCAAGTCTCCCATTTTTGCCATGGATAATTTAGTGGTTCATTAAATCTAATGTTCAAATTCATATATACATTGGCGGAATTTTTTTGTAAAGTACACTGGCAAACTCTTTTCACCAAAATGGCATGGCAACTCTTTTTATTTGTATATCATGGCAAACAATTCTTTTCTCTTGCAACATGGCAAAAAAAAAAGAGACCATGGAATTTTAAGTTCATGGAGCATGACATTTGTAGCTTATGTATCATGGCAAATTATATTTCTTTCGCAACAATCACAAAACATTACTTTGTAATGGGAACATGGCAACTTAAGTTCATGGAGCATGGAAAATGTAGTTTATGGGGCTTGTCAAATACAATTCTTCTTGTAACAATAGCAACAAATTACTTTTCTTGATGTGACAATGGCGACTTAATTACACGAAACATGGAAAATATAGTTTATGCGTCATGGCATTTTTTAATATATGAATACATCCATGAATCAGGCTTGATCCATGAAAGTATTCTTACACAAAGCATGTCAATTATAACTCAAATGCCATGGCAAAATTTTGTTCATATTCGTGATATTTTTTACATACATGGAAAATTAGTTAAAATACGATTGGAAATTTTCATTATGAATCTGCCATGGCAAGTTTTTTTTCATAGTTTTCTTTGTACTTTGTTCATTCTAATTTTTTATGTTTTTTTGCCATGTGAACATTCTCATACTCCCTCCGTTCCTAAATATTTATCTTTTTAGACATTTTAAATAGCTACCACATATGGATGTATGTAGACATATTTTAGAGTGTAGATTCACTCATTCTGCTCTGTATGTAGTCACTTGTTGAAATATCTAGAAAGACAAATATTTAGGAACGGAGGGAGTAGATGTTGTTACAATAGTTTTGCCAGATTTTTTTAGAAATGAAATTGTTATAAAACTTATCATGTAAAAAATAATGTCATGGCAAATCTTAATGGTTTGGCCAACTTGAATGAATTTGTTTTAGGAAATTTTCAATTGTATATAAAAATCATGGCATTTTTAGTAAGAAAATGGGTCTAATATAGTCACGTGGCCGAAATACAAATTTCCTGTTGTTGTTTTTTTATGTCTTGGCATTTTATGTCTCACCGATGGAAATTTCCCCTTCTGTACATCATGGGCTGTTTTGTTCCTTTTTTGTTTAGCTATTTTCAAATTGATGTCCAAACACCATTTTGTATGCCTTGTCTACGAAAATTGGGAATTTTTTTGGCACAACTAGAGGTTCGATCGGGGGATGTTAGCGTGGGGGTCTATGTGCTAAGCAGTCGTTCCCCAGATGGAACGTGTTGGTTCGACATGCAGATCGTTCCCTAGGGAATGATTTGTTCTTTATGGGATCTGCCCAGATCGAACGCCGGGTGGATATCTGGATCCTATATTTTCCCTTGTCCTTGTCCATAGATTATCTCGCAACTGATCGCCTAGGATATTTTGCCATTGGACGATTCATTCGCAAGAGGGAGTGCGACCGTTTATAATAGTTCACTAACGGGCAGGCCAGGGCGACCCCTAGTTGCTCAAAGGGCCAAGTAAACTATTTTTTATTTAAGAAATGCCATGAACAGGAAAACATTTTCGTATAAAAAACAGGGAAACCCTAAATTTTGAAATGCCGTACTCTGAATTATGTAAAATGCCATGTTACTTTATAAAAATGGTATTTCTCTATTTTATAAATTTACAATAAGTGTGCGCAAAACAACAAAAGTTTGTGTGATCTCATTATTTTCCCATGCTAAACTTTAAAACTACCATCCCCTAGATAAAAAATGCATGAAAAAACATATTTTCTTATAAAAAACAGAGAAGAGCATAAATTTATAAAAGCCATGTTTTTTTTAATTTCACGCTACTTTATACAACTGTCGTTTATCTAATTTATAAATTTACTATGGTAGTAAAAAATGTTATGCCAATAAAAACAAAATTGTCGTCCTGTTAATAATAAAGTTGTCATCCTCTTGATAATAAAAATGCCATGCCAACAATAATAAAAATGCCATGCTGTCAATAAATAAAAACGCCATCCAGTTAATAATAAATTGTTATCCTCATAATAATAATAAATGTCATGTTAATAATTATTAAAATCCCTTTATCTTAATAATAAAACTGCAACTATAAGAACTTAAAATGCCATGTGAGAAAGTAAAAAGTGCCATGTTTTGGAAGACAAAAAATGCCAAGTTTTAGTGTAAAAAGAAATTGAGATGCTGCCTATAATAAAAATGCACATGGCAAGTTTAGGAAAACTTCCCTTCTAAAAAATAAGGAATCTTTATTCTCTCAAAAATGGGGGGAAAATCTAGATTTTTTGATTTTTCAATGAAAGAATTGAACTTAAAAAACATTAGCTTCAAATACTTAAAAAGAAGTTTAGTGCATGTTTTCACAAAACCTACTTCAACTCGATTGGCAAGGCACGCGCCTCACTCTCTGAGAGGTCTCGAGTTTGAGTTCCCCTTCCCGCACACCTTGCATGATTTTTTTGGAGAAAAAAGTGAGCATTTCGCCAGGAAAATGGTTACAGCGAACGACTTTAGCCGATCTAAGTGACGTTGGCCTTGCACCAAGATTTGTGCGACAACTGGGATGGTGTTCGCTATATAACATTTATCTTGTCGTCGTCGAATAGCAACGGAAGTGCCCTTTTTGAAAGAGGGAAGGTGCTTCCAGGAGGATTTTCTCCGCGAGCATGGTGGTGTCGTTGTTTGGAGTGTGTGGATTTGTGGCTGATGTGGGAGGGCCAGATGCAACGGCGTGGCTAGGCCAACTGCAGCTTCCTGTGGTGCTAGATAAAGTGACTATGCATGGAACCTAATGGTGAAGTTCTACGGGAGACTGATGATGGCGAGCCCGCCAAGAGGGAGCTCGGGCGACCGGAGCTAGAGGCCCCGCCTTTGTCGTTCATGTAGCTGTGAAGGGGTCTGCGTGAGGGTGCCTCTTCTGGCGGGCTCGAGGTCCCCGTGGTCGTGCCGCAACATGTAAGGAAGCGAAACGTCCTTGTGAAGACCCTGTAAGACCCATCCTAGTGCTTTTAAGTTGTCGCTTGATATGTCTCCATCATATCTACTTTTCCAAACTCTTTTGCCCTTGTTTTGGACTCTAATTTGCATGATTTGAATGGAACTAATCCGGACTGACACTGTTTTCAGCAGAATTGCCATGGTGTTATTTTTGTGCAGAAATCAAAGTTCTTGGATTGGCTTGAAAATTTACGGAGAATATTTCTGGAATATATAAAAATACGATTGGAAAAAAATACTAGAGGGGGGCTACAAGCTCTGGAGGCGCGCCTACCCCTCCCCCCAGGGCACGCCTCCCAGGCTTGTGGGTCCCCTAGAGCTCCGGCAACCCTAATTTCAACTCCATATATACCTATTCATGGAGAAAAAAAATCAAAGAGAATGATTTATCGCGTTTTACGATACGGAGTCGCCACCACCTCCTGTTCTTCATCGGGAAGGCTGATCTGGAGTCCGTTCGGGGCTCCGGAGGGTGGAATCCGCCGCCATCATCATCATCAAACTTCCTCCATCATCAATTCCATGATGCTCACCACCCGGAGTGAGTAATTCCTTCGTAGGCTTGCTGGACGGTGATGGGTTGGATGAGATTTATCATGTAATCGAGTTAGTTTTGTTAGGGCTTGATCCCTAGTATCCACTATGTTCTGAGATTGATATTGTTATGACTTTGCTATGCTTAATGCTTGTCACTAGGGCCCGAGTGCCATGATTTTAGATCTGAACCTTTTATGCTTTCATGAATATATGTGTGTTCTTGATCCTATCTTGCGAGTTGTAGACACCTATTACGAGTTATGATCCGCATACCCCAAGGTGACAATAATTGGGATTCTTTCCGGTGATTAACGTAGTTTGAGGAGTTCATGTATTCACTAAGTGCTAATGCTTTGTTCTGGTTCTCTATTAAAAGGAGGCCTTAATATCCCTTAGTTTCCTTATGGACCCCGCTGCCACGGGAGGGTAGGACAAAAGATGTCATGCAAGTTCTTTTTCGTAAGCATGCATGACTATATACGTAATACATGCCTACATTACATTGATGAATTGGAGCTAGTTCTGTGTCGCCCTAGGTTATGACTGCTACATGATGAGTATTATCCAACACAATTATCCATCGCTGATCCGATGCCCTACGAGCTTTTCACGTATTGATCTTCGCTAAGTTACTTTTGCTGTTGCTACTGTTACAATCACAACAAAACTGGTATTGTTACTATTGCCACCGTTACTGTTACTTCCATACTACTTGGCTGTAGATATTAAGTCTTTCAGGTGTGGTTGAACTGACAACTCAACTGCTACTACTCGTGAATATTTTTGGCTTCCCTTGTGTCGAATAAATAAATTTGGTTTGAATACTCTACCCTTGAAAACTGTTGCGATCCCCTATACTTGTGGGCTATCAAGACCTTTTTCTAGCGCCGTTGCCGGGGAGCATAGCTCTATTTGCCAAGTCACTCGGGATTTATATCTGTTTATCACTATAAGGAATCTGAAAGATACTAGAACAAAGATCGTTCCCTCTAGAATGAGGGGAGGTAAGGAACTGTCATCTAGCTCTGCACTTGATTCACCTTCTGTTTTGAGTAAGCTTGCGACACCACCACCTACTATTAATCATGATATGTCAGCAAGTAATTGATGATGCTACTTCTGCTTTAGATGATGCTTATGATGATGCTAGTACTTTGCTTAATAAGACTGTGCCACTGGGTGAATTTCTTGATGAACAACCTGCTAGAGTTAATGATATTGAGAACCCTGAAACTGATGATATTTCTGAAACTGATGAAATTATTGAAACTGAAAACTTTGAAACACCTATTAGACCTAGCACTCCTAGATATGAGTTCCCTGATATACCTGACGGTTATGTTATGGATGGAGAGGTAGCTAGGGATTTTCTTGCTTGTAAGGATAAAGATGATATTAAGAAATTGCTAGTCAAGTTGAAAGAAAAATCTTTGAATGCTAGAATGAAATATGATCCTAAGTTTGCTACTTCACCCATCTTTGTTACTGATAAGGATTATGAATTCTCTATCGATCCTGAGTTCATCACTTTGGTTGAATCTAATCCTTTCCATGGTTATGAATCTGAAACTATTGTGGCACATCTTACTAAACTGAACGATATAGCCACCCTAGTTGCTCATGAGGAAAAAATTCGCTATTACTATATTCTTAAGTTGTTTCCTTTCTCGTTAAAAGGTGATGCTAAGACATGGTATAATTCTCTTGCTCCTAGTTGTGTGCGTAGTTGTAGGATCGAAAGTAGGTCTAGAGGGGGGGTGATTAGACTACTTGACCAAATAAAAATCTAGCCTTTTCCCAATTTTAATTGTGGGCAGATTTTAGCAACTAGCACAAGTCAAGCAATCAACCTACACATGCAATTCTAAGAGTGTGTAAAACATTGCATATGAAGGTAAAGGGAAGGGTTTGGAGAGTGCAAACGCAATGGAGACATGGAGATTTTTAGCGTGGTTCCGATAGGTGGTGCTACCGTACGTCCACGTTGATGGAGACTTCAACCCACAAAGGGTAACGGTTGCGCGAGTCCACGGAGGGCTCCACCCATGAAGGGTCCATGAAGAAGCAACCTTGTATATCCCACCATGGCCATCGCCCACGAAGGACTTGCCTCACTCGGGTAGATCTTCACGAGGTAGGCGATCTCATTGCCCTTACAAACTTCTTGGTTCAACTCCACAATCTTGTCGGAGGCTCCCAAGCGACACCTAACCAATCTAGGAGACACCACTCTCCAAATGGTAATAGATGGTGTGTTAATGATGAACTCCTTGCTCTTGTGCTTCAAATGATAGTCTTCCCAACACTCAACTCTCTCTCATAGATTTGGCAATGGTGGAAGGATGATTTGAGTGGAAAGTGATACGTCTCCATCGTACCTACTTTTCCAAACTCTTTTGCCCTTGTTTTGGACTCTAGCTTGGATGATTTGAACAGAACTAACCTGGACTGACACTGTTTTCAGCAGAATTGCCATGGTGTTATTTTTGTGCAGGATAAAAAGTTCTCGGAATGACCTGAAACTTCACGGAGACTACTTTTGGAATTAATAAAAAATATTGGCCAAAGAATCAAGTGAAGGGGGCCCACTGTCGGTGTCAAAACTGGCAGATCTCGGTTAGGGGGTCCCAAGCTGCGTGTCATGGATCGATGGGTAACAGGAGACAGGGGACACGATGTTTACCCAGGTTCGGGCCCTCTCTATCGAGGTAATACCCTACTTCCTGCTTGATTGATCTTGATGAATATAGGGTTAAAAGAGTTGATCTACCTCGAGATCATATGTTGTGGTCTAAGACCTAAGGGTATGATGAGTAATAATGATCTATCGACAAGCCTGGCCTCGGCTTATATAATGTACCAGAGGCCTAGGATAACAAGAGCCCTAGACGAATACGCCGGTGGAGAGGAGTCCTTGTCTTGATCACCAAGTCTTGTGGAATCTTCCTTGTGTATACATCGGCTGTCCGAACTGGCCCATGAGTGAATGGCCATGGGGGTCTTCGGCCCAATCCAACTGATCGGGAGACGACGTGGTGAGTACCCCCTAGTCTAGGACACCGTCAGTAGCCCGCTGAACCGGTCTTCAAGTTGGGGACGCTCCTCGATTCTTTCGAACTATTCTTCATCTTCGGTCGTCGGTCTTGAAAACTGGTTCAACAAATCATCTCATCTTCGATCTTGAGGATCTCCGAAGTGAATTCAAAGAGTTTACACGTTGGGTATCCGAGGAGCCCCTTTAAGTTCTCGGCCTTTATCAATGCCTTGTTATTTTTATGCCACACCTCAGGTTTGAAGTTCTTCCCGTGCGGCGGTGTCCTCTTGCATCCGAGCTCCAACGCAGAACTGCATTCGAGATATCTTTTGCAGCCGAGCACCAATGCCGGACTATATCCGAGCTCCAACGCCGGGCTGTATCCGAGCTCCAATGCCAGACTATATCCGAGCTCCAATGCCGGACTGTATCCGAGCTCCAACGTTGGACTATATCCGAGGTGTCATAGATCACCTTGGTTCTAAAAGTTTTAGCCGAGCTTAATGCCGGAAATGCCCTCTAAGGAGCCAGCCACTTGCATCCGAGCTATATGCCGAACTGCATCCGAAGTGGCTCAGCACCTCGGTCATGGGCTGATTGTTTGCGGATTTTATTTCCGATGCGTATAAATTTATTTGCTGACGAGATGTATTGCCAGTAGCCCTCAAGGTGTCTGTCGGCCTAAAACCCGAGATGCACCCGAAGGAAAATATGAAACCGCTGATCCTAGTAGCTTCTGAGACTCAGGTCGTAAAATCGGCCCGAGGATCAACTCCTAGCTCGGCAGCATACATAGGAATAGAAACACAGTGTAATATATTAGTGGTAATAGTGATCGGTGGACGGGCCCCTGAGAGAGGGTCGTGAGAAGTCGCCGTGATATATCAGCTTGATGCCGGATAAGTTCCATATGGTACTTATTGTCGTCCGAAGACGCGCTTGTCCATAGTTCGGTTATGCCGAACACTGAGCACTTTGAATTTTCTGCATTGAATAGGCAATGCAGTAGCCCCCGATCCACTGGTCGGGTGGCAACACCAGATCAGGGGATCAATGTGCCCCTTTAATATTTATAAATAATGAGCGCAAAGCCCAGTAGCCCCCGAGCCTTAATGTGGGCACGGGTGGCCGAATTAAGGATCGATATCCGTTTGACAGAAAAAATTTGTTGTGTTTAACACAAACTTCTCAAAAAGAGAATAAGATCTCTTAAAGGAGCTTAGAGCTGGTCGAAATCCGAGCTCGCCAAGGTAGGCCCCAAGGGGTTTAAAAGATGGGTTTGCAGTAAATGGATTTTACTCGCAATTTTTATGTGTAATGATTCTATGTATCCAAGTACTTTACATCATTAATGCTTGAATCCGCATTGTACAAAACTTTGTTGACCGACCATCGGCTTCAACCTCCTCGGCCAGTAGCTGGGGAGTGTTTGTCCTACTTTATAAAGCCTTTACAAGGGCAAAGGTTTACGACAAACAAGGCAATCCGGCCAAATGGTTTTATAAACAAAGGTATGCGAAGAGATATGCTATATTGCTATTAAATGTAAAAAACATATTCCAAAGAAAATAGTCCCGCTATCGGTTCCTTTCTTTGGGTTTTCATGCTGATCATGATCATGAAACCTCACATCCGATCATTGTGGGAGGAAAATATTGAGGATTTAGTTTGGGGAAAGTTCCCGAACTATGTGGTCTATAACGAACCTAAATTTTCACTTCCGTCATTGCCGACCAATTGTATCCTTTAAGATCGCTAGCTTTCGGCTTCACTCAGTCTGAGGTACTAACTCGGATGACTCGGTAGTAACAGTCACAGAGGTGCTCCCGTTACCGCCTAGCCGAACAATCGAGAACGTAGGGGTAAGCACAGGAGCCAGGCAACCCAGCTTGGCCGAAATCTAAAGTCAAATTGATGCATATTTATGACTTTATAACGATGATTACGGAAGGCGCCCCTTGTATATTAAATACAAATGCCGATGATATGTTTATTTTGACTCTGTTGCGACCGTTTATCAGTTGAAAGTGGCCCATCGTCGGCTTCCACCCCCTTGTAGATGCTACACATGGTGTTTCCGAAATAACAAACAACCCTTAGTCGACGTCTCGGTGCCCGAAGGCGGTTGTGTTAGCGGAAACAAGGCAATTAGATATGCGGGCTTTATAACTTTCACTTAGTCATAGGAGCTTAAAGTTGGGAGGCCAGCTACTAGCCCCTGGTTAGTGTTCGGCGACAGCCGAGGTCAAGCCGTAAACACTTCGGCCAATGTTATGAACGGCCCATCATTTAACACAGTCGTCGGATCACTAACCAGTTTACGCTTATTGTGACAGTCAGTTTTCGGCTTTCTCCACTGAGGTGCTTAACCATGCGAGCTGGAAGCACAATCGCAATGGTTCTCCCTTTGCACACCTAGCCGAACAAAGCGGAATGTAGGAGGCAAGCCCAGGAACCGTGCAACCCAACTATTTACCAAAGACACAATTCGAAACCGATGCATATATAGCAATATCCGAGAATATTTTTGCAAAATATCTAAAGGTGTCTGGCGTTGCACTACGAGACTTATGCTAGCAACACACAAATAGTTTAAAAGTGCCATAGGCTCGAAAAGCCAAAAACTTATGCAAAAGCTTGACATCCGGACTAAACCGAGATTTTGGTGCTAATCCGGAAATTGGTCTTTTTTTAAAAAAAATTGTGCTTCTGTCATGCTTTAACATGACACATCCTATCTCAAGACTTCAAGCGGGTCAGCCTACGGCTTCAAGCTCCTTATCCCGAAGGCGGAGTGCTTCTCCGAGTACAGTTTAGCTAACTAAACTCGAGCGGCTTTAGAGAGAAGCTAGGCTATCCGGCTATTGACCATACACTCGAGTCGAAAAAGGAGTGGTAGAAAAAGACTGTGCAACAACTAACAAAAACTGCTCATACTAATTTAAGAGCCCCCAAGTGACTTGGGTAAAAGAATTTAATGTATAATGATTGTATATACTGAAGTACTTATATCATATATGTGTTCACCTGAACTTTAAACGCGTCTTAACCGGCCGTCAGCTTCTCCCTCTTCGGTCAAGGGCCGAAAAGTGTTATGTACTCCACCTGTCGAGAATATCGACGGTGTTTCCGATAACCAGGCAATCAGGCCATAAAGCTGTAACAGACAAAGCGCGCTCAGGGAACTTATGCTATATTATTGACGAATTGTAAGAAGCATTTTCGAAGAAAATAGTACCCCCACCAATACCTTTCTTTGGTTGCTCATTGTTACTATGAGACTTGTGCAATAGATTTTTTGTACTCATGAGTTCCGTTGTGTGCCGACCATGATTGAAAACAATAAGAGCGCTAGCTTTCGGCTTCACCCAGCCTGAGGTCCAAGCTCGGATGACCCGATCGTGACAATCGCAGAGGTGCTCCCTTTACTCCCTAGTCGAACAATCGGGAACGTAGGGGTAAACACAAGAGCAAGGCAACCCAGCTTGTAGAACACTTAAGTCAACATGGTGCATATTGTGGCGTAATACACGAACAAGGAACGAAGCCATACAAGTATAATCATATGCAAGAGGAAAGGCTTCATAAAGGAAGCCCCCAAGTGAATGGGGTATTTGAATTTGTGTGTCACAAACAAAGTTTTGACAAGGAAGTTTTTCACAAACAACTTTTTGCCAAAAAAGTATAATGCTTGGTCGAACCAAACAAAACTTAAAACTGAAAGTCTTGAGCATGAAAGCAACTTAGCTGGTTAATGTGTTCGGCATTGATGACGCGGTCCGAGCTTGATGCAGGACAAGGTTCCATCCCCCAAGCCGGTCCCGAGGTGGCGGAGCGAAGAGCTCGGCACTCCGAAGTGGTGACATAGCACGGCCAATGCAGGCCAGCAAAGTGACGCCGAAGCCTCCGGCATGGGCTAATGAAGTGTTGACGAAGCCCCCCGTCCAGCCGAGGTGACGTGGTATGTCAGTACGCCGAGGTGACAACACTGCCCGACCCGAATCATTTACCTGTGCACAAAAAATAGTGCAACCGGAGATGATAGTAATAGTAATAAATTAAAAAATTGTTGCATAATAAATAATTTATGCAAAGTGAGTAATAAAAAAAATGGCCTGTGCGCCGAACACTCGATGAGGCAGAGCTCTCTCGGCGATGCCAAAGTCCCCGAGGCAACCGAACACGTCGGTATGGCAACACGACCATCAAGGTGATCACGCGAGCCGATTTATGCTGATTGGGATGACGGCGTCGGCTTGCCGAAGAGACCATGTGACACAGTCGAAGTCCATTACCTGCACATGTAAAATAGTGCAGGCCAACAATAATAACATAAATATATAAAGGTCCTCGCGTAATTAATTTACGCAAAATAATTTATTTAAAGATATGTGGCCTGGTGCCGAAGTCAATGTCGATGCAGGGCGTCGGCGTGATGCGGTAAAGGCGTGGCAAAGCCTGAATGCACAGGTCGGTCCAAGTTGCAGATGCGGCATTCGCCGAACTATGTACGAAAACTGGCCGAACCACCACGCGACCGTTGTTAATGAGGCCACCATTTGATAGACCTGTGTACAGATGATGGAACAAAACAGAGTAATAATTCCTTGGAAAAATAAACCCAAACAAGCAAAAATTGCTAGGATTAATAGCACCTGGTTTATTTTATGTAGCAGTCCGAAGAAAAGTGACTCCCAAAATTTGGACTCGATCCGCACAACAATTGCCTGATGGGCGGTGAAGCGACGGCATGGCGATGCTGGTAAAGGTTGGCTCGCCGAGGCAAAGCCCCCTGTCCAGCTATCGTGATGAAGCTGGTCGGCCGATGACCCCGAAGTCTCCGGAGTAGGTTGATGAAGGAATGGCGAAGCCCCCGGTCCAGACGAGGTGACGGAGCAGGTCAGTAAGGAGACGTTGCAGCTGCCAGGTCAGCCAAGGTGTTGAAGTTGTTCGGCGTGATGGACATCGGCTCGAAGAAGCAATGGTGCGGCCATGCTGATGCAGGTCAAAACTCGTGACGTGGTCAGTGCCGGCTTGATGAAGTGACCGTGCGGCGATGCCGATGTGCCCGCTCCGTGTAATCCGTGGGGCGGCGAGGCTGGTGATGATTTATCCTTCGCGATGCCAAACTCTTGTTCGGCTTGCCGAGATGATGATCCAAAGAGGTTGAGCTCGGCACAACAAAGCGACGACATGTCTAGCGCAGGTCGGCAGCAGTGGAGCAACATCGTCGGGCTGGTTTGACACCAGCGCGATGGTGAAGATCATATTGGAAAAGACTTTAAAATTAGCGGAATGTGTTTGGGAACAAAACACAATACCCAGAAGAAAATTTCTTCAAAAAGGTTGTCCAATGTCACGTTCGTAAAGAAACATGAATTCGGGTCAGATCCGTATTCGCGCAGAAAACAGATCCGAAAATTGGTCCACTCATCGGAAGGTTCCCGGAGTTTGAACCGTCGGATCGAGCTGAAATTTTAAGGGGTGGTAGATATGGGAATTCCGCAGCAGATGAACGGTTGGATCTTCCAAAGGACCTCCGAGCTGGGCTCTGGAGACCACGCCCTAAACTCATCCAGATTCCCGTCCAGATTTTTCAGGGCTCGGGTATATCGTAGATTGCCAGAGATTCCTCCATCGGAACTCAACGAAATTTCCCAGGGTTGTTGTAGACTCAATTCCGCACAATTCCATAGAAAATCAATCGTTAAAATGACACTCGGGGAGGCAGTTGTGGCGGATACTAGTTCGCTGTCCGGAAAAACAGCACGGTCGCCCGAGGACAATGTTGACGTTGAGCCCCCGAGCTCCGAAGATGATTCCTCCATGATCATGATAGAAATCGGAATTGATGTTGATGAAGGCCCTCGTCCAAACATGACGATCGGAGGTAGGGCGCAGTCCTCGGTCAAGCCAAGGTGACCAGTCGAGCCGGCGACGAAGATGCCGATGTCGCAGTTGATCTACAGTTGAGCCATTGATCCTTTGACGATCACACAGCGGAACTCCCAATGAAAGCACCATTGTCGGTGACAAAACCGGCAGATCTCGGGTAGGGGGTCCCAAGCTGCATGTCATGGGTCGATGGGTAACAGGAGACAGGGGACACGATGTTTACCCTGGTTCAGACCCTCTGTATTGAGGTAATACCCTACTTCCTGCTTGATTGATCTTGATGAATATAGGGTTACAAGAGTTGATCTACCTCGAGATCATATGTTGTGGTCTATGACCTAAGGGTATGATGAGTAATGTCATAATGATCTATCGACTAGCCTGGCCTCGGCTTATATAATGTACCACATGCCTAGGATAACAAGAGTCCTAGACGAATACGCCGGTGGAGAGGAGTCCTTGTCTTGATCACCAAGTCTTGTGGAATCTTCCTTGTGTATACATCGGCTGTCCGAACTGGCCCATGAGTGAATGGCCATGGGGGTCCTCGGCCCAATCCAACTGATCGGGAGACGACGTGGTGAGTACCCCCTAGTCTAGGACACCGTCACCCACACCCTGGTCACAAGGGTGGGGGGTGCCCCACCCGACCTTGTGCCCCCCTGGATCTCCACCGACCTTAACTCCAACTCCATATATTCTCTTTCGCGGAGAAAAAAACAGAGAGAAGGATTCATCGCGTTTTACGATATGGAGCCGCCGCCAAGCCCTGTTCTTCCTCGGGAGGGCAGACCTGGAGTCCATTCGGGGCTCCGGAGAGGGGAATCCGTCGCCATCGTCATCATCAACAATCCTCCATCACCAATTTCATGATGCTCACCGCCCTGTGTGAGTAATTCCATCATAGGCTTGCTGGACCATGATGGGTTGGATGAGATTTACCATGTAATCGAGTTAGTTTTGTTAGGGTTTGATCCCTAGTATCCACTATGTTCTATGATTGATGTTGCTATGACTTTGCTATGCTTAATGCTTGTCACTAGGGCCCGAGTGCCATGATTTCAGATGTGAACCTATTATGTTTTCATGAATATATTTGTGTTCTTGATCCTATCTTGCAAGTCAATTGTCACCTACTACGTGTTATGATCCGGCAACCCCGAAGTGACAATAGTCGGGACCACTCCCGGCGATGACCGTAGTTTGAGGAGCTCATGTATTCACTATGTGTTAATGCTTTGTTCCGGTTCTCTATTAAAAGGAGGCCTTAATATCCCTTAGTTTCCAATAGGACCCTGCTGCCACGGGAGGGTAGGACAAAAGATGTCATGCAAGTTCTTTTCCATAATCACGTATGACTATATTCGGAATACATGCCTACATTATATTGATGAATTGGAGCTAGTTCTATGTCACCCTATGTTATAACCGTTGCATGATGAATGCCATCCGACATAATTATCCATCATTGATCCATTGCCTAATGGCTTTTCACATATTGATCTTTGCTAAGTTCCTTTTCCGCTGCCACTGTTATGATTGCTACGAAACTGCTACTGTTACTTTTGCCACCGTTACCGCTACTTCCATACTACTTTGCTACTAAATACTTTGCTGCAGATATTAAGTCTTTCAGGTGTGGTTGAATTGACAACTCAGCTGCTAATACTTGATAATATTCTTTGGCTCCCCTTGTGTCGAATCAATAAATTTGGGTTGAATACTCTACCCTCGAAAACTGTTGCGATCCCCTATACTTATGGGTTATCAAGACATTTTGCTGGCGCCGTTGCCGGTGAGCATAGCTCTATTCTTAAGTCACTTGGGATTTATATCTGTTTATCACTATGAGGAATTTGAAAGATCAAAGAACTAAGTTTTTTCCCTCAACTACGAGGGGAGGTAAGGAACTGCCATCTAGCTCTGCACTTGATTCTCCTTCTGTTTTTAGTAAACTTGCGACACCTACACCTGCTATTGATTCTGATATGTCGCATGTTATTGATGATGCCACTTCTGCTACGCATGATGCTTATGACGAAACTACTTCTCTACTTCATAGTACTGTGCCACTAGGTGAATTTCTTGATGAACAACTTGCTAGGGTTAGAGAGAATGAAATTACTGAAACTGATGATATTATTGAAAATTATGTTTATGATTCTCCCCTAGATATGAATTGCCTGTTGTACCTGAGGTTTATGTCATGGATGAAGAAACTGCTAGAGACTTCTTTGCTTGCAATGATAGAGAGGATCTGAAGAAATTGTTAGCTAAGCTGAAACAAAAATCCTTGAATGCTAGAATGAAATATGATCCCGCTTTTGCTACTTCACCTATCTTTGTTACTGATAAGGATTATGAATTCTCTGTCGATCCTGAGTTAATTACTTTGGTTGAATTTGATCCTTTTCATGGCTATGAATTTGAAGTTGTTGGGGCACATCTTACTAAATTGAATGATATAGCCACCCTATTTGCTCATGAGGAAAAAATTTGCTATTACTATATCCTCAAATTGTTTCCTTTTTCGTTAAAGGGTGATGCTAAGATATGGTTTATTTCTCTTGCTCCTGGTTGTGTGCGTAGTCCCCAGGATATGATTTATTACTTATCTGCAAAATATTTCCCCGCTCATAAGAAACAAGCTGCTTTAAGGGAAATATTTAATTTTGTGCAAATTGAAGAAGACAGTCTCCCACAAGCTTGGGGAGGCTTCTCCAATTACTTAATCATCCTCTCAAGAAAAATGAAATACTTGATATCTTTTATAATGGACTAACCGATGCTTCTAGAGACCACCTGGATAGTTGTGCTGGTTGTGTTTTCAGGGAAAGAACTGTTGAGCAAGCTGAATTGCTATTGAATAATATATTGAGTAATGAAAATATTTGGATACTTCATGAACCAACTCCGAAGCCAACTCCGAAGAAAAGGGGTATTCTATTTCTCAGTCCTGAAGATATGCAAGAGGCAAAGAAATCTATGAAAGAAAAAGGTATTAAAGCTGAAGATGTTAAAAATTTACCACCTATTCACTACCGCAGGTTGCTGCTAACGCGACACTACGATCAGAGACCCTTTGAAGAAACTATGTGCGATGCAATAATCACAAACGGTGGTGTAAATGAACCGTCAAAAAATGGGCAAAACGTTTGCGATGCTGGATGCATCAAACACGACTCTGATTTTAATTGCGTGTGCGATGCAGGCCATAGAGTTCAGTTCAATGAACTGTTTGCGATGAGGCGGAGCAAAAGAAACGGGCAGCCAGATGAAGGCATGTGCTATATACAACATACTGTTCACTCGGATGAATGGTTTGTGATGAGGAGTGAGGGAGTCCTGGACTGAGGGGTCCTCGGGCGTCCGGCCTGTTGGCCATGGGCCGGACTGATGGGCTGTGAAGATACGAAGACCGAAGACTACACCCGTGTCCGGATGGGACTCTCCTTGGCGTGGAAGGCAAGCTTGGCGACTGAATATGTAGATTCCTTTCTTTGTAACCGACCTTGTGTAACCCTAGATCCTCCCGGTGTCTATATAAACCGGAGGACTTAGTCCGGAGGGAGATATATGCATTACCATAGTCATACAGGCTAGACTTCTAGGGTTTAGCCATTACGATCTCGTGGTAGATCAACTCTTGTAATACTCATATTCATCAAGATCAATCAAGCAGGAAGTAGGGTATTACCTCCATAGAGAGGGCCCGAACCTGGGCAAACATCGTGTCCCCTGTCTCCTGTTACCATCGACCTTACATGCACAGTTCGGGACCCCCTACTCGAGATCCGTCGGTTTTGACACCGACATTGGTGCTTTCATTGAGAGTTCCACTGTGCCATCGATGACAGGATCGATGACTCGCCTTCTCCTTAAGGATAATATCACCGCCGGAGGAGGACTGGCCCCAGGCCAAACTCTCCGGCTGGGCGGCTTTACTATGATTGCCCGTTCGGCCGTTAAGCCAATGATGACCTCTCGGGCATCGAAAATCCCCTTCGTATCTACTCCAAACACTCCAAGCAGATGGATCCGGCGGAGTTCTTGTCTTTAAACAAGCTCCTTGATCGCATCGCCGCCCTGGGAATCGCTATAGATTACGATCGGATCGGGCTTAAACCCGACCAAAGAGAAATCAAATCTCCACTGGTCACGCACCAGATAGCGGTAGTCGAGGAGCAAGACGGCGACTCTTCCCCTATACTGAAGACGGACTATGTCCGGATTGCCGACCCTACAGAGCCGGATACCCACCAGCAAAAGGAGGTGACCAGCCTTCCGAACATAGAATCGGACGGCAGGCATAAGCAACCAGAAGATACTCTGGAGCCCGGGCTGTTAAGTCTGGAAAACCTTCAGACTCCGGATCATCGACCGGGTCAGGGTCCGGATCCAATTCCACCCACCCACCCAGAGATAAGCGCTCTCATGAGCACACAACAGCAGTCTCAGGAAATGGTCCACCACTTATGGGCCAGATTCCTCCTTGTCAAGGACAAGGTTAAAGATTGCCGCGATGAGGATGCGATATTAGCGTTCTGCAACAATTGCACGAACAAAGGAATCCTCAACGCCATTAATCACCGCCACATACTACACTTCGCTGACTTGGCAACTATCGTACAGAAGTACAGCGCAATGGAAAGCGCCTGGAAAGATCAGGCAGCTTGTTGGGAGCCATCGGTCCCAACTCAACCACTGGTCCAGGCGAAAAGGGCGCATCCCCGTGACATGCCCAGTCCAATAGCCAAGAAATATAAACCCATTACGCGGTGCGGAACCGTTCTGGAGGGATGGCTCAATGGCCCATGCAAAATACACACAACACCGGAGACCATACCAACCCACAGCCTTAGAGCATGTTGGATACTCCGGCAGGTAGCCAAGAGCGGCAAGGACATCCTTACCAAAAACACCCCAGAGCAACACCCTCCAGAAGACGACGACCCCAGAGTTTTGACGGTCTTCGAGACATTCGCTTCAAACAATAAGCGCAAAAGGGCATTTCGCGGCCTCGCCGAAGTCTGTCAAATCGCCGCAGTAAACCCTTGGAACGACACGGCTATAACCTTTAATGCCGGTGACGAACCAAAATATAGGACAGTCCGAGCACCAGCCGCATTAGTCCTCAGTCCCATCATGGACGGCTTTCGACTCACCAAGGTCCTCATGGACGGCGGCAGCAGACTAAACCTCATCTATGAGGATACACTCCACAAAATGGAAATAGACAGGAGCCGCATCAAGCAAAGCAACACGACCTTCCGAGGAATCATTCCCAATCGGGAGGCGCGGTGTGCGGGAAAAATCAAACTTGACGTGGTGTTCGGCACGCCGGAAAATTATCGGTCCCAAGAAATAACCTTCCAAGTGGCTCCTTTCAGCAGTGGATACCACGCCCTGTTGGGGCGAGATGCTTTTACATGCTTCCAAGCTATACCTCATTACGGGTACATGAAGCTCAGAATGCCCGAACCAAATGGTATAATCACTCTTGTCAGTGATCCGGACATAGCACTCCGCGCCGAAAACAAAACCGCATCCCTGGCCCTTGAGGCATTATCTGAAGCCCTCGCGGCCGAAGAATTAACCGCACTGCGCTCCACGGTGGATAGGGATGATGTGATCTTAGACAAACGATCCAAATCCACCTCCTTCAAACCGGCAGAAGAAATAGTCAAATTCCAGGTCCACCCAACGGACCCCAAGAAGACAGCATCTATTGGGGCACAATTAGACCCAATGGTCAACGCCGCGCTACGGGATTTCCTTCGTGAGAACTAGGATATATTCACCTGGCACCCTTCTGACATGCCCGGAATCCCACGTGAACTGGCCGAACATAGCCTCAATATATTAAAGGGATACAAACCAGTCAAACAAGCACTGCGGCGCTTTTCTGAACCCAAACGCCAAGCTATGGGGGAGGAGTTGGCCAAGCTAATTGAGGCCAGATTCATTAGAGAAATAAAACATCCGGACTGACTGGCAAACTTGGTGATGGTACCTAAGAAGGACAAATCCTGGCGCCTCTTTGTCGATTTTAAAGACCTCAATAAGGCTTGCCCTAAGGATCCCTTCCCCCTCCCCCGCATCGATCAAATCATTGATGCCACCGCAGGACATGACTCACTATGTTTCCTTGGTGCATATTCCGGATACCATCAAATCAAAATGAAGGAGTCCGATCAAGCTGCAACAGCATTTATTACCCCGTATGGGCCATTCTGCTTCAACACCATGCCCTTCGGGCTCAAGAACGCCGGCGCCACATACCAACGCATGATTCAAACATGCCTGGAGAAAGAGATCGGCAAGATAGTTGAAGCCTATGTGGACGACATCGTCACCAAAACTAGGCACGTCAAAACACTAAAAGACCATTTACGTCTCACATTCGATAACCTCCGCGCGTATGACATTAAGCTCCATCCGGAAAAGTGTGTTTTCGGCGTCCCCGCTGGAAAACTGCTGGGCTTCATCGTTTCCAATAGAGGAATTGAAGCAAATCCAACCAAAATTCGAGCTTTGTCTCAATTGGCCACGCCAACGGACCTCAAACAAGTCCAAAAACTCGCGGGTTGCGTGGCAGCTCTAAGCCGCTTTATCTCCAGATTGGGAGAAAAGGCACTGCCACTCTACCGCCTTTTACAGCAAACCGATCACTTTGAGTGGACGGATGCGGCAACACCCAGACTGGAGGAAATAAAAACCCTTCTAGCGAGCAACCCAATCCTGGCCGCGCCAAACGTCGGCGAACCCATGTTATTATACATATCAGCAACACATCAGGTGGTCAGTGTCGTGCTTGTCGTTGAACGAGAACAGGACGGACACAAATTCCCGCTTCAGAAGCCAGTATACTACGTATCCACTGTTCTTACACCATGCAAATCCCGGTACCCCCATTATCAAAAGATAGCATACGCGGTCTTTATGGCATCTCGAAAGCTACGACACTACTTCCAGGAGTGTTCGATCACGGTGGCTTCCGAAGTACCACTCAACGACATAATAAACAACCGCGATGCCATGGGTCGGGTTGCCAAATGGGCCATTGAGCTCCTTCCATTTGATATTACATACAAACCACGTCGAGCTATTAAATCCCAAGTATTGGCTGACTTCGTCGCCAAATGGACAGAGGCCGAACTCCCTAAAGAGTACGACACATATTCCAATTGGGTTATGTATTTCGACGGCTCCAAAATGTTGGCAGGGCTAGGAGCGGGCGTCGTTTTAACGTCCCCTACTGGAGACGTCGTTCAGTACGTACTCCAAATACTATCAGACTCCAACAACGCAGCCGAATACGAGGCCTTATTGCATGGTCTCTGGATGCCTGTCTCCATGGGCATACAATGCCTGGAGGTGCGCGGGGACTCAAACCTGGCAATATCTCAAATAAATGGAGACTTCGACGCCAAAGATCCGAAGATGGCAGCTTATCGTAATGCCGTCATAAAAATGTCGGCTCGGTTCGAGGGGCTCGAGTTCCATCATGTGGCTCGAGAAAGTAATCAAGCGGCGGACGTTCTTGCTCGTATCGGCGCCAAGCGCGACCCCGTCCCACCTAATATCTTTCTGGAAAGGCTTTTTAAGCCATCCGTGGTGTGGCAGGGTGAAAACGACAACACTAGTCCGGATCCGAACACAACCCTAGATTCCAAACACAGCGATATCATCGGAGGCTCAGCCACCGAAATAACACCGTCGGCGCATCTCATCATGGCAGTCATTGCCCCATGGACTGAACCCTTTCTGGCCTACCTTAACAGGAAGGAACTTCCTGAGGATTAGAATGAGGCCCGTCGCATTGTCCGGTGTTCGAAGGCCTACAAGGTTCACGACGGAGAGCTCTATAAGAAAAGTGCTACCGGAGTCCTTCAAAGATGTATCTCCAAGGAGGAGGGGCGGCAGCTCCTGGCTGAGATTCATGCCGGTCTCGGTGGGCACCATGCTGCAGCTCGGGCCCTTGTTGGCAAGGCCTTCCGTACAGGGTTCTATTGGCCGACGGCCCGAGCGGATGCACATGACCTTGTCCAACGTTGCGTTGGATGCCAACTCTTTGCCAACCAAAGCCATATGCCCCCCACCGCCCTACAAACAATCCCCATCACTTGGCCGGCGGTCTGGGGACTGGATATGGTTGGACCCCTTAAAGGAGGAAGCCATAAGAAAAAATATCTGCTGGTCATGGTGGATAAATTCACCAAGTGGATAGAGGCCAAACCAGTTAAAATGGCCGAGTCCGGGCCAGTAATAGACTTTATATCCGGCGTCATACACTGTTATGGTGTTCCACATAGCATCATCACTGATGACGGCTCCAACTTCACGGCCGATGAAGTGAAAACCTGGTGCGCTAATATGGGCATCAAGCTTGATTACGCCTTTGTCTATCATCCACAGACAAACGGTCAAGTCAAAAGAGCCAATGGTCTTATTATGAGCGGCATTAAGCCTAGACTAGTGCGGTCTTTGAAAGAATCAGACAAGCACTGGGTTGAGGAGCTCGACTCCGTACTCTGGGGGCTGCCGACCACGCCCAATCGCACTACCGGATACACACCTGTCTTCATGGTGTACGGCGCAGAGGCAGTGCTACCCTTCGACATTATTCATGACTCACCTCGAGTGCGCATGTACGAAGAGAGAGAGGCCGAGCTCGATCGGCTGGACAACTTAGATGCCCTGGAGGAGGAGCGCAACGTCGCAAAAGCCCATTCCGCATTTTATCAACAGCAGACTCGCAGGTATCAAAGCAGAGAAGTGCGGGCCAAAACTTATAACGTCGGCTTACTCGTTCTACGCCTGCCGGAGAAGAAAAAGGACAAACTCAAGCCCAAGTGGGATGATCCCTTCATCATTGACAAAGTTCTCACTGGAGGAGCGTACCGCCTGCGTGATGCATCAGACAATCGCCTCGAGCCGAACCCCTGGAACGCGGCCAGACTCTGAAGATTCTATGCCTAAAAGCGCCGCACTCTTTGTTCATCTCCTTCTCCCTGCTATTTCCATAACACCTTTTTTTCTTTTTTCTCTCTCTTTTCATTTTTTCTCTTCAGCCTTACAGCTTGTGTGCGGTTAGATCGTGCACGCCTGACGCACACATCTTTAGAAATGTACGTCCATTATACCTGGCGGCTTCTTGATCAGAAGCTTGCTATCTTTTCCCCGAGCATCAAGCTTGTTACATATGCGCCTTTTTCCATATGTACCTCTTCTTCACCATTATATGCATCGATATGACTTAAGTTTTGGCCAAGCTGGGTTGCCTGGCTCCTGTGCTTATGCCCTACGTTCCCGTTAGTTCGGCTAGGGCATAAAGGGAGCACCTCTGCGATTGTTACTGCCGGGTCATCCGGATGTGTACCTCAGACTGGGTGAAGCCGAAAGCTAGCGTTCTTAAGGGAATATTTGGTCGGTGGATTGAAGATGGTTTTTTGCATTTACTACATTGTGAACCCCCAGAAGTTAAAACATACTGCAATTATTCAATCACAGTCCGGACATGCGCATTAATGCATGCGCACCCAGGGAAAGGAACCCTTAACGGAACTATTCTCTCTGGAAGATGTTTCTTACAATCTTAATGTAATATAACATAACTAGCCGGATACTTGTCTGTTCAAGCAACTATGACCCCTACGCCTGGTTTCCATGCATACCCGGTCTACTCGGCCGTTCTGGTATTCGAAAACACTCTGCACCTTCGGGTCGAGAGGTTGAAGCGAAAAGGTCCGCCATGACAATCGTTTTACAATTCAGCTAGAGTTACATATGCAAAGGAAAGTCCATAGTCACTTGGACTCAAAAACTTCCTCCTCTATGCCGTCCAGCAGGCTATCTAACTTACAATCCTGTTGAGAATACTTGGCGGCTACTTCTACTTGGTTATATACTAAACTAACGGGAATTTCTTCCCCATTTGACCCTAGCGGTCCGACCCGGGCCATGTGATTTGGATCCAGCCTGGTGTACTGCGTTTTCAGCATGGCCCAGGCCTCTCGCGCACCCTCTCGGCAGGCCGATATCTTCCATAGTCGAATACGCCGCCGCGCTCCCTTGAACAGCTCTACAAGCTCCTCCATACTCCCTCGAGGGGAGGCGGATTGCCATAAGGCCTTGGCTACACTATTGCCTGCCGAGCTTGCTTGTGCAATTGCGACAGCCCTTGCAAAAGATCACTTAATGATCCGGACACCTCCTCTTTGGGACGGCCGTCAGCATACCTGCAATCATAGCTATATCAGCTACTTTTACCTCCAAACTTTTATGAGGTAAATTCGGCCACGTACTGAATATGCCGCCTCGCAGCTTTTTGTTCTCCTTCACGGAGTCGGCTAGCTGCGTTCGCACATCTTTCAGTTCTTCGCCCATTTTGGTGTTTGAATCTTGGAGTTTGTTTTTCTCCTCTCTGACTCGGATCAGAAAGTGCTCGCCTGCGGCGCGTTGTCTCTTCGCCTTTTTTTCGCTCGTCAGAGCGGCCTTCAATTCCTCTTCCAGTTGGTCCGATGACCCTGTTATGAGACAAGCAGCAGTTTCAATACAGCTAGCGTATAATTTTTTGTTTCTCGATGGTGGGAAATATTACCAGAGGACGCTTTCTTGAACTTTTCTAGTTCGTTGGTAGCAGCAGTTAGCTGTGTCCGGCACTACTCCAGCTCTTGGGCTAGCAGGTCGTTCTTCTCCATAAGAACCTGGTTACACAGCAATCCTTAAAACATTTGTCCCAACTGCTTCAAGTCTCAGGGGCTACTGGCACATGATTATCAAATACGGACAATGTAAACTTACTTGCACATCTTTCAAATGTTGCTCGGTGGCTCTGTTAAGCCCATCTCGAGCAGCTCGGATGTATGCATCAGCCGAGGTGAAGGCACCGGACGCCTCTTCTGAGAAGCGGGGATTTCGTAAAATGGCCCTCCAGCGCGGGTGATTCATGGCACTCTCCACTTCTGAATTGGTGACAGACATATTTTCCGAACCCTCGGCAGAAGGACAGTCCGGCGCCACTCCCATATCGGGCCCCGTCTCTTCGGCTGGAACTGAATCTTTGCTGTTAGGAGTACGACTGGCCGGGTCCCCGGACACAGTCCGTCGAACCTTTTTCCTGATACAAAATGAACATAGGAGTCATAGTTGGACGCGACTGCTAAAAAGAGCATAGTTGCGAACCCATACCTCTTCAAGGAAGTCCCGACCGTATCTCTGTTTGCCTTCCTCTTTGAAGGCCTGCCCGGCGCGGGAGCCGCTCTCTCTGGAGATGCCCCTGGGGCAGCAAGACGCGCCAAACGCCTCCCCTTCTGAGCACAGGGTGGCGCGGTGAGTGAGGAGGAATGAGAAAACCCTCTCGGACAAAGTGTCTCCTAATTACTTACCTGAGAAGCAAGGAGAAGACCGGGATAGTCGGCGATGATGGCCACCTCTGTGCCGTCATAGCTCGTTTGATAAAACGTCCCATTCTCGAGCACCACAAATATATCCGGATCCTCTTCGAATCCAGGGTCAAGGTCCCGATTGTGGCCCTCGGGCTGCGGGGCAGGGCTGTGAAGCCCCTCGGAAATCTTTCGCCAGTGCTGTTATAAATGGACGGGTTAATATTCAGCGAACGAAGCTCAGGGAGCGGAATGAGTAGAGCAGAAGAGTTGGGGGCTTACGTAGCTAGGAGGACTGTACATGGAATATCCTTCTCTGTGCGTGATGCGTAGGAACTCCTCTTCCTCACCATTGAATAGTTCGGCCAATATTTTGGCTAGGGCGGCAGGTGTGTCCGGACCTTTCCTGCCGCAGCGGGAAGCGTCATCTTCCCCATTACAGTTCCACATGGGGAGTCCTCTGTATTGGAGTGGCTGGACCCCCCGCACTATGGAGGTCGCCATCACTTCAACTATCGTATATCCGGATTGGGCAAGCGTCCTGATCTTGCTTAGGAGTTGGCGGACTTCCGCACTATCTTCCTCCTCGAGGCTCCGAGGGCGCCAGCTGTGGCGTTTCTTCAGAGGAACACATGTAAACTCGGGGAGACCTCTCCGGACTGGATCCAGAAGTACGACGTTATCAATGTAGAACCATTCAGAGGCCCACTCTTCGGAAGCTTTCTTCGGTGTGCCGGATAGGTATCCGGTCTCAGCAATGCGCCATATTTCGGCCCCGCCCACTTCAAATATCGATCCCTCGTGGTTGCGCGGGACAAGACAAAACAACCTTCTCCACAGTTCAAAATGGGCCTGACAACCCAGGAATAGTTCGCATAAAGCGACATAACCCGCAATGTGCGGGATGGAGGCTAGGGTAAAATTGTGCAGCTGGAGGCCATAATACTCTAGGAGCCCTCGGAGGAAGGGGTGAATTGGAAATCCCACGCCCCTCAGCAGATAGGGGAGAGGCACACTCGTTCCCCCACAGATGGATTGGGGAAATCCTCCGCCTGGGTTTTGCCATTGAAAGAAGCCAACCCTGCTCGAACAGGGACCAGATCCGCAGGGGGGAGAAATCCCTGTGTTTGCAACTTCGTTGATTGACTGTGGGACACAGAGCACCTCTCCCACTCGCCTTTCTCCAGGTCGGGACGGGAGGAGGAGCAGGGAATGCTAGCCATGTTGGAATGGTCTCGCCTGGCAATCTCTGTGGATTTTCTCCGCGTGGTGCCGAATGGATCTGAGACCCAATCTCTTTAAATAGATGCTCTTTCTAGCATGGCCGGGGTGTTATTTGCAAAACATGCCCTGACCGTCCGCATTTGCTCGACACGTGGAAGCTGAAGTCATCGATGCACAGAAGCCGAGGGGTGCGACATTAAATTACAAGCCGAATACGTTACGTGGAAGCCGTCGGAGGAGGAACCCGCCTTGCAATGCCGAAGACAATCCACACACCGAACACCTCGTCATTGAAGCCTGGTTTGGGGGCTACTGAGGGAGTCCTGGACTGAGGGGTCCTCGGGCGTCCGGCCTGTTGGCCATGGGCCGGACTGATGGGCTGTGAAGATACGAAGACCGAAGACTACACCCGTGTCCGGATGGGACTCTCCTTGGCATGGAAGGCAAGCTTGGCGACCGAATATGTAGATTCCTTTCTTTGTAACCGACCTTGTGTAACCCTAGATCCTCCCGGTGTCTATATAAACCGGAGGACTTAGTCCAGAGGGAGATATATTCATTACCATAGTCATACAGGCTAGACATCTAGGGTTTGGACATTACGATCTCGTGGTAGATCAACTCTTGTAATACTCATATTCATCAAGATCAATCAAGCAGGAAGTAGGGTATTACCTCCATAGAGAGGGCCCGAACCTGGGTAAACATCATGTCCCCTGTCTCCTGTTACCATCGACCTTAGACACACAGTTTGGGACCCCCTACTCGAGATCCGTCGGTTTTGACACCGACATTGGTGCTTTCATTGAGAGTTCCACTGTGCCGTCGATGACAGGATCAATGACTCGCCTTCTCCTTAAGGACAATATCACTCGCCTTCTCCTTAAGGACGACATGAAAGTCTCTTTTGAACAGGCTACCGGCATCATCCGGCAACTAAAAGAGAGCAATGCGAAGCTCCTGGCCGAGCGCGACCTGCTGAGGGCGAAGATCGTCAGAAATGCGGAGCAGCAGGAGGAGACCACTGCCTTGTTGAAGAGGACCAGCGTCATCGTCGAGAAACTTATGGACGAGAATGCCATGCTGCGCATCGAGCATAGAAGGCTGGTGGAGGAATCCGTGGATGCTCTCAAGCAGCATCTTGAGGACAATAAAGAGCTCATCGCCGCTCGCCGCAGAGACTAGTTGCCGCATGTGGCTTTTTTAAATTATGTTCCTAAATATATAAGACAATTATTATCCACTGTCATCGTCCTTATATTCATCATGCTTGCTATAGGTCGTAGTCGATGCTATATAGGTCCATCGGATCTTACATCAAGATCCGTGCAAAACTTACTTTTCATATTTTCATTTTTCTCTCTTAAATCTCAGTCTAGTGAGACATATAGCCACGCCGTAGAATAGGGGCTCGGGCGCCATTAATGGAGACATTGGGAGGGAGGTGCGCAGCGGGTAGAGGTCAAAGGGCTCTCCTCCCGATGAGCACGTGCAGGGATCTAATCGCACGCCTCCCGTACTCAAATAGCTACCCCGCACGGCACCTCCTAGCCAATAAAAAAAGGGGACGCGTGGCGGCATGTAATTGGTAAGTAGAATGCCCACGGTTTCAATAATACTTGTGTTTCCGATTTGTAACATGACATCACTTGTTCCAAAATGACTTTGTTGATGGTTAATGTGTGCGCCTTCGCAAATCGGACAGAAAAATTACCACAACATGTTGGTGCCATGTCATGACACCATGTCAAGTTTCATGATTTTTAGGCATGTTTTGGATTTAGAGGAATTAAAAAACCAAGTTTCTCAATCTTTCCGGCCGAGCCACGGCGCCTAGATGTTTGAATTTCATTCTCATTTCTTGCATGGGACCTAGAAATTCACCCAAGGACACACATGTGATTTTTCAACCAACTTTGGTGCACTGGAGGATGTGCTTGTAGTCAAATTTGAATTATGCACATTAAATGCCCATAAAATCAATTAATGTATAAAAAAGGCCAAACGAACCCGGAGTAATTCCAAAATTTAGCACGATACTTCTATTTGGTCTAATCTGCCTGTGTAATAAATTTAAGGCGGGAGAAGACAGTGTACGTATGTCGTTTCGCACACGGAGGTGACACGTTCCATCTCGGAACCACGAGCCTTCTTGAGAGAAGCTCCAGCTTGCAAGAAGCTTACACCAAAGCTTGTCCCAATTCGGCCAAAAAAGGTACCGCAGCATGTTGGTGCCATGTCATGACACCATGCCAAGTTTCATGATTTTCAGGCGTGTTTTGGATTTACAGGAATTAAAAAACCAAGTTTCTCAATCTTTTCGGTCGAGCCACGACGCACGGATGTTTGAATTTCATTCCCATTTCTTGCATGTGACCTAGAAATTCACCCAAGGACACACATGTGACTTTTCAACAAACTTTGGTGCACTGGAGCATGTGCTTGTAGTTCAAATTTGAAATATGCACATTAAATGCCCTGAAACTCAACTAATGTATAAAAAGGGCCAAACGAACCCGGAATAATTCCAAAATTTAGCACGATACTTCTATTTGGTCTAATCTGCATATGTAAAAAGATTATGGCGGGAGAAGGAAGTGTACGTATGTCTTTTTGCACACGGAGGTGACACGTTCCCTCTCGGAACCACAAGCCTTCTTGAGGGAAGCTCCAGTTTGCAAGAAGCTTATACCAAAGCTTGTCCCAATTCGGCCCAAAAATTTACCGCAGCATGTTGGTGCCATGTGATGACACCATGCCAAGTTTCATGATTTTCAGGCGTGTTTTGGATTTACATGAATTAAAAAACCAAGTTTCTTAATCTTTACAGCCGAGCCACGACACCCAGATGTTTGAATTTCAATCCCATTTCTTGCATGGGACCTATAAATTCACCCAAAGACACACATGTGATTTTTCAACAAACTTTTGTGCACTGGAGCATGTGCATGTAGTTCAAATTTGAATTATGCACATTAAATGCCCAGAAACTCACATAAAAAGGCCAAACGAACCCGGAATAATTCCAAATTTAAACACGACACTCATGTACTAGTTGCATGTTCACTGTACGTAAATGTTCTAGCAATTCAAACACCATCTTTTCCCGCCGTAACACCATTTTATCTTTCAAAACATAATGAAAAAATCAGGTATACCACAAACAGTTTACTAGAAAGAATCGTGTGGGATGCGATATAAAATATCTTGGCGCACCGTCTTGTTTGGCTTACGCAGGAAGCTTCATCGTCTACAGTCCACCGCTCCCGCTTGAACCACACTTGTGCGCGAGTTTCTCGCGACACCGAGCGAATTTTTTTTGCCACCACGGAAATATCTATCTCCCCGCCCCCTCCCTCCCACCAAAAGCCACATTTTCACTGTTCCTCCTTGCTTTCCAAGTGCAAACCTTCACTGCTGCTTACTGGCAGCTCAGCCTCCTCGCCGTCGACCCTTCTTCTTGCAGCGGCGCCTCCTCGCCGGCTACCCTTCTTCTTGCAGCGCCGCCTCCTCGCTGGTGACCCTTCTTCTTGCAGCGCTGCCTCCTCGCCGGCGACCCTTCTTCTTGTTGCGCGACCTCCTCGCCGCCGACCCTTCTTCTTGTTGCATGACCCTCGATATGGTCAGGTAATCCACACCCCACCCACACCATCCTCCTCCTTTCCCGTCCCACATGCCCCAACCGACGGCGCTACACCTTCCGCCGAAATCACTGTCCCCCTCCTCCAATTAAGCGCCGCCCACAACCATTTTGCATGCAGTATAACGTGGAGCTCAATAGCATGCGGCCGCACGTGCGCCTGAGGTCGCTATGGCTGCCATGCGTGCCGACCGCCATATCTTGGAGGAGCACCTCGTCTTCGAGGCCACCATCGACACCACCACGCGGTTGTCTACTTTAAATACAGTTCGTGTTGTTTTCTCGAGGCCACCGCCAGTGCCTTCTAGTGATTTGCCCTCTGTAATGTTAATATGCAATCTGATGTTCAGTTAATAGTTTGGTCCTCTGAAATGTAATGTTCAGTTAACACTTTGGTCCAACAATTACTACATTTCGTAGTACTATTCTCAAGCATTCTTTGTTTTGTTAACTGTCTTATCTTCTAGTACATGTTTCTATTCTGCAATGTCGTGCTCAGTTAACTATTTTGGTTCATTGGACTGCTGTCCATTTAACTGTTTGGTTCAGTTCTGCAATTTGATTTTCATTTGCTATGGGTACAATTTTGTATTGTTATGCATGTGAAATAAATCAAATTTGGCTGTACTCAATACATATTCTACTGATAGTATGGCAACTCTCAGTTAACCTGATCAAGATCTTCCTTATGCGTGTTGCAGGGAAACAATGGGAGACACCGCGGTTTACCATCGAGGTTTGTTCAAGCATGGTCCTTTGGCTAATAGACATTATTGTGCAGTTGCAGGAATCATTCTAATATTTAGGTTTCTTACAATTTGGTCTTGCACATGTAGGTCCTGCTGTCAGAGGCTTAGACCCACTGTTCGACTCATTTCGCATATGGGGAAATGAGATGTCCATGAATATCAGTCAAGTCAAGAAACTCAGAAAGATTGTTAGGATGAAGAAACTTGCGACGAATAACAGCAAGATCTTTGTTTGCACAATGAAGAAGACATCAGTCAACTATAGGATGGCACTAACTCTTTTACCTTGTTTTCACCCCTTGCTGCTGTCATACATATATGAAATATCTGTTGTGTTTTATAAGAAATATCAATTTGATTAGTACATGGATTATCAATAATAGGCTAATTACCCTGCTTATTAGGGTTTTCTATTGCAGACGGTTACTCAGACAGCACCGTGGGTGATGAACTCAAACAACCCGCACGGTTTCTAGAAAGTAGGCGTGTTCGATCAACTAACAATCACACACGGCTTCCGGCGGAGAACTGTTTGCGTTAGGCCACCTTGCACAAATGTTTAAACACAAAAAACTGTGTGTGATATACATACGAACGGAAATAGTTTTCTGGGATTCACCGTGTGGGATGTACATACGAACGGAAACAATTGGGTTTCGATGCCCCGCCAGATCGCACACGAGCTCATTTTGCCCCAGCCTGTGAGCCAGGAGGGCATATCCCCGACGGTTTCTGGGTCCTATGGGAAGGACCCCCTATCGCCCACACTCACTTGGCGACGGTTCCAAACGTCGTCGCGGAAAGGGGTTAAAAACCATTTTTATAGCACGTTGTTGTACCAGTGATTGAAGAAATACATGGTCTTGATAACCCAACACAGGTAGTAGAATAAACTCTCTCCGTAGATTTTATGAAGGTGATATTCCTCATAATAAGTCTGCTAGTCAATGCTTGAATGAGTTTGATAATTTTATTGTTTATCAAGAAAACTTCAATGCTTATGTTAGTAGACAATTGAAATGTAATGCTTACATGCTTGATCACTTGGGTGATTATATGAGTAGAACTATTAATGATCTTAAGCTTATTAGTAAACATGCTTCCATGGTTACAACTCAAGTAGAACAAGTACTTAAGGCTCAAGATGATTTTCTTAATGAGTTGAATAGTAAAAACAATGATAATGCTGTTAGGGTTATGATTAGAGGTGGTAAAATGACAGGAACCTTTGTATCTTGAGGGCCATCCCAAAAGAGTTGAGCAAGATTCTCAAAGAATTAATACTGAGGCACCTAGTCCTAGTAATAACAAGAAAAAGAAAACTAATAGGACTTTGCATGCTAGTGAACCAGCTGTAGACACACCTGAGAATCCCAATGATATTTCTATTTCTGATGCCGAGACACAATCTGGTGATGAACATGAACCTAGTGATGATGTTAATGATGATGTTCATGTTGATGCTCAACCTAGTAATGATAATGATGTAGAGATTACACCTGCTGTTGATATTGATAATCCACAATCAAAGAATCAACATTATGATAAGAGAGACTTCATTGCGAGGAAACATGGTAAAGAAAGAGAACCATAGGTTCAGAAACCCATGCCCTTTCCTCCTAAGCCATCCAAGAAAAAGGATGATGAGGATTTTGAGCGCTTTGCTGAAATGATTAGACCTATCTTTTTGCGTATGCATTTGACTGATATGCTTAAAATGCCTCCTTATGCAAAGTATATGAAGATATTGTTACTAATAAAAGAAAGATACCGGAAGCTGAAATTTCCACCATGCTTGCTAATTATTCTTTTAAGCGTGGAATACCAAAGAAACTGGAGATCCAGGAGTACCAACTATACCATGCTCCATTAAAAGAAACTATGTTAAAACTGCTTTATGTGATCTTGGAGCCGGTGTTAGTGTTATGGCTTTCTCTTTGTATAGTAGACTCGAATTGAATAAGTTGACACCTACTGAAATTTATTTGCAAATGGCTGATAAATCAACTGCTATACCCATCTGTATTTGTGAGGATGTGCCTGTTGTGGTTGCAAACGTTGCTATCTTAACGGGCTTTGTCATTCTTGATATTCCTGAGGACGACAGTGTGTCGATCGTTCTTGGTAGACCCTTTTTGAATACAGCAGGGGCTGTTATTAATTGCAACAAAGGCAATGTCACTTTTCATGTTAATGGTAATGAGCATACGGTACACTTTCCGATGAAACAACCTCAAGTTCATAGTATCAATTCTATTGAAAAAATTCAACTATTACTATTGGAGGTTTTAGAATTCCCTCTTCCTACTGTCAAAAAGAAATATGATATTCTTATTGTTGGGACATGCATATCCCCGTTGAGGTAACCTAGTGTTATTTGAAAGTTCCCCAGTTTCATGCCATTCGGAAGAAGTTTGTTAATAAGACTTGATCAACCTTGTAAATGGATTCCTTTTGACGGGCATGAGATGGATGAATTTACAAAGCACAACTCTCTGTACCCATCTTTTACTTTCTCTTATTTAGATTAAATAAAGAAAAAATAGTATTTTCTGTCAGTTTTCCGAATTATCCGTGCAATAAAAAATGACCCGAATGTAAAAGTTCTCCAAATGCCCTAAAAATTTAGTATGATTTTTCATAGAATATTTGAGAATTTCTGGCACTTAGAACACACCAGGGGGGCTCACCAATTGGCCACAAGGGTGGAGGGAGCGCCCACCCCCCTAGGGTGCACCCCTGACCTTGTGGGCCCCACGTGGCCCCCTACACTTATTCCAGCACCCATCCACTCCTTCTTCCTCCAGAAAAAATCACTCGATAGCTCAAACTCGTGTTCTTGCTCATCTTGCTACCATTTTCGATCTCCTTGCTCAAAGCTCCATTTACAAAACTGCTTGGGGGATTGTTCTTCGGTATGTGACTCCTCCAATGGTCCAATTAGTTTTTTTTCTAGTGCTTTATTCACTGCAAATTTTTGCTGCTGTGGTGAACTTGTTCTTGAGCTTGCATGTCAGATTTATATGGTCCAAAGTAGTTTTGATGCACGATTAGCCTCTAGGCACTTGTAGGAGTAGTTGCTATCCATTTTGTTGAGTTTGGCTCACTTTTATTTTGAGTCACTAAAAATTCCAGAAATTTTTAGAGGAAGAAAATGATGAGGAGATTGTTGAGAGGCTCCTCGAGCCGGGGTTCGAAGGAAAAAGAAAATGAGGAGAAAGAGAAGCCCAAGTATAACCTTCCTCGCGTCGTGGAGATTTGGCCGTGTGAATGGCCATGTGATGCATTCTTGGAATTTATGACGATTTCTATTATTTGGTTGGGAATGCAGGCATCACTGACTTCCTCCTCGACCAGTCAATCAGTACCTCCTACTCACTAATACTTCCATGCAAAATTTTCATTTTCATGCTAGGAAATCACCACCCACGGTAGACATTTACTTATATGATGAGTACAAGGAAATGATGCTTTTATGACTTTTGTGAGGCATGTAAATTACCTTATGAGGGTAGCGTCGAGGAGCCACGTCCTAGTGATGTGGACGTTTTTATTGCTGAAATTACCGTAGGTGAAAACAGAGGAGTGTCGGGAGCGAGAGTGGCTAGTATTCATTTACCTGTTTTACGCTATTACTCTTTATTTGCTGGGAGATGTTTTAATTGGATGAGGGGAGAGTGGAGGCCTTAGTGCTCCAGACCTTGCTATTTTGCGCCATGCTTTACATAGAGATAGAACTTATAGTTTAGGCGCTATGGTTGCTAAACCATTGAGTATGAACCGTACAAAGGGTCCTATTTTAGGAGGTATCTTTGCCTCCCGCCTTGCCAAACACTTTGAGATACGCATTAGGCATTATGAAAAAGAGGAGAAACTGCTACACACTATATATTTAGATTATGACAGCATGGTAGCACATAAGTTTATTCGCCATGATGAGGAAAAGAGACTTATTTATAACCTGGTATTTAGCGAGAATACTTTTCAGATTATTACCTTGCATGCACCTATTTTGTTCGATATTCATTCAGGCAGGTACTTTGTTTTGCCCGCGGACATTCGTGCATACTGGGAGGGGACACGATCCCCACCTCCTGAGCCAGAGCCATCGCCTGATCCATATCAAGAGTCTATTTATCAGTGGGATCCACAGGAGCTCGCCAACCAGTGGAACCCTCATGATCCTCCTCAGTACACCGGAGGGAACTACTTTGATCCATGGGCTTAGACCAACTTAGGCCAAAAGCCTAAGCTTGGGGGAGTACGTCTTTCTCACCGACGTTACATTCATGTTCACACACTCATTTCAGTTGTCGGTGTTCATACTCTTTCATTGTATTATCCATGTTAGTTTATTTCTTTTTCCCGCTTTCTTCTTGTGCGTTTGATAAACCTTAAGAAAAAAACCAAAAAAATTAGTTGTAGTTAGTTCAATTTCTATGCATGCTTAGTTGTAGTATTAAAAGAAAATCCAAAAAGATTTCTCGTGCTTGTTGGGAGCTTTCCCGTGTAAATAGTTTTTCTCGTTCTTGTTTTACTTTCTTCAGAAAAATAAAAACTCCAAAATTATTTCAATGTGTTTCTTTGAATTTTTTTCTTTTCTTTGGGGGTCGAGAGGAGATGACCACAATGAAAATGTTGAGTGGCTCTCATATGCTCTATTGCTGATCTAACAAAGAGCCCATATTACCTTGTCTTCTCCTTTGAATAAATGTTTGGAGATTCCAGCTTAGTCCAATGCATGTGCACTATTATTATTATCCACACCGTTCGGTCGTGCAAGTGAAAGGCAATATAACGATATATGATGAAATGGTTGAGATGAGTAAAAGCTGGTATGAACTCGGCCTATCTTGTTTTTGTAAATATGATTAGTTCATCGTTCCTGATTCAGCCTATTATGAATGAAACATGTTTCCAATGACAATTATAGATTATAGTTACTCATGCCATGCTCAATTAGCTAGAAGTTTATAATGGTTTACCTTGCGTGCCAACATGGAAATTAAAATGGTTGTGATGTAGTTTGATAGGATGGTATCCTCCTTTGAATGATTCGAGTGGCTTGACTTGGCACATGTTCACGCATGTAGTTGAAACAAAATCAGCATAGCCTCTACGATATTTATGTTCATGGTTATTTATATCCTACTCATGCTTGCACTCAATGTTGGTTAATCTCAATGCATGTTTATGACTGTTGTTGCTCTCTAGTTGGTCGTTTCCAAGTCTCTTTCTAGCCTTCACTTGTACTAAGCGGGAATACTGCATGTGCATTCACTTCCATAAACCCCAAAGTTGTTCCATATGAGTCCACCATACCTTCCTATATGCGGTATTTGCCTGTTGTTCCAAGTAAATTTGCAAGTGCCAAACTCTAAACCTTCAAATGATAATCTGTTTTGTATGCTCAAATCACTCATGTACCAACTAGGGTTGTCAATATCTTCCATGCTAGGTGGGTTATTCTCATGATGAGTGGACCCCGCTCATCATTCACGAGAAAATGGCCGGTAACCGGGATGCCCAGTCCCATGCTCAAAGCAAATCAAATCAAAATAATTGCAAACCAAACTCTCCCAGGACTGTTGTTAGTTGGACGGTACCCGTTGTTTCGGACCAGCCATGGAGTGTGCTTGTTGGTGGTAGGGGGAGTATAAACTTTACCATTCTGTTTGGGAACCTCCTGTAATGTATGTAGTATGGAAGATACTGAGATCTCTTAGTTGTTATGTTGACAATGAAAGCATACCGCTCAAAATATTATTTATCTCTATTTCAAAACTCAAGCCCTGGCACCTCTCCAAATCCCTGCTTCCCTCTACGAAGGGCCTATCACTTTTATTGTTGAGTCATCATCCTCTTATAAAAAGCACCAGTTAGAGAGCACCACCGCCATTTGTATGCATTGTTATTAATTTACATTGAGTATGATTGTGGGTGGATCTCTTTTACCATGAATTACAATGTCTAGTCAGTCCTTGATCTTCAGGGGTGCTCTGCATTTATGTTTTCCGGCCTCAGAAAGGGCTAGCGAGATACCATCTTGTTATATCATATCATGATTGTTTTGAGAAGTGTTGTCATCCGAGTTTATTATTATTACTCGCTAGTTGATTATGCCATTGATATGAGTAAATATGAGACCTAAATGTTATTGTGAATATGGTTAGTTCATAATCTTTGCTGAAAACCCGAATGCTGGCTATAGATATTTGCAACAACAAGATCAAACAAAGTTTGTAAAAGTTTTTCTTTGTCACTTTCAGTTTGTCAACTGAATTGCTTGAGGACAAGCAATGGGTTAATCTTGGGGGAGTTGATACGTCTCCATCGTATCTACTTTTCCAAATACTTTTGCCCTTGTTTTGGACTCTAACTTGCATGATTTGAATGGAACTAACCCGGACTCACGCTGTTTTCAGCAGAATTGCCATGGTGTTATTTTTGTGTAGAATAAAAAGTTCTCGGAATGACCTGAAACTTCACGGAGATAACTTTTGGAATTAATAAAAAATATTGGCCAATGAATCAAGTGAAGGGGGCCTACACCCTGGTCACAAGGGTGGGGGGCGCCCGCCCCCCGGGGCGCGCCACCCGACCTTGTGGCCCCCCTGGACCTCCACCGACCTCAACTCCAACTCCATGTATTCTCTTTCAGGGAGAAAAAAATCAGAGAGAAGGATTCATCGCGTTTTACGATACGGAGCCACCGCCAAGCCCTGTTCTTCCTCGTGAGGGCAGATCTGGAGTCCGTTCGGGGCTCCGGAGAGGGGAATCCGTCGCCATCATCATCATCAACCATCCTCCATCACCAATTTCATGATGATCACCGCCGTGTGTGAGTAATTCCATCGTAGGCTTGCTGGACCGTGATGGGTTGGATGAGATTTATCATGTAATCGAGTTAGTTTTGTTAGGGTTTGATCCCTAGTATCCACTATGTTCTAAGATTGATGTTGCTATGACTTTGCTATGCTTAATGCTTGTCACTGGGGCCCGAGTGCCATGATTTTAGATCTGAACCTATTATGTTTTCATGAATATATTTGTGTTCTTCATCCTATCTTGCAAGTCAATAGTCACCTACTACGTGTTATGATCCGGTAACCCCGGAGTGACAATAGTTGGGACCACTCCCGGTGATGACCGTAGTTTGAGGAGTTCATGTATTCACTAAGTGCTAATGCTTTGTTCCGGTCCTCTATTAAAAGGAGGCCGTAATATCCCTTAGTTTCCATTAGGAACCCGCTGCCACGGGAGGGTAGGACAAAAGATGTCATGCAAGTTCTTTCCCATAAGCACGTATGACTATATACGGAATACATGCCTACATTATATTGATGAATTGGAGCTAGTATTGTGTCACCCTAGGTTATAACTGTTGCATGATGAATGCCATCCGACATAATTATCCATCACTGATTCGTTGCCTATGAACTTTTCACATATTGATCTTTGCTAAGTTACTTTCGCGCTGCCACTATTACAATTGCTACAAAACTGTTACCGTTACTTTTGTCGCCGTTGCCGTTACTTCCATACTACTTTGCTACTAAATACTTTGCCGTAGATATTAAGTCTTTCAGGTGTGGTTGAATTGACAACTCAGCTGCTAATACTTGATAATATTCTTTGGCTCCCCTTGTGTCGAATCAATAAATTTGGGTTGAATACTCTACCCTTGAAAACTGTTGTGATCCCCTATACTTGTGGGTTATCAGAAAGCAACTTGGGGAAGGCTAGAAATCAAGATTCTTGTGGTAGGATTGGAATATCTTGATCTCAACACATGAGTAGGTGGTTCTCTCTCAGAAAATGTATGGTGGAAGTGTGGGGACGTTCTGGTGGCTCTCTCACATATGGAGAAGCGGGTGGAGGGGTATATATAGCCTCCACAAAAATCCAACTGTTACACACATTTGACCCAACTCGGTCAGACTGAATAGAAGAACTCGGTGAGACCAATTTAGTTCAAAATGCGAACGTCAGGAATCTCAGTGGGACCGATTGGAACAACTCGGTGGGACCGATGTGCTAGGGCTTAGGGCAAACATCAACTCGGTGGCGCCGATTGCATCTACTCAGTGAGACCGAAGTGAAGCAATAAGGCAACAGAGCGAATGTCAAGCCAACTCGGTGAGATCGATTGCATAACTCAGTGAGACCGAAATAAAATGCAACAAGTCACAGAGCGTTGGCGAGGCCATCTCGGTGAGAGCGATATCCGCATGAGTGTGACCGAACTATTAGGGTTTCTGGTAGTGGCTATGTCATATGAACTCGGTGGCTCCAGGTAGAATGGATCGGTGGGGCCGAGTTGGTGTTTAGGGTTTTGACATATTTGGAATGAGAAAGTGGTTGAGGGATTTGGAGCAATATCACTAAGCATTTGAGCAAGCAAGCCATTAAGCAACACCTCATCCCCTTTTAATAGTATTGGCTTTCCTATGGACTCAATGTGATCTTGGATCACTAAAATAGAAATGAAGAGTCTTGAGCTTTTGCCAATATGTGTCCTTAGCATTTGGAGGGGTCCACATCTCTAGTCCATGCCATGCCATTCATTGAACTTTCTAAAATATTAAACTTGAATGGATATTAGTTCAATGAGCTATATGTTGTTATAAATTACCAAAACCACAAGGGGATTGGTTGCACTTTCAATCTCCCCCTTTTGGTAATTGATGACAACATATAGATCAAATCTTCGACAAATGATAATATGAATGAAATACATCATCGCTTCAAGAAGTATTTGATAAGCAAGAGCTCCCCCTAAATTTGTGCATTATTTAAAATTTGCGTTTGAATGCAAATGCACAATTGATTAGGATCGTGGGTCACTCTTCCATGTCACATACATCTAGGTGGAGCGCACAAAATGATAAGAATTAGATAACATGCACTCATCACCAAAAATACAAGTGATTCATCATACATAAACATTCATAGGTATAACCATGCAAGCACACATTAAGCGTAGTATGATCAAACACATGATCACATAAGTATCTCACGAGCATAACACACAATTAGCATAAGTAGCAACAACCAAACCAAAGTAGCAAGTAGCAAGGCAAATAAAACCAACAAAAGAAGGACTGTCTCTCTCTCTCTCTAGAAGCCCGTGGTCTATACATTTTCTCCCCCTTTGGCAACAAGTTACCAAAAAGTATTTGTGGCTCAGCCACTGTTCATCATTTTTTATACATGTTACACTAGATCATTGCACATCCTGGTACATGATAACCCACAAGTATAGGGGATCGCAACAGTTTTCGAGGGTAGAGTATTCAACCCAAATTTATTGATTCGACACAAGGGGAGCCAAAGAATATTCTCAAATATTAGCAGCTGAGTTTTCAATTCAACCACACCTGAAAGACTTAATATCTACAGCAAAGTATTTAGTAGCAAAGTAGTATGGAAGTAACGACAACTGCGACAAAAGTAACGGTAACAGTTTTGTAGCAATTGTAATAGTGGCAACGCGAAAGTAACTTAGCAAAGATCAATATGTGAAAAGCTCGTAGGCAACGAATCAGTGATGGATAATTATGTCGGATGGCATTCATCATGCAACGGTTATAACCTAGGGTGACACAATACTAGCTCCAATTCATCAATATAATGTAGGCATGTATTCTGTATATAGTCATACGTGCTTATGGGAAAGAACTTGCATGACATCTTTTGTCCTACCCTCCCGTGGCAGCGGGTTCCTAATGGAAACTAAGGGATATTACGGCCTCCTTTTAATAGAGGACCGGAACAAAGCATTAGCACTTAGTGAATACATGAACTCCTCAAACTACGGTAATCACCGGAAAGAATCCCAATTATTGTCACCTTGGGGTATGCGGATCATAACTCGTAATAGGTGTCTACAACTTGCAATATAGGATGAAGAACACAAATATATTCATGAAAACATAATAGGTTCAGATCTAAAATCATGGCACTCGGGCCCTAGTGACAAGCATTAAGCATAGCAAAGTCATAGCAACATCAATCTCAGAACATAGTGGATACTAGGGATCAAACCCTAAAAAAACTAACTCGATTACATGATAAATCTCATCCAACCCATCACCATCCAGCAAGCCTACGATGGAATTACTCACACACAGCGGTGAGCATCATGAAATTGGTGATGGAGGAAGGTTGGTGATGATGATGGCGACGAATCCCCTCTCCGGAGCCCCGAACGGACTCCAAATCGGCCCTCCCGGTGAAGAACAGGAGGTGGCGGCGGCTCCGTATCGTAAACGTGATGAATCCTTCTCTCTGATTTTTTTCTCCCCGAATGTGAATATATAGAGTTAGAGTTAGGGTCGGAGGAGGTCCAGGGGCCCACAAGCCACCAGGGCGCGCCCCCAGGCTTGTGGCCAATGGGTGGACCCCCTCTGGTTGATTCTTTCACCAGTAATTTTTTTATATATTCAAAAAATATTCTCCGTAAATTTTCATGTCACTCCGAGAACTTTTAATTCTGCACAAAAATAACACCAAGGCAATTCTGCTGAAAACAGCGTCAGTCCAGGTTAGTTCCATTCAAATCATGCAAACTAGAGTCCAAAACAAGGGCAAAAGTATTTGGAGAAGTAGATACGATGGAGACGTATCAACTCCCCCAAGCTTAACCCATTGCTTGTCCTCAAGCAATTCAGTTGACAAACTGAAAGTGACAAAGAAAAACTTTTACAAACTCTGTTTGATCTTGTTGTTGCAAATATCTATAGCCAGCCTTCAGGTTTTCAGCAAAGATTATGAACTAACCATATTCACAATAACATTTAGGTCTCATATTTACTCATATCGATGGCATAATCAAGTAGCGAGCAATAATAATGAATCTCGGATGACAACACTTTAAAAAAAATCATGATATGATATAACAAAATGGTATCTCGCTAGCCATTTATGAGACCGGAAAACATAAATGCAGAGCGCCCTGAAGATCAAGGACTGACTAGACATTGTAATTCATGGTAAAAGAGATCCATTCACATTCATACTCAATATGAACAATGCATACAAATGACAGTGGTGCTCTCGAACTGGTGTTTTTTATAAGAGGATGATGACTCAGCAATAAAAGTAAATAGATAGGCCCTTCGTAGAGGGAAGCAGGGATTTGCAGAGGTGCCAGAACTCGAGCTTTAAAACAGAGATGAATATAATTTTGAGCGGTATGCTTTCATTGTCAACATAACAACCAAGAGATATCCTATCTTCCATGCTAGATACATCATAGGCGGTTCCCAAATAGAATGGTAAAGCTTTTACTCCCCCTCCACCAACAAGCACACTCCACGGCTGGTCCAAAACAACGGGTACCGTCCATACCAACAAGAGTCCTGGGGGAGTTTTCTTTGAAGTTATATTTTGATTTGATTTTGAGCATGGAACTGGGCATCCCGATTACCAGCACTTTCTCCTAAATGCCAAGTTAATCAAAACTCATCGTGAGAATAACCCACCTAGCTTGGAAGGTATGATAGCCCTCGGTCGCTACATGAGTGATTCGGGCATACAAAACAGATTATTATTTGTAGGTTTAGAGTTTGGCACATGCAAATTTACTTGAAACGGAACAACTTTGGGTTTATGGAAGTGGATGCATGAGCAATATTCCTACAAGTGAAGGCTAGCAAAAGATTGAGAAGCGACCAACTAGAGAGCGACAACGGTCATAAACATGCATTGAGATTAACCAACATAGAGTGCAAGCATGAGTAGGATATAAATCACCATGAACATAAATATTGTGGAGGCTATGTTGATTTTGTTTCAACTACATGCGTGAACATGTGCCAAGTCAAGCCACTAAATCATTCAAAGGAGGATACCATCCTATCATACTACATCACAACCATTTTGAAAGCATGTTGGCACTCAAGACCAACCATTATAAACTCCTAGCTAATTAAGCATGGCATGAGTAACTATAATCTCTAATTGTCATTGCAAACATGTTTCATTCATAACGAGCTAAATCAGGAACGATGAGCTAATCATATTTACAAAAAAATAGGTCGACTTCATACCAGCTTTTCTCCATCTCAATCATTTCATTATATATCGTCATTATTGCCTTTCACTTGCATGACCGAACGGTGTGAATAATAATAAGAGTGCATGCACAGTGGACTAAGCCGGAATCTGCAAACATTTATTCAAAGGAGAATACAAAGTAATATGGGCTCTCTGTTAGATCAACAATAATGCATATGAGAGACACTCAACATTTTCATCGTGGTCTTGTCCTGAAAAGAAAATAATTTCAAAGAAACACACTTAAATATTTTCTTGAAGTTTTTGTTTATCTGTAGAAAGTAAACAAGAACGAGAAAAACTATTTACACGGGAAAGCTCCCAACAAGCAAAAGAAGAATGAGAAATATTTTTGGTTTTTCTTTTAATACTACTACTAAATAAACTAGAAAACTAAAAATAAGCGAGAACTATTTTTTTGGATTTTCTCAAAGTTTTTCAAGCACACTAGAAGAAAGCAAGAAAAGAAAACTAGCATGGATAATACAATGAAAAAGTATGAACACCGACAACTAGAATGAGTGTGTGAACATGAACATAATGTCAGTGGGAAATACGTACTCCCCCAAGCTTAGGCTTTTGGCCTAAGTTGGTATAGGGCCATGGCTGGCCTGGATTTTATCCGAAATCGTAGTTGGGGTTGTACTGTGCTGCGGCAGCTACTGCTTGGCGAGCTGCCTCATGGAGATGAGCGGCCTCCTCTGCTCTCTCATACTCGTCCGCCTCTGCACTGGTTATGAAGTATCTTCGTTTCACCTGAAAGTTAAAGAAGGAAGGAGCGGGAAGCGTAATACGGAAGGCGCGCTCCTTGTCAAAGATTAGTCAGTACAGGAGGGACTGTTCCTTTCTCTCAAGAAACTGATAATGCACCATAGCATTACAATCAAGGAAAGCAGGTGGTAACTCAATGTCATCCTCCTTATGGGTACCCCTAGATTATTAGCTAAACGGGTGGCATAAATTCCACCAAAGAAATCTCCATCTTTAGCATTGAGATGTAACCTCCTTGCAATAATAGCCCCCAAGTTATATCGTTTATCACCCATACCGCACACTTGAGGACACTAAGATCTGAAGCGCAAAGGTGGCTATGATCATGTTTACCATTAATGCACCTACCTATAAAGAGAGCAAAATAATGTATGGAAGGAAAGTGAACGCTCCCTATGATAGCTTGTGCAATGTTTCTAGTTTCTCCCACAGTGATGCTAGCAAGGAAATCATTATATTCAGTTTTGCGAGGCTCACTACGAATGCCCCCATTGTGGAATCTTGCATGCATCACTAAAATCCTCTAGGTCCATGGTATATGATTTATCATAAAGACCAAATAAAACAGAATGAGTGTTGCGTTGGGATGTAAACTTAAATCTTCGCACAAATGAATCACTGAGGTGATAGTACTGTCGACACTTATCTGACACGAAGTCTTCAAGGACAGCAGTTTGCATGCATGCATCAAATTCCTCCTTGAAACCAGCATGAACCATGAATTAATCCAACGGCCATTCGCAAGGCCGAACTGTAGCTTCCCTTGGTGGTTCAAGATCCGGCTCACGTATCGCGAGCCTTGGGGCTTGCTTCCTCGAGGAACCACCTTGGTATATCTTCCTAATCATTTTTCTTTCCCTGAAAAATTTCTGAAATTTTTAGTGACTCAAAATAAAAGTGAACAAAACTCAACAAGATTGATAGCAACTACTCCTACAAGTGTCTAGAGGCTATATCATGCATCAAAACTACTTTGGACCATATAAATTTGACATGCAAGCTCAAGAACAAGGTCAGCACAGCAGCAAAAATTTGCAATATATAAAGCACTAGAACAAAAACTAATTGGACCATTGGAGGAGTCACATACTGAAGAGCAATCCCTCAAAACAGTTTTGCGAATGGGGCTTTGCACAAGGAGATCGAAAATGGCAGAAAGATGAGCAAGAACACGGGTTTGAGCAACAGGATGATTTTTTCTGGAGGAAGACGAAGTGGATGGGTGCTGGAATAAGTGAGGTGGACCCACATGGGACCCACAAGCCACCAGGGCGCGCCCAGGGGGTGGGCACGCCCCCGGGGCTTGTGGCCCACTGGTGTTCTCAGTGCCAAAAATTCTCAAAAATTCTAATAAAAATCATACTAAATTTTCAGGGCATTTGGAGAACTTTTATTTTTGGACATTTTTTATTGCACGGATAATTCAGAAAACAGACGAATAATAGTATTTTTTCTTTATTTATTCTAAATAACAAAAAGTAAAAGGTGGGTACAGAAAGTTGTGTTTACTGAATTCATCCATCTCATGCTCATCAAAAGGAATCTATTAACAAGGTTGATCAAGTCGTATTAACAAACATCTTCCAAGTGACATGAAACCGGAGAATTTTCGTATAACACTAGGTTACCTCAACGGGGATATGCATGTCCCCAACAATGAGAATATCATATTTCTTTTTGATAGTAGGAAGATGGAATTCAAAACCTCCAATAGCAATAGTTGAAAATTTTCCAATAGAATTGATACTATGAAGTTGAGGTTGTTTCTTCGAAAAGTGTACCATATGCTCATTACCATTAACATGAAAAGTGGCATTCCTTTGTTGCAATCAATAACAACCCTTGCAGTATTCAAAAAGGGTTTACTAAGGATGATTGACATACTGTCGTCCTCGGGAATATCATAACAAAGTCTATTAAGATAGTAACGTTTGCAACCACAACAGGCACATCCTCACAAAAACCGATGGGTATAGCAGTTGATTTATCAGCCATTTGCAAAGAGATTTCAGTAGGTGTCAACTTATTCAAATCAAGTCCACGATATAAAGAGAAAGGCATAACACCAACACCGGCTCCCAAATCACATAAAGCAGTTTTAACATAGTTTCTTTGAATGGAGCATGGTATAGTTGGTATTCCTGGATCTCCTAGTTTCTTAGGTATTCCACGCTTAAAAGTACAATTAGCAAGCATGGTGGAAATTTCAGCTTCCAGAATCTTTCTTTTATTTGTCACAATATCCTTCATATAGTTAGCATAAGGAGACATTTTCGGAATATCAGTCAAACGCACACGCAAAAGGACAGGTCTAAGCATTTCAACAAAGCACTCAAAATCCTCATGATCCTTTTTCTTGGATGGTTTAGGAGGAAAGGGCATGGGTTTCTGAACCCATGGTTCTCTTTCTTGACCATGCTTCCTAGCAACGAAGTCTCTCTTATCATAACGTTTTTTTCTTAGGTTGTGGGTTATCAAGATCAACAGCAGGTTCTATGTCCACATCAGTATCATTGCTAGGTTGAGCATCAACATGAACATCATCATTAACATTAAGACTAGGTTCATGTTCATCACCAGGTTGTGTCTCAGCATCAGAAATAGAAATATCATTTGGATTCTCAGGTGTGTCTATAGTAGGTTCACTAGAAACATGCAAAGTCCTACCATCATTCTTTTTTCCTTTTATTACTAGGACTAGGTGCATCAGTATTAATTCTCTCAGAATCTTGCTGAATTCTCTTAGGATGGCGCTCAGGACAAAGGTTCCTGAGTCATTTTACCACGTCTAGTCATAACTCTAACAGCATGATCATTATTTTTATTATTCATCTCATTGAGCAAATCATTTGGTGCCTTAAGTACTTGTTCTACTTGAGTTTTTACCATAGAAGCATGTTTACTAATAAGCTTAAGATCATTAACAGTTCTACACATATAATCACCCAAGCGTTCAAGCATATAAGCATTACGTTTCAGTTGTCTATTGCCATAAGCATTGAAGTTTTCTTGTTTAACCATAAAGTTATCAAATTCATCCAAGCATTGACTAGCAGACTTATTATAAGGAATATCACCTTCATCAAATCTATAGAGATAATTGACCTCTACTACATGTGTCGGGGTATTAAGATCATGTATTTCTTCAATAGGTGGTAAATTCTTAACATCTTCAGCTTTAATACCTTTTCTTTCATTGATTTCTTTGCCTCTTGCATATCTTCAGGACTGAGAAATAGAATACCTCTTTTCTTCAGGGTTGGCTTAGGAGGTGGTTCGGAAGAGTCCAATCATTATCATTACTCAATATATTGGTCAATAGCAATTCAGCTTGCTCAATAGTTTGTTCCCTGAACACACAACCAGCACAACTATCTAGGTGGTCCCTAGAAGCATCGGTTAGTCCATTATAAAAGATATCAAGTATTTCATTTTTCTTGAGGGGATGATCCGGCAAAGCATTAAGTAATTGGAGAAGCCTCCCCCAAGCACAACAAGCACAAAGTTAAATATTTCTTGTAAAGCTGCTTGTTTCTTATGAGCATGGAAATATTTTTTAGAGAAGTAATATATCATACTACGCACACAACCAGGAGCAAGAGAATTAAACCATAGCTTAGTATCACCCTTTAATGAGAAAGGAAACAACTTAAGAATATAGTAATAGCGAATTTTTTCCTCATGAGCAAATAGGGTGGCTATATCATTCAATTTAGTAAGATGTGCCACAACAGATTCAGTTTCATAACCATGCAAAGGATCAGATTCAACCAAAGTAATTAACTCAGGATCAATAGAGAATTCATAATCCTTATTGGTAAAAAATATAGGTGAAGTAGCAAACTTAGGGTCATTTTATATTCTAGCATTCAAAGATTTTTCTTGCAGCTTAGCTAACAGTTGAAGATCATCTCTATCATTGCAAGCAAAATAGTCTCTAGCGGTTTCTTCATCCATAATATAACCCTCAAGTACCTTAGGCAATGCATATCTAGGGGGAGAATCATAATCTTCAGTTTCAATAATTTCATCAGTTTCAGTAATTTCATTCTCTCTAACCCTAGCAAGTTCTTCATCAAGAAAATCACCTAGTGGCACAATACTATCAAGCAAAGTAGTAGTATCATCATAAGCATCGTGCATAGCAGAAGTGGCATCATCAGTTACTTGCGACATTGTCGGATTTCGGGTTCCGGCAAAACCCTTGAGGTTCGAACACTAGGGTGCGCACGAAGATTTCCCCCTACCTAATCACGCCCTCAGCCTCACCGCAATCTCAAAGCCTAGCTCGACGAACTCGCAACACAAGACACACGAGATTTATACTGGTTCGGGCCACCGTTGTGGTGTAATACCCTACTCCAGTGTGGTGTGGTGGATTGCCTCTTGGGCTGAGGATGAACAGTACAAGGGGAAGAACAGCCTCCTGAGGCGAGGTGTTCTTGTGCTTGGTGGGTGTGAGGATGATCTGAATCTCTCCCTCTACTGTGGTGGCTAGTCCTATTTATAGAGGCCCTGGTCCTCTCCCCAAATATTGAGCGGGAAGGGAGCCAACAACGGGCAAATTTGCAGAGGAACAGCTAGTACAAGCTATCCTGACTAAAGGTGGTCTAAGCCCGCCAAAGGCTCTGGTGGTGACGTCGTCTTGGGCTCCACGGTGACCTCCTTCCTGCCGTCGTGCTGGCCTTGGTCTTGTTGCACCGATATGGAAACCTTTGCCTGATGCCTTGGTACTCCTCGCCTGCGCTTGCCTCCTTAGCACCAAAGAGGAAACGAGGACACTGTGCGTGCTGGGGCCCGCCTGGCCTTGGTCGTCATGGCTTACGTCATTGGAACCTCGCGAGGTTCGCCTTGCCTTGATCTCTCCGCCCCTCGCGAGCTAGCCTGGTGAGGCCGCTCCCGAGGAGCTCTTGTGTCGTCCGCCTCGCGAGGCTTGGCCCCTCGCGAGGGTCTTGAGTGTTTGTTGGTGAAGACGGGCCGTACTGGGCCGCGAGTGGACCCACGCCATGGGCCGCAGGCAGGCAAGTCTGGGGACCCCCGTTCCAAGAACACCGACAGTAGCCCCCGGGCCCAAGGCACACTCGGACTTGGCTTCGAGGCGAAGCCAAAGGGCAAGTGCGGAGCGCCGCGTGCCCCAACAGCCTGCGGCCTTGGTCGACGCGTGGCGACTGATTGGACGTGGGCATCTCCGCTTCCCCACGCTGCCTCGGCAACTGCCCGACTTGACGAGTCCCTGCCGCATGCTGAGGAATATCATCATTACCTCTGATCGTGGGGATCGCCAGTTGGCCTTCTCCTGTTATAAATGAGGAGGGAGGCAGAGCCCCCGTCGCCCATCTCTTCCCATTTCGCTCGCTTCTCCTCCCTTGCTCCATTGCCAGCAGCGACTCCCATGGCGCATGCGAAGAGGTTTTCGGCCGCGGAGAAGGGGAAGGCTCGCCAGGAGGGGCCCGGCTCTCCGCCGCCCAAGCATGGACGCGGTCGTCCTTGCCAACACTCCGCAACCCCCTCCGCGGCTCCTCGCGGCCGCGGCAGTGCCCCTTCTCGTGATGGGAGCCGCCCATGTCATGGCAGCCCCGTCGATGAAGGGAGGCGTGCCATGGTCGCGCGGCCTCCCCGGCCGTGCTTCCACTCAGCGGAGGTGCTGCCGGAGTTCGTGGTGTGGTCGGAGAACCCTGCCGACAACTGGCTTCAGCTCCCGCGCTTCTTCGCCGATGAGCTGCCGGCCGCAGGTCCAGGCGGGCTCTGGTTGCAGGCGGACGGCTGCTGTAGGAAAGCTTCCTGGGTTGCGGTTGAGACCTCCGTCGCGGGCAACGCTGCCCTGGCCCGCGGTTGGCAGACGTTTGCCCGTGCGCGCAGGTTGGGCAGGCGGTGCACCCTCCACTTCAAGTACGACGGCAACGCGACCCTCTACATGAGGGTGTTCGGAGAAGATGGCCGCTGCATTGGGTGCTGCCCTGAGGACAACGACGGCGACGAGGTGCTCGGTCTTGGCAACGGTCGTGATGAGGACGAAGGCAGGCCCGCTCACGGCGCCGATCGCGGCTCGTCAAGCTACGACGGCTCTTCCTCCGGCGACAGCTCTACCAGCGGCGGTTATGACCAGCCCCACGCTGCCGCGCCCGCTTCGAGGGCGGCAGCGGGTCGTCTCGTCGTCGCGCTCCGGTGAAGCGTGAGGAAGGGTCCGACTGAGCTCGGGAGAGCGCCATGAGTCCATCCTCGCGAGCTGCTGCAGGGGCACGTGCGGCCTTTGTTTTGTTCTTCGTTTCGTTCCTGCATTGAGAGAGACAAGTATGGGGCCCCGTGGGGGCGTGCAAAAAATTATGATTTCCAAGTTGTTATGCTGTGTTTATCGTTTCTGTGCCGTGTCGCAATGTCGATGTTTTATATAGGCACATAGGAATAACTTAGCTTGACGCACTTGAAGTAGTTTCCGCCTCACGAGGCGCGCGTTTCTCGGTACCTGGCGAGGAGGAACTGCAAAAACTTGTTAGGAGACCCGAGCCCTGGTCGTAGGCGCCTCTGGCCACGACCCAGCGCCTCGTATCGCGGTACCCGAGGGGCACGGATTGGGAGAGGCGTGCCAGCTTGTGGCTCGAATGAGGGTGTCTTGCGAAAAACAGACAAGACGCTCACGAGGGCATGAAGGCACCTGTCCAGCCCCCTCGCGAGGGGCGCGAGAGAGGGTGCAGGTCAAACAAAGAACCGAAGGCAGAAACAGAGGCAGAAGTCGACGAAACAAGATCAGCAAGCAACACCAGAAAGCAAACTTCGATTAAAGAGGGGCAAGCCAACTATGAAAAGCAAATGAAAATTCGCATCCGGCACCTACTCTAGTCTTCTTGTCTTCTCACCAGCGCGGAGCTAAGTGCTGCCACTAGGACGTGGGAGGGAGTCCCAGAGGCCCGAGGGCGGCACTCCTAAGACTCCGGGGCGTGTACAGCCCCACTCATTATTACATGAGAGTGTCACGAGCGGAGACCTTCACAGGCACGGGGCCTTCTTCATAGGCGCTGGGCCTTTCTTCATGGGTAGAACTTCCGGAGGTGCTGGATGTTCCAGGCGTTCTGGATGGGTACCCCGTCCTGCGTCTCCAGGCGCGCGGCGCCAGGGCTGGAGACGTGGGCGACCCTAAACGGGCCCTCCCACATGGGTGAGAGCTTATATAGCCCTTCCCTGGAGAGCACCCGCCTTAGGATGAGGTCACCCACCTCGAGCGTCCTGGAGCGGACGCTGCGACAGTGGTACCGTCGCAGCGCCTGCTGATATCTTGCCGCCCGTAGCATGGCTTCACGGCGGCGTTCCTCCCCAGCACGAGGTCCATCCCCCGCATGGCGTCCTGCTGCGCCTCATCAAATGCCAGGACCCGCGCGGAGCGATGCTTGACCTCGTGAGGGAGAACCGCCTCTGCTCTGTAGACGAGGAAGAATGGGGTCTCGCCCGTCGGTTTGGTGGCAGTGGTGCGGATGGACCACAACACGGACTGGAGCTCGTCATGCCAGCCCCTGCCGCAAGCCTCGAGCTTCTTCTTGAAGGTCCTGGTCTTGAGGCCTCTCAGGACCTCTGCGTTGGCGCGTTCGGCCTGGCCATTGCTCCGTGGGTGCGTCACCGAAGCGTAGCAGATCTGCGTTCCAAGGTTAGCACAATACGTCTTGAAGAGATTGCTAGTGAACTGCGAGCCGTTGTCGGTGATGATGCAGTTGGGAACCCCAAATCGGCTTACGAGACCCTTGATGAACTTGACCGCGGAGCCGGCCGGGATGGTGCGGACGGCTTCTACCTCCGCCCACTTGGTGAACTTGTCGATGGCGACGTAGAGGTAGCGGTAGCCCCCAGGTGCTCGAGGGAACGGGCCCAAGATATCCAGCCCCCAGACCGCGAATGGCCACGAGAGTGGGATGGTCTGGAGGCCCTGAGCCGGCTGATGGATCTGCTTGGCGTGGAACTGGCAGGCCTCGCAGGACCTCACCAGCTCAGTCGCGTCGTTGAGTGCCGTAGGACAGTAGAATCCGCTGCGAAACACCTTGCCGACGAGGGTCCGTGACGACGAGTGGTGCCTGCAGTCCCCGCCGTGTATGTCGGCCAGTAGCTCTTTCCCCTGCTCCCTGGAGATGCAACGCAGGGAAACGTCATTTGGTCGTTTCCTGTATAACTCACCGTCCTGGACGCGGTATGCCGTGGCCTGACGGGCCACACGCTCCGCGTCCTCCTCCTTCTCCCGCAGCGTCCCTTGCATCAGGTATTCCTTGAATTCCCTGGTCCAGCACCCCTCCTGAGGCTCGAGCGCCAAGAGTAAACGTGCTCCCGAGGTCGGGCCACAGGTCGGGGCTCCCGAGGCAGGTGGTTGAGGGAGCTCCTCCCGAGGCAGCGCTGTTCTTGAGAGTGGCGGTGTGGCCGATGGCTTGAAGAGCCGCTCCTCGAAGACGCCAGGCTCTTGGGGTAGCCTCTTGGATGCTCTCCTGGCGATGTCGTCGGCTTCCTTGTTGGTGTCGCGAGGCACATGCTGCAATTCCAGGCCCAAGAACTGCTTCTCCATCTTGCGCACCTCCGCGAGGTACGCCTCCATGTGCTCGTCCTTCGGCTCGTACCCTTTGTTGGAGAAGTTGACGAGGAGCTGCGAGTCGCCCTTGATGGTGAGGCGCTTCACCCCCAGGGCTGCTGCAGCCTTGAGGCCAACTATGAGGCCTTCATACTCTGCTATGTTGTTGGAGACCTTCTCGCCCTGCTGGAAGCAGAGCTGCACGTCGTAGTAAAGCTTGTCTTGAGTGGGTGAGATGAGCACTGCTCCAGCCCCCGCGCCCTGGTGCGCAAAGGCGCCATCGAAATACATAACCCAGCCGTCTGGCGTTTCACTCCCCGGCGAGAGGCACCGATCTTCGCCTTCTTCAAGCCCCGGGGCGTCCGTCCATTCTGCCACAAAATCAGCGAGCACGGCTCCCTTGATGACCCTGGTTGTGCTGAACTCCAACTGAAATACCTGCAGCTCGATGTTCCACTCAGCAACTCTCCCTGCGGAGTTGGGGCTCCTGAGCACCCTCTCCAACGGGTAGGCCGAGACGACCATGATGGGATGACCATGAAAGTAGTGCCGGAGCTTGCGTGAGGCCACCAAGAGCGCGAGCAGGAGCTTCTGAGGCATGGGGTACCGCGCCCTCACGTCCCACAACATCGTGCTGATAAAATACACGGGGTACTCGACGAGGGCGGGTGCATTGACGAGGCCCGCGGCTTCCGGAGGTTGGGGCGTCTCCTGAGACGACGAAGCCCCCAAAGCTTGGTCGCTCACTGGGGCTTCCACAGGCCCAAGTGCGCCGTCTTGTTCAACCTGGTCCCCTGCTGGCGTCTCCGCAGCCCTTGCAGAGCCCTCTGGGTCTTGCGCCGCCCCGGCTGAGGGAGTAGCTTGGCGCGACGTATCCCTGACCCGGCGCTCCTCCCGGACCGCCACCAGAGCTGCGCTGGCGGAGTAAGGGGTGGCGGCAAGGTACAGCACCAGGGGCTTGAGAGGTCGGGGCGCCACCATCACCGGAGGGCTGGTCAGGTATCTCTTGAGGTCTTGAAACGCCTGGTCGGCCTCTGGAGTCCACTCGAATGGGCCCTTTTTCTTCATCAACTTGAAGAACGGCAGGGCGCGCTCTCCCAGCTTGGAGATGAAACGCCCCAATGCGGTCATGCGACCGGCGAGCTTCTGCATCTCCTTGAGGATTTGTGGTTGACTCATGTCTTCGATTGCCTTGACCTTCTCCGGGTTCGCCTCGATCCCTCTGTGGGACACGAGGAAACCCAACAGCTTGCCGGAAGGGACGCCAAACACGCATTTCTCCAGGTTAAGCCGCAAGTCTACCTGGCGCAGGCTTTCAAAGGTCTCCTCCAGGTCTTGAATCAAAGTTCTCGCCTCCCGAGACTTCACCACAATGTCGTCGACGTAGGCTTCAGCATTCCTCCCGAGCTGCCGACCCAGGGCGATGTGCATCAGCCGTTGAAAGGTCGCGCCCGTGTTGCGCAGCCCGAACGGCATGCAAGTGTAGCAGTATACCCCGCACGGGGTCAGGAAGGCCGTCTTCTCGATGTCTTCTACCGCCATCTTGATCTGGTGGTAGCCTGAGAACGCATCTAGGAAGCACAGCAGGGCACACTCGGCGGTGGAGTCGATGATCTGGTCGATGCGTGGAAGTGGGAACGGATCTTGGGGGCAGGCCTTGTTGAGGTTGGTGAAGTCGACACACATGTGCTCCTTTCTGCCTTTCTTGGGCACAACGACAGGGTTTGCCAACCATTCAGGGTACCGGACCTCGCGAATGACGCCTGCTGCCTCCAGCTTGCGGGTTTCTTGGACGATGAAGGACTGCTTCTCCGTGGACTGCCGCCGCGCCCTCTGCTTCACAGGGCGTACATTGGGGCACACCTTCAAGTGATGCTCAATCACTCCTCTTGGGACCCCTAGCAGCTGATCGGGTTCCCAGGCGAACACTTCCTTGTTTGCACGGAAGAACTTCACCAGTGCCTCCTCTCGGTTGGGGTCGAGGTTGGCGCCTATGGTGAAGGTGGCCCCTGATGACCCGTCTTCCTCGACCAGCACCTGCTTGGTTTCTGCCCGGTCTTGGGTGAACAACTTCTTTTTCTTGGCTGGCGTGGCCGTCTTAGCTCCAGAGGTGCCCGCGTCGGCCGGTTGCGCTGCCGCAGCGGTCTTGAGGGCGAGCTTAAGTGCCCCCAGAGCCTCCTTGGTATCTCTCACTATAGTGAGGATGTCCTTGCTCCCAGGCATCTTCATGAGCTTGTAGGCCGAATGGGTCACCGCCATGAACTGAGCTAGAGCTGGGTACCCAAGGATAGCGTTGTACGGGAGGCCGATGTGGGCGATGTCGAAGTCGATTAGCTCAGTGCGGTAGTTGTCGCGGGTGCCAAAGGTCACGGGAAGGCCGATCTGCCCCAAGGGGCTGGAGGAGCCGCCTCCGACGCCAGAGAAGGGCTTGCTGGGGTGGAGCTGCTCGAGTGGTACGTGAAGGAGGCTGAAGGCCTCCACCGAAAGCACGTTGAGGCCGGCACCACCGTCGATGAGGGTCTTGGTGACGGCCACGTGGCAGATGGTGGGCGTGCAAAGCATGGGGAGCACACCCGAGCCAACGACGGTGACGGGGTGATCTTCCGAATCGAAGGTCAGGTCGGCCTTGGGCGCTACCCAACCCGGGGGAGCCCCCTGCCGTGCGGGAGCGGCGCTGATCTGGCGAAAGAACGGCTTGACGTGACGGTCCAAGGGTGGCGCTTACGAGTCGCCGAGGAGGGTCGCGACCGCGTGGAGCGCCGGTGCTGCGAAGCACACGGCGAAGAGGCCGCGCAGCTCCTCCCAAGACGCCACTGTGGATCCGGGGAGGTTGAGCAGCCAGGTGTGCGGCACGCTAGTGAGGGCCATGGGAAGCCAGTTGGCCTTGACCTTGTCGTCGCCCCCGGCCTTAAGGACGGCCCCCTCGTACGCCAGCAAGAAGGCCACCGGGTCCGCCGTGCCAGCGTAGCGTGGTGGCATCTCCGGCTTGAACTTGGGCGGCCACTGCACCTGTCGCAAGGCGGGGGCCAAGGCTCGGAGTCCCCTGGCCCCACCACTGGCATCAGTCGTCAGAGCGGGAAGCGCGGCGCCTGCCATGGGGGTGAAGCGCGGTGGCGGCGAAGCGCAGCTCGACGGAAGGAAAGCTCCGGCGCACCCCTACCTGGCACGCCAAATGTCGGATTTCGGGTTCCGGCAAAACCCTTGAGGTTCGAACACTGGGTTGCGCACGAAGATTTCCCCTACCTAATCACGCCCTCAGCCTCACCGCGATCTCAAAGCCTAGCTCGATGATCTCGCAGCACAAGAGACAGGAAATTTATACTGGTTCGGGCCACCGTTGTGGTGTAATACTCTACTCCAGTGTGTTGTGGTGGATTGCCTCTTGGGCTGAGGATGAATAGTACAAGGGGAAGAATAGCCTCCTGAGGCAAGGCGTTCTTGTGCTTGGTGGGTGTGAGGATGATCTGAATCTCTCCCTCTACTGTGGTGGCTAGTCCTATTTATAGAGGCCTTGGTCCTCTCCCCAAATATTGAGCAGGAAGGGAGCCAACAACGGCCAAATTCGAAGGGGAACAGCTAGTACAAGCTATCCTGACTAAAGGTGGTCTTTGCCTGCCAAAGGCTCTGGTGGTGATGTCGTCTTGGGCTCCACGGTGACCTCCGTCATGCCATCCTGCTGGCCTTGGTCTTGTTGCACCGATATGGAAACCTTTGCCTGATGCCTCGGTACTCCTCGCCTGCGCTTGCCTCCTTAGCACCAAAGAGGAAACGAGGACACTGTGCGTGCTGGTGCCCGCCTGGCCTTGGTCGTCATGGCTTACGTCATTGGAACCTCGCGAGGTTTGCCTTGCCTTGATCTCTCCGCCCCTCGCGAGCTAGCCTGGTGAGGCGAGGAGGTCTTGTGTCGTCCGCCTCGCGAGGCATGGCCCCTCGCGAGGGTCTTGAGTGTTTGTTGGTGAAGACGGGCCGTACTGGGCCACGAGTGGAGCCACGCCGTGGGCTGCAGGCTGGCAAGTCTTGGGACCCCCGTTCCCAGAACGCCGACAGACATATCAGAATTACTAGTAGGTGGTGGTGTCGCAAGCTTACTCAAAATAGAAGGTGAATCAAGTGCAGAGCTAGATGGCAGTTCCTTACCTCCCCTCATAGTAGAGGGATAGATCTTGGTTTTGGTATCTTTCAAATTCCTCATAGTGATCAACAAATATAAATCCCAAGTGTCTTAGAGAATAGAGCTATGCTCCCTGGCAACGGCACTAGAAAAAGGTCTTGATAACCCACAAGTATAAGGGATCGCAACAGTTTTTGAGGGTAGAGTATTCAACCCAAATTTATTGATTCGACACACGGGGAGCCAATGAATATTCTCAAGTATTAGCAGCTGAGTTGTCAATTCAACTGCACCTGAAAGACATAATATCTGCAGCAAGGTATTTAGTAGCAAAGTAGTATGGAAGTAACGGTAACGGTGGCAAAAGTAACGGTAAAACTTTTGTAGAATTTGTAGCAGTGGCAACGCGAAAGTAACTTAGCAAAGATCAATATGTGAAAAGCTCGTAGGCAATGGATTAGTGATGGATAATTATGTCAGATGGCATCCATCATGCAACAGTTATAACCTAGGGTGACACAGTACTAGCTCCAATTTATCAATATAATGTAGGCATGTATTCCGTATATAGTCGTACTGAAGGAAATATGCCCTAGAGGCAATAATAAAGTTGTTATTTATATTTCCTTATATCATGATAAATGTTTATTATTCAAGCTAGAATTGTATTAACCGGAAACTTGATACATGTGTGAATACATAGACAAAACATTGTGTCCCTAGTATTCCTCTACTAGACTAGCTCGTTAATCAAAGATGGTTAAGTTTCCTAACCATAGACATGTGTTGTCATTTGATGAACGGGATCACATATTAGGAGAATGATTTGATGGACAAGACCCATCCTTTAGCTTAGCATAATGATCGTTAAGCTTTATTGCTATTGCTTTATTCATGACTTATACATATTCCTTTAACTATGAGATTATGCAACTCCCGAATACCGGAGGAATACCTTGTGTGCTATCAAACGTCACAACGTAACTGGGTGATCATAAAGATGCTCTACAAGTATCTCCGAAGGTGTTTGTTGGGTTAGCCTAGATCGAGATTAGGATTTGTCACTCCGAGTATCAAAGAGGTATCTCTGTGAAGGAAATATGCCCTAGAGGCAATAATAAAGTTATTATTTATTTCCTTATATCATGATAAACGTTTATTATTCATGCTAGAATTGTATTAACCGGAAACATAATACTTGTGTGAATACATAGACAAACAAAGTGTCACTAGTATGCCTCTACTTGATTAGCTCGTTGATCAAAGATGGTTATGTTTCCTAGCCATAGACATGAGTTGTCATTTGATTAACGGGATCACATCATTAGGATAATGATGTGATTGACTTGACCCATTCCGTTAGCTTAGCACTTGCTCGTTTAGTATGTTGCTATTGCTTTCTTCATGACTTATACATGTTCCTATGACTATAAGATTATGCAACTCCCGTTTACCGGAGGAACACTTTGTGTGCTACCAAACGTCACAACATAACTGGTTGATTATAAAGGTGCTCTACAGGTGTCTCCGAAGGTACTTGTTAGGTTGGCGTATTTCGAGATTAGGATTTGTCACTCTGATTGTCGGAGAAGTATCTCTGGGCCCACTCAGTAATGCACATCACTTAAGCCTTGCAAGCATCGCAACTAATGAGTTAGTTGCGGGATGATGTATTACGGAACGAGTAAAGAGACTTGCCGGTAACGAGATTGAACTAGGTATTGAGATACCGACGATCGAATCTCGGGCAAGTAACATACCGATGACAAAGGGAACAACGTATGTTGTTATGCGGTTTGACCGATAAAGATCTTCATAGAATATGTGGGAGCCAACATGAGCATCCAGGTTCCGCTATTGGTTATTGACCGGAGACGTGTCTCGGTCATGTCTACATAGTTCTCGAACCCGTAGTGTCCGCACGCTTAAAGTTCGATGATGGTTATATTACGCGTTTATGTGTTTTGATGTACCGAAGGTTGTTCAGAGTCCCGGATGTGATCACAGACATGACGAGGAGTCTCGAAATGGTCGAGAGATAAAGATCGATATATTGGACGACTATATTTGGATACCGTAATGGTTTCGGGTGAGATCGGGATAATACCGGAGCTCTGGGAGGTTAGCGGAACCCCCCGGGAGGTATACGGGCCTTAATGGGCTTTAGTGGAAAGGAGGGGAAAGGAGCAAGGGAGGGGGCGCCCCCCCCAAGCCCAATCCGAATTGGGAGGGGGGCCGGCCCCCTTTCCTTCCTCCCTCCTTCCTCTTCCTTCCCTCTCCCTCTCCAAATAGGAAAAGGATGAGTCCTACTCCCGCCTCCTCCCCTTGGCCGGCCCTCTCCTCCCCCCTTTATATACGGAGGAGAGGGGCACCCCATCGACACAACAATTGATCTCTTGATCTCTTAGCCGTGTGCGGTGCCCCCTCCACCATATTCCACCTCGATAATATCGTAGCGGTGCTTAGGCGAAGCCCTGCGTCGGTAGCATCATCATCACCGTCACCACGCTGTCCTGCTGACGGAAATCTCCCTCAAAGCTCGGCTGGATCAGAGTTCGAGGGACGTCATCGAGCTGAACGTGTGCTGAACTCGGAGGTGCCGTACGTTCGGTACTCGGATCGGTCGGATCATGAAGACGTACGACTACATCAACCGCGTTGTGCTAACGCTTCCGCTTTCGGTCTACGAGGGTACGTGGACACACTCTCCCCTCTCGTTGCTATGCATCACCATGATCCTGTGTGTGCGTAGGAATTTTTTTGAAATTACTATGTCCCCAACAGTGGCATCCAAGCCAGGTTTTATGCGTAGATGTTATATGCACGAGTAGAACACAAGTGAGTTGTGGGCGATACAAGTCATATTGCGTACCAGCATGTGATTCTTTGGTTCGACGGTATTGTTGGATGAAGCGGCCCGGAGCGACATTACGCGTACGCTTACGCGAGACTGGTTCTACCAACGTGCTTTGCACACAGGTGGCTGGCGGGTGTCAGTTTCTCCAACTTTAGTTGAACCGAGTGTGGCTACGCCCGGTCCTTGAGAAGGTTAAAACAGCACTAACTTGACGAACTATCATTGTGGTTTTGATGCGTAGGTAAGAACGGTTCTTGCTCAGCCTGTAGCAGCCACGTAAAACTTGCAACAACAAAGTAGAGGACGTCTAACTTGTTTTTGCAGGGCATGTTGTGATGTGATATGGTCAATACATGATGCTATATTTTATTGTATGAGATGATCATGTTTTGTAACCGAGTTATCGGCAACTGGCAGGAGCCATATGGTTGTCGCTTTACTGTATGCAATGCAATCGCCCTGTAATGCTTTACTTTATCACTAAGCGGTAGCGATAGTCATAGAAGCATAAGTTGGCGAGACGACAACGATGCTACGATGGAGATCAAGGTGTCGTGCCGGTGACGATGGTGATCATGACGGTGCTTCGCAGATGGAGATCACAAGCACAAGATGATGATGGCCATATCATATCAGTTATATTGATTGCAAGTGATGTTTATCTTTTATGCATCTTATCTTGCTTTGATTGACGGTAGCATTATAAGACGATCTCTCACTAAATTTCAAGGTATAAGTGTTCTCCCTGAGTATGCACCGTTGCGAAAGTTCTTCGTGCTGAGACACCACGTGATGATCGGGTGTGATAGGCTGTACGTTCAAATACAACGGATGCAAAACAGTTGCACACGCGGAATACTCAGGTTAAACTTGACGAGCCTAGCATATGCAGATATGGCCTCGGAACACTGAGACAGAAAGGTCGAGCGTGAATCATATAGTAGATATGATCAACTTAATGATGTTCACCATTGAAACTACTCCATCTCACATGATGATCGGACATGGTTTAGTTGATTTGGATCACGTGATCACTTAGATGATTAGAGAGATGTCTATCTAAGTGGGAGTTCTTAAGTAATATGATTAATTGAACTTAAATTTATCATGAACTTAGTCCTCGTAGTATTAGCATATCTATGTTGTAGATCAATAGCTCGCGTTTAGCTCCCCTGTTTTATTTTGATATGTTCCTAGAGAAAACTAAGTTGAAAGATGTTAGTAGCAATGATGCGGACTTGGTCCGTGATCTGAGGATTAACCTCATTGCTGCACAGAAGTATTATGTCCTTGATGCACCGCCAGGTGACAGAACTATTGCAGGAGCAGATGCAGACATTTTGAACATTTTGACAAAAGCTCGGCATGATAACTTCTTGATAGTTTAGTGCACCATGCTTTACGGTTTAAAACTGGGAATTCAAAAATGTTTTGAACGCCACGGAGCATATAAGATGTTCCAAGAGTTGAAATTGGTATTTCATACTCATGCCCGTGTCGAGAGGTATGAGACCTCTGACATTAATTTGCCTACAAGATGGAGGAGAATAGCTCAACCAGTAAGCATGTGCTCAGATTGTCTGAGTACTACAATCACTTGAATCAAGTGGGAGTTAATCTTCCAGATAAGATAGTGATTGATAGAGTTCTCTAGTCACCATCACCAAGTTACTAGAACTTCGTGATGAACTATAATATGCAAGGGATAACGGAAACGACTCCCAAGCTCTTCGTGATGCTGAAATCGACGAAGGTAGAAATCAAGAAAAGTATCAAGTGTTGATGGTTGACAAGACCACTCGTTTCAAGAAAAGGGCAAAGAGAAGAAGGGGAACTTCAAGAAGAATGGCAAGCTAATTGCTGCTCAAGTGAAGAAGCCCAAGTCTGGACCTAAGCCTGAGACTAAGTGCTTCTACTGCAAAGGGACTGGTCACTGGAAGCGGAACTACCCCAAGTATTTGGCGGATAAGAAGGATGGCAAAGGAAACAAAGGTATATTTGATATACAGGTTATTGATGTGTACTTTACTAGTGTTTATAGCAACCCCTCAGTATTTGATACAAGTTCAGTTGCTAAGAGTAGTAACTCGAAACGGGAATTGCAAAATAAACAGAGACTAGTTATGGGCGAAGTGACGATGTGTGTTGGAAGTGGTTCCAAGATTGATATGATCATCATCGCACACTCCCTATACTTTCGGGATTAGTGTTGAACCTAAATAACTGTTATTTGGTGTTTGCGTTGAGCATGAATATAATTTGATCATGTTTATTGCAATACGGTTATTCATTTAAGTTAGAGAATAACTGTTGTTCTGTTTACATGAATAAAACCTTCTATGGTCATACACCCAATGAAAATGGTTTGTTGGATCTCGATCGTAGTGATACACAAATTCATAATATTGAAGCCAAAAGATGCAAAGTTAATAATGTAGTGCAACTTATTTGTGGCACTGGCGTTTAGGTCATATTGGTTTAAAGCGCATGAAGAAACTCCATGCTGATGGGATTTTGGAATCACTTGATTATGAATCACTTGATGCTTGTGAACCATGCCTTATGGGCAAGATGACTAAGACTCCGTTCTCCGGAACAATGGAGCGAGCAACTGACTTATTGGAAATAATACATACTGATGTATGCGATCTGATGAGTGTTGAGGCTCGCGGCGGTTATCGTTATTTTCTGACCTTCACAGATGATTTGAGCAAGATATGGGTATATCTACTTGATGAAACATAAGTCTGAAACATTTGAAAAGTTCAAAGAATTTCAGAGTGAAGTGGAAAATCATCGTGACAAGAAAATAAAGTTTCTACGATCTGATCACGAAGACAAATATTTGAGTTACGAGTTTAGTCTTCAATTAAAACAATGTGGAATAGTTTCACAAATTCGTGCCACCTGGAACACCACAACATAATGGTGTGTCCGAACGTCATAACCGTACTTTATTGGATATAGTACAATCTATGATGTTTCTTACCGATTTACCACTATAGTTTTGGGTTATGCATTAGAGACAGCTGCATTCACGTTAAAAAGGGCACCATCTAAATCCGTTGAGACGACACCGTATGAACTGTGCTTTGGCAAGAAACCAAAGTTGTCGTTTCTTAATGTTTGGGGTCTTGATGCTTCTAAGAAAAATTTTCATCCTGATAAGCTCAAACCCAAATCGGAGAAATGTGTCTTCATAGGATACCCAAAGGAGCTAGTTGGGTACACCTTCTATCACAGATCTGAAGGCAAGATATTCGTTGCCAAGAATTGATCCTTTCTAGAGAAGGAGTTTCTCTCAAAAGAAGTGAGTGGGAGGAAAGTAGAACTTGATGAGGTAACTATACCTATTCCACTATTGGAAAGTAGTTCATCACAGAAACCGGTTCCTGTGACACCTACACCAATTAGTGAGGAAGCTAAGGATGATGATCATGAAGCTTCAGATCAAGTTACTACCAAACCTCGTAGGTCAACCAGACTGAGATCCGCACCAGAGTGGTACGGTAATCCTGTTTTGGAGGTCATGTTACTAGACCATGATGAACCTACGAACTATGAAGAAGCAATGGTGAGCCCAGATTCCGCAAAATGGCTTGAGGCCATGAAATCTGAGATGGGATCCATGTATGAGAACAAAGTGTGAACTTTGGTTGAATTACCCGATGATCGGCAAGCAACTGAGAATAAATGGATCTTCAAGAAGAAGACAGACGCTGACGGTAATGTTACTGTCTATAAAGCTCGACTTGTTGCGAAAGGTTTTCGACAAGTTCAAGGGATTGACTACGATGAGACCTTCTCACCCGTAGCGATGCTTAAGTCCGTCCGAATCATGTTAGCAATTGCCGCATTTTATGAGTATGAAATTTGGCAAATGGATGTAAAGACTGCATTCCTGAATGGATTTCTGGAAGAAGAGTTGTATATGATGCAACCTGAAGGTTTTATCGATCCAAAGGGAGCTAACAAAGTGTGCAAGCTCAAGCGATTCATTTATGGACTTGTGCAATCCTCTCGGAGTTGGAATAAACGCTTTGATAGTGTGATCAAAGCATATGGTTTTATACAGACTTTTGGAGAAGCCTGTATTTATAAGAAAGTGAGTGGGAGCACTACAACATTTCTGATAAATATATGTGAATGACATATTGTTGATCGGAAATAATGTAGAATTTTCTGGAAAGCATAAAGGAGTATTTGAAAGTAGTTTTTCAAAGAAAGACTTCGGTGAAGCTGCTTACATATTGAACATCAAGATCTATAGAGATAGATCAAGACGCTTGATAAGTTTTTTCAATGAGTACATACCTTGACAAGATTTTGAAGTGGTTCAAAATGCAACAGTCAAAGAAAGAGTTCTTGCCTGTGTTACAAGGTGTGAAATTGAGTAAGACTCAAAGCCCGACCACGGCAGAAGATAGAAAGAGAATGAAAGTCATTCCCTATGCCTCAGCCAGGTTCTATAAAGTATGCCTTGCTGTGTACGAGATCTATTGTATACCCTACACTAAGTTTGGCAAGGGAGTACAATAGTGATCTAGGAGTAGATCGATGAACAACGGTCAAAATTATCCTTAGTGGAATAAGGATATGTTTCTCGATTATGGAGGTGACAAAAGGTTCGTCGTAAACGGTTACGTCGATGCAAGCTTTGACACCGATCTGGATGACTCTAAGTCTCGATCTAGATACATATTGAAAGTGGGAGCTATTAGCTAGAGTAGCTCCGTGCAGAGCATTGTAAACATAGAAATTTGCAAAATACATACGTATCTGAATTTGACAGACCCGCTGACTAAACTTCTCTCACAAGCAAAACATGATCACACCTTTGTACTCTTTGGGTGTTAATCACATAGTGATGTGAACTAGGTTGCTGACTCTAGTAAACCCTTTGGGCGTTGGTCACATGACGATGTGAACTATGGATGTTAATCACATGGTGATGTGAACTATTGATGTTAAATCACATAGCGATGTGATCTAGATTATTGACTCTATTGCAAGTGGGATACTGAAGGAAATATGCCCTAGAGGCAATAATAAAGTTATTATTTATTTCCTTATATCATGATAAATGTTTATTATTCATGCTAGAATTGTATTAACCGGAAACATAATACTTGTGTGAATACATAGACAAACAGAGTGTCACTAGTATGCCTCTACTTGACTAGCTCGTTGATCAAAGATGGTTATGTTTCCTAGCCATAGACATGAGTTGTCATTTGATTAACGGGATCACATCATTAGGAGAATGATGTGATTGACTTGACCCATTCCGTTAGCTTAGCACTTGATCGTTTAGTATGTTGCTATTGCTTTCTTCATGACTTATACATGTTCCTATGACTATGAGATTATGCAACTCCCGTTTACCGGAGGAACACTTTGTGTGCTACCAAACGTCACAACATAACTGGGTGATTATAAAGGTGCTCTACAGGTGTCTCCAAAGGTACTTGTTGGGTTGGCGTATTTCGAGATTAGGATTTGTCACTCCGATTGTCGGAGAAGTATCTCTGGGCCCACTCGGTAATGCACATCACTTAAGCCTTGCAAGCATTGCAACTAAAGAGTTAGTTGCAGGATGATGTATTACGAAACGAGTAAAGAGCCTTGCCGGTAACGAGATTGAACTAGTTATTGAGATACCGACGATCGAATCTCAGGCAAGTAACATACTGATGACAAAGGGAACAACGTATGTTGTTATGCGGTTTGACCGATAAAGATCTTCGTAGAATATGTGGGAGCCAATATGAGCATCCAGGTTCTGCTATTGGTTATTGACTGGAGATGTGTCTCGGTCATGTCTACATAGTTCTCGAACCCGTAGGGTCCGCACGCTTAAAGTTCGATGACGTTTATATTATGAGTTTATGAGTTTTGATGCAACGAAGGTTGTTCGGAGTCCCAGATGTGATCACGGACATGACGAGGAGTCTCGAAATGTTCGAGACATAAAGATCGATATATTGGACGACTATATTTGCATACCGGAATGGTTCCGGGTGAGATTGGGATAATACCGGAGCTCCGGGAGGTTATCGGAACCCCCCGGGAGGTATATGGGCCTTAATGGGCTTTAGTGGAAAGGAGGGGAAAGGAGCAAGGGAGGGGGCGCGCCCCCCAAGCCCAATCCTAATTGGGAGGGGGGGCGGCCCCCCTTTCCTTCCTCCCTCCTTCCTCTTCCTTCCCTCTCCCTCTCCAAATAGGAAAAGGAGGAGTCCTACTCCCGGTGGGAGTAGGACTCCCCCCTTGGGTGCGCCTCCTCCCCTTGGCCGGCCCTCTCCTCCCCCCTTAACATACCGAGGAGAGGGGCACCCCATAGACACAATAATTGAGCTCTTGATCTCTTAGCCGTGTGCGGTGCCCCCCTCCACCATATTCCACCTCGATAATATCGTAGCGGTGCTTAGGCGAAGCCCTGCGTCGGTAGCATCATCATCACCGTCACCACACCGTCGTGCTGACGGAACTCTCCCTCAAAGCTCGGCTGGATCGGAGTTCGAGGGACGTCATCGAGCTGAACGTGTGCTTAACTCGGAGGTGCCGTACGCTCGGTACTCGGATCGGTCGGATCGTGAAGACGTAAAACTACATCAACTGCGTTGTGCTAACGCTTCCGCTTTTGGTCTACGAGGGTATGTGGACACACTCTCCCCTCTCATTGCTATGCATCACCATGATCCTGTGTGTGCGTAGGAATTTTTTTGAAATTACTACGTTCCCCAACACTCTGGGCCCTCTCGGTAATACACGTCATGATAAGCCTTGCAAGCAATGTAACTAATGAGTTAGTTGCAGGATGATGTATTAGGAAACGAGTAAATAGACTTGCCGGTAACGATATTGAACTAGGTATGAAGATACCGACGATCGAATCTCGGGCAATAACATACCGATGACAAAGGGAAGAACGTATGTTGTCATTGCGGTTTGATCGATAAAGATCTTCGTAGAATATGTAGGAACCAATATGAGCATCCAGGTACCGCTGTTGGTTATTGATCGGAGATATGTCTCGGTCATGTGTACATAGTTCTTGAACCCATAGGGTCCGCACGCTTAACGTTTGATGGCGATTTGTATTATATGAGTTATGTGATTTGGTGACCGAATGTTGTTCGGAGTCCCGGATGAGTTCACGGACATGACGAGGAGTCTCGAAATGGTCGATAGGTAAAGATTCATATATGGGACGATAGTATTCAGACACCGGAAGTGTTCCGGGGGTACCGGGTACATATCGGGTCACCGGAAGGGGTTATGGGCACCCCCCCGGTAAAGATATGGGCCTTATTGGGCCAAGGGCGGGACAGGGGCTGGTGCGCCCCCATATGGGCCAGCCTAAGTGCAGAAAGGAAAAGGTGAGGAGGAAAGGAAATAGAGGGAATAGGATTCCCCCTTCCTTTCCCCTCTCCCCTCTTTCCTTCCCCCCTCCGAAGATAAGGAAAGGGGGCGAATTGGAGGAGGCCCCCAAGTAGGATTCCTCTTACTTGGGGCGACCCATGGCTGTTCCCCTCCCCCTCCCACCTATATATATGTGGGGGGGCGCCTAGAACACACAACAAACATTGTTAGCCGTGTGCAGCGCCCCCCTCCACAGTTTACGCCTCCGGTCATATTCACGTAGTGCTTAGGGGAAGCCCTGCGCGGATCACTTCACCATCACCGCCACCACGCCGTCATGCAGACGGAACTCTCCCTCGACACTTTGTTGTATCAAGAGTTTGAGGGACGTCATCGAGCTGAACGTGTGCAGAACTCGGAGGTGCCATACGTTCGGTGCTTGATCGGTCGGAACAAGGAGAAGTTCAACTACATCAACCGCGTTGTCAAACGCTTCCGCTTTCGGTCTACGAGGGTACGTGGACACACTCTCCCCCTCTCGTTGCTATGCATCTCCTAGATAGATCTTGCGTGAGCGTAGGAATTGTTTTGAAATTGCATGCAACGTTTCCCAACAATGGCATCCGAGCCAGGTCTATGCATAGATGATATGCACTAGTAGAACATAAAGAGTTGTGGGCGATGATAGTCATACTGCTTACCACAAACGTCTTATTTTGATTCGGCGGTATTGTTGGATGAAGCGGCCCAGACCAACCTTACATGACCACGTTCATGAGACCGGTGTCTGTCGGGTAGCTGTCGGGTGTCTATTTCTCCAACTTTAGTTGAATCGAATTTGACTATGACCGGTCCTTGTTGAAGGTTAAAACAGCAAACTTGACGAAACATCGTTGTGGTTTTGATGCGTAGGTAAGAACGGTTCTTACTAGAAGCCCGTAGCCGCCATGTAATACTTGCAACAACAAAGTAGAGGACGTCTAAATTGTCTTTGCAGGGCATGTTGTGATGTGATATGGTGAAGACATGATGTGATATACGTTGTTGTATGAGATGATCATGTTTTGTAAAAGTTCTCGGCAACTGGCAGGAGCCTTATGGTTGTCGTTGTATTGTATGAAATGCAATTGCCATGTAATTCCTTTACTTTATCACTATGCGTTAGCAATAGTTGTAGAAGCAATAGTTGGCGAGACGACAACACGCAACAATGGAGATCATGGTGTCAAGCCGGTGACGATGGAAATCATGACGGTGCTTTGGAGATGGAGATCAAAGGCACAAGATGATGATGGCCATATCATGTCACATATTTTAATTGCATGTGATGTTTATCTTTTATGCATCTTATTTTTCTTAGTACGGCGGTAGCATTATGAGATGATCCCTTCCTAAAATTTCAAGGTATAAGTGTTCTCCCTGAGTACGCACCGTTGCGATAGTTCGTTGTGCCGAGACACCACATGAAGATCAGGTGTGATAAGCTCTACGTTCACATACAACGAGTGCAAGACAGTTTTGCACATGCGGAATACTCGGGTTAAACTTGATGAGCCTAGCATGTACAGACATGGCCTCGGAACACTAGAGACCGAAAGGTCGAACGTGAATCATATAGTAGATATGATCAACATAGAGATGTTCACCATTGAAGACTACTTCATCTTGATGTCGCTTGAAGCTATGTCAGTATTTCCCCAAAGAGGAAGGGATGATGCAGCACAACGGCGGTAGGTATTTCCCTCAGAAATGAAACCAAGGTTATCGAACCAGTAGGAGAACCAAGCAACACAATGTAAACAGCCCCTTCACACAAATAACAACACCTCGCAACCCGACGTGTTAAAGGGGTTGTCAATCCCTTTCAGGGTACGGCGCCAGAAATTGCGTGTTGACGGGAGAAAGTTGTAATAGATTGAATAAATAGATCACAAATAAAATAAAGTGAAGCAAAGTATTTTTGGATTTTTGGTTTAATAGATCTGAATAAAAAGTGCAAATAAAATAGATCGCAAGGCAAATATATGAGAAAGAAGACCCGGGGGCCGTAGGTTTCACTAGTGGTTTCTCTCAAGAAAAATAGCAAACGGTGGGTAAACAAATTACTGTTGGGCAATTGATAGAACTTCAAAAATTATGAAGATATCCAGGCAATGATCATTACATAGGCATCACGTCCAAGATTAGTAGACCGACTCCTGCCTGCATCTACTACTGTTACTCCACACATCGACCGCTATCCAGCATGCATCTAGTGTATTAAGTTCATAGAAAAATGGAGTAATGCAATAAGAACGATGACATGATGTAGACAAGATCCGTTTATCTATATGGCGGTAGATATAGATCTCGTCTTTTTATCCTTAGTAGCAACAATACATATGTGTCGGTTCCCTTTCTGTCACTGGGATCGAGCAGCGTAAGATCGAACCCACCACCGGGCACCTCTTCCCATTGCAAGATAAATAGATCAAGTTGGCCAAACAAAACCCAAATATCGGAGAAGAAATACGAGGCTATAAGAGATCATGCATATAACAGATCAAAGAAACTCAAATAACTTTCATGGATATAAAAAGATATAACTGATCATAAACTCGAAGTTCATCAGATCCCAACAAACACATCACAAAAGAGTTACATCATATGGATCTCCAAGAGACCATTGTATTGAGAATTCAGCGAGAGAGAGAAAGGCATCTAGCTACTAACTACGGACCCGAAGGTCTACAAGGAACTACTCACGCATCATCGGAGAGGCACCAATGGAGGTGGTGAACCCCATCCGAGATGGTGTCTAGATTGGATCTGGTGGTTCTGGACTTTGCGGCGGCTGGATGAATATTTCGTCGACGCTTCTAGGGTTTCTAGAATATTGTGGTATTAATAGAGCAAAGAGGCGGTCCCGGGGGCATCCGAGGTGGGCACAACCCACCAGGGCGTGCCTAGGCCTCCTGGCGCTCCCAGGTGGGTTGTGCCCCCTCGGGGCACCCTCTAGGTGCAACCAGGGCCCATTGCCTTCCTTCTGGCCCATAAAAAATCATCGTGGAGTTTCGTGGCATTTGGACTTCATCTGATATTGATTTCATGCGATGTAAAAAACATGGAAAAAACAGCAACTGGCACTTGGCACTATGTCAATAGGTTAGTACCAAAAAATGATATAAAATGACTATAAAATGATTATAAAACATCCAAGATTGATAATAAAATAGTGGAACAATCAAATATTATAGATACATTGGAGACGTATCAGCATCCCCAAGCTTAACTCCTACTCGTCCTCGAGTAGGTAAGTGATAAAAATAGAATTTTTGATGTGGAGTGTTGTTCATCATGTCATATCATATTCTTTTTCTTTATAGCATGAACATTTATGTGATTCAAAGCAATAGTCTAGTTTTGACATAATAATGTAGATACTCAAGCATATCAACAAGCAACCATGTCTTTCAAAATATCAACGCTAAAATAAGTTATCCCTAGCCCATCATGCTCAAACATTGATCCATTCATGAAACACACTCGAATATTAACTACACCCAATACTTAAGTACGATCATATTGCCTCCTAGTTGGTGCTTTTTATAAGAGAAGATGGAGACTCAAATTTCAAAATAAAAATTGCATAAAGTTAAAGAAAGGCCCTTCGCAGAGGGGAGTAGGGATTTGTAGAGGTGCCCGAGCTCAAAGCAAAAAATTAGAGATAAAAACATTTTGGGAGGTGTATCCATCCCACCAACGAAAACGACTCAGAGTTCCCAACACTTTCCATGCTAGATATGCCATATGCGGTTACCAAACAGAAAATAATGTTTATTCCTTTTTCCACCGTACTTTCACTTCCCATGGCTAACCGTATCCATGGGTGCCCTCCATACCAACACTTTCCAAGGAATTTATTATTTGACAACATAAAGTAAATTCATTTTTGCATTCCGGGACTGGGCATCCCTAAGACCTTTACCTTACTCTCGTGCAATGACAAGTGAATAAACACTCATCTTGAGAATAACACATCCAACATGGAAAATGTTAGCCACCCGTTACTGTTCCGCGAGCGAAACAAACACACAAAAGAGAAGTTTATTTTGAAAATTAAAGATGTGTCAGGACCCCGATCCGAAGTCACACTGATCTAGCATGTAGCACATCATATCACTTTGCGGCCTCACGCACGGTATTCCCACGGGTGCCACCTTACGTAGCCCGGGACCGTTTGCGCCTTTTGGCTCACGTATATGATAGTGTCGCTGGCATCCATATGACAAAGAACCCGGGCCGACATGACTAGTCGTGAACCCAGAGTGGCACTAACTTACGGGGACAGGCATACATGAAACAACATCGAGCATGTCGGTCAGCAGCGTGTGAATCCGGGCTGTAGCAATTGGGCTAACAGGACTCCGGGAACCCTGGCTGTAGCAGGCTAACAGGAATCCGGATGTCATCGCGTGACATTTCCCCGAAGGGACAGACACAGGAACGAAGTGTTTCACATGCCGGTCAGTCTAGGTGTTCCGGAGCAGTAGTGCTGGGCTAGCAGGACTCTGGTAAACCGGGCTGTAGCGGACTACCAAGGATCAGTGGAAGCACCCGACTACATTTCCCCATAAGAGAGGCTACCAATGATAAACAACTAGATTGTTGGATCCCACACATACCAAGCATTTCAATCATACACACAATATGCTCGATATGTGCAAATACAACATGGCATCACAACAAAAATCTACAACTCAAAGTATTTATACATTAGGCTCCGAAGAGCCAGATATTACAAACATGGGTCTGATGACCCAGCATTCAAGTCATACAAGCAACAAGCACATGCGGAAGCTTAACATGTCTGAGTACAGACATCTACAAATGAAAAAGGCCGAGAAGCCTGACTATCTACCAGATCCTACCGAGGGCACAAGATCGTAGCTGAGGTAACAAGCTAAACGTCGAAGTCCACGCGGAACTACTAGCAAGACTGAAATCTCTCTGCAAAACATAAATTAAGAAAACATGAGTACAAATGTACCCAACAAGACTTACATCAGAACTAGCTACATATGCATCAGTATCAACAAAGGGGGTGGTGGAGTTTAACTGCAGCAGGCCAGCTTTGACTCGGTGGCTAACCTAAACTACGACTGCAAGTAACTCTTTCGAGGTGGCGCACACGAGTCCACATATTCACCATAACAATACACCACTATGGATCCGCTCCCGTTCCCCTACGAGAACGCCATCCATAGCACTCACGCTTATCTTGCGCATTTTAGAGTATCCACTTTCACTTGTCTATGAACTGTTATAGGCAACCCAGAAGTCCTTTACCGCGGACACGGCTATTCGAATAGATCATTTATAACCCTGCATGGGTGTACTTCTTCACACATGTTTCTACCACTTAGCGTCTGCACACGACATGTGCTCGGCAGACTTCAAGCGAAAGCCGACGTGGGTGTAGACCACGACCTGTCTAACCACACAAGTCTCTAGTCCAGGTTTATCGCCTATTCGGGTTCCATCCGCGAGGAGATCCGGCCGGGGTTTCGCTCACAGCCCCAAACGATGTGTGCAGGGTTCCCGAGACACCAAACGGGCGACTCGGTACACCGGGCCACGGTGTATCTACCGCATCATAGCCCACTCGTAGGGTCAGCGCTACGCATGGCCTCCAACACATATCCTACAAACACCAGAAACTAGTTGCAACTCCTGGACAGAGGACAAGGGTGGGTAATAAGTCAAGCGGGGTCATATTTCAGGGCCGAACGTGTGGTAGTAGTTGTTCATGGATCACAAACACAGAACTCAGTTCCTGTGGACGGCTTCAATGAGACAACCCACCAGGTACTCCTACATGGCCTCTCACCGCTACCTTTACCAAATCGTGTTCACCCACTTAGCTCTCAACAGTAGAACATGTTCACACACCTCCAATTCATCCCCGATGAATCATACCTGACTCAACTCTAAGCAGTAGCAGGCATGACAACAAGCAAGAATGAGTAGGCACATCAGGGCTCAAACAACTCCTACTCATGCTAGTGGGTTTCATCTATTTACTGTGGCAATGACAGGTCATGCAGAGGAAAGGGGTTCAACTACCGCAACATGTAACAGTTGAATCATTGTTGTCCTAATGCAGTAAAAGAGAGCAGGAGCGAGAGAGTGGGATTGTATTGGAATGAACAAGGGGGTTTTGCTTGCCTGGCACTTCTGAAGATAGCATTGAGTCTTCATTAGTGTCAACGATCACAATGTCGGAACCACGTCTACCAAGGGGGAACAACACCGACAAAGAGAGAAGAAACATAATCAATGCAATGCACAATATGATGCATGATCATGACATGGCAATATGAGTGTGTTTAGCTAGTGCAACTACAACCAGATGGGTTTGGGTCATTTTGAACCAAAGGTTCATTCCCAAACTCAATTTATGAATTAAATAGTGCCTTATCACTTTTTTACTAAACGCAAGGTTAAGTTGTTTAAACATGCATGAAACCAGTAAACATGGATAGATTGGATTTTCTGATCATTTTTCATATATAAATCTTTTCAATCTGAGTTATAGATTATTTTCTATGAATTTTTGAAGTTTATAACATTTTTTGAAATAAATAAACCATTTAAGATTTATTTAAATTCCAGAAATGAATTACTGTGTCAGCATGACGTCACCATGATGTCAGCGGTCAACAGGGCCGGTCCAGGTCAAACCTGACCAGTGGGGCCCGCATGTCAGTGGCTGTGGCTTTAATTAAGAAGGTTTAAACATAAACCGTGGATTAACTGGGTAGTGGGTCCCAGTGCCAGTGGCATAGTGTTTAGTTAGCGGGAGATTAACCTCTAACAGTGGCAATTAGCACTAATTATAACACTAGACTAATTCATTCAAAGGCCGGCCCCACATGTCATGGACACAGGGGGGTCCCGCCGTGGTCAAACGGGGTCAAACCCACCGGCGACTTGACGCCGGCGAGGCCAGTCGCGGCGGCGAGCCTCGAGTTTGCGTCTCCGGTGACTAGACGGCCAGCGGAGGGCATCTATGTGATGCGGACGCACGTCCGCATCGAGTAGTGCTGGTGGTTGGGCTGGGGTGGCTGGAGTAGTCGCCGGCGATGACCTCGGCGGTTGCCGGAGCTCGGGTGAGCTCGGGGTCAAGGGTACGGCGGACGAGTCGGCACTTGCGAGGCATCTACGGGCCCTACGCGACGCGGCGAGGTCATTGGACAGGACGGCTGAGCCGTTGCGTGGCTGGAGCCACGTCGGCGGCGAGCTCAGGCGGCGGCGCGTGCGGATGTGCTTGGTGCGGCGACTACAGCGAGTGGCAGAGAGAACGGAGATGGGGAGGATGGTCAGTGGCTCACGGCGGATGCAGTGAAGCAGACGGCGGGCTTGGAGGAGGTCCGAGCTGAGCGAGGCGGCGAGGGGGATCTCCGGCGATGGCAGTCGGGGACGAGCTCGATGAGGCCAGAGGAGCGCGCCCGGCGACGAGTGGCGGAGCGAGGAGTTCTAGGACGTCGTGGTGGAGCTCATGGACTGGTCGGGGAAGCAAGAGGGAGGCGGTGGACACGGCAGCAGCGAGCGGCGGCAACGGTGGCGCTCGGGCACGAGAGGGATAGAGGACCAGAGGAGGGGAGAAGCATGGGAGAGAGGTCGAGCGGGTTCGGGCGTCTCCGTGGCGTCGTCTGGGCGCGTCAGGGCAGCGGCGGGAAGCAGGACGTGGCACGGCGCGTGGTCGCGCGCGTCGGAGACGCGCCTCTCGTCCTTTTGGCGAGAGGAGGGAGATGACTGGCGGAGCTGGTGGGCTGGGCCACCAGCTGGGCCGCCAGGTGGGCTGCTGCTACAGGTAAGAGGCCAGGTTAGTTTCTCTCTCTCTCAGTTTTCTGTTAATGTTTTTCTATTTTTCTGTAACTTCTGGGCTTTATTAAAAATACCAAAACGTTTCCAAAAATCCTGAAAATAATTGTGGGCTCTGTTTGGAATATTCCCAATAGCCCTCACTAAAGTTCAGAATTAATTGAGCATTTAAAATATTATATAGCATTTAAATGCCCAATTGCAAATAGCATATGATTTAATTCAATGACCTTATGTGTCCTAGAAAAATGTGCACCATTTTTGTCAAGGGTTCTAGACCAAGGCAAAGATGATGAACATTTTAGAAGGGCATTTCAGGTACATTGAAAAAGATTTCGGTAAACCCTAGTTGGATTAAGGGGGTGCTGGGGGTTTCTGTCATCCCCATTTCAACTTTCTGGGTAAAGTAGACATGATGCATACACTCTAATGCATATACTGACTAGGGTTGTGACAACTCACCCCCACTAAACAAGAATCTCGTCCCGAGATTCAAGCGTAGGGTAAGATAAAGGGGGGGAAGCAGACTAACACAATCTTCACGATCCAGATTGCACTTCATAAGTACGTTGATTCGATCACCATCTTTGTCTCGGTGTATTGCTCCGAGAACTCCAACCAACATGACAATGAGAGGAAAGGAAAAACTCTAAAAGGATCGATCTCCTCGAAGATCGAACAACTCAGGATCAACTCACGGAGTGAGACATAGCAACATCTCTCGAGCTGAGAGGCAAACATACATCGGGAAGGACGGAGGAAACAATTTTGACAAGGGTTTCAAAGTAGCGAGGAGAAACTGCCATGATCCCATAACGGGGCACCTTAGAGGAGGTGACTCGTAGCATTATTCCCTTAAGTGGCAAAAGAATTATTTTTGATATAGAGATCATTGAAAGTCTCTAAACCAGCCTAAGGAAAAATCAAAAACGACCGTTTGAACGAGTTCGGAAGAACGGCACACTCGGGCTAGAATGGATGATGTGAACTACCTTGTTGAAGACAACGCAATGGATGATTTTTGCTTATCATCGGAAATGGATGGGACTCATGGTAAGTCCACCTTTGAAGATGAACCTGGATAGCAACTGCTGAGAAGGGCAGCCCATGGGAAATTGGCACGATGGGGTGCAAGCTGGGAACAAAATGCAAATGTTGGGAATGTTCCAACCATCATATCTGCCTGAGATTCAGATCTGGTTAGAAACATGATACTTCAGACTCACATGTCTGAAAAGAAGAGTTGCAACACAAATCAACGAGATAACATTGCGAGACTCTCGGGAGATGAACTACGATAGCAAGCTCCAAAAGATGGGCTGGTTCGGCTGCATACATGTGAACACATTGTCCAAGACAAGCATGATCACATGGTAGTCTTGCAATAAAACACTACCGAGTTCTGATTGGAACCATCATCGAGATAACGAAGTCTTGTGCATATCCGTCCGGGCCCTTCAGGATTAGCGCATGAACTTCTTTTCTTTGAACAAATCAATCAGTGGCTTGGTGTGCTAGGGAATACATATGGAGTGGAGGTAATTAATCTACCAAACCATAGAATACATTCGCACATGCATAATTGACTTGGGATGGTACCAGAGGAAACAAAAACAATCTTTCTCGAACTCACGGCAGCAACTTGCACCAAATGCGCATGAATTCGAGGAAGTCACTTCTTCCATCCAAGAATAAGCTTCATGAATGGAACACGAAGGCATTGCTTACAAAGTTTCCAACACTAGGTTGATGTTCAACATGAATCATGGGGGAGACAAAATGCTGCTGATGGGCTCAATAGCAACTCATCGGAATTTTCCATATCACTGGAATTCCACCATTATGTGAACAATGTGATAGTATTGGTCAGACCAAAGGATGTAATGGTGTATGCTCGAGGAACAACCACGAGTAAGACAACATTATGAATATCATTGGTTCTAACTTGATTTGACGATAGCCCACACTCAAATCAAGGTTTGGACAAGACGATAGATTCAACAACCGATCACGAGGAACAATCGATGGAGATATCATCTCTCGTCAACACACACACACACGCAAGATATCCCCTTTGGAGTGAACTAAGTGGATTAAGCTTTTATCTTCCAACTCTCCAAGTTGTTGTTTTAGCTTAACCAATTAGTTCAGAGGTATCTAACACGGATTCTTGGAGAAAGAGTGGTTTACAAGAAAACCAACTTGGTCACAAACTCAACATAGCGGTCAGGTGACAACCTGGTAATACTTCTAAGAAGATATTCGGAAAATCACGAACCACCGATATGTTACTAAGCTCGAGAACAATCTTGCTTTTCAGGGCAAGACGATATGATCGAAAGAGTGAGGGTTTGACACAATCCCAACTCATGGATCGAAGAGTGCACCAGAAATAAGGACTAGGTAGCACGATCAATCTTAGGATGATGATTTAATAACCAACACGCTAAGAATGTGAATATTGTCCATTTACTACAAAGCAACGAGTTGCTCGGAGTATTGATTTCACACATCACAATTCACTTGTCGGCATTCCGGTTACAACAACACGGGACCGAGGAATGAATAATGATGGCGAGAAGTATCACTGCGTCAAGAATTCATAAGAGGTGGTGCAATTCTCATGACATTCTTGACATAAACATGGTAACCCTGCAAGGTAAACAGAGCAAAAGCTGGATTGGCATTTTGATCCACGGAATACAACTACTTTGACCCAATCCTCTAAGTGGACAAGGTACTGGAGTTTTGTTTCTCTTAGTCTTTCCAGAATAGAATGTCTTGATGGACCACAAGAATAATAGGCATCGATGAACAAATGCACGCATACTCTTGACTATCAATTGATAGACGAAGGTCAGAAAATAGCTAAAGAGGGACAACTCAAAGGAACATATGATTTTTTGAGGTGTGGGTGCAAAGATTAGCATGTCGAACGAGTTCAACATATTTCTTCCAGATAACCCATGCAGAAGAGGAGGGACTGGCAGATTCACAATTTTTGAATGGAGAACTCATCAAGAGCACTCTTGTTGTGATCTTTCGGTTCAACAAGGAACTTCTGCCATAAGTAGTTCATGGTATTTGGAAGAGGAAAATACCATGGACCTCGAGGACTATTGCAAAGGTTACTAATATCCTAAAGGTACGAGCAACACTATCAACATGAGGTAAGTGGAGTGAATCTTGGGTCAAGAACCCAGGAGTAGAATACCTACTACTAAATGGCATCACGGGATGCTTTCGAGAATGAGGCCAGAACCATCACATTGGTAACGCTAATCATGGCTAGATTACTAGGTGACTCCCTAAAACACCTAGGGTCATAATAATAGGTCCAACATATATGCCAAGCCAATAGAGTACCTCAACCCACCGATTAGTGTGGTTAATTCGGCCCAAAAGGACACCGGGAACAAGAAGAAGGGATTTGCAAATGCATCAGAATTTACAAACCTGGGATGACTCGGATAGCATAACGGCTGTAAATGCTCAGAAAGATTTGAGACATCCTGAAAAATGGTGGCAAAACCACCCAACATCACAATATCAAGGTTCTAAGGCCAGCTATGAACATACGGAAGTAGTAGAAACTGAACTGAGACTTGAATCCATCAATCCTATAAGTCTACGGATTAGTAACACGTGATCCTGATAGAAAGATGAGAAGCCTAGTTCTTAAACCCCGTAGAAAAGAAGAGGTTGACTCAGATCAGAAGGGCATAAGATAAAGGAGTAAAAAGAGCCTTACGTTCCCTTCCACAATCAATTCCCTTATATAACTAAAGCATTTCTAGACTCAACCTCGACCAGTTTGGTTTGGTAATCCTGCAGGCAATCAGGCTCTGATACCGAAGCTGTCAGGACCCCGATCCTAATTCACACCGATCTAGCATGTAACACATCATATCACTTTGCGGCTTCACGCACGGTATTCCCACGGGTGCCACCTTACCTGGCCCGGAACCGCTTGCGCCTTTTGGCTCACATATATGATAGTGTCGCTATCATCCATATGACAAAGAACCCGGGCCGACATGACTAGTCGTGAACCCAAAGTGGCACTAACTTACGAGGACAGGCATACATGAAACAACATCGAGCATGTCGGTCAGCATCGTGTGAATCCGGGCTGTAGCAACTGGGCTAACAGGACTCCGGGAACCTGGGCTGTAGCAGGCTAACAGGACTCTGGATGTCATCGCGTGACATCTCCCCGAAGGGACAGACACAGGAACGAAGTGTTTCACATGCCGGCCAGTCTAGGTGTTCCGGAGCAGTAGTGCTGGGCTAGCAGGACTCTGGTAAATCGGGCTGTAGCGGACTACCAAGGCTCAGTGGAAGCACCAGACTACATTTCCCCATAAGAGAGGCTACCAAGGATAAACAACTAGATTGTCGGATCCCACACATACCAAGCATTTCAATCATACACAAAATATGCTCGATATGTGCAAATACAACATGGCATCACAACAAAAATCTACGACTCAAAGTATTTATACATTAGGCTCCGAAGAGCCAGATATTACAAACATGGGTCTGATGACCCAGCATTCAAGTCATACAAGCAACAAGCACATGCGGAAGCTTAACATGTCTGACTACAGATATCTACAAATGAAAAAGCCCGAGAAGCCTGACTATCTACCAGATCCTGCCGAGGGCACAAGATCATAGCTGAGGTAACGAGCTAAACGTCGAAGTCCACGCGGAACTACTAGCGAGACTGAAATCTCTCTCCAAACATAAATTAAGCAAACATGAGTACAAATGTACCCGGCAAGACTTACATCAGAACTAGCTACATATGCATCAGTATCAACAAAGGGGGTGGTGGAGTTTAACTGCAGCAGGCCAGCTTTGACTCGGTGGCTAACCTGAACTACGACTGCAAGTAACTCTTTTGAGGTGGCGCACATGGGTCCACATATTCACCATAACAATACACCACTATGGATCCGCTCCCGTTCCCCTACGAGAACGCCATCCATAGCACTCACGCTTATCTTGCGCATTTTAGAGTATCCACTTTCACTTGTCTATGAACTGTTATACGCAACCCAGAAGTCCTTTACCGCGGACACGGCTATTCGAATAGATCATTTATAACCCTGCAGGGGTGTACTTCTTCACACATGTTTCCACCACTTTGCGTCTGCACACGACATGTGCTCGGCAGACTTCAAGCGAAAGCCGACATGCGTGTAGACCACGACCTGTCTAACCACACAAGTCTCTAGTCCAGGTTTATCGCCTATTCGGGTTCCATCCGCGAGGGGATCCGGCCGGGGTTTCGCTCACAGCCCCAAACGATGTGTGCAGGGTTCCCGAGACACCAAACGGGCGACTCGGTACACCGGGCCACGGTGTATCTACCGCATCATAGCCCACCCCTAGGGTCAGCGCTACGCACGGCCTCCAACTCATATCCTACAAACACCAGAAACTAGTTGCAACTCCTGGACAGAGGACAAGGGCGGTTAATAAGTCAAGCGGGGTCATATTTCAGGGCCCAACGTGTGGTAGTAGTTGTTCATGGATCACAAACACAGAACTTAGTTCCTGTGGACGGCTTCAATGAGACAACCCACCATGTACTCCTACATGGCCTCTCACCGCTACCTTTACCAAATCGTGTTCACACACTTAGCTCTCAACAGTACAACATGTTCACACACCTCCAATTCATCCCCGATGAATCATACCTGACTCAACTCTAAGCAGTAGCAGGCATGACAACAAGCAAGAATGAGTAGGCACATCAGGGCTCAAACAACTCCTACTCATGCTAGTAGGTTTCATCTATTTACTGTGGCAATGACAGGTCATGCAGAGGAAAGGGGTTCAACTACCGCAGCATGTAACAGTTGAATCGTTGTTGTCCTAATGCAGTAAAAGAGAGCAGGAGCGAGAGAGTGGGATTGTATCGGAATGAACAAGGGGTTTTTGCTTGCCTGGCACTTTTGAAGATAGCATTGAGTCTTCATCAGTGTCGACGATCACAACGTCGGAACCACGTCTACCAAGGGGGAACAACACCAGAAAACAGAGAAGAAACACGATCAATGCAATGCACAATATGATGCATGATCATTACATAGCAATATGAGTGTGTTTAGCTAGTGCAACTACAACCAGATGGGTTTGGGTCATTTTGAACCAAAGGTTCAATCTCAAACTCAATTTATGAATTTAAATAGTGCCTTATCACGTTTTGTACTAAACATCAAGGTTAACTTGTTTAAACATGCTTGAAACCAGTAAAGATGGATAGATTGGATTTTTCTGATCATTTTTCATATATAAATCTTTTCAATCTGAGTTATAGATTATTTTCTATGAATTTTTGAAGTTTATAACATTTTCTGAAATAAATAACCATTTAAGATTTATTTAAATTCCAGAAATGAATTACTGTGTTAGCATGATGTCATTGTGATGTCGGCGGTCAACAGGGCCGGTCCAGGTCAAACCTGACGAGTGGGGCCCGCATGTCAGTGGTTGTGGCTTTAATTAAGAAGGTTTAACACATAAACCGTGGATTAACTGGGTAGTGGGTCCCAGTGCCAGTGGCATAGTGTTTAGTTAGTGGGAGATTAACCTCTAACAGTGGCAATTAGCACTAATTATAACACTACACTAATTCAGTCAAAGGCCGGCCCCACATGTCATGGACATAGGGGGGTCCCGCCGTGGTCAAACGGGGTCAAACCCACCGGCGACTTGACGCCGGCGAGGCCAGTCGCGGCGGCGAGCCTCGGGTTTGCGTCTCCGGCGACCAAACAGCCAGCGGAGGGCATCTATGTGACGCGGACGCACGTCCGCATCGAGTAGTGGTGGTGGTTGGGATTGGGGTGGCCGGAGTAGTCGCCGGCGATGACCTCGGCGGTTGCCGGAGCTCGGGTGAGCTCGGGGTCGAGGCTATGGCAGACGAGTCGGCACTTGCGAGGCATCTACGGGCCCTACGCGACGCGGCGAGGTCATTGGACAGGACGGCTGAGCCATTGCGTGGCTGGAGCCACGTCGGCGGCGAGCTCAGGCGGCGGCGCGTGCGGGTGTGCTTGGTGCGGCGACTACGGCGAGTGGCAGAGAGAACGGAGATGGGGAGGATGGTCAGTGGCTCACGGTGGATGCAGTGAAGCAGACGGCGGGCTTGGAGGAGGTCGGAGCTGAGCGAGGCGGCGAAGGGGATCTCCGGCGACGGCAGTCGGGGACGAGCTCGATGAGGCCAGAGGAGCGCGCCCGGCGACGAGTGGCGGAGCAAGGAGTTCTAGGACGTCGTGGCAGAGCTCATAGACCGGTCGGGGAAGCAAGGGGGAGGCGGTGGACACGGCGGCAGCGAGTGGCGGCAACGGTGGCGCTCGGGCACGAGAGGGAGAGAGGACCAGAGGAGGGGAGAAGCACGGGAGAGAGGTCGAGCGGGTTCGAGCGTCTCCGTGGCGTCATCTGGGCGTGTCGGGGCAGCGGCGGGAAGCAGGACGTGGCACGGCGCGTGGTCGCGCACGTCGGACACACGCCTCTCGTCCTTCTAGCGAGAGGAGGGAGATGACTGGCAGAGCTGGTGGGCTGGGCCACCAGCTGGGCCGCCAGGTGGGCTGCTGCTACAGGTAAGAGGCCAGGTTAGTTTCTCTCTCTCTCTCTCAGTTTTCTGTTAATGTTTTTCTAGTTTTCTGTAACTTCTGGGCTTTATTAAAAATACCAAAACATTTCCAAAAATCCTGAAAATAATTGTGGGCTCTGTTTGGAATATTCCCAACAGCCCTCACTTAAGTTCAGAATTAATTGAGCATTTAAAATATTATATAGCATTTAAATGCCCAATTGCAAATAGCATATGATTTAATTCAGTGACCTTATGTGTCCTAGAAAAATTTGCACCATTTTTGTCAGGGGTTCTAGACCAAGGCAAAGATGATGAACATTTTAGAAGGGCATTTCAGGTTCATTGAAAAAGATTTCGGTAAACCCTAGTTGGATTAAGGGGGGTGCTGGGGGTTTCTGTCATCCCCATTTCAACTTTCTGAGTAAAGTAGACATGATGCATACACTCTAATGCATATACTGACTAGGGTTGTGACAAGATGGCACATGCAAATTTGCTTAGAACGGCAAAAGAATACCACATATAGGTAGATATAGTGGATCATGTGGCAAAACTGGTTTAAAGGATTTTGGATGCACAAGTAGAGATCATACTTAGTGCAAAGTAAAGGCTAGCAAAAGATTGGGAAGAGACCAACCAAGAAACGAATAATTCTCATAAGCAAGCATTAAGAATAATTAACACTGAATAATGCACCACAAGTAGGATATAATTTTCATTGCATGATTATTGACTTTCGTGCATGCAAAGGGAATCACAAACCTTAACACCAATATTCCTACTAGAGCACAATTACTCATCGACATGACTCACATATCACATCATCATATCTCAAAACTATTACTAAGAATCAAGTTCATTTTGTCCAATGATCTTCATGACATTTTCTTTTTCTTTATCCTTCTTGGATATCTATCACTTTGGGACTAATTTTCATGTGTTGCTTTTCATAAGCTCAAACAAATATAAGTGAAGATCATGAGCATAACAAATTTTCTTTCTCTCAAAATAATTTAAGTGAAGTAAGAGAGTATTTCTTAAAAAAATTACTAACTCTCAAATAAATCTAAGTGAAGCAAGAGAGCATTTCTTCAAAAAATAACAAAGCACACCGTGCTCAAAATGATATAAGTGAAGCACTAGAGCAAGTCCTAGCTCATAAAAGATTTAAGTGAAGCATAGAGAGCAATTCTAACAAGTCATGATATATTTTTAGCTCTCTCAAATAGGTGTCCAGCAAGGATTGATGACTTAAAACACAAAATAAAACAAGCAAAGACATATATCATACAAGACGCTCCAAGCAAAACACATATCATGTGACGAATAAAAATATAGCCTCGAGTAAAATACCGATAGTTGTTGGAAGAAAGCGAGGATGCCACTCGGGGGCATCCCCAAGCTTAGTTGGTTGCTCATTTTTGGATAATATCTTGAGATGCCGGGGCATCCCCAAGCTTAGGCTCTTACATCCTTCCTTCATCCATCGTAAGATAACCCAAAACTTGAAAACTTCAATCACACAAAACTCAACAAAACCTTTGTGAGATCCGTTAGTGTAAGAAAAAAAAACCACTACTATAAGTAATGTATCAAACCAATTATTATTTTGTTTTTGTATTATATCTACTGTATTCCAACTTTTCTATGGCAAAAACTCATCAAAGAAAACCATAGATCCATCAAAGTAAGCACACAACACAAAGAAAACAGAATCTGTCAAAACAGAACAGTCTGTAGTAATCTGATTTGTTCGAATACTTATGGAACTCCAAAAATTCTGAAAAACTAGCAGACCTGTATAATTTTCATATTGATCTTCTGCAAAAAGAATTAGCATTTTATGATGTTCTGGTGAATTTTAACAATTATTTTCGTGAGCACAAAGTTTCTGTCTTTTTCAGCAAGATCAAACAACTATCACCCAAGAAGATCCTATTGGTTCTACTTGGCACAAACACTAATTAAAACATAAATAACACAATCATAACAGTATCATAATTGTGTAAACACTCAAGAACAGAAAGCAATGATAAATTTTATTCATTGGGTTGCCTCCAAACAAGCGATATAGTTTGACGCCCCTAGCTAGGCATAAAGCAAGGATCTAAGTTTTGTCTTCCGAAGTTTTGGCAACTTTTGTAAGAGTTTTCTCAAACTCGGGAGGCTCTTTACGCTTCCCTAAATTCTCTGGAAAAGAAACCATCTACCGGGAGCGGAAGGAAACATCGGCTCTTCCGAGATCTTATGTAAGGAATGCTAGAAAAAGTAGAGCAAAAAGATCTACAAAACTCTACAAGTAAGATCCAAAATATCTAATCGCTTGTTGCAAAGAGTGATCAGAGTATTCATGCGATTGATACTACCATTGCGGTGTTTGAGGGGTTCATTATATTTCTGTATTTCAACCATATGTTTATGCAAATCACCAAGTTTGTCCAGCATTTGAGCTCCCTCGGGGGTAAAATTAAACCCCTTCTTTTGAGGTGGAATTCCCAAAATTCCCTCTAAGATTTCATATGTAGCATTGGCATCAAGTTCAATAAAATTTCCTTTAGCGGCGAAATCGAGAAGTTGTCTATGATGCAAAGCCAATCCTATGTAAAAATTACGAAGCAAAACCTTGGCGTCCCCCTTTAAGTTGGAAATACGATATGATTCCATAAGCCTATACCAAACATCTTTCAAATTTTCTCCTTGTCTTTGCTTGAAGTACAAGACTTCAAAATCTGGTGACAGAGGAGGAGTAGGGACGCTAGCCAGAAATTCCTTTTGATGTCGCTTGAAGCTACGTCGTTATTTCCCCAAAGAGGAAGGGATGATGCAGCACAACGGCGGTAGGTATTTCCTTCAGAAATGAAACCAAGGTTATCGAACCAGTAGGAGAACCAAGCAACAGAACATAAACATCCCCTGCACACAAATAACAACACCTCGCAACCCGACGTGTTAAAGGGGTTGTCAATCCCTTTCGGGGTACGGCGCCAGAAATTGCGTGTTGACAGGAGAAAGTTGTAATAGATTGAATAAATAGATCGCAAATAAAATAAAGTGAAGCAAAGTATTTTTGGATTTTTGGTTTAATAGATCTGAATAAAAAGTGCAAATAAAATAGATCGCAAGGCAAATAGATGAGAAAGAAGACCCGGGGGGCCGTAGGTTTCACTAGTGGTTTCTCTCAAGAAAAATAGCAAACGGTGGGTAAACAAATTACTGTTGGGCAATTGATAGAACTTCAAAAATTATGAAGATATCCAGGCAATGATCATTACATAGGCATCACGTCCGAGATTAGTAGACCGACTCCTGCCTGCATCTACTACTATTACTCCACACATCGACCGCTATCCAGCATGCATCTAGTGTATTAAGTTCATGGAAAAATGGAGTAATGCAATAAGAACGATGACATGATGTAGACAAGATCCGTTTATCTATATGGAGGTAGATATAGATCTCGTCTTTTTATCCTTAGTAGCAATAATACATACGTGTCGGTTCCCTTTCTGTCACTGGGATCGAGCACCGTAAGATCGAACCCACTATCGGGCACCTCTTCCCATTGCAAGATAAATAGATCAAGTTGGCCAAAAAAAACCAAATATCGGAGAAGAAATACGAGGCTATAAGAGATCATGCATATAAGGGATCAAAGAAGCTCAAATAACTTTCATGGATATAAAAAGATATAACTGATCATAAACACGAAGTTTATCAGATCCCAACAAACACACCACAAAAGAGTTACATCATATGGATCTCCAAGAGACCATTGTATTGAGAATTTAGCGAGAGAGAGAGAGAGAGAGAGAGAGAGAGAGAGAGAAAGCCATCTAGCTACTAACTACGGACCCGAAGGTCTACAAGGAACTACTCACGCATCATCAGAGAGGCACCAATGGAGGTGGTGAATCCCATCCGAGATGGTGTCTAGATTGGATCTGGTGGTTCTGGACTCTGCGGCGACTGGATGAATATTTCGTCGACGCTTCTAGGGTTTCTGGAATATTGTGGTATTTATAGAGCAAAGAGGCGGTCCAAGGGGCACCCAAGGTGGGCACAACCCACCAGGGCGTGCCTGGGCCTCCTGGTGCGCCCTGGGGGTTGTGCCCCCCTCGGGGCACCCCCCAGGCAACCAACCATTGCCTTCCTTCTGGCCCATAAAAAATCATCATGGAGTTTCGTGGCATTTGGACTTCATCTGATATTGATTTCCTGCGATGTAAAAAACATGGAAAAACAGCAACTGGCACTTGGCACTATGTCAATAGGTTACTACCAAAAAATGATATAAAATGACTATAAAATGATTATATAACATCCAAGATTGATAATAAAATAGCATGGAACAATCAAAAATCATAGGTACGTTGGAGACGTATCACATCTCACGTGATGATCGGACATGGTTTAGTTGATTTGGATCACGTAATCATTTAGATGACTCGAGGGATGTCTATCTAAGTGGGAGTTCTTAAGTAATATGATTAATTGAACTTAATTTATCATGAACTTAGTCCTGATAGTATTTGCATATCTATGTTATAGATCAATAGCTCACGTATAGCTCCCCTGTTTTATTTTTGATGTGTTTCTAGAGAGAACTAAGTTGAAAGATGATAGTAGCAACGATGCGGACTGGATCCGTGATCTGAGGATTATCCTCATTGCTGAACAGAAGAATTATATCCTTGATGCACCGCTAGGTGACAGACCTATTGCAGGAGCAGTTGCAGACGTTATGAACGTTTGGCAAGCTCGATATGATGACTACTTGATAGTTTAGTGTGGCATGCTTTGCGGCTTAGAACCGGGACTTCAAAAAACTTTTGAACGCCACGGAGCATATGAGATGTTCCAAGAGTTGAGATTGGTATTTCAGACTCATGCCCACGTCGAGAGGTATGAGACCTCTGACAAGTACTTTGCCTACAAGATAGAGGAGAATAGCTCAACCAGTGAGCATGTGCTCAGAATGTCTGGGTACTACAATCGCTTGAATCAAGTGGGAGTTAATCTTCCAGATAAGATAGTGATTGACGTAGTTCTCTAGTCACTATTACCAAGCTACTAGAACTTCATGATGAACTATAATGTGCAAGGGATAACGAAAAAGATTCCCGAGCTCTTCGCGATGCTGAAATCGGCGAAGGTAGGAATCAAGAAAGAGCATCAAAGTGTTGATGGTTAACAAGACCACTAGTTTCAAGAAAAAGGGGAAAGGAAAAGAAAGGGAACTTCAAGAAGAATGACTAGCAAGTTGCCACTCCCGTGAAGAAGCCCAAAGCTAGACCTAAGCCTGAAACTAAGTGTTTCTACTGCAAGGGGAATGGTCACTGGAAGCGGAACTACCCCAAATACTTGGCGGATAAGAAGGATGGAAAAGTGAACAAAGGTATATTTGATATACATGTTATTGATGTGTACTTTACTTGTGTTCATAGTAACCCCAGGGTATTTGATACCGGTTTAGTTGCTAAGATTAGTAACTCGAAACAGAAGTTGCAAAATGAACAGACACTAGTTAAGGGCGAGGTGACGATGTGTGTTGGAAGTGATTCCAAGGTTGATAAGATCAATATCGCACACTCCCTCTACCTTCGGGATTAGTGTTGAACCTAAATGAATGTTATTTGGTGTTTGCGTTGAGCATAAATATGATTTGATCATGATTATTGCAATACGGTTATTCATTTAAGTCAGAGAATAATTGTTGTTCTATTTACATGAATAAAACCTTCTATGGTCATACACCCAATGTGAATGGTTTATTGAATCTCGATCATAATGATACACATATTCATAATATTGATGCCTAAAGATGCAAAGTTGATAATGGTAGTGCAACATATTTGTGGCACTACCGTTTAGGTCATATTGGTGTAAAGCGCATGAGGAAACTCCATGCAGATGGACTTTTGGAATCACTTGATTATGAATCATTTGGTGCTTGCGAACCATGCCTCTTGGGCAAGATGACTAAAACTCCATTCTCCCGCACAATGGAGCGAGCCACTGACTTATTGGAAATAATACATATCGATGTATGCGGTCCGATGAGTGTTGAGGCTCGCGACAGGTATCGTTATTTCTGACCTTCACAGATGATTTAAGCAGATATGGGTATATCTAATTATGAAACACAAGTCCAGAACATTTGAAAAGTTCAAAGAATTTCAGAGTGAATTGGAAAATCATCGTAACAAGAAAATAAAGTTTCTACGATATGATCGCAGAGGTAAATATTTGAGTTACGAGTTTGGTCTTCATTTGAAACAATGTGGAATAGTTTCGCAACTCACACCACCTGGAACACCACAACGTAATGGTGTGTCCGAACGTCGTAACCGTACTTTATTAGATATGGTGCGATCAATGATGTCTCTTACCGATTTACCACTATCGTTTTGGGGTTATGCATTAGAGGCAGCTGCATTCACGTTAAATAGGGCACCATCTAAATCCGTTGCGACGACACTGTATGAACTATGGTTTGGCAAGAAACCTAAGCTGTCGTTTCTTAAAGTTTGGGTTTGTGATGCTTATGTGAAAAAGCTTCAGCCTGATAAGCTCGAACCCAAATCAGAGAAGTGCGTCTTCATAGGATACCCAAAAGAAACTGTTGGGTACACCTTCTATCATAGATCCGAAGGCAAAATCTTTGTTGTTAAAAATGGATCCTTTCTGGAGAAGGAGTTTCTCTCGAAAGAAGTGAGTGGGTGGAAAGTAGAACTTGATGAGGTAATTGTACCTTCTCTCGAATTGGAAAGTAGCTCGTCATAAAAAACCGTTCCCGTGATGCCTACACCAACTAGTGAGGAAGTTAATGATGATGATCATGAAACTTCATATCAAGTTACTACCGAACCTCGTAGGTCAACCAGAGCACGTTCCGCACCAGAGTGGTACGGTAATCCTATTCTGGAAGTCATGTTACTAGACCAAGACGAACCTACGAACTATGAGGAAGCAATTATGAGCCCAGATTCCGATAAATGGCTTGAGGCCATGAAATCTGAGATAGGATCCATGTATGAGAACAAAGTATGGACTTTGATTGACTTGCCCGATGATCGGCGAGCCATTGAGAATAAATGGATCTTCAAGAGGAAGACGGACGCTGATAGTAGTGTTACTATCTACAAAGCTCGAATTATCGCAAAAGGTTTTGGACAAGTTCAAGTGTTGACTACGATGAGATTTTCTCACTCGTATTGATGCTTAAAGTCTGTCCAAATCATGTTAGCAATTGCCGCATTTTATGATTATGAAATTTGGAAATGGATGTCAAAACTGCATTCCTTAATGGACTTATTAAAGAAGAGTTGTATATGATGTAACTGGAAGGTTTTCTCAATCCTAAAGGTGCTAACAAAGTGTGCAAGCTCCAGCGATCCATCTATGGACTGGTGCAAACATCTCGGAGTTGGAATATACACTTTGATGAGTTGATCAAAGTATATAGTTTTGCGGTGAAGCCTGTATTTACAAGAAAGTGAGTGGGAGCACTATAGCCTTTCTGATAAGTATATGTGAATGCCATATTATTGATCGGAAATGATGTAGAATTTTCTGGAAAGCATAAAGGAGTGTTTGAAAGGAGTTTTTTAAAGAAAGACCTCGGTGAAGCTACTTACATATTAGGCATCAAGATCTATAAAGATAGATCAAGACGCTTGATAAGACTTTTGATGAATACATACCTTGATAAGATTTTGAAGGAGTTCAAACTGGATCAGTCAAAGAAGTTCTTGCCTGAGTTGTAAGGTATGAAGTTGAGTAAGATTCAAAACCCGACGACGGCAGTAGATAGAGAGAGAATGAAAGTCATTCCCTGTGCCTCAGCCATAGGTTCTATAAAGTATGCCATGATGTATACCAGACCTATTGTGTACCTTGCCATGAGTTTGGCAAAGGGGTGCAATAGTGATGCAGGAGTAGATCACTGGACAGTGGTCAAAATTATCCTTAGAGGACTAAGGAAATATTTCTCGGTTATGGAGGTGATAAAGAGTTCATCGTAAAGATTTACGTCGATGCAAGCTTTAACACTAATCTGGATGACTCTGAGTCTCAATTTGGATACATATTGAAAGCGGGAGCAATTATCTAGATAGCTCCATGCAGGGCACCGTAGACATAGAAATTTGCAAAATACATACGGATCTGAATGTGGCAAACCCGTTGACTAAACTTCTCTCAGAAGCAAAACATAATCACACCTTAGTACTCTTTGGGTGTTAATCACATCGTGATGTGAACTAGATTATTGACTCTCATAAACCCTTTGGGTGTTGGTCACATGGCGATGTGAACTATGGGTGTTAATCACATGGTGATGTGAACTATTGGTGTTAAATCACATGGCGATGTGAACTAGATTATTGACTCTAGTGCAAGTGGGAGATAGAAGGAAATATGCCCTAGAGGCAATAATAAAGTTGTTATTTAGATTTCCTTATATCATGATAAATGTTTATTATTCATGCTAGAATTGTATTAACCGGAAACTTGATACATGTGTGAATACATAGACAAAACATTGTGTCCCTAGTATGCCTCTACTAGACTAGCTCATTAATCAAAGATGGTTAAATTTCCTAACCATAGACATGTGTTGTCATTTGATGAACGGGGTCACATCAAGCAGGATGATGTGATGTACAAGACCCATCCGTTAGCTTAGCATAATGATCGGTAAGTTTTATTGCTATTGCTTTCTTCATGACTTATACATATTCCTTTGACTATGAGATTATGCAACTCCCGAATACTGGAGGAATGCCTTGTGTGCTATCAAACGTCACAACGTAACTGGGTGATCATAAAGATTCTCTACAGGTATCTCCGAAGGTGTTTGTTGGGTCAGCATAGATCGAGATTAGGATTTGTCACTGCGAGTATCGGAGAGGTATCTCCGGGCCCTCTCGGTAATACACATCATGATAAGCCTTGCAAGCAATGTAACTAATGAGTTAGTTGCGGGATGATGTATTATGGAACGAGTAAAGAGGCTTGCCGGTAACGATATTGAACTAGGTATGAAGATACCGACGATCGAATCTCGGGCAAGTAACATACCGATGACAAAGGGAATGTCGTATGTTGTCATTGCGGTTTGACCGATAAAGATCTTCGTAGAATATGCAGGAACCAATATGAGCATCCAGGTTCCACTGTTGGTTATTGATCGGAGATATGTCTCAGTCATGTCTACATAGTTCTCGAACCCGTAGGGTCCGCACGCTTAACGTTCGATGGCGATTTGTATTATATGAGTTATGTGATTTGGTGACCGAATGTTGTTTGGAGTCCCGGATGAGATCACAGACATGACGAGGAGTCTCGAAATGGTCGAGAGGTAAAGATTCGTATATAGGACGATAGTATTCGGACACCGGAAGTGTTTCGGGGGTACAGGGTACGTATCGGGTCACCAGAAGGGGTTTCGCGCACCCCCGGCAAATATATGGGCTTTATTGGGCCAAGGGTGGGACAGACCAGCCCCTAAGGGGCTGGTGCGCCCCCATATGGGCCGGCCTAAGTGGAGAAAGGAAAAGGGGGTGAGGAAAGGAAATAGCGGGAATAGGATTCCCCCTTCCTTTCCCCTCTCCCCTCTTTCCTTCCCCCCCTCCGGAGATAAGGAAAGGGGGAGGCCGAATTGGAGGAGGCCCCCAAGTAGGATTCCTCCTACTTGCGGCGCCCCATGGATGTTCCCCTCCCCCTCCCACCTATATATATGTGGGGAGGGGGCGCCTAGAACACACAACAAACATTGTTAGCCGTGTGCGGCGCCCCCCTCCACAGTTTACGCCTCTGGTCATATTCACGTAGTGCTTAGGCGAAGACCTGCGCGGATCACTTCACCATCACCGTCACCACGCCGTCGTGCCGACAGAACTCTCCCTCGACACTTTGCTGGATCAAGAGTTCGAGGGTAGTCATCGAGCTGAACGTGTGCAGAACTCGGAGGTGCCGTACGTTCGGTGCTTGATCAAAAAAGTTCGACTACATCAACCGCGTTGTTAAACGCTTCCGCTTTCGGTCTACGAGGATACGTGGACACACTCTCCCCCTCTCGTTGCTATGCATCTCCTAGATAGATCTTGTGTGAGCGTAGGACTTTTTTGAAATTCCATGCTATGTCTCGCAACACATACGTGCTTATGGAAAAGAACTTGCATGACATCTTTTGCCCTACCCTCTCGTGGCAGCGGGGTCCTAATGGAAACTAAGGGATATTAAGGCCTCCTTTTAATAGAGGAACAGAACAAAGCATTATCACTTAGTGAATACATGAACTCCTCAAACTACGGTAATCACCGAAAAGAATCCCAACCTTGGGGTATGCGGATCATAAATCGTAATAGGTGTCTACAACTTGCAAGATAGGATCAAGAACACAAATATATTCATGAAAACACAATAGATTCAGATCTAAAATCATGGCACTCGGGCCCTAGTGACAAGCATTAAGCATAGCCAAGTCATAGCAACATCAATCTCAGAACATAGTGGATACTAGGGATCAAACCCTAACAAAACTAACTCGATTACATGATAAATCTCATCCAACCCATCACCATCCAGCAAGCCTACAATGGAATTACTCACGCACGGCGGTGAGCATCATGAAATTGGTGATGGAGGAAGGTTGGTGATGATGATGGCGACGAATCCCCCTCTCCGGAGCCCTGAACGGACTCCAGATCAGCCCTCCCGGTGAGGAACAGGAGGTGGCGGCGGCTCCATATCATAAAACGCGATGCATCCTTCTCTCTGATTTTATCTCTCGGGATGTGAATATATAGAGTTGGAGTTAGGGTCGGAGGAGGTCGAGGGTGTCAGGACCCCGATTCCAAGTCACATCGATCTAGCCGGTAACACCTTATATTACTTTGCGGCCTCACGCACGGTATTCCCATGGGTGTCGCCTTACCATGGCCCGGGACCGTTTGCGCCTTTTGGCTCATGGATATGATAGTGTCGCTAGCATCCATATGACAGAGAACCCGGGCCGACATGACTAGTCGTGAACCCAAAGTGGCACTAACTTATGGGGACAGCCATACATGAATCAACATCAAGCATGTCGGTCAGCAGCGTGCGAATCCGGGCTGTAGCACTGGGCTAACAGGACTCCGGTGAACCGGGCTGTAGCAGGCTAGGCAGGACTCCGGATGTCACCCGTGACATTTCCCCGAAGGGACAGACACCGGAACGAACTGAATCACATGCCGGCCAGTCAAGTGTTCCGGAGCAGTAGTGCTGGGCTAGCAGGACTCCGGTGAACCGGGCTGTAGCGGACTACTATGGCTCATGGAAGCACAAGTCTACATTTCCCCATAAGAGAGGCTACCAAGGATAAATAACTAGGTTGTCGGATCCCACACATACCAAGCATTTCAATCATACACACAATATGCTCGATATGTGTAAATACAACATGGCATCGCAACATAACTCTACGACTCAAGGATTTATTCATTAGGCTCCGAGGAGCGAGATATTACAAACATGGGTCTCATGACCCAACATTTAGAGCATACAAGTCAAATCACATGCGGAAGCTTACCATGTCTGAGTACAGACATCTACAAATGAAAAAGGCTGCTAAGCCGACTATCTACCAGATCCTGCCGAGGGCACAAGATCGTAGCTGAGGTAACAAGCTAAACGTCGAAGTCCACGCGGAACTACTAGCGAGACTGACGTCTCTCTGCAAAACATAAAATAGGCAAACGTGAGTACAAATGTACCCATCAAGACTTACATCAGAACTAGCTACATATGCATCGGTATCAATGAAGGGGTGGTGGAGTTTGACTGCAGCAAGCCAGCTTTGACTCGGTGGCTATCCTGAACTACGACTGCAAATAACTCTTTTGAGGTGGCGCACACGAGTCCACATATTCACCATATCAATACACCACTATGGATCCGCTCCCGTCTCCCTACGAGAAGGCCATCCATGGCACTCACGCTTATCTTGCGAGTTTTAGGGTATCCACTTTCACTTGTCTATGAACTGTTATAGGCAACCCAGAAGTCCTTTAGTGGGGACACGGCTATTCGAATAGATGATGTTAACCCTGCAGGGGTGTACTTCTTCACACACGCTCTCACCACTTATCGCCGTTTACATGACATGTACTCGGCACCCTTCAAGCGGAAGCCCAGCGAGGGTGTCGGCCACGGCCTACCTAAACACTCAAGTCTCTAGTCCAGGTTTATCGCCTATTCAGGTTCCATTCGCAGGGAGTCCGGCCGAGGTTTCCACATACGGCCCCGAACGATGTGTACAGGGTTCCGAGACACCAATCGGGCGCCCGGCATGCCCGGCCACGTGCCTACCGCATCACAGCCCACCCCTCGGGTCAGCGCTGCGCATGGCCTCCAGCATACTACAAACACCAGAAACTACTTGCAACTCCTGGACAGAGGACAAGGGTGGTTAAGAAGCCGAGAGATTCAATTAAGGATCCCAATGTGTGGTAGTAGCTATTCATGGATCACAAACACAGAACTCAGTTCCCGAGGACGGTTTCAATGAGACAACCCACCATGTACTCCTACAAGGCCTCTCACCGCTACCTTTACCAAATCGTGTTCACACACTTAGCTCACACACAGTAGGACATGTTCATCACCATTCCAATTCATTCCCGATGAATCAGACCTGACTCAACTCTAAGCAGTAGCAGGCATGACAAACAAGCATGAATGAGTAGGCACATCAGGGCTCAAACAACTCCTACTCATGCTAGTGGTTTCATCTATTTACTGTGGCAATGATAGGTCATGCAGAGGAAAAGGGGTTCAACTACCGCAGCAAGTAACATATGAATCGTTGTTGTCCTAATGCAGTAAAAGAGAGCAGGAGCGAGAGAGTGGGATTGTATCGGAATGAACAAGGGGTTTTTGCTTGCCTGGCACTTCTGAAGATAGTATAGCTCTTCATCGGTGACATCGAACTCATCGCCGGAACAACGTCTATTGAGGAGGGACAAATACCGGCAACATAGAGGAAACACAATCAATGCAATGCCACAATATGATGCATGATCGTGACATGGCAATATGCTGTGGTTTGAGCTAATGCAACTAGAAACCAGATTAAATGAAGTTGGTTTGAACCAAGGGTTCAAATTCAAACTCCATATGTGCTTATTTAAATGTCAATTATGCAAATTGCCATATACAACAACCTTAGGTTGTTCAAACATGCATGCAAATGCAATAAACAGATTCCTTGAATTTTTCTGATAATTTTTCATATATAACTTATTTCATTTGGAGCTATAGATTAATTTCTATGATTTTTCAAAGTTTTGGATATTTTCTGAATTAAAAAATCATTTAAGATTTATTTAAATTCCAGAAAAGGATTACTGCGTTAGCCTGACATCATCATGACGTCAGCAGGTCAACGAGGCACGGTCCAGGTCAAACCTGACCAGTGGGACCCACTGGTCAGTGACCCTGTGACATTTAGTGTCATAGACAGGTGGGTCCGGTCAACGGCCACGTCAGCGAGGTCAACGCCGACGCGTGGGGCCACTGTGTTTAGATTAAACTTAAACTATTTTTGCTAGCTGGATAGTTAGGCAGTGGGGCCCGCATGTCAGTGAGCCAGGGGGTTAGTTAGTGGGTCAATTAGCCGCTAATGACGTGTCCACGTCAACCAAAACGGCGGTTAGCCACTGGTGCTAATCGGGACACTGCGGGGTTGCCCGTCCGGCCAACTCCGGCGACAAGAGGTCGCGCGGCCGGGTGCGTTTTAACGCCCGCAGCAGGGCGCATCTGATGGTGGTGGTGGCTGGACCTGGGGTGGTCTGTGGCGGCGGCAGAGGCAAGTTGGGCGGCGGCCGGAGTTCGGGTGTGCACGGGGTTGCGGCTACGGTGCAGGGCAGGCCTAACGGGTGGGTGATTCGAGCTCCTGGAGACTCCCTAAGTGCGTTGACGTGCTCGGAGGCGAGCTTGCACGGCCGTAGCCGCAGTGGCGGCATGGCCGGCGGCGAGGAGCTATCGGCTCCGGTGAAACTAGGGCTACACGGTGCAAAAGAGGCGGGGAGAGAGGGGCTCGGAGCGGAAGCTCACAGCGATGCCGAAGAGGAGGTCAGCGAGCCTGGGGAGGTCCTGGCGGCGCCGAATCGACCGGAGGCGAGCTCGGGTGCCCGAGGTTGAAGACGAGGCAGAAACGTCGCGGTGGTGCTCCCGCGGTCGAACGGACTGGTGTAGACGATGAAGGAGACGACGCCGGTCCTTCTGGATGCTTCGGCAAGGCGAGGGGTGGACAGTGGCCACGGTGGTTCTCGTCGGCGGCGGCGGGCGCATTCGGTGAGGAGAACAGAGGAGGGGGAGAGCGTTCGGGGGAGAGAGAGGGAGAGCCACACGGCTCTGGGGGTCGCGTGGCGTCGTCCGGACACGTCGAGGAGGAGCCAGGCAGGCAGGGAGGGAGGAGGTGGCCGAGCGCATTCCGGTGCGCGGTGGCCATACGCCTCGCGTCCTTCTGGCGCGAGGTGGGAGACGGTGGTGGCTCTAGTGGGATGGGCCAGGTAAGTGGGCCACCAGGTGGGCTGCGCAGGTAACCTCAGGTGGGTTTTCTCTCTCTCTCTCTCTTTTTCTAATTCTTTTCTGTTTTTCTATTTCTTCTGTAGTGTCAGGGCTTTATTGAAAATACTTAGGCACACTCAAAAATCATGAAACTTGCTCAAGCCCACTGTTTGGAATATATCCAACAGTAAACATTTAAGTTTATGATTATTTGGACATTTAAAATATTTTATAGCATTTAAATGTCCAAATGCAAATAGAGTATCATTTAATTCAGAGCCCAAATAGGTCATGGAAAAATGTGCATCACCTCTGGTTACTATTTACATCATTTTCCATAAATGATGAACATTTTTGAAAGCCATTTGGATTTACTGAAAATATTTTAGGTGAACCTAGTGAATTCCTTTGATGCTAGGGGTTTAGGCAATCCCCATTTCAAGTTTCAAACAAATATAGACATGATGCATGGGTGCTTATGAAACTAATTGCAATCAAATTCTAGGGCTGTGACAACTCACCCCCACTAAACAGGAATCTCGTCCCGAGATTCAAGACGTGAGGTAAGAAGACAGAGGGGGTACAAGCTAACATGATCTTCATGATCCATTGCTTCAGATCGATCTTGGCGTCCTTCCTTTCAAGATCTTCATCCAACATGATGACGACGGACAGGAACCCTACCGGAATCGATCTTCTCGAAGATCAGGCAACTCAAGATCAACTCTTAGGGTGAGATATGAAACATCTCTTGAGCTGAGACATGAAACATACATTCGGGGGGATGGGGTGTAACAGATGACGAAGGTCCACTAGGTGGGCAACAAATCCACGCTCGATCATGACGTAGCGAGGAGTTAACTGCCATGATTCCACAACGGGGCACCTTGGGGAAGGTGACTCATAGAGTTATTCCCTTAGATGGCAAAAAGAATTGTGTTTGATGTCTAGATCATTGAAACTCTTTATACCAGCCTAAGGCAATCACAATCGATCGTTTGGCGGAGTTCAAAGGAATGGCATAACCGGATTCGAATGGATGATGTGGACTACCTTGTTGAAGACAACGCGATGGATGATTTTGCTTATCATTGGAAATGGATGGGACCCATGGTAGGACCACCTCTGAAGATGATCCTGAACAACAATTGCTGAGAAGGGCAATCCAAGGGAGATTGGCACAAGGCGGTGCAAGCTGGGAACAAAATGCAAATGTCGGAAATGTTCCAACCATCATATCTGCCTGAGATTCAGATCTGGTTGGTGCCAGGACATTCCAGACTCATCAAGTCTAGAAAGAAAAATGGAAGTTTGCAACACAAATCGACGAGATGACGTTGCGAGATTCTCGGGGAGTGAACTACGATAGCAAGCTCCAAAATATGAGCTGGTTCTGCTACATACATGTGAACATGTTGTCCAAGACAAGAATGTGCACATAGTAGTCTTATAATAAAACACTATCGAGTTCCGGTTAGGATCCATCATCAAGGATTTCGAAGTCTTTACGCGCGCTAGACTTCTTTTCCTTGAACAAGTCAATCAGTGGCTTGGGGTGCTAGGGAACATATGGAATGAAGGTTGCAAGTCTCCAAACCACAGGATACTTCGCACATATGCATGAATGACTTGGGATGATTCCAGAGGAAGCAAAAACAAGCTTTCTCGAATTCACGACGGCAACTTGCATCGATTGCACGTGAACTTGGAGGAAGTCGCTACTTTCATCCAAACATATGCTTCATGAACAGAACACGAAGATAATGCTTATAAAGTTTCCAATACTAGCTGGATGTTCAACACGAATCATGGAGAAGGTAGCAGTGTTGCTGATGGGCTCAACAACAATTCATCCAGGTTTCCATGGAGATGGAATTCCATAATTATGTGAACAAGTGATAGCATTGGTGAGACCCAAAAGATATAATGGTGTATGCTCGAGGGATCAACCACGAGTAAGACAACATTATGAACATCATTGGTTCTGATTTGATTTGATGATAGCCCATACTCAAATCAATGTTTTGATACAACAATAGGTCCAACAACTGATCACAAGGACCAATCGATGAAGATATTATCTTTCTTCAACACACACACACACACACACACAAAAGGATATCCCCTAACATGAACTAAGTCAGACAAGCTTTTATCTTCCAACTCTCCAAGTTGTTGTTTGGCTTAACCAACTAGCTCAGGGGTATGCAACACAGATTCTTGGAGAAAGAGTGGTTTATTGGAAAACCAACTTGATCACGAATTCAACATATCGGTCATGGGACAACCTGGTGGTACTTCCAAGAAGATATTTGGAAAATCACGATCCACCGACATGTTATTAAGATCGAGAACAATCTTGCTTTTCAGGGCAAGACGATGTGATCAGGAGAGTGATGGATTACACAATCCTAACTCATTGATCGAAGGGTGCACCAGAAATATGGACTAGGAAGCACGATCAATCTTAGAATGATAAAACAATAACCAACACGCTAAGAATGAGTTTATTGTCCATTAACTACCAAGCAACGGGGTTGCTAGGAGTATTGATTTCACACATCATAGTTTACTTGTCGGCATTCCGGTTACAACAACACGGGACCGAGGAATGAATAGTGATGGCGAGAAGTATCACTGTATCAAGAGTTCATAGAAGGTTGTGCAATTCCTATGATATTCCTGACATAAAGAGGGCAATACTTCAGGGTAGAACAGAATCAAAAGCTGGATTGGCATTTTGATCTGTGGAATACAACTGCTTTGACCCAATCCTAGATATGGATGAGGTACTGGAGTTTGTTTCTCCTAGTCATTCCGGAATAGAATGGCTTGACAGACCACAAGAATAATAGGCATCGACAGCGAATGCACGCATACTCTTGACTATCAAATGATAGACGGGGGTCAGAATACAACTAAAGAGAACAACTCAAGGAACATATAACTTTCTGAGTTGTGGATTCATGGGTTAGTATGTCAAACGAGTTCAACATATTTCTTCCTGATAACCCATGCAGAATGATAGAACTGGCAGAGTCACAATATGAATGGAGTACTCCTCAAGAGCACCCCGGTTGTGATGTTTTGGTTCAAAAGAACTTCTGCCATGATGGTTCATGGTATTGGAAGAATGAGACACCATGGACCTCGAGGACTATCGCAAAGGTTACTAATATCTTAAGGGAACTAGCAAATACTAACAACATGAAGTAGGGTGAATCTCGGGTTCAAAAACCCAGGAGTAGAATACCTACTACTAAGTAGCATCATGGGATGCTTTCGGGAATGATGGCCAGATTCATCACACTAGGAATATAAAGCATGGCTAGCTTACTAGGTGACTCCCTAGAACACCTAGGGTCATAATAATAGCTCCAACATATATGTCGAGGCAATAGAGTACCCCAACTCACCGATTAGTGTGGTTGAACTGGCCCAAAGGGACATCGGGAACGGAAAGAAGGGATTTGCAAATGCATCAGACTATTCAGAAAGCTGGGACGACTCGGACAGCATAACGGTTGTAAATGCTCAAAATGATTTGAGACATCATGCAAAATGGTGGCATAACCACTCAACAACAACATATCAAGGTTCTGGTTCAACTGACAACATACTAAAAGTAGTAGAAACTGAATTGAGGCCTGGAACCAACAATCCTACAAGTCTTAGGATCAGTAACACGTGATCATTATAGAAAGATGAGAAGCCTAGTTCTTAATCCCCGTAGAAGAGAAGAGGATGACTCAGATCAGAAGGCCATAAGGTGAAGGAGTAAAAAGAGCCTTACGTTCCCTTCCACAATCAACTCCCCTACATAACTAAAGCATTCTAGACACAACTTCGACCAGTTTGGCTTGGTAATCCTACAGGTAGTCAGGCTCTGATGCCAAAGCTGTCAGGACCCCGATTCCAAGTCACATCGATCTAGCCGGTAACACCTCATATCACTTTGCGGCCTCACGCACGGTATTCCCACGGGTGTCGCCTTACCATGGCCCGGGACCGTTTGCGCCTTTTGGCTCACGTATATGATAGTGTCGCTAGCATCCATATGACAGAGAACCCAGGCCGACATGACTAGTCGTGAACCCAAAGTGGCACTAACTTACGGGGACAGTCATACATGAATCAACATCGAGCATGTCGGTTAGCAGCGTGCGAATCCGGGCTGTAGCACTGGGCTAACAGGACTCCGGTGAACCGGGCTGTAGCAGGCTAGGCAGGACTCCGGATGTCACCGCGTGACATTTCCCCGAAGGGACAGACACCAGAACAAAGTGAATCACATGCCGGCCAGTCAAGTGTCCCGGAGCAGTAGTGCTGGGCTAGCACGACTCCGGTGAACCGGGCTGTAGCGGACTACTATGGCTCATGGAAGCACAAGACTACATTTCCCCATAAGAGAGGCTACCAAGGATAAACAACTAGGTTGTCGGATCCCACACATACCAAGCATTTCAATCATACACACAATATGCTCGATATGTGTAAATACAACATGGCATCGCAACATAACTCTACGACTTAAGGATTTATTCATTAGGCTCCGAGGAGCGAGATATTACAAACATGGGTCTCATGACCCAACATTCAGAGCATACAAGTCAAAGCACATGCGGAAGCTTAACATGTCTGAGTACAGACATCTACAAATGAAAAAGGCTGCGAAGCCGACTATCTACCAGATCCTGCCGAGGGCACAAGATCGTAGCTGAGGTAACAAGCTAAACGTCGAAGTCCACGCGGAACTACTAGCGAGACTGACGTCTCTCTGCAAAACATAAAATAGGCAAACGTGAGTACAAATGTACCCAGCAAGACTTACATCAGAACTAGCTACATATGCATCGGTATCAATGAAGGGGTGGTGGAGTTTGACTGCAGCAAGCCAGCTTTGACTCGGTGGCTATCCTGAACTACGACTGCTAATAACTATTTTGAGGTGGCGAACACGAGTCCACATATTCACCATATCAATACACCACTATGGATCCGCTCCCGTCTCCCTACGAGAAGGCCATCCATGGCACTCACGCTTATCTTGCGAGTTTTAGGGTATCCACTTTCACTTGTCTATGAACTGTTATAGGCAACCCAGAAGTCCTTTAGTGCGGACACGACTATTCGAATAGATGATGTTAACCCTGTAGGCGTGTACTTCTTCACACACGCTCTCACCACTTATCGCCGTTTACACGACATGTACTCGGCAACCTACAAGCGGAAGCCCAACGAGGGTGTCGGCCACGGCCTACCTAAACACTCAAGTCTCTAGTCCAGGTTTATCGCCTATTCAGGTTCCATTCGCAGGGAGTCCGGTCGAGGTTTCCACATACGGCCCCGAACGATGTGTACAGGGTTCCGAGACACCAAACGGGCGCCCAGCATGCCCGGCCACGTGCCTACCGCATCACAGCCCACCCCTCGGGTCAACGCTACGCACGGCCTCCAGCATACTACAAACACCAGAAACTACTTGCAACTCCTGGACAGAGGACAAGGGTGGTTATGAAGCCGAGAGAGTCAATTAAGGATCCCAATGTGTGGTAGTAGCTGTTCATGGATCACAAACACAGAACTCAGTTCCTGAGGACGGTTTCAATGAGACAACCCACCATGTACTCCTACATGGCCTCTCACCGCTACCTTTACCAAATCGTGTTCACACACTTAGCTCACACACAGTAGGACATGTTCATCACCATTCCAATTCATTCCCGATGAATCAGACCTGACTCAACTCTAAGCAGTAGCAGGCATGACAAACAAGCATGAATGAGTAGGCACATCAGGGCTCAAACAACTCCTACTCATGCTAGTGGTTTCATCTATTTACTATGGCAATGACAGGTCATGCAGAGGAAAAGGGGTTCAACTACCGCAGCAAGTAACAGATGAATCGTTATTGTCCTAATGCAGTAAAAGAGAGCAGGAGCGACAGAGTGGGATTGTATCGGAATGAACAAGGGGGTTTTGCTTGCCTGGCACTTCTGAAGATAGTATAGCTCTTCATCGGTGACATCGAACTCATCGCCGGAACAACGTCTATTGAGGAGGGACAAATACCGGCAACATAGAGGAAACACAATCAATGCAATGCCACAATATGATGCATGATCATGACATGGCAATATGTTGTGGTTTGAGCTAATGCAACTAAAAACCAGATTAAATGAAGTTGGTCTGAACCAAGGGTTCAAATTCAAACTCCATATGTGCTTATGTAAATGTCAATTATGCAAATTGCCATATACAGCAACCTTAGGTTGTTCAAACATGCATGCAAATGCCATAAACAGATTCCTTGAATTTTTCTCATAACTTTTCATATATAACTTATTTCATTTGGAGCTATAGATTAATTTCTATGATTTTTCAAAGTTTTGGATATTTTCTGAATTAAACAAATCATTTAAGATTTATTTAAATTCTAGAAAAGGATTACTGCGTCAGCCTGACATCATCATGACGTCAGTAGGTCAACAGGGCACGGTCCGGGTCAAACCTGACCAGTGGGACCCACTGGTCAGTGACCCTGTGACATTTAGTGTCACAGACACGTGGGTCCGGTCAACGGCCACGTCAGCGAGGTCAACGCCGACGCGTGGGGCCACTGTGTTTAGATTAAACTTAAACTATTTTTGCTAGCTGGATAGTTAGGCAGTGGGGCCCGCATGTCAGCGAGCCAGGGGGTTAGTTAGTGGGTCAATTAGCCGCTAACGACGTGTCCATGTCATCGAAAACGGCGGTTAGCCGCCGGTGCTAATCGGGACACGGCGGGGTTGCCCATCCGGCCAACTCCGGCGACGAGTGGTCGCGCGGCCGGGCGCATTGGAAGCAGCAGGGCGCATCTGATGGTGGTGGTGGCTGGACCTGGGGTGGTCTGTGGCGGCGGCGGAGGCAAGTTGGGCGGCGGCCGGAGTTCGGGTGTGCACGGGGTTGCGGCTACGGTGCAGGGCAGGCCTAACGTGCGGGTGATTTGAGCTCCTGGAGACTCCCTGAGTGCGTTGACGTGCTCGGAGGCGAGCTTGCGCGGCTGTAGCCACGGTGGCGGCATGGCCGGCGGCGAGGAGCTATCGGCTCCGGTGAAACTAGGGCTACGCGGTGCAAAAGAGGCGGGGAAGAGAGGGGTTCAGAGCGGAAGCTCACAGCGATGCCGAAGAGGAGGTCAGTGAGCCCGGGGAGGTCCTGCGGCGCCGAATCGACCGGAGGCGAGCTCGGGTGCCCGAGGTTGAAGACGAGGCAGAAACATCGCTGCGGTGCTCCCACGGTCGAACGGACTGGTGTAGACGATGAAGGAGACGATGCCGGTCCTTCTGGATGCTTCGGCAAGGCGAGGGGTGGACGGTGGCCACGGTGGTTCTCGTCGGCGGCGGCGAGCGCGTTCGGTGAGGAGAACAGAGGAGGGGGAGAGCGTTCGGGAGAGAGAGAGGGGGAGAGCCAGACGGCTCTGGGGGTCGTGTGGCGTCGTCCGGACGCGTCGAGGAGGAGCCAGGCAGGCAGGGAGGGAGGAGGTGGTCGGGCGCATTCCGGTGCGCGGTGGCCACACGCCTTGCGTCCTTCTCGCGCGAGGTGGGAGACGGTGGCGGCTCTGGTGGGCTGGGCCAGGTAAGTGGGCCACCAGGTGGGCTGCGCAGGTAACCTCAGGTGGGTTTTCTCTCTCTCTTTTTCTAATTCTTTTCTGTTTTTCTATTTCTTCTGTAGTGTCAGGGCTTTATTGAAAATACTTAGGCACACTCAAAAATCATGAAACTTGCTCAAGCCCACTGTTTGGAATATATCCAACAGTAAACATTTAAGTTTATGATTATTTGGACATTTAAAATATTTTATAGCATTTAAATGTCCAAATGCAAATAGAGTATGATTTAATTCAGAGCCCAAATAGGTCATGGAAAAATGTGCATCACCTGTGGTTACTATTTACAGCATTTTCCATAAATGATGAACATTTTTGAAAGCCATTTGGATTTACTGAAAATATTTTAGGTGAACCTAGTGAATTCCTTTGATGCTAGGGGTTTACGCAATCCCTTTTTCAAGTTTCAAACAAATATAGACATGATGCATGGGTGCTTATGAAACTAATTGCAATCAAACTCTAGGGCTGTGACACAGGGAGCCCACAAGCCACCAGTGGGCGCCCCAGGGGGGCGCCCCCAGGCTTCTGGCCAATGGGTGGACCCCCTCTGGTTGATTCTTTCGCCAGTATTTTTTATATATTCGAAAAATATTCTTCGTAAATTTTCTGGTCATTCCGAGAACTTTTATTTTTGCACAAAAATAACACCAAGGCAATTCTGCAGAAAACAGCGTCAGTCCAGGTTAGTTCCATTCAAATCATCCAAATTAGAGTCCAAAACAAGGGCAAAAGACTTTGAAAAGTAGATACGATGGAGACGTATCAGTATACTGCCAGAGGCATTCATATAGACTATAGAGTCATATTTTGTGAAGGAAATATGCCCTAGAGGCAATAATAAAGTTATTATTTATTTCCTTATTTCATGATAAATGTTTATTATTCATGCTAGAATTGTATTAACCGGAAACTTGACACATGTGTGAATACATAGACAAACATAGTGTCACTAGTATGCCTCTACTTGACTAGCTCGTTGATCAAAGATGGTTATGTTTCCTAGCCATAGACATGAGTTGTCATTTGATTAACGGGATCACATCATTAGGAGAATGATGTGATTGACTTGACCCATTCCGTTAGCTTAGCACTCGATCGTTTAGTAAATTGCTATTGCTTTCTTCACGACTGATACATGTTCCTATGACTATGAGATTATGCAACTCCCGTTTACTGGTGGAACACTTTGTGTGCTACCAAACGTCACAACGTAACTGGGTGATTATAAAGGTGCTCTATAGGTGTCTCCGAAGGTACTTGTTGGGTTGGCGTATTTCGAGATTAGGATTTGTCACTCCGATTGTCGGAGAGGTATCTCTGGGCCCACTCGATAATGCACATCACTTAAGCCTTGCAAGCATTGCAACTAATGAGTTAGTTGCGGATGATGTATTACAGAACGAGTAAAGAGACTTGCCGGTACCGAGATTGAACTAGGTATTGAGATACCGACGATCAAATCTCGGGCAAGTAACATACCAATGACAAAGGGAACAACGTATGTTGTTATGCGGTTTGACCGATAAAGATCTTCGTAGAATATGTGGGAGCCAATATGAGCATCCAGGTTCCGCTATTGGTTATTGACCGGTGACGTGTCTCGGTCATGTCTACATAGTTCTCGAACCCGTAGGGTCCGCACGCTTAAAGTTTCGATGACAGTTATATTATGAGTTTATATGTTTTGATGTACCGAAGGTTGTTCAGAGTCCCGGATGTGATCACGGACATGACGAGGAGTCTCGAAATGGTCGAGACATGAAGATTGATATATTGGAAGCCTATGTTTGGATATCGGAAGTGTTCCGGGTGAAATCGGAATTTTACCGGAGTACCGGGAGGTTACCGGAACCCCCCGGGGGCTTAATGGGCCATAGTGGGCCTTAGTGGAAGAGAGGAGAGGCGGCCAGGCAGGGCTGCGCGCCCCTCCCCCTAGTCCGAATAGGACAAGGAGAGGGGGGCGGCCCCCCCTTTCCTTCCTCTCTCCCTCCTCTTTCCCCCTCCACTCCTAGTCCAACAAGGAAAAGGGAGGGAGTCCTACTCCCGGTGGGAGTAGGACTCCTCCTGGCGTGCCCCTTCTGGCTGGCCGCACCTCTCCCCCTTGCTCCTTTATATACGGGGGCAGGGGGCACCCTAGAGACACAACAATTGATCGTTTGATCTTTTAGCCGTGTGCGGTGCCCCCCTCCACCATAGTCCAGCTCGATAATACTGTAGCGGTGCTTAGGCGAAGCCCTGCGTCGGTAGAACATCATCATCGTCACCACGCCGTCGTGCTGACGAAACTCTCCCTCAACACTCGGCTAGATCGGAGTTCGAGGGACGTCATCGGGCTGAACGTGTGCTGAACTCAGAGGTGTCGTGCGTTCGGTCGGATCGTGAAGACGTATGACTACATCAACCGTTTTGTGCTAACGCTTCCGCTTTCGGTCTATGAGGGTACGTGGACAACACTCTCCCCTCTCGTTGCTATGCATCACCATGATCTTGCGTGTGCGTAGGAATTTTTTTGAAATTACTACGTTCCCCAACAGTGGTATCAGAGCCTGGTTTTATGCGTTGATGTTATATGCACGAGTAGAACACAAGTGAGTTGTGGGCGATATAAGTCATACTGCTTACCAGCATGTCATACTTTGGTTCGACGATATTGTTGGATGAAGCGGCCCGGACCGACATTACGCGTACGCTTACGCGAGACTGGTTCTTCCGACGTGCTTTGCACAGAGGTGGCTGGCGGGTGTCGGTTTCTCCAACATTAGTTGAACCGAGTGTGGCTACGCCCAGTCCTTGCGAAGGTTAAAACAGCACCAACTTGACAAACTATCATTGTGGTTTTGATGCGTAGGTGAGAATGGTTCTTGCTAAGCCCGTAGCAGCCACGTAAAACTTGCAACAACAAAGTAGAGGACGTCTAACTTGTTTTTGCAGGGCATGTTGTGATGTGATATGGTCAATACATGATGCTAAATTTTATTGTATGAGATGATCATGTTTTGTAACCGAGTTATCGACAACTAGCAGGAGCCATATGGTTGTCGCTTTATTGTATGCAATGCAATCGCCCTGCAATGCTTTACTTTATCACTAAGCGGTAGCGGTAGTCGTAGAAGCATAAAATTGGCGAGACGACAACGATGCTACGATGGAGATCAAGGTGTCGCGCCGGTGACGGTGGTGATCATGACGGTGCTTCGGAGATGGAGATCACAAGCACAAGATGATGATGGCCATATCATATCACTTATATTGATTGCATGTGATGTTTATCTTTTATGCATCTTATCTTGCTTTGATTGACGGTAACATTATAAGATGATCCCTCGCTAAATTATCAAAGTATAAGTGTTCTCCCTGAGTATGCACCATTGTGAAAGTTCTTCGTGCTGAGACACCACGTGATGATCAGGTGTGATAGGCTCTACGTTCAAATACAACGGGTGCAAAACAGTTGCACACGCGGAATACTCAGGTTAAGCTTGACGAGCCTAGCATATAACAAATATGGCCTCGGAACACGAAGACCGAAAGGTCGAGCGTGAATCATATAGTGGATATGATCAACATAGTGATGTTCATCGTTGAAACTACTCCATCTCACGTGATGATCGGACATGGTTTAGTAGGTATGGATCACGTGATCACTTAGAGGATTAGAGGGATGTCTATCTAAGTGGGAGTTCTTAAGTAATATGATTAATTGAACTTAAATTTATCATGAACTTAGTACCTGATAGTATCTTGCTTGTCTATGTTGATTGTAGATAGATGGCCCGTGTTGTTGTTCCGTTGAATTTTAATGCGTTCCTTGAGAAAGCAAAGTTGAAAGATGATGGTAGCAATTACACGGACTGGGTCCGTAACTTGAGGATTATCCTCATTGCTGCACAGAAGAATTACGTCCTGGAAGCACCGCTGGGTACCAGACCTGCTACAGGAGCAACACCAGATGTTATGAACGTCTGGCAGAGCAAAGCTGATGACTACTCGATAGTTCAGTGTGCCATGCTTTACGGCTTAGAACCGGGTCTTCAACGACGTTTTGAACGTCATGGAGCATATGAGATGTTCCAGGAGTTGAAGTTATTATTTCAAGCAAATGCCCGGATTGAGAGATATGAAGTCTCCAATAAGTTCTACAGCTGCAAGATGGAGGAGAATAGTTCTGTCAGTGAGCATATACTCAAGATGTCTGGGTACTGCAATCACTTGATTCAACTCGGAGTTAATCTTTCAGATGATAGCGTCATTGACAGAATTTTCCAATCACTGCCACCAAGCTACACGAGTTTCGTGATGAACTATACCATGCAAGGGATGGGTAAGACGATTCCCAAGCTCTTCGCAATGCTAAAGGTTGCGGAGGTAGAAATCAAAAAGGAGCATCAAGTGTTGATGGTCAATAAGGCCACCAGTTTCAAGAAAAAGGGCAAAGGGAAGAAGAAGGGGAACTTCAAGAAGAACAGCAAGCAAGTTGCTGTTCAGGAGAAGAAACCCAAGTCTGGACCTAAGCCTGAGACTGAGTGCTTCTACTGCAAGCAGACTAGCCACTGGAAGCGGAACTGCCCCAAGTATTTGGCGGATAAGAAGGATGGCAAGGTGAACAAAGGTATATGTGATATACATCTTATTGATGTGTACCTTACTAATGCTCGCAGTAGCACCTGGGTATTTGTTACTGGTTCTGTTGCTAATATTTGCAACTCGAAACAGGGGCTACGGATTAAGCGAAGATTGGCTAAGGACGAGGTGACGATGCGCGTGGGAAATGGTTCCAAAGTCGATGTGATCACGGTCGGCATGCTACCTCTACATCTGCCTTCGGGATTAGTTTTAGACCTAAATAATTGTTATTTGGTGCCAGCGTTAAGCATGAACATTATATCTGGATCTTGTTTGATGCGAGACGGTTATTCATTTAAACCAAAGAATAATGGTTGTTCTATTTATATGAGTAATATCTTTTATGGTCATGCACCCTTGAAGAGTGGTCTATTTTTGTTGAATCTCGATAGTGGTGATACACATATTCATAGTATTGAAGCCAAAAGATGTAGAGTTGATAATGATAGTGCAACTTATTTGTGGCACTGCCGTTTAGGTCATATCGTTGTAAAGCGCATGAAGAAACTCCATACTGATGGACTTTTGGAACCACTTGATTATGAATCACTTGGTACTTGCGAACCGTGCCTCATGGGCAAGATGACTAAAACGCCGTTCTCTGGACTATGGTGAGAGCAACAGATTTGTTGGAAATCATACATACAGATGTATGTGGTCCGATGAATGTTGAGGCTCGTGGCGGATATCGTTATTTTCTCACCTTCACAGATGATTTAAGCAGATATGGGTATATCTACTTAATGAAACATAAGTCTGAAACATTTGAAAAGTTCAAAGAATTTCAGAGTGAAGTTGAAAATCATCGTAACAAGAAAATAAAGTTTCTACGATCTGATCGTGGAGGAGAATATTTGAGTTATGAGTTTGTTCTTCATTTGAAACATTGCGGAATAGTTTCGCAACTCACGCCACCCGGAACACCACAGCGTAATGGTGTGTCTGAATGTCGTAATCGTACTCTACTAGATATGGTGCGATCTATGATGTCTCTTACTGATTTACCGCTATCGTTTTGGGGTTATGCTTTAGAGACGGCCGCATTCACATTAAATAGGGCACCATCAAACTCCGTTGAGACGACGCCTTATGAACTGTGGTTTGGCAAGAAACCAAAGTTGTCGTTTCTTAAAGTTTGGGGCTGCGATGCTTATGTGAAAAAGCTTCAACCTGATAAGCTCGAACCCAAATCGGAGAAATGTGTCTTCATAGGATACCCAAAGGAGACTATTGGGTACACCTCTATCACAGATCCGAAGGCAAGACTTTTGTTGCTAAATTCGGAATTTTTCTGGAGAAGGAGTTTCTCTCGAAAGAAGTGAGTGGGAGGAAAGTAGAACTTGATGAGGTAACTGTACCTGCTCCCTTATTGGAAAGTAGTTCATCGCAGAAACCAGTTTCTGCGACGCCTATACCAATTAGTGAGGAAGTTAATGATGACGATCATGGAAATTCGAATCAAGTTATTACTGAACCTCATAGGTCAACCAGAGTAAGATCCGCACCAGAGTGGTACGGTAATCCTGTTCTGGAGGTTATGTTACTAGACCATGACGAACCTATGAACTATGAAGAAGCGATGGTGAGCCCAGATTCCGCAAAATGGCTTGAAGCCATGAAATCTGAGATGGGATCCATGTATGAGAACAAAGTGTGGACTTTGGTTGACTTGCCCGATGATCGACAAGCAATTGAGAATAAATGGATCTTCAAGAAGAAGACTGATGCTGACCGTAATGTTACTGTCTATAAAGCTCGACTTGTTGCAAAAGGTTTTCGACAAGTTCAAGGGATTGACTACGATGAGACCTTCTCACCCGTAGCGATGCTTAAGTCTGTCCGAATCATGTTAGCAATTGCCGCATTTTATGATTATGAAATTTGGAAATGGATGTCAAAACTGCATTCCTGAATGGATTTTTGGAAGAAGATTTGTATATGATGCAACCAGAAGGTTTTGTCGATCCAAAGGGAGCTAACAAAGTATGCAAGCTCCAGCGATCCATTTATGGACTGGTGCAAGCATCTCGGAGTTGGAATATACGCTTTGATAAGTTGATCAAAGCATATAGTTTTATACAGACTTGCGGTGAAGCCTGTATTTACAAGAAAGTGAGTGGGAGCACTACAGCATTTCTGATAAGTATATGTGAATGACATATTGTTGATCGGAAATAATGTAGAATTATTCTGCAAAGCATAAAGGAGTATTTGAAAGGAGTTCTTCAAAGAAGGACCTCGCTGAAGCTGCTTACATATTGAGCATCAAGATCTATAGAGATAGATCAAGACACTTGATAAGTTTTTTCAATGAGTACATACCTTGATAAGATTTTGAAGTAGTTCAAAATGGAACAGTCAAAGAAAGAGTTTCTTGCCTGTATTACAAGGTGTGAAATTGAGTAAGACTCAAAGCCCGACCACGGCAGAAGATAGAAAGAGAATGAAAGTCATTCCCGATGCCTCGGCCATAGGTTCTATAAAGTATGCAATGCTGTGTACCAGATCTATTGTATACCCTACACTGATTTTGGCAAGGGAGTACAATAGTGATCTAGGAGCAGATCACTGGACAGCGGTCAAAATTACCCTTAGTGGAATAAGGATATGTTTCTCGATTATGGAAGTGACAAAAGGTTCGTCGTAAAGGGTTACGTCGATGCAAGTTTTGACACTAATCTAGATGACACTAAGTCTCGGTCTAGATACATATTGAAAGTGGGAGCAATTAGCTCCGTGCAGAGCATTGTAGACATAGAAATTTGCAAAATACTTACGGATCTGAATGTGACAGACCCGTTGACTAAAATTATCTCACAAGCAAAACATGATCACACCTTAGTACTCTTTGGGTGTTAATCACATAGCGATGTGAACTAGATTATTGACTCTAGTAAACCCTTTGGGTGTTGGTCACATGACGATGTGAACTATGGGTGTTAATCACGTGGTGATGTGAACTATTGATGTTAGATCACATGGCGATGTGAACTAGATTATTGACTCTAGTGCAAGTGGGAGACTGAAGGAATATGCACTAGAGGCAATAATAAAGTTATTATTTATTTCCTTATTTCATGATAAATGTTTATTATTCATGCTAGAATTGTATTAAGCGAAACTTGATACATGTGTGAATACATAGACAAACATAGTGTCACTAGTATGCCTCTACTTGACTAGCTCGTTGATCAAAGATGGTTATGTTTCCTAGCCATAGACATGAGTTGTCATTTGATTAATGGGATCACATCATTAGGAGAATGATGTGATGTACAAGACCCATCCGTTAGCTTAGCATAATGATCGTTTAGTTTTATTGCTATTGCTTTCTTCATGACTTATACATATTCCTTTGACTATGAGATTATGCAACTCCCGAATACCGGAGGAATGCCTTGTGTGCTATCAAACGTCACAACGTAACTGGGTGATCACAAAGATTCTCTACAGGTATCTCCGAAGGTGTTTGTTGGGTCAGCATAGATCGAGATTAGGATTTGTCACTGCGAGTATCGGAGAGGTATCTCCGGGCCCTCTCGGTAATACATATCATGATAAGCCTTGCAAGCAATGTAACTAATGAGTTAGTTGCAGGATGATGTATTATGGAACAAGTAAAGAGGCTTGCCGGTAATGATATTGAACTAGGTATACCGACGATCGAATCTCGGGCAAGTAACATACAGATGACAAAGGGAACAACGTATGTTGTTATGCGGTCTGACCGATAAATATCTTCGTAGAATATGTGGGAGCCAATATGAGCATCCAGGTTCCGCTATTGGTTATTGACCGGAGACGTGTCTCGGTCATGTCTAAATAGTTCTCGAACCCGTAGGGTCCGCACGCTTAAAGTTTCGATGACAGTTATATTATGAGTTTATATGTTTTGATGTACCGAAGGTTGTTAGGAGTCCCGGATGTGATCATGGACATGACGAGGAGTCTCGAAATGGTCGAGACATGAAGATTGATATATTGGAAGCCTATGTTTGGATATCGGAAGTGTTCCGGGTGAAATTGGAATTTTACCGGAGTACCGGGAGGTTACCGGAACCCCCCGTGGGCCATAGTGGGCCTTATTGGAAGAGAGGAGAGGCGGCCAGGGCAGGGCCACGCGCCCCTCCCCCCTAGTCTGAATAGGACAAGGAGAGGGGGCGGCGCCCCCTTTCCTTCCTCTCTCCCTCCTCTTTCCCCCTCCACTCCTAGTCCAACAAGGAAAAGGGAGGGAGTCCTACTCCCGGTGGGAGTAGGACTCCTCCTGCCACGCCCCTTCTAGCCGGCCGCACCTCTCCCCCTTGCTCCTTTATATACGGGGGCAGGGGGGTACCCTAGAGACACAACAATTGATCGTTTGATCTTTTAGCCGTGTGCGGTGCCCCCCTCCACCATAGTCCACCTCGATAATACTGTAGCGGTGCTTAGGCGAAGCCCTGCGTCGGTAGAACATCATCATCGTCACCACGCCGTCGTGCTGACGAAACTCTCCCTCAACACTCGGCTGGATCGGAGTTCGAGGGACGTCACCGAGCTGAACGTGTGCTGAACTCGGAGGTGCCGTGCGTTCGGTACTTGATCGGTCGGATCGTGAAGACGTACGACTACATCAACCGCGTTGTGCTAACGCTTCCGCTTTTGGTCTACGAGGGTACATGGACAACACTCTCCCCTCTCGTTGCTATGCATCACCATGATGTTGCGTGTGCGTAGGAATTTTTTTGAAATTACTACGTTCCCCAACATTTTGTTCTAGTATCGAGTTGTAGTTTTGAGTTGTAAGGAAATAGAAGTGTGATGATCATCATTATTCATTATTAGAGCATTGTCCCAAGTGAGGAAATAAAAAAGGCCAAAAAGAGCCCAGAAAAAGGGGCCAAAAAGAGCCCACCAAAAAATGAGAGAAAAAGAGAGAGAGAGGGGTCAATGTTACTATCGTTTTCCACACTTGTGCTTCAAAGTAGCACCATGTTTTTCATACACAGAGTCTCTGATGGAAATATGCCCTAGAGGCAATAATAAAATGGTTATTATTATATTTCCTTAATCATGATAAAGTTTTATTATTCATGCTAGAATTGTATTGATCAGAAACTTAAATACATGTGTGAATACATAAACGAAATACCATGTCCCTAGTAAACCTCTACTAGACTAGCTCGTTGATCAAAGATGGTTAAGGTTTCCTAACCATATACATGAGTTATCATTTGATAACGGGATCACATCATTAGGAGAATGTTGTGATGGACAAGACCCATCCGTTAGCTTAGCATTATGATCATTTAGTTTTATTGCTATTTCTTTCTTCATGTCAAATACATATTCGTTCGGTGTGAGATTATGCAACTCCCGGATACCGAGGAATGACTTTTGTGCTATCAAATGTCACAACGTAACTGGGTGATTATAAAGATGCTCTACAGGTATCTCCGAAGGTGTTTGTTGAGTTGGCATAGATCGAGATTAGGATTTGTCACTCTGAGTATCGAAGAGGTATCTCTGGGCCCTCTCGGTAATTCACACCATAAGCTTGCAAGCAGACGACTAAGGAGTTAGTCATGAGGTGATGTATTACGGAACTAGTAAAGAGATTTGCCGGTAACGAGATTGAACTAGGTATAAAGATACCGACAATCAAATCTCGGGCAAGTAACATACCGATAGACAAAGGGAATTACGTATGTTGTCATAACGGTTCGACCGATAAAGATCTTCGTAGAATGTGTAGGAGCTAATATGGGCATCCAGGTTCCGCTATTGGTTATTGACTGGAGAGGTGTCTCGGTCATGTCTACATAGTTCTCGAACTTGTAGGGTCCGCACGCTTAACATTCGATGATGATATAGTATTATATGAGTTATGTGAATTGGTGACCGAATGTTGTTCGGAGTCCCGGATGGGATCAAGGACATGATGAGGAGTCTCAAAATGGCCTAGAGGTAAAGATTGATAAATAGGACGATAGTATTCGGACAACAGAAGTGTTTCGGGGGGTACCGGTTACTTATTGGGTCACCGGAAGGGGTTCCGGGCACCCCCGGCAAAAGATATGGGCCTTATGGGCCAAGAGGGGAAATGTATCGGCCACAAGGGGCTGGTGCGCCCCCCATATGGGCCGGACAAGAAGGAGAAGGAAAGAGGGGAAGGGAAAGGAAATAGAGGAATAGGGTTCCCCCTTCCTTCCCTCTCCCCTCTCTTTCCTTCCCTCTCCCCCTCTCTTTCCTTCCCCCTCCGACATATATGGCAGGGGGCGCGCGGCTAGGGAGGAGCCCAAGTAGGAATCGGTCCTACTTGGGGCGCCTCCTGGCCTCTCCCCTCCCCCTCCCACGTATATATATGTGGGGAGCACCTAGCATACACCAGATCAATTGTTAGCCGTGTGCGGCGCCCCCTCCACCGTTTACACCCCCGGTCATATCTTTGTAGTGCTTAGGCGAAGCCCTGCGAGGATCACTTCACCATCACCATCACCATGCCGTCGTGCTAACGGAACTCATCTACTACCTCAACAACTTGTTGGATCAAGAAGGTGAGGGACGTCACACAGCTGAACGTGTGTAGAACGCGGAGGTGTCGTGCGTTCGGTACTTGATCGGTTGACGTGAGAAGTTCAACTACATCAACCGCGTTGTGAAATGCTTCCGCTTACGGTCTACGAGGGTACGTAGACACACTCTCCCCCTCATTGCTATGCATCTCCATGGATAGACCATTGCATGTGCGTAGAATTTTTTTGTTTACCATGCAACGATTCCCAACAGTGGCATGATGAGCCAGGTCTATGTGTAGATGATATGCACGAGTAGAACACAGAGAGTTGTGGGCGGTGATAGTCATACTGCTTACCACCAACGTTTTATTTTGATTCAGCGGTATTGTGGGATGAAGCGGCCCGGACCAACCTTACATGTCCACGCACATGAGACCGGTTCCACCGATAGACATGCAACTAGTTTTGCATAAAGGTGGTTGGCGGGTGTCTGTTTCTCCTACTTTAGTTGAATTGAATTTTACTGCGGCCAGTCCTTGAAGAAGGTTAAAACAGCAAACTTGATGAAACACCATTGTGTTTTTATGCGTAGGTAAGAACGGTTCTTGCTAGAAGCCCGTAGCAGCCACGTAAAACTTATACAACAAAGTAGAGGACGTCTAACTTGTTTTTGAGGGTATGTTGTGATGTGATATGGTCAAGGCAAGATATACGTTATTGTATGAGATGATAATGTTTTGTAAGTTATCGGCGAATGGCAGGAGCCTTATGGTTGCCTCTTTATTGTATGAAATGCAAACGCCATGTAATTGCTTTACTTTATCACTATGCGTTAGCGATAGTTGTAGAAGCAATAGTTGGCGAGACGACCACGACACAACGATGGAGATCAAGGTGTCGAGCCGGTGACGATGGAGATCATGGCGATGCTTTGGAGATGGAGATCAAAAGCACAAGATGATGATGGCCATATCATGTCATGTATTTTGATTGCATGTGATGTTTATCTTGTATGCATCTTATTTTTCTTAGTATGGCGGTAGCATTATAAGATGATCCCTTCACTAAATTTCGAGGTAAAAGTGTTCTCCCTGAGTATGCACCATTGCTACGGTTTGTTGTGTTGAGACACCACGTGATGATCAGGTGTGATAGACTCCACGTTCACATACAACGGGTGCAAGACAGTTTTGCACATGCAGAATACTTGGGTTAAACTTGACGAGCCTAGCATGTACAGACATGGCCTCGAAACACTTGAGACAGAAAGATCGAACGTGAATCATATAGTAGATATGATCAACATAGAGATGTTCACCATTGATGACTACCCCATCTCACGTGATAATCGGACATGGGTTAGTTGATTTGGATCACGTATCAGTAAGATGACATGAGGGATGTCTTTTAAGTGGGAGTTCTTTAGTAATATGATTAATTGAACTTAATTTATCATGAACTTAGTCTTGATAGTTTTGCATATCTATGTTGTAGATCAATAGCTCGCAATATAGCTCCTATATTTTTTTGATATGTTCCTAAAGAAAACTAAGTTGAAAGATGATAGTAGCAATGGTGCGGACTGGGTCCGTGATCTGAGGATTATCCTCATTGCTGCACAGAAGAATTATGTCTTTGATGCACCGCTAGGTAACAAACCTGTTGCAGGAGCAGATGCAGACGTTATGAACTTTTTGCAAGCTCGATATGATGACTACTTGATAGTTTAGTGCGCCATGCTTTACGACTTAGAACCGGGACTTCAAAAACGTTTTGAACGCCATAGAGCATATGAGATGTTCCAAGAGCTGAAAATTGGTATTTCAGACTCATGCCTGTGTCGAGAGGTATGAGACCTTTGACAAGTACTTTTCCTACAAGATGGAGGAGAATAGCTCAGCCAATGAGCATGTGCTCAGAACGTCTGGGTACTACAATCGCTTGAATCAAGTGGGAGTTAATCTTCCAGATAAGATAGTGACTTACAGAGTTCTCTAGTCACTATCACCAAGCTACTAGAACTTTGTGATGAACTATAATATGCAAGGGATGATGAAATTGGCGAAGGTAGAAATCAAGAAAGAGATCAAGTGTTGATGGTTAACAAGACCACTAGTTTCAAGAAAAGGGCAAGGGAAAGAAAGGGAACTTCGAGAAGAACGGCAAGCAAGTTACCACTCCCGTGAAGAAGCCCAAAGTTGGACCTAAGCCTGAAACTAAGTGCTTCTACTGCAAAGGGAATGGTCACTAGAAGAGGAACTGCCCTAAATACTTGGCGGATAAGAAGGATGTGTAAGTGCATCTAGTGCCCCTTAGTGATTTTGGTGTATTGAAGACTTATAGGTTAAGAGACTGATGCGTTTGTGAGTGTACGCAGGTCTATAAGTCTATGAGGAGTTTGATATTTACAGAGAAAGTCGACCCCTAAAAATGAATGTCTTCGACTGAAGACTTTGGATTTCTGAAGACTTTCTGAAGACTTTGAAAGTGAAGAAATTGGTGTGACCTTGAAGACTTGGTATTCATTCGAGGAACATGAAGCGTGAAGATTTTTGTTTTCATAGTTTCATTTTCTCTTTCTTGAGTCATAGGAAACACCGTACTGTTAAAGGGGGTCGAGAAAATACTAAGGAAAAATTTCCATGTGATGCTCAACTCAAAATCCAACACCTACCAATCCCTTCGAGTGAAGCCATTGGAAATCTCATATAGTTCAGTCAATTTCTTCAGTGACAGAGACGAAGTTCTTCTGGTCTCTGAGGAATTTGTTCTGACTGAGGAGTTAGGAATTCGCCTGTGCGGATTGCCTACAAGTGAGGAACATGATAGCCTTGAGGAATTTGATAGTCAAATTTCCGACGGTTGCTGTGCTACGTGCCAGCTGTCCCAAAATACTACCCACCTAACGGTCATATCATTGAAGGGCATTTATGTCTTATCATGTCGAGCTGCTCCCTAGGCTATAAATAGCCGCCCCCTACAACCACTAGCTGGTTGGCTGCTCCGAGAAACTGACACTTGTCATTTGAGAGCATCCCATCCTCCGAAGACTTTGAGTTAAAATCATCAAGTGAGGAAACCCAAACCCAAACACCTACAAACCCAAAGTGATTGAGCATCACTGAAGAGATTGATCCTGCGTGGATCCGACGCTTGTTATCTTTGAAGACTGTGCATCTTCCAGACGGTTAGGCGTCATGGTCTAGAGCATCCAAGAGGAAATTGTGGATCGCCGAGTGACCAAGTTTGTGAAGGTTTGGAAGTCACCTGAAGACTTACCACGAGTGATTGGGCGAGGTCTGTGTGACCTTAGCTCAAGGAGAATACGGTGAGGACTATGTGTCCGGGACTGTGTGTCCTCAGGTTTAAATACCTAGCCGCTCCAACCAGACGTACAACTGTCACGGCAGTTGGAACTGGTCTACCAAATCATTGTCTTCACCAAGCCTACTGGTTCCATTTCCTCAGCTCATCCATTTCCCCATTATTGTGTTGTGTGCTTGTTCATATCTGTTTGAAGACTTTGACTGAAGACTTTCTCAATTTCCTCAGTTCAATTTCTTCAGTCTATTTGTCTTCATCCTGTTTTATCCTGAGTTTACTTTTCCTGTAGTCTATATCTGTTTTCATTTCATCATGATGTCCATGTTTATGTTATGTCATGTTTGCATCTGAGTACTTATTCCGCTGCTAGTAGTTGTTCGCTTAGGAATTTCCTCACCCTAAAATCCCTCAGTGAAGAATTCATAAAAATCACCTATTCACCCCCTCTAGTTGATATAACGCACTTTCAATTGGTATCAAAGCAAGGTACTCCCTTGTTCTGTGTGATTTTGGTTTAACCGCCTGGATTTTTAGTTATGTCGACCGTAGGAATGAAGACCGTGTCATGCCCCATCTTTGACGGTCACGATTATCCCAAGTGGAAGGCCATGATGAAGAAGCGCCTCTTGGCGATGAACAGCGAGTTGTGGACCGTCACTGAGATTGGTCTTACCGATCTGTGCAAGATGGCGAAAGCTGATGACATTCGCAAGTACACTCTTCTCAACCTCACGGCAAAGGACGTCATTTGCTCATGTCTGTCTCAAAATCAGTTCAGGAATATCATGCATCTCAATCATGCGAAGCTTACCTAGGACCGTCTCTCTGAGGTCTATGAAGGTCACCGAACCCGTCATGATCCTTGGTTTGAGGATTTCAAGGAATCACTCAAAGCGATGACATTTGAACCAGAATCATCATCCTCTACACCATGCCTTATGGCAAAAGGTGCTAAGGTAACTGAATGCTATCTATCCGAGTCCAGTGATGATGAATCTGGTGATGAATTTGGACCCAGTTATGTCAAACTTGCTTCCCTTGCCACTAAACAACAAAGAGCTTTGGAAAAAGTTCAATACATGCTGGATAAGAGCGATGATATGTTGGGTGAAGAAATGGATCAGTCGAAAGCTTTGGCTGAAAGTCTTCAGAGACTTTAGTCTAAGTTTGACACCCTTCAAGGTCATCATCACACTCTCTTATCTGATCATGAGAAGCTTTCTTATGAATTTCTTCAAAGAAAGCAAGATCTTGAAAAGCTAAGGGTGAGTTATGAAGACCTTCAGAAGGAGCGCGATTCATTACTTGCTCAACAAATCAACGCTGCTCAGGAAGAATTTGTTCCACCATGTTTGAAGTGCATTGAACGTGAATCTGCTAATTCTTCACCTGAATGTTCAAATGCTTCTAATGTTACAAATTCTTCACCTGCCTCTACTATCACTAATTCCTCATCTGAGGACGTTGCTAGTATCACTAATGATGTAGGGCTGAAGGAATTGTACATGACAGGCATGTACAAAAGCCTTAAAGGGCATTAGGCTCTTTGTGATGTGCTTAAAAAGCAGATCCTCAAGAGGAACCCTAGGAAAGAGGGTATTGCCTTTGAGAGGAAACTTAACACTGATGGGACTTACTGGAAGCCTGAGTAGTATCCCAAAACCTCTTGGGTCGCTGCAAAGGGACCTCCAGTAGATCCATCTACACTATCTGGCTTCACATGTGAATTTTCTCATTCTTCTGATGAGTCATTTGACTCCAACTATAAACTGTTCAAAAATCAGAATGGTGAAGTATTTGCTAGATATGTTGGCACTAACTGCAGGAATGGTTCCCCTATAAAGAAAATCTGGGTTCCCAAAAGGTGCCTTGAAAATCTTCAGGTGAATGTCATCATGACACCACCTATGAAGAATAGGAACCCCAGATCAAATTCTTCATATGGACCAAATCCTTCATATGGATCCATGTCCTCATACGGACCAAATTCCTCACGTGGATCAAATTCCTCAAAAGGATCAAAGTTCTCATATGAACATCATCGTGCTAACACTTCTATTTCACAGGGAAGATTTAAGGGCTATGAATATGAGCATTATTGTTCTAACCATTATGTTCATAAGTCCTCGAAGAATTTCTCTGCTTTCATATGCTTACCCTAACTCCTCTTATGTGAAACGAAGTGGACTGGCTTCAATGCCACAGTTCTCTTATGGTGCTCGCAGAATGGTGAACTCTTTGCCACCCCTTCAGATGTGGGTGGTGAAGAAAAAGAACTAATTTCTTATGCAGGGTCAGGTCTCCAGACGTGCTCAAACGTCTGAAGAATTTGCTGGAGACCTGAAAATGCCTGAAAGGATGCAGGCTAATCATGAAGAAATGAATCTTCATTTCTCACATCCTCACACTGCTTTATCTGTTTATTGCTTGATGAAATTGATCTGATGAATTTGATATCATATTCTTCACTGATGATGTATATGAGTTCATAAGCTGCACTAATTCATCTGCAGGATGATCAACCCAAAGCCAATGAGTGGGTCCTCGATAGTGGATGTACAAATCACATGACTGGTGACAAGAATCTATTGATGGATGTTCCCTTATCTCCATCGCATTTGAAGCATATCATCTTCGCTGACAAAGGCAAAAGTCAGGTATTGGGTCTAGGTAAGGTTGCGATCTCAAAGGATCGACATATGGACAAAGTCATGCTTGTCGAGTCCTTAGGATACAACCTCATGTAAGTCTCAATGCTTTGTGATCTTAATATGGTTGTTATCTTTGGCAAGTATCATTGTGTTGTGATCATGGAAGCTGACAATTCCAAAGTCTTCGAAGGCTTTAGGAGAGGAGATCTGCATATTTTTGATTTCTCTACAGGACCACAACCAACTATATGTCTACTTGCAAAAGCTTCAGAAGGCTGGCTATGGCATCGTCAACTTGGTCATGCTGGCATGAGGAACTTGCACATGCTCGCGAAGAAGAAGCATGTCATTGGCGAAGCTGGAAAGATGACCAAGGCCAAACATCTAGCGAAGACAATCATGACTACCACTCGACCATTGAATTGCTTCACATGGATCTCTTTGGTCCTAACCATTATTCTGCAGTTACAAATGATGCATCTCTATATGGCTTTGTTATTTTTGATGATTACTCTCGTTACACATGGGTGCATATTGTCACGTACAAACATGAAGTGCAGGAAGTCTTGAAACGATTTTCCTCGAGGGCTTCAACCAACTTTGGTGTGAAGATCAAGCACATCAGAAGTGACAATGGAACTGAGTTCAAGAATTCTGGTCTTGATGACTATCTTGATGAACTTGGTATTACTCATGTGTTATCTGCTCCTTATACTCCTCAGCAAAATGCGTCGTGGAGCGCAAGAACAGAACTCTTGTTGAGATGGCTCGCACTATGCTTGATGAATACAAGACGCCTCATCGTTTCTGGATTGAGGCAATTGATACTGCCTGCCACATCATTAACAAGGTATATCTTCACAAATTCTTCAAGAAGACTGCATATGAACTCCTCACTGAAAAGGAACCCAATGTGAGTTATTTCAAAGTCTTTAATGCTAAATGTTGGATTAGAGATCCTCATCACAGTTCTAAATTTGCACCGAAAGCACATGAAGGTTTTATGCTTGGTTACGGAAAGGACTCGCACACCTACAGAGTCTTCAACACCGTTCACCACAAGGTTGTTGAAACTGTAGATGTGTGGTTCGATGAAACTAATGGCTCGCAAAGAGAGCACCTACCTTCTGTGTTAGATGAACAGTCACCTGAGGAAACTATCAAGTTCAAGGCTACTGAGGATGTCATTCCTACCGAAGAATCTGTTGAAGAAATCATCCCAGAACGTGAAGAACATCATGCTGATGCACCTGATGAAAATGGTGCTGAAGAAAATGCTGATCAAATTCCTCGACGACAACCTGCTCATCCTCGTGTTGCAAATGAAGTGCAGATTGAGAAAATCATCAGCGACATCAATATTCCAGGTCCTCTCACACGCTCAAAAGCTTCACATTTGTCTAACTTTTGTGGGCACTTTGCTTTCGTCTCTATCACAGAGCCCACTAAGGTAGATGAAGCATTTCTGGAGCCTGAGTGGATTCAAGCTATGCAAGAGGAATTACATCAATTCGAGCTCAACAACATCTGGGAACTGGTCAAACGTCCAGATCCTCGCAAGCACAATATCATTGGCACAAAGTGGATCTACCGCAACAAGCAAGATGAAAATGGCCTTGTGGTGAGGAATAAGGCACGGCTTGTAGCTCAAGGCTACACCCAGGTTGAAGGAATTGATTTCGATGAAACTTTTGCACCTGTTGCTAGACTTGAGGCTATTTGCATATTACTTGCTTATGCTAACCATCATGATATTACTTTATATCAAATGGATGTGAAAAGTGCATTCCTCAATGGTAAGCTTGAGGAAGAAGTATATGTTGCTCAACCCCCGGGTTTTGAAGCTCCAAAGCATCCTGACAAAGTCTTCAGACTCAATAAGGCCCTCTATGGCCTCAAGCAGGCCCCTCGGGCGTGGTATGATACTCTGAAGGAATTCCTCATGAAGAAAGGCTTCAAACCCGGTTCACTTGACCCAACTCTTTTCACTAAATCTTATGATGGTGAATTGTTTGTGTGCCAAATATATGTTGATGATATCATTTTTGGCTGTACTGACCAATGTTACAGTGATGAATTTGCCTATATGATGAGTGAAGAATATCAAATGTCTATGATGGGAGAATTGAAATTCTTCTTAGGTCTTCAAATTCGTCAACAACGCAATGGCATATTCATATCTCAGGAGAAGTACCTCAAGGATGTACTGAGGAAATTCGGCATGCAAGATTGCAATGGCGTCAAAATCCCTATGCCCACAAATGGCCATCTATGCACTGATGAAAATGGTATTGACTTTGATCAAAAGGTATACCGCTCCATGATTGGTTCCTTATTGTATTTATGTGCATCTAGGCCAGATATTATGCTTAGTGTTTGCATGTGTGCCCGATTTCAAGCTACACCGAAGGAATCACACCATAAGGCTGTGAAGCATATTCTTCGATATCTAGCTCACACACCAACACTTGGATTATGGTGTCCCAAGGGCTCAGCTTTTGATCTCATTGGATATTTAGACTCTGACTATGCTGGTGATCGTGTGGACCGCAAGTCAACATCAGGCACATGCCATTTCCTCGGATGATCTTTGGTCTGTTGATCCTCGAAGAAACAGAACTGTGTATCACTGTCCACTGCTGAAGCAGAGTACATTGTTGCTGGTTCTTGCTGTGCTCAATTGCTGTGGATGAAGCAAACTCTCAAGGACTACGGCGTCAACATGAAGAATGTGCCTCTCTACTGTGACAATGAGAGTGCCATCAAGATTGCTCATAACCCAGTTCAGCACTCGAAGACAAAGCACATTCAGATTCGTCATCATTTTCTTTTCGATCATGTGTGGAAGGACGACATCTCTATTTAGCATGTGAGGACTGAAGAACAGCTAGCCGATATCTTCACAAAGCCCTTGGATGAGAAGAGATTTAGCAAGTTGAGGTGTGAGCTAAATATCCTAGAATCTTCGAATGTCCTTTGAAAAGGACACACATCCTAACACTTATGCAAAATTGATGACTTAGATGTGCAACACGCGAAGAAACGTTTTTCTTCAATCAATGAAGACTAACACTCTAAGTGTGAAGAAATTAATGAAGAATTTGATTCTCAGAGCCCTACGACAATTGTACGCAGTGTCTGAAATCATCATTCTTATACGGTGGGTCACGCCACCTCCAAACGTTGAAAATCTTCAATTTAAGTTTTTCCTCTTTTTGAAATTCCTCAATTGTTCAATTTCTTCAACTTTGCAATGTCTTCACTCTTTCCGCTGTTGTTCTTCGTTGGCTACATATATTTATATATGAGTTTATGTCCTCTACAACATTCACTTATTGCTATTTCTTCAAGTTGCTTTTTTTGCTAAGTGAATGTGATCGGACCCTCCCCCCTCTATGCTAAACCCAACCCGGTCTATTCACAAATTCTTCATGTACGTTCTATTTGAAACTCGTTCAAAATCTTCTATGTGTCCTTGTCAGCTGAAGAATTTGCGAACGAAACGTTAAAACTTATCTTATCTGAATTTTCGGCTTCTGCCGCTCAAACCGTTCCACATTCCACGATACATTATTATATTCACCCACGATTTCACATGATCGCCACCTCTCAGTACGTGGGTGACCCATGTCGCGCGAATGAGAAGGGTCAGGGGCACGTTCGTCCAATTTGTTCGGGCGAGCAGTTTTTCACTTCGACTATAAATACCCCTCCCCTTCCTCACTTCGTTTTTACTCCGCTCGACCTCACTCCCTCACTCGAGCTCTCAAACCCTAACGCCGCCGCTACTTCCATCGTCGCCGGTGAGGAAGAGCTTCACTGCCTCGACCTCATCGCTGTCGTACTCGCGCCGGCCGCGGATTTCTTCACTCCGCAGCCGCCGTAGCTGTCTTCCTCAGCCAAGTTAGGGCGTGGAAGATCTGAACCGACGAGCTTCAACTCTACACTTCCCAGTTCGTTGTGTTCTTCGTCAAGGGTAATTAAAAGTTACTTTTACTGCCCTTGTTGATTCTTATGTTTTCTACAAAATCTTCAAAAGGTGTTTATTCTTCAAATCTTCACACACTAAACACCTCACATATCATCTGTTCTTGATCTATTTCCCTAAGCAACATTTTTCTTCAAGATTCCTCAATTGTGTGGATTTTAAAATCTGTACAACTCTGGAACTGAGTCAAAGAACGCTTAGTGAAATTCCACAAGACTTATCTGGTCAAATTTCTCAAACTTGTTCTTTTTGCAAAAACCTCTGAGAACGCTTATGACCTCTCCAAATTCCTCGCAACTATACTCTGTTCACAGGTACTCATGTCCGCTGCTGAATCACTAGGTTCTCATCAACTTAACTCATTTGCAGCGTTCCTCGAAGAAAAGTTGCACACTTCCTCGGAGAACTCAATAGTTCAATACCCTCAGCTGAAGAAAATGGCTGATGGAAAGAAACCTCAGAAGGGAGGTAAGAAATTGGATGTCAACACAGCGTTTGAAATCCTTGAGGATATCTATGAGGAATATTGCACTCCTGATGAGGCCAAACATGGCAAGGAGACTAAAAATCAGCGCAAGGTGCGCATACAGAGGATAGAGAGGAGATGGGCACGGGAATGGAGGGAATATTGTTATGTTACACCCAAGTACATGAAGAAATTCGCTGTACACCCTCCATGCCCTAGACCTCCATTGTCACCTGGCCAAGTTGCTGATCCCTCTAGCATCAGAAGAGGTGAAGAATTTCCCAAGGAATGGGCCAAGCGACAAGCTAAGCTAGCCAAAATGGCAAAAGATGCAGTGAGGAAATTCAATGAAGACTCTGCTGCTACTTCCACTGCTGAGGCCTCTGCAACCAAGCCTAAGAAGGCCATGCCAAAGAAGCCTACTCACAAGCCCAGTGCTTCATCGTCTATGCCCTCACGGCCAAGCTCTTCAAAGCCCTCACGGAAAATTCCTCAAGCTGCACCAGCTCCACCAAAGTCCTCTGCTCCTCCGTCCAAATCCTCGGCACATGTGCATCTTGCCTCGTGCCAAAGGACGACAGTCATCTCCATTGCCTCAGGAGCCTCTGGAAGTTCTTCTGCTCTCCTGCATTCTACAACTGGTCCCACTACACTGAAGACTAAGGCCACTGCTGGATGCGGTTCTCGACCAAGTCCTCACAAGAAGCAGGTTGCCTTCCATGTGCCTTCTGATGATGATGAAGCTGATGATGAGGAACTAGCTGACATCATCAGAGACAGACAACAAAGGGCCGCTAGAGCCAAGGGCAGTGTTGTGCTTCTTTTGCTGGATCTGAAGAAGATCCTGGACTTCATTGACCTATGGCACAAAGATCCAAACACTCCCTTACCAGAATTGAATCTCACACCTGGCCAAAGTCATATGTTGTGAGCTTTCATTGCTGAACAAAAATGGAAATTTGAGAAGGCCAGGCAGTTGAAGAAAACACAGTACAAGAAGGAGCGCATTCTCAAGAAGAACATTGTGACAATGACCACTGATGAACTCATTGCTGCTCAGACTGAGATTAAAAAACTCAGTGATGAATTTGAAGCATACCGTGCTGACTGGCTAGGAGCAAAAGTCAGATTTGTGAAGTTAACCGAGAAATTCACTACCAATGTTGTAGCTCCATCGCAACAAGAAATTCCTCAGGCTGAGGCATCTGTTCAGCTGACTGAAGAACATGCCAGCACCGCTGATGACAATCAGGCTGCTGATGAAACTGCAAGTACCAGTGCTGATGACTGCATTCTAGCCTCGGATGACTCTGCCAGGGCAACCACTAGTGTTGCGCCTGAAGAAACTGTCAGGACAGCTGAAGCTTCAACGGTTGTGCCTGAAGAAACTGAAAATGCCAGGGCAACTGCATCAGTTGTGCCTGAAGTAAATGAGCCAATTCCCCCTGCTCCTCCTGCACCTACCCCAAGTCCAATTCTTCCTTCTGCATCACATGTGAAGAAGACCAAGGCTGCAGAGCGCGCATCTGTGAAGAAAAGGAAAGCATCAACTTCATCAGATTCTTCAGCTCCGAAGAAGATGAAGAAATTGACTAGCTCTTTTGAGAATCCAATTCATGTTGTTCCCGTCTCAAGCATGTCATCAAAGGAACTCGTTCCTTTTGATGAAGAATATGTGATCCCAAGTGGATCAGATGAAGAAATTCCTTCTGCTGCTTCGTCAGAGCAGTTGGATGAAGAAATTGAAGCGGATGCAATCCCTTCAACCCCAATCATCTCATCGCCCATGCCTCAGTTCACAGCTGAAGAGGCCGGCACTGAAGAAAAGAATGATGAAGATGAGGATGTGGACATTGGGTGCACAATGCCTGTGATGAACGATGACTTTTGGGAAAGTCAGCACCCCAATTCTCCTCTATTCACACCTCTGCAACAAATTCCTCAGTCCCCGGTGATTACTGAAGTTCAAATGGGATCTTAAGAACCACACCCTACTCCGTCTGTCCATGAAGAGATTCCAGCCACTAGTGCTTATGAAATTGCTGCTGACAAATTGAAGACCCAGGCTGCCACTGAAGAAGAACCTGAAATTCCTCATCATGTGGATCCTGAGATTGCGATTCCTGAGGTTGTGATGCAATTGACTGATACACCTCAGCCCAAGCCAAAGGATCCCTTCTCGAAGAAGCAAAAATTCAAGGCAGATGACTTCTTCGGCGAGCATGTGTTCTTCACCGAGTACAACCCATATGACTCTGCTCGTCTTAGAAGGAAGCGCTTCTGGACTGCCAGCCAAGCCAACTTCTATTCTTCACTGCTCTTCAACAAAGACAAAGTATTCGACCATGAGCATATTCCTCATGTGGACATGTAATCACTGCCTTGCTTCACCCCAGTCCTCAGTGTGCTTCACGACGCAGGACTGCTCAACTTTTGCGCTGACATTGTTGATTGGAATGAAGAGCTTATTCTTCAGTTCTATGCAAGGCTGCACATCACAGGAGATGTTGACGATGTCAACTCTTGGGTATTGCACTGGATGACTGAAAATACTCACTTCAAAGTACCAGCCTCTCAATTGCTTCATGCACTACCAGTCAGTCCTCCCCTTGAAGGTGCTCGTTGTCTGTACCATTAACCAGAACTTACTGCTCATTACATGCAAGTCTTAATGAAGCCGCTGAAGCCCGGTCAAGCCCCAAGGACCAAATTCCTTGTGAAGGAATTGCTGTATGTGCCACGGACTGTCTATCGCATTCTGTCGAAGACATTGAGTCCAATCAAAGGCCACGACTCGAATGATGAAGAAGTCGTTGGCATCATGAAGAATCTGTTGTTCAACATCATGCATGGCATTCCTGTCAACTATCATGATTTCTTCATGACGACTCTAGCAAATGTTGCACTCTCTCCGTTTGAGTTGAAGCCTTATGCTCCTTGGATTATGAGATTCATCAGAATAAGGTCTTCACTCAACTACAAGGCTGACACTCTCAATCATGGCAGCTTCTTGCCCCCCATTGAAGTCCTCAAGCGGACATTTTCCTCAGCTAATGAAAAGGGCAAGGCCGCTGCTGTTATTGATGAAGGCATTCGTCCATTGGATGGCCAATTTCGCAAAGCTGCATCTTACTCCACCAATGATGACTCTGCCACTCATGACTCTGCCGCTAATGCTTCCAAGCCAAATCCTCAAGCCACAGCTCCAAGGGTGATGACTGATCGTGAGCTTCTCCTCAGTCTTCACCAGAAGGTCGATCGCAACCACAAATGGGTTAAGCGTCAGTTTGGTTCTATTCTTCACAACATGACTGCTACACACAATGTAGTGAAGAAAACCCATTACTACCTCCATGAAGTCTTCGGTCGCACCTGGGCTGTTCTGTCACATCTGTATGGTGAAGAAGATCTGAAGCAAATGGGTCTCAAGCAGGACTTTGACTGGTCTCAACCACCAGCGAAGAAATTCAAGAAGGTCAAAGTTCCCTCCTTGGTGGCCAGCTCATATTCTTCATCACGCGACACGGACGAGCATGAAGACTTCGACGACACTGTGGTAGGCCCTACAACAACAAATGACCCCAACAACGCTGGCGCTCCATCCTCAACATGATATTCTTCAGGGGCGTTAGACCTCATTTTCGATCCTTTTGGTCATTCAATGACAAAGGGGGAGAAATTTGAGTTAGTCTTCAAGCGGGTCTACCTATATGGGCGTTTTTTTGCTAAGTTACAACTCTCGTTCTTTTGAAGACTTTGCTGGATCGAGTTGTAATCTTAAACCCTATGGTGGTCTGATACTTTTGCTATGCTCTTCTGCATGCTTATTCCTCATATATGTTAATGCGCGCATGCTGAATTACATCAGTCACCATATTTCATCATGCATTTCAAATTCTTCATATTTATGTCAAATGCGTGTATGAATTACAAGATATAGGGGGAGATCTCCATGATTCTACTCTTCAAGTGTGCATTGCTTCAAAAGCAAATTCCTCACTATGCACATCTTCAGGGGGAGTTCTTCTATATCTTGCAATCAAATTCCTCAATTTCAGTATTTACACTTCATATGGTTATCCCCGTTGAAAACTTAACCTATATTGTCATCAATCACCAAAAAGGGGGAGATTGTAAGTGCATCTAGTGCCCCTTAGTGATTTTGGTGTATTGAAGACTTATAGGTTAAGAGACTGATGCATTTGTGAGTGTACACAGGTCTATAAGTCTATGAGGAGTTTGATATTTACAGAGAAAGTCGACCCCTAAAAATGAATGTCTTTGACTGAAGACTTTGGATTTCTGAAGACTTTGAAAGTGAAGAAATTGGTGTGACCTTGAAGACTTGGTATCCATTCGAGGAACATGAAGCATGAAGATTTTTGTTTTCCTAGTTTCATTTTCTCTTTCTTGAGTCATAGGAAACACCTACTGTTAAAGGGGGTCGAGGAAATACTAAGGAAAAATTTCCATGTGATGCTCAACTCAAAATCCTACACCTACCACTCCCTTCGAGTGAAGCCATTGGAAATCTCATATAGTTCGGTCAATTTCTTTAATGACAGAGACGAAGTTCTTCTGGTCTCTGAGGAATTTGTTCTGACTGAGGAGTTAGGAATTTGCTAGTGCGGATTGCCTACAAGTGAGGAACATGATAGCCCTGAGGAATTTGATAGTCAAATTTCCGACCGTTGCTGTGCTACGTGACAGCTGTCCCAAAATATCTACCCACCTAACGGTCATATCATTGAAGGGCATTTATGTCTTATCATGTCGGGCTGCTCCCTAGGCTATAAATAGCCGCCCCCTACAACCACTAGCTGGTTGGCTGCTCCGAGAGAAACTGACACTTGTCATTTGAGAGCATCCCATCCTCCGAAGACTTTGAGTTAAAATCATCAAGTGAGGAAACCCAAACCCAAGCACCTACAAACCCAAAGTGATTGATCATCACTGAAGAGGTTGATCCTGCATGGATCCGACGCTTGTTACCTTTCAAGACTGTGCATCTTCCAGACGGTTAGGCGTCATGGTCTAGAGCATCCAAGACGAAATTGTGGATCGCCGAGTGACTGAGTTTGTGAAGGTTTGGAAGTCACCTGAAGACTTACCACGAGTGATTGGGAGAGGTCTGTGTGACCTTAGCTCAAGGAGAATACGGTGAGGACTGTGTGTCTGGGACTATGTGTCCTCAGGTTTAAATACCTAGCCGCTCCAACCAGACGTACAACTGTCACAACAGTTGGAACTGGTCTACCAAATCATTGTCTTCACCAAGCTTACTGGTTCCATTTCCTCAACTCATCCATTTCCTCATTATTGTGTTTTGTGCTTGTTCATATCTGTTTGAAGACTTTGACTGAAGACTTTCTCAATTTCCTCAGTTCAATTTCTTCAGTCTATTTGTCTTCATCCTGTTTTATCCTGAGTTTACTTTTCCTGTACTCTGTATCTGTCTTCATTTCATCATGATGTCCATGTTTATGTTATGTCATGTTTGCATCTGAGTACTTATTCCGCTGCTAGTATTTCTCCGCTTAGGAATTTCCTCACCCTGAAATTCCTCAGTGAAGAATTCATAAAAAACGCCTATTCACCCCCTCTAGTCGATATAACGCACTTTCAGGATGGCAAAGTGAACAAAGGTATATTTGATATACATGTTATTGAAGTGTACCTTACTAGTATTAATAGTAGCACATGGGTATTTGATACTGGTTAAGTTGCTAAGATTAGTAACTCGAAACAGGAGTTGCAGAATAAACAGAGAGTAGTTAAGGGCGAGGACGATGTGTGTTGGAAGTAATTCCAAGGTTGACACAATCACCATCACACACTCCCCCTACCTTCGGGGTTAGTGTTGAACCTAAATAAATGTTATTTGGTGTTTGTGTTGAGCATGAATATGATTTGATCATGTTTACTGCAATATGGTTATTCATTTAAGACAGAGAATAATTGTTGTTCTGTTTACATGAATAAAACCTTCTATGGTCATACACCCAATGTAAATGGTTTATTGAATCTCGATCATAGTGATACACATATTCATAATATTGATGCCAAAAGATACAAATTTGATAATGATAGTGCAACATACTTGTGGCGATGCCGTTTAGGTCATACTAGTGTAAAGCGCATGAAGAAACTCCATGCGGATGGACTTTTGGAATCACTTGATTATGAATCATTTGATACTTGCGAACCATGCCTCGTGGGCAAGATGACTAAAACTCCGTTCTCCGGAACAATGGAGCGAGCCAATGACATATTGGAAATAATACATACCGATGTATGCGGTCCGATGAGTGTTGAGGCACGCGGCGGGTATCGTTATTTTCTGACCTTCACAGATGATTTGAGTAGATATGGATATATCTACTTAATGAAACACAAGTATGAAACATTTGAAAAGTTCAAAGAATTTCAGAGTGAAGTAGAGAATCATCGTAACAAGAAAATAAAGTTTCTACGATCTGATCGCGGAGGCGAATATTTGAGTTACGAGTTTGGCCTTAATTTAAAACAATGTGGAATAGTTTTGCAACTCACGCCACCTGGAACACCACAGCTTAATGGTGTGTCTGAATGTCGTAACCGTACTTTATTGGATATGGTGCATTCTATGATGTCTCTTACTGATTTACCACTATCATTTTGGGGTTATGCATTAGAGACAGCTGCATTCACATTAAATAGGGCACCATCTAAATTCATTAAGACGACACCGTATGAACTATGGTTTGGAAAGAAACTTAAGCTGTCGTTTATTAAAGTTTGGGGTTGCAACACTTATGTCAAAAGGCTTCAGTCTGATAAGTTCGAACCCAAATCGGAGATGTGCGTCTTCATAAGATACCCTGAGGAAACATTTGGGTACACCTTCCACTACAGATTCGAAGGCAAGATCTTTCTTGCCAAGAATGGAACCTTTCTAGAGAAGGAGTTTCTCCCGAAAGAAGTGAGTGGGAGGAAAGTAGACCTTGATGAGGTAATTGTACCTTCTCTCAAAATTGAAAGTAGCACATCAGAGAAATCTATTCCCGTGATGCCTACACCAACTAGAGAGGAAGCAAATGTTAATGATCTTGAAACTTCAGATCAAGTTGCTACTGAACCTCGTAGGTCAACCAGAGCACGATCCGCACCAGAGTGGTACGGTAATCCTGTTCTAGAAGTCATGTTATTAGACCAAGGCGAACCTACGAACTATGAAGAAGCTATGATGAACCCAGATTTCGACAGATGGCTTGAGGCCATGAAATCTGAGATAGGATCCATGTATGAGAACAAAGTGTGGACTTTGGTGGACTTTCCCGATGATCGGCAAGCCATAGAGAATAAATGGATCTTCAAGAAGAAGACTAACGCTGATGGCAATGTTACTGTCTACAAAGCTCGACTTATCACAAAAGGTTTTCGACAAGTTCAACGGAATGACTATGATGAGACTTTCTCACTTGTAGCGATGCTTATGTCTGTCTGAATCATGTTAGCAATTGTTGCATTTTATGATTGTGAAATCTAGAAAATGGACGTCAAAACTGCATTCCTTGATGGATTTCTTAAAGAAGAGTTGTATATGATGCAACCAGAAGGTTTTGTCGATCCTAAAGGTGCTAACAAAGTGTGCAAGCTCCAGCGATCCATCTATGGACTGGTGCAAGCATCTCGGAGTTGGAATATACGCTTTGATGAGGTGATCAAAGCATATGGTTTTATACAGACTTATGGTGAAGCCTGTATTTACAAGAAAGTGTGTGGGAGCTCTGTAGCATTTCTGATATTATATGTGGATGACATATTGTTGATTGGAAATGATATAGAATTTCTGGATAGCATAAAAGGATACTTGAATAAGATTTTTTCAATGAAAGACCTCGGTGAAGCTGCTTATATATTGGGCATCAAGATCTATAGAGATAGATCAAGACGCTTAATTGGACTTTCACAAAGCACATACCTTGATAAAGTTTTGAAGAAGTTCAAAATGGATCAAGCAAAGAAAGGTTATATTGTCATGCTCATCAATTCAAAATGGATCAAGCAAAGAATTGATTGATAGATGGGGAAATGGATCAAGCATAAAAATAGAGTGAAGCAGATATATTGTCGTGTAAGCACACACCCTTCTTTCATTAGTTTAGATGAACCATTGATGATCAATTCGAACCAGTGCATGCGATTAAAATTAATTTTACCTAAATAGAGGGTGCAAAATAAACTACAACAACTAGATTTGCAACCACGGGATGCTGACGATATCTTCAAAGAAAATTGCAACAGTAGCGAGGCTTCACAGCAACATATGGTAAGCCAGTGTGTTTTAGTACATGTGAAATGTAATGCGTGTGGGCTGCTTTCTTGGCTTGTGCCCTTAACCTGTAATCCTACAGAATTACAAATAGTTCAGTTGTCTGCTTTGCTGTATTGCTTGATTCGAATGCTTGTTTGTTACATGTTAGGCTATACCTGAGTTGGCCAATATGTCAGCAGTGCCTGCTGTACTATCATAAAGAAATGCATGCCTAGTTCATTTGAGTCCTTAACTTTTCCTCTGAACTTCATCACAAGACTGTCTTCGTAGTTTATATGAGGCCACACTGTTAAGTGCTTTCTCAGATTATTTGAACTACTTAGATGCCTTGGCAACTTAAATATAGCGGTGGTACACTCCCTTTCAACTAGGGATGTCAACTGGGTCCCGTTTAATCCCGATTAAAGTCCACTGGTGGTATGATAGTTCAAAAGAGTTTTAGTTTTTTGAGGAAAATGAACTAGGGAGCTAGCAAAAACTAACTAGATGGGACTGGCGGATGTCATTTATTTGCCACTTACATCCCTAGTTTCATCTTACCATTTTAATTTCTTTTTGGCTGATGCTGCTTTGAACCATTTAAATATAGCTTGCCATGCTCGGCAATAATTCGTATGTTGTTTACCATGTAAGCTTACTGCCTGGATCATGCAATAACTATCTCTTACTTATGTCCAGCGGAAACCTTTCAGGATGCCGTTCACACTAGGACACAATACACAACCCCAGAATCTATTTGTGGAAGCAGTGCGCCATCCATGTTACCAGATGGTAGCAGTTCAGAGGCAACACCACCGGAGAGCAGTCTGAGCACAGATATTATAGTTCTTGAGGCTCTACTAGAGGCAGAAAGAGATGGTGTGGCTGCCATGAATGAGGTAATCTTGATCTTGAGGCTGGAGTTATGCAATTAGCTGCACACATTATGCAAGCAACCCAAGAATTGGAGGAAGTAAGAATGCTGCATTTGAAGACAGAGGAGGTCCTGTTGTTTCTTCTATCTGAAGCCCAGGGTAATCCCAGTTCTTCTTTAGATACCAGTTGAAATTATCAATAGATTATTGTACTTGCATGTTGTCTCATGTCTCTGAATGGATTATGTTGTAAGACCCCCTATGTTGTCCATGTGTTGTAATGATCTGAATTTTTTAGGCGAGGTAATCCTCGGTACTTGTATGATTGACATAAGGTGAACTGTTTTTCGTGTGAGCATATTGTATTAGATGAAATAACTGTTTAACTCAAAGTGTATCCAACCTACTGAATTCGAAGATCACGGCATTTCTAAACCATAATCATATATAAAGGTGGAATAAATATTTGTTGTGTTTTTGAAGAAATAAATAACAAAACGTAGAATTATCTATGGATATTCGTAATCGAATACAAATTGGATTTGAATTTAGTTGCCAGGGCCCAGGGCAAACGTGAATGCTAATTCTCCCAAGTTTTGAACGAAGCAGCTAAACACCCACTATCATTTGTGGGTTGCCCGAAGCAAGTGTTTGCGAGATGGAAATTACTGTCTACCCCTGACACTTTGACATCCTTATCGACTGGATTTACACTGCTGTCGATAGGGGTAGACTAGTAACTTCAATCAGACGTGACACGGCCACCTTTGAGCCCATCCGACACGGTGGGCGCCAAACGTGGGCGGCAAAACACATTTGATTCAAGCTCATCCGAAAGACATGTGTCTCTCCCTCCATTTCCCCATTCATACACGGTGGGCGGCAAAAAAAACTCTCCTCACCTGAAATCGATGTAGGCAAATATTTTAAATAGGGGGAGATCTGTAACTTCCCTCAGACGTGACACAACTGCCCTACCTGTCAGCCCCGTTCATACACCATGGGCGCCATCCGTGGGCAGCAAAACACCCTCTCCTCGCCTGAAATCACTACCGGCAAATATTTGGGAGATGCGAGATTACCGTCGTACCCCCTGCCGACGTGATGTCCGAAATTTTAAACGGGGGATAAGTTCGTAACTTTCCCACATTTCAGACAAGCGCGTCCCAAAGTTTGAGATACCCCCTCCCCCTCCATTTCCCCATTCATACACCGTCGGCGTCACAACAACCTCCCCACTGCGGCCAGCCTCCTCCATCCGCCACCCCATCCTCCACCTTGCCGGAGCCGCTACCCCATCGTCCACTGCAAGAGATGGACGTATCTCATCCACGGCGTCGGACCAGGATCCTTTCATCGCGTCCTCTCGCTTCATCGGCGCCGTCGTCCACCTTGTCATTGCCGCTCCTACGACCGCCTCATCCACGACAACATGATTTATCCCCGACCCGGCCGTCTGCCGTCTAAAGTCTTCTTCCCCGCCTCCGATAGCCATCGCACCCAGAGCACCCTCAACGTATCAGCAGGGGCCTACACGGCGTCGCAAGAGAGGTGGTACTCTTCCATATGTGCTTAAGTAATTGATCTCACCCGGAAAATAGATCGTAAATTGTTTACTATACTTTTCTTGTCCGTACCAAATCGTAGTGGCTAGTTGAAAGCAAACATTGGTTGCGAAGTAGCTTTTTCCGGTTTGCACCTTCAGATCCGCCATGGCACGGTCACTATACTCGTAAAGCTTATGGTCCCCCCCTTTATATTCACTACCATCATCGTAGGTGCTTCGTGTCGTGCTAGCACTGCTCCTCAAGACCTCAACCCATCAAGCAAAACAACATGCCACTCATAATTCCAAAGCTTAGGTGTTGAAATACGAATCTAATATGATGCTCATATTACTAAATCAGAGAACGTTTAATTGGTCACCTAATGTTCCTATATTCATTTTGAAAAGCATGTGCGCCACCCACTGGTCCAGCTAGTTCCACTTTCCTGATTCTACTCTTGATGCTTAGGGTTTTCCCCTTTTATCTACTCTACTATGATCTGCGCAGGTGCTTTCTGTCGTACTAGCATGATTCCACCCTTCAAGCTAAACAACACAGGGCTTAGTTGTTCAAATATGGTTGTGATATGATACTGATATTAGTTAACAGACACATTTAATTGGTTAGCTAAAGGTCCCACTTGAGTTTCCAAATGCATGTCACGACATATAGAGAGACAGCAGAATTGCATTTCTTTGTCACTTGTTGACTATACTTTCTTGTCCATACCAAATCTTAGTTGTTATTTAAAAGCAAAGATCGGTTGCTAACTACCCTTTGCGCGGTTTGCAGCTTGAGATCTGCCATCCCACTGCCACGGTCAACACTATACTCATCATGCTTACGGTTTCCCCATTTTATGATGACCACGATCAGCCTACGTGGTTCGTGTCGTAATAGCACTTATCCACCCATCGAGCTAAACAAGCTTAGTTGTACAAATTCAAATATGATATTATGCTGATATTAGTAAAACTAAGAGATGTTTAATTGGTCAGCTAAATGTTCCTACTTTAGCTTAGAAATGCATGTGAGCCACATATGGAGAGACCAGAAGGAATACTATTTCTCTATGCGCTCTGGTTCATCATGGGTGGGCAACCGACATTGTATAGAAAGACTTGTAATATCTTCAATCTGCTTGCTCTTCTGCTCTTCTTTAAGATGATCCTCTTCTCTTCTTTAATAAGTATGTTCCTTGTTGGGAAGAGTAGCAGAGACATTTGCAGTTGACTGGTCAGGTCGAGTGATAACCCACAAGTATAGGGGATCAATTGTAGCCTCTTTCGATAAGTAAGAGTGTCAAACCCAACGAGGAGCTAAAGGTAGAACAAATATTCCCTCAAGTTCTATCGACCACCGATACAACTCTACCCACGCTTAACGTTCGCCTTACCTAGAACAAGTATGAAACTAGAAGTACTTTGTAGGTGTTTTTGGATAGGTGAGCAAGGTAATAAAGAGCGCATAAATAAAAAGTAGTGGTTGTTTAGATAAAGACACAACTAAATTAGTTTTAGTAGAGAGCTTTTTGTCACGAGAAAGTTATTTGTCCCTAGGCAATCGATAACTAGACCGGTAATCATTATTGCAATTTTATTTGAGGGAGAGGCATAAGCTAACATACTTTCTCTTCTTGGATCATATGCACTTATGATTGGAACTCTAGCAAGCATCCGTAACTAGTAAAGATCATTAAGGTAAAACCCAACCATAGCATTAAAGTATCAAGTCCTCTTTATTCCCATACACCATGACCCACTTATCCATGTTTGTGTTTCAGTCACTCACGCAATGCAGACAATAAGCAAACCATGAACATATTGCAAACCCTACAGCGGGGATCCCTCATGCTTGCGCGACACGGAGAGCACCATAGGACAGCACCAATAATAAAACATGTACAACCAATCACGATCATCAATTAACCCATAGGACAAAACGGATCTACTCAAACATCATAGGATAGCCATACATCATTGGGAAATAATATATAGCGTTGAGCACCATGTTTAAGTAGAGATTACAGCGGGTAAAAGAGGGTTTACACCGCTGCATAGAGGGGGGAAGAGTTGGTGATGACGGTGGTGAAGTTGTTGGTGTAGATTGCGGTGATGATGATGGCCCCGGCGGCACTCCGGTGCCACCGGAAGCGAGGTGGAGAGAGAGCCCCCCTCCTTCTTCTTCTTCCTTGACCTTCTCCCTAGATGGGAGAAGGGTTTCCCCTCTGGTCCATGGTCTCCATGGCGTGGGAGGGGCGAGAGCCCCTCCGAGATTGGATATGTCTCTCTGTCTTTCTCTGTTTCTGCGCTCCCTGATTATGCCCTTTCACCGTTTCTTAAATTCCCGAAGATCCGTAACTCCGATTGGGCTGAAATTTGAACACGATTTTTATCCGGATATTAGCTTTCTTGCAGCGAAAGAAGGGCAACAACCGCCTTACGGGGTGTCCACGAGGGCCAGGGGAGCACCCCCCCTACCTCGTGGCCCCCTCGGGCATCGTATCGCGTTGATTCTTCTTCCCAAAAATCACATATATTCCAAAAAATATCTCCGTCAGTTTTTATCCCGTTTGGACTCCATTTGATATGGATTTTCTGCGAAACAAAAAACATGCAACAAACAGGAACTGGCACTGGGCACTGGATCAATATGTTGGTCCCAAAAATAGTATAAAAAGTTGCCAAAAATATATAGAAGTTGTATAATATTTGGCATGGAACAATAAAAAATTATAGATACGACGGAGACGTATCAGCATCCCCAAGCTTAATTCCTCCTCGTCCTCGAGTAGGTAAATGATAAAAAGGATAATTTTTGATGTGGAATGCTACCTAGCATAATCTTGATCATGTAATCTAATCATGGCATGAATATTAAGACACGAGTGATTCAAAGCAATAGTCTATCATTTGACATTAAGACAATAATACTTCAAGCATACTAATAAAGCAATCATGCCTTTTCAAAATAACATGGCCAAAGAAAGTTATCCCTACAAAATCATATGGTCTGGCTATGCTCCATCTTCACCACACAAAGTATTCAAATCATGCACAACCCTGATGACAAGCCAAGCAATTGTTTCATACTTTTGACGTTCTCAAACCTTTTCAACTTTCACGCAATACATGAGCGTGAGCCATGGATATAGCACTATAGGTGGAATAGAATATGATGATGGAGGTTGTGTGGAGAAAACAAAAAGGAGAAAGTCTCACATCGACGCAGCTAATCAACGGGCTATGGAGATGCCCATCAATTGATGTCAATGCGAGGAGTAGGGATTGCCATGCAACGGATGCACTAAGAGTTGTAAGTGTATGAAAGCTCAAACTGAAAACTAAGTGGGTGTGCATCCAACCCACTTGCTCATGATTACCTAGGGCATTTGAGGAAGCCCATCGTTGGAATATACAAGCCAAGTTCTATAATGAAAATTCTCACTAGTATATGAAAGTGATAACTCAAGAGACTCTCTATATGAAGAACATGGTGCTACTCTGAAGCACGAGTGTGGTAAAAGGATAGTAACATTGCCCCTTCTCTCTTTTTCTCTCATTTTTTTTCTTTTTTTTGGTGGGCTTCTTTGGCCTCTTTTTTTTATTTGGGCTTCTTTGGCCTCTTTTATTTTTTTAAAGTCCGGAGTCTCATCCCGACTTGTGGGGGAATCATAGTCTCCATCATCCTTTCCTCACTGGGGTAATGCTCTAATAATGATGATCATCACACTTTTATTTACTTACAACTCAATATTGCAACTCGATGTCTAGAACAAAGTATGACTCTATATGAATGCCTCCGGTGGTGTACCGGGATGTGCAATGATCTAGCGTAGCAATGACATCAAAAAACGGACAAGCCATGAAAACATCATGCTAGCTATCTTACGATCATGCAAAGCAATATGACAGTGAATGCTCAAGTCATGTATATGATGATGATGGAAGTTGCATGGCAATATATCTCGGAATGGCTATGGAAATGTCATGATAGGTAGGTATGGTGGCTGTTTTGAGGTAGATATAAGGAGGCTTATGTGTGATAGAGCGTATCGTATCATGGGGTTTGGATGCACCGGCGAAGTTTGCACCAAGGGCAATGCACGGTATCGAAGAGGCTAGCAATGATGGAAGGGTGAGAGTGCGTATAATCCATGGACTCAACATTAGTCATAAAGAACTCACATACTTATTGCAAAAATCTATTAGTCATCAAAACAAAGTACTACGCGCATGCTCCTAGGGGGGTAGATTGGTAGGAAAAGACCATCGCTCGTCCCCGACCGCCACTCATAAGGAAGACAATCAATAAATAAATCATGCTCCGACTTCATCACATAACGGTTCACCATACGTGCATGCTACGGGAATCACAAACTTCAACACAAGTATTTCTACAATCCACAACTACCCACTAGCATGACACTAATATCACCATCTTTATATCGCAAAACTGTTGCAAGGAATCAAACATATCATATTCAGTGATCTACAAGTTTTATGTAGGATTTTATGACTAACCATGTGAATGACCAATTCCTGTCAACTCTCTAAATAGATATAAGTGAAGCAAGAGAGTTTAATTCTTTCTACAAAATATATGCCCACGCTCTAACAAATATAAGTGAAGCAAAAGATCATTCTACAAATGGCGGTTTTCTATGTGTAGGGAAACAGGCAATCCATACTTCAAATGATATAAGCGAAGCACATGAAGCATTCTATAAAGCCATACTCAAAAGATATAAGTGAAGTGCAATGAGAATTCTATAAATCAACCAAGGAATATCTCATACCAGCATGGTGCATAAAAGAAGAGTGAAAACTAAATGCAAAAGACGCTCCAAGATTTGCACATATCGCATGAACGAAACGAATCCAAAAACATACCGATATTTGTTGAAGAAAGATGAGATGCCTTCCGGGGCATCCCCAAGCTTAGACGCTTGAGTCCCCTTGAATATTTACTTGGGGTGCCTTGGGCATCCCCAAGCTTGATCTCTTGCCTCTCCTCCTTCTCCTCACATCGAGACCTCCTCGATCTTCGAACACTTCATCCACACAAAACTCAACGGAAAACTCGGTAAGATCCGTTAGTATAATAAAGCAAATCACTACTCTAAGTACTGTTGCAAACCAATTAATATTTTGTTTTTGCATTGTAGCTACTGTAATATAACTTTTCCATGGCTTAATCCACTGACAGAAATCGATAGTTTCATCAAAACAAGCAAACTATGCATCAAAAACGGAATCTGTCTTAAACAGGAAAGTCTGTAGTAATCTGAACATTCACCATACCTATGGTACTCCAAAAATTCTGCCAAAATTAGGAAAACTAAAAAATTTGTAAATAAATGCAGTGCAAAAAGTTTTAGAACCGTTTGACATTCCAGTAAAAAATGTAAAATCACGCACTACAGCCAAAGTTTCTGTTCTGCACCGCACAAACCAACAAGCAATGTAAACATCCTAAAGGCAAATCTTGGCAGATTATTTTTATAATACAATGGAATTGTACAAGGGGATAATTATTTTTGTTGAAAAGTTGCTGTAATCAAGATTCACAAAGTTTCCGTGAGCATGAACAAAGTTCAAGGCTAGCTCCCACTTTAACAATGCTCGTCTTTCTCACTTTCACTTTCCTTTTTTGAAAAAGTTTTGGGTTCCCCTCTTTATTTTTTTGTTTTTAAACTATATAAAAGCACTCAACAGAAATAGATGACTCTCTAAAACTTCCGGGTTGTCTCCCTGGCGGCGCTTTCTTTAAAGCCATTAAGCTAGGCATATAGTGCTCAAGTAATGGATCCACCCGGATCCCAAGGTATATCAAAGCCAATTTTAATTAACAATGATTTGTGATTTAGTAGTGAGCACAAAGTAACATATATCATGTAATGACGAAGTCTAACTCTCTTCCTATGAATCGGCATGTCATAAAAGAATAATTCATGCACACATAGTAAAGGCCAATGCATAGTATAAACAGTTTCTTGCAATTTTATCATATTGGAAACATGGAGAGGCGGAGATGTAGTTCCTCTCTCATAATAATTGGAAGTAGGAGAAGCAAGCACATTCATATTATATCTATCAAAATCATCATGTGCAACGGTAAAAGGCAACCCATCAATATAATCCTTAATAAGGGCAAACTTCTCCGATATAGTGTAGTCGGGAGAATTCAAAAAGATAATAGGACTATCATGCGTGGGTGCAATAGAAATAATTTCATGTTTAACATAAGGAACTATAGCAAGTTCATCTCCATAAGCATAATTCATATTGGCATCTTGGCCACAAGCATAGCAAGCATCATCAAAAAGGGATATTTCAAAAGAATCAACGGGATCGTAACAATCATCATAGCATTCATCCTTCGGTAAGCACGAAGGGAAATTAAACAATGTATGAGTTGAAGAGTTACTCTCATTAGAAGGTGGGCACGGGTGATCAATCCTCTCTTCCTCCTTTTGTTCTTCGCTCTCCTCCTCATCTTTTTCATCCAATGAGCTCACAAGGTCATTAATTTCTTCTTCCATAGACTCCTGCAAAATATTAGTCTCTTCTTGGACAGCGGAGACTCTCTCAATAAAATCATCAATATCGGAATTGAATTCATAATTCTCATAGCAATATGTAAGTATAGCAAAATTTTCAGGTCTATAAACTGAATCATCAAAATCTTCGAACTCTTTAAACAAATATTCAATTTCATAAGCACCCATAAAAGCAACGAACTCTTCTATTTGTTCCACATCATAGTAATCATATATACCATTAGCATAAGAAGCTAAGGTTTCATTATCATTAAATTCACATGAAAAGGGAAGGTGTGGAGCCTTCATCCTAGAGCAACAAGTATAATCATATGTCAAGCATAGTTGCCGAGCATACCAATGCAACATATAAATTTTATCCCATAATAGTTTCCCTTTTTGAGTCAAGCGATAATCCCTAAAGTATTCACGTTGATCCAACGTGTCTCCCATTACTAAGTTGAATGGGGTTTTCTCAGGATTATCAAAGTAGTACATAATATCTTTCACATAATGAGCATCGAGGGTTTTAGGAGGTTCCCCATCTCCATGAGTAGCAAGTAAACCTTTTTTTTTGTATTTCGTGTTCCATATCCATAACTAAAGATAGAGAACAACTTAGAACAGCAAATAAAAATTACTTAGTGATAAAGAAAACAAGCACACACGAGAATATTCACCCCACGCTATAACTCCCTGGCAACGGCGCCAGAAAAAGGTCTTGATAACCCACAAGTATAGGGGATCAATTGTAGCCTCTTTCGATATGTAAGAGTGTCGAACCCAACGAGGAGCTAAAGGTAGAACAAATATTCCCTCAAGTTCTATTGACCACCGATACAACTCTACGCACGCTTAAAGTTCGCCTTACCTAGAACAAGTATGAAACTAGAAGTACTTTGTAGGTGTTTTTGGATAGGTGAGCAAGGTAATAAAGAGCGCATAAATAAAAAGTAGGGGCTGTTTAGATAAAGACACAACTAAATTAGTTTTAGTAGAGCTTTTTTCACGAGAAAGTTATTTGTCCCTAGGCAATCGATAACTAGACCGGTAATCATTATTGCAATTTTATTTGAGGGAGAGGCATAAGCTAACATACTTTCTCTTCTTGGATCATATGCACTTATGATTGGAACTCTAGCAAGCATCCGTAACTACTAAAGATCATTAAGGTAAAACCCAACCATAGCATTAAAGTATAAAGTCCTCTTTATTCCCATACACCATGACCTACTTATCCGTGTTTGTGTTTCAGTCACTCACGCAACGCAGACAATAAGCAAACCATGAACATATTGGAAACCCTACAGCGGGGATCCCTCACGCTTGCGCGACACGGAGAGCACCATAGGACAGCACCAATAATAAAACATGCAACTCAAACCAATCACAATCATCAATTAACCCATAGGACAAAACGGATCTACTCAAACATCATAGGATAGCCATACATCATTGGGAAATAATATATAGCGTTGAGCACCATGTTTAAGTAGAGATTACATCGGGTAAAAGAGGGGTTACACCGCTGCATAGAGGGGGGAAGAGTTGGTGATGACGGCGGTGAAGTTGTTGGTGTAGATTGCGGTGATGATGATGGCCCCGGCGGCACTCCTGTGCCACCGGAAGCGAGGGGAGAGAGCCCCCCCTCCTTCTTCTTCTTCCTTGACCTACTCCCTAGATGGGAGAAGGGTTTCCCCTCTAGTCCATGGTCTCCATGGCGTGGGAGGGGCGAGAGCCCCTCCGAGATTGGTTCTGTCTCTCTGTCTTTCTCTATTTCTGTGCTTCCTTATTCTGCCCTTTCACTGTTTCTTAAATTCCCGGAGATCCTTAACTCCGATTGGGCTGAAATTTGAAACGATTTTTATCTGGATATTAGCTTTCTTGCGGCGAAAGAAGGGCAACAACCACCTTACGGGGTGTCAACGAGGGTCAGGGGCGCGCCCCCTGCCTCGTGGCTCCCTCAAGCATCATATCGCGTTGATTCTTCTTCCCAAAAAATCACATATATTCCAAAAAAAATCTCCGTCAGTTTTTATCCCATTTGGACTCCGTTTGATATGGATTTTCTGCGAAACAAAAACATGCAACAAACAGGAACTGGCACTGGGCACTGGATCAATATGTTAGTCTCAAAAATAGTATAAAAAGTTGCCAAAAGTATATGAAAGTTGTAGAATATTGGCATGGAACAATCAAAAATTATAGATACGACGGAGACGTATTAGTTACGTCGATACAAGCTTTAACACTGATTCAGATGACTCTGAGCTCAATATGAATACATATTGAAAATGGGAGCAATTAGCTAGAGTAGCTCCATGCAGAGCATTGTAGACATAGAAATTTGCAAAATACATACGGATCTGAATGGGACAGACCCGTTGACTAAACTTCTCTCACAAGAAAAACATGATCACACATTAGTACTCTTTAGGTGTTAATCACATGGCGATGTGAACTAGATTATTGACTCTAGTAAAGTCTTTGGGTGTTGGTCACAAGGCGATGTGAACTATGGGTGTTAAATCACATGGTGATGTGAACTAGATTATTGACTCTAGTGCGAGTGGGAGACTGATGGAAATATGCCTAGAGGCAATAATAAAATGGTTATTATTATATTTCATTAATATTGATAAAGGTTTATTATCCATGCTAGAATTGTGTTGATCGGAAACTTAAATACATGTGTGAATACATAAATGAAATACCATGTCCCTAGTAAGCCTCTACTAGACTAGCTCATTGATCAAAGATGGTTAAGGTTTCCTAACCATAGACATGAGTTGTCATTTGATAATGGGATCACATCATTAGGAGAATGATGTGATGGGCAAGACCCATCCGTTAGCTTAGCATTATGGTCGTTCAGTTTTATTGCTATTGCTTTCTTCATGTCAAATACATATTCCTTCGACTATGAGATTATGCAACTCCCGGATACTGGAGGAATGCCTTGTGTGCTATCAAATGTCACAACGTAACTGGGTGATTATAAAGATGCTCTACAGGTATCTCCGAAGGTGTTTGTTGAGTTGGCATAGATCGAGATTAGGATTTGTCACTCCGAGTATCAGAGAGGTATCTCTGGGCCCTCTCGGTTATACACATCATAAGCTTGCAAGAAAATGACTAAGGAGTTAGTCACGAGGTTACGTATTATGGAACAAGTAAATAGACTTGCTGGTAATGAGATTGAACTAGGTATGAAGATACCGATGATCAAATCTCAGGTAAGTAACATATCGATAGACAAAGGGAATTACGTATGTTGTCATAACGGTTCGACCGATAAAGATCTTTGTAGAATATGTAGGAGCCAATATGGGCATCTAGGTCCCGCTATTGGTTATTGACCGGAGAGGTGTCTCGGTCATGTCTACATAGTTCTCGAACCCGTAGGGTCCGCACGCTTAACGTTCAACGGCGATATAGTATTATATGAGTTATGTGAATTGGTGACCGAATGTTGTTCGGAGTCCCGGATGAGATCACGGAAATGAGGAGGAGTCTCAAAATGGTTGAGAGGTAAAGATTGATATATAGGACGATAGTTCGTACATCAAAAGTGTTCCGGGGGGTACCAGGTACTTATCGGGTCATCGGAAGGGGTTTCGGGCACCCCCGACAAAAGATATGAGCCTTATGGGCCAAGAGGGGAAATGCATCAGCCACAAAGGGCTGGTGCGCCCCTCGTATGGGCCGGCCAAGAAGGAGAAGGAAAGAGAGGAATAGGATTCCCCCTTCCTTCCCTCTCCCCCTCTCTTTCCTTCCCCCTCCGACATATATGGCAGGGGGTGCGCGGCTAGGGAGGAGCCCAAGTAGGACTCGGTCCTACTTGGGGCGCCTCCTCATACGTCTCCAACATATCTACTTTTCCTAACGCTTTGCCTCTTGTTTTGGACTCTAATTTGCATGATTTGAATGAAACTAACCCCGGACTGACGTTGTTTTCAGGAGAACTACCATGGTGTTGTTTTTGTGCAGAAATAAAAGTTCTCGGAATGGAACGAAACTTTGCGAGGACTTTTTATACAATAAACAAGAATTTCTGGAGCCAAGATCCACTGGAGGGGGGCACTTCGGTGGGCACAACCCACCAGGGCGCCCCCCCTCCTGGCGCGCCTAGGTGGGTTGTCCCCACCTGGGCCCCGCAGACCCTGAAACCGACGCTATAAATTCTATTTTTCCAAAAAAAATCAAGGAGAAAGAATTATCGCGATCCACGAGACGGAGCCGCCGTCACCTATTGTTCTTCATCGGGAGGCCAGATCTGGAGTCCGTTTGGGGCTCCATAGAGGGGGATCTTCGTTCTTCGTCATCACCAACCCTTCTCCATCGCCAATTCCATGATGACCCCCCCCCGGCAGTGAGTAATTCCTTCGTAGGCTCGCTGGTCGGTGAGGAGTTGGATGAGATTCATCATGTAATCTAGTTAGTTTTGTTAGGGCTTGATCCCTAGTATCCACTATGTTCTAAGATTGATGTTGCTATGACTTTGCCATGCTTAACACTTGTCACTTTGGACCCGGGTGCCATGAACTCAGATCTGAACCGTTTATCTTATCATCATTACATCCATGTTCTAGATCCGATCTTGAAAGTTATAGTCACCTACTACGTGTGATGATCCAGTAACCCCGGAGTGACAATAGTCGGGACCACTCCCGGTGATGACCGTAGTTTGAGGAGTTCATGTATTCACTATGTGTTAATGCTTTGTTCCGGTTCTCTATTAAAAGGAAGCCTTAATATCCCTTAGTTTCCAATAGGACCCCGCTGCCATGGGAGGGTAGGACAAAAGATGTCATGCAAGTTCTTTCCATAAGCACGTATGACTATTTACGGAATACATGCCTACATTATATTGACGAACTGGAGCTAGTGGCCTATCGCCCTAGGTTATAACTGTCTCATGATGAATATCATCCAACAAGTCACCGATCCAATGCCTATGAATTTATCTTATATTGTTCTTGCTAAGTTACTACTGCTATCATCACTGTTACACTTGCTACAAAATTACTGCTATCACTGTTACCGTTACCGCCGCCGCTGCTACTACTATCAAAACTATCATATTACTTTGCTACCAATCACTTTGCTGCAGATAATTAATCTCCAGGTGTGGTTGAATTGACAACTCAGCTGCTAATACCTTCGAATATTCTTTGGCTCCCCTTGTGTCGAATCTATAAATTTGGGTTGAATACTCTACCCTCAAAAACTGTTGTGATCCCCTATACTTGTGAGTTATCAAGACCTTTTTCTGGCGTCGTTGCCGGGGAGCATAGCTATATTTGTTGAGTCACTTGGGATTATTATCACTTTATCACTATGAAGAATCTGAAGGATGCTAAGACTAAGATTTTTCCCTCAAAGACGAGGGGAGGTAAGGAACTGCCATCCAGTTCTGCTTTAGATTCACCTTCTCTTATAAGTAAACTTGCAACACCACAACATGCTATCAATTATGATATGTCGCAAGTTATTGATGATGCTACTTTTGCTATGGATAATGCTTATGATGATGCTAGTACCTTGCTTGATAATGATGATGTGCCACTTGGTGAATTTCTTGATGAACAAATTGCTAGAGTAATACAACATGATGTTGTTGAATCTGATGATGAGCTTGAAACTGAAACTCCTAAAACACCTGCTAGAACTAGTCTTCCTAGATATGAATTTCCTAAGGTACCGGAAGGTTATGTTATGAACGAGGAGACAACTAGAGATATTCTTGCTTGTAAGGATAGAGATGATCTAGAGAAATTATTATGCAAGTATAAAGAAAAATCTCTAAATGCTAGAATGAAATATGATCTTAAGTTTGCTACTTCACCTATCTTTATTGATGATAAGGATTATGAATTCTCTGTCGACCCAGAGTTAATTACTTTGGTTGAATCTGATCCTTTCCATGGTTATCAAACTGAAACTATTGTGGCACATCTTACTAAGTTGAATGACATAGCCACCCTTTTTACTCATGATGAGAAAACTCGCTATTACTTACTTTATTCTCAAATTATTTCCTTTCTCATTAAACGGTGGTGCTAAAGCCTGGTACAATACTCTTGCTCCTGGTTGTGTGCATAGTCCCCAGGATATGATTTATTACTTTCTGAAAAATACTTCCCTACTCATAAGAAACAAGATGCTTTACAGGAAATATTTAACTTTGTGCAAACTAAAGAAGAGAGTCTCCCCCAAGCTTGGGGGGAGGCTTTGCCAATTACTCAATGTTTTGCCTGATCATCCTTTTAAGAAAAATGAAATACTTGATATCTTCTATAATGGACTAACCGATGCTTCTAGGGACTTCCTAGATAGTTGTGCTGGTTGTGTTTTCAGGGAAGGAACTATTGGACAAGCTGGAAAATTATTGAATAACATATTGAAAAATTATGATGATTGGACTCTTCCTGAACCACCGCCTAAATCCACTCCGAAGAAGAGGGGTATATTGTATCTCAGTCCTGAAGATATGCAAGAGGCAAAGAAATCTATGAAGGAAAAAGGTATTAAAGCTGAGGATGTTAAAAATTTACCTCCTATTGAAGAAATACATGGGATTAATACACCACCACTGGCTAAGGTGGTAGAGGTAAATTCTTTAATGAAGTTCAATGACAATGACAATCCTCACAATATGCATCCTAGCCAATGCCAAGATCACTTCAATGCAAATGTTATGAAACAATTGAAATATAATTCTGATATGATTGCTCGCTTGAGTGACTTGTTATTTAGAATCTCAAATGATGTTAGAGGTGTTAGAAAACATGCTTCTATGGTTCAAAACCAGTTAGAACAAGTAGGTAAATCTCAAAGAGAATTGCTTGATGAAATGAATAATAATATACATGCTTTTGTTGTTAGAGTTGCAACTAGAGGAGGTAAAATGACTCAGGAACCACTTTATCCTAAGGGACACCCAAAAATAATAGAACAAGATTCACAAAGAGTTAACACTGATGCACATAGTCCTTCAAAAAGCAAAAAGAAGAAGAAAAATGATAGGACTTTGCATGCTTCTAGTGAACCGGAAATAGAAAAACCTCCTGATAATTGATAATGAAACTTCTATCTCTGATGCTGAAACTCAGTCTGGTAATGAACACTCACCTAGTGATAATGAAAAAGATAATGCTGATGTTCATGAAGATAATCAACGAAACAATGAAAAAGAACCAGACAATGATGTTGAGATAGAACCACCTATTGATCTTGATAACCCACAACCTAAGAATAAAAGGTATGACAAAAGAGACTTTGTTGCTAGAAAACACGGTAAAGAAAGAGAACTGTGGGTTCAAAAACCTATGCCCTTTCCACCTAAGTCAACTAAAAAGAATGATGATGAAGAATTTGAACGCTTTGCTAAAATGCTCAGGCCAGTCTTTTTGCGTACTCGCTTGACTGATATCTTGAAAATGCCTCCATATGCAAAGTATATGAAAGACATTATCACTAATAAAATAAAAATACCGGAAGCTTAAATCTCCACTATGCTTGCTAATTATACTTTTAAAGATGGAGTACCCAAAAAACTTGGAGATCCGGGAATACCAACTATACCTTGCTCTATCAAAAAGAATTATGCGAAAACTGCTTTATGTGATTTAGGAGCTGGTGTTAGTGTTATGTCATTATCTTTATATAAAAGACTTGACTTGAATAAACTCACACCTACTGAAATATCTTTGCAAATGGCTGACAAATCAACTGCCGTACCTATCGGTATCTGTGAGGATGTGCCCGTTGTTGTTGCTAATGTTACTATTTTGACTGACTTTGTAATACTTGAGATGCCCGAGGACGACAACATGTCGCTTGGTAGACCCTTCTTGAATACTGCAGGGGTTATTATTGATTGCAATAAAAGCAAGGTCACTTTTCATATTAATGGTAATGAGCACATGGTGCACTTTTCGAAGAAACAATTCCAAGTGAATGGTATTAATGTTATTGAAAAATCTCCGACAATCACTATTGGAAGTTTTCAAATACCTCTACCTACTATTAAAAAGAAATATGAAATGCTTATTGTTGGGGACATTGATACGTCTCCAACGTATCTATAATTTTTTATTGTTCCATGCTATTATATATTCTCTTTTGGATGTTTAATGGGCTTTATTATACACTTTTATATTATTTTTGGGACTAACCTACTAACCCAAGGCCCAGGGCAAATTGCTGTTTTTTTGCCTATTTCAGTGTTTCGCAGAAAAGGAATATCAAATGGAATCCAAACGAAATGAAACCTTCGGGAACATGATTTTTGGAACAAACGTGATCCAGAGGACTTGGAGTGGACGTCAAGAAACAACCGAGGAGGCCACGAGGCAGGGAGGCGCGCCCCCCACCCTCGTGGGCCCCTCGTGGCTCCACCGACCTACTTCTTCCTCCTAAATATACCTACGTACCCCGAAACCATCAAGGAGCACCACGAAACCCTATTTCCACCACCGCAACCTTCTGTACCCATGAGATCCCATCTTGGGGCCTTCTCCGGCGCTCCGCCGGAGGGGGCATCGATCACGGAGGGCTTCTACATCAACACCATAGCCTCTCCGATGATGTGTGATTAGTTTACCACAGACCTTCGGGGTCCATAGTTATTAGCTAGATGGCTTCTTCTCCCGCTTTGGATCTCAATACAAAGTTCTCCTCGATCTTCTTGGAGATCTATTCGATGTAACTCTTTTTGCGGTGTGTTTGTCGAGATCGGATGAATTGTGGGTTTATGATCAAGATTATCTATGAACAATATTTGAATCTTCTCTGAATTCTTTTATGTATGATTGGTTATCTTTGCAAGTCTCTTCGAATTATCAGTTTGGGTTCAATCTTTCTTGCAATGGGAGAAGTGCTTAGCTTTGGGTTCAATCTTGCGTTGCTCGATCCCAGTGACAGAAAGGGAAATGACACGTATTGTATTGTTGCCATCGAGGATAAAAAGATGGGGTTTATATCATATTGCTTGAGTTTATCCCTCTACATCATGTCATCTTGCCGAATGCGTTACTCTATTCTTATGAACTTAATACTCTAGATGCATGCTGGATAGCGGTCGATGTGTGGAGTAATAGTAGTAGATGCAGGCAGGAGTCGGTCTACTTGTTGTGGACGTGATGCCTATATACATGATCATGCCTAGATATTCTCATAATTATGCTCAATTCTATCAATTGATCGACAGTAATTTGTACACCCACCGTAATACTTATGCTATCTTGAGAGAAGCCACTAGTGAAACCTATGGCCCCCGGGTCTATTTTCCATCATATAAGTTTCCAATCTATTTTTACTTTGCAATATTTACTTTCAATCTTTATCATAAAAATACCAAAAATATTACCATCTCTATCATATCTCACTTTTGCAAGTGGCCGTGAAGGGATTGACAACCCCTTTATCGCGTTGGTTGCAAGGTTATTATTTGTTTGTGTAGGTACGAGGGATTTGCGTGTGGCCTCCTACTGGATTGATACCTTGGTTCTAAAACACTGAGGGAAATACTTACGCTACTTTGCTGCATCACCCTTTCCTCTTCAAGGGAAAAACCAACGCATGCTCAAGAGGTAGCAAGAAGGATTTCTGGCGCCGTTGCCGGGGAGTCTACGCACAAGTTAAGACATACCAAGTACCCATCACAAACTCTTATCCCTCGCATTACATTATTTGCCTCTCGTTTTCCTCTCCCCCACTTCACCCTTGCCGTTTTATTCGCCCTCTCTTTTCCGTTCGCCTCTTTTTCGCTTGCCCCGTCTGTCCAGTGTGCCGTCATGGCCAGTCCTTTCTCTACCCCTTTGTCTCCCGAGAATGAAGTTCTTAATTTTAAACAAAGGGAGGGAGAAAATCTAAAAGATGAGTGGTACAGAATTTGCAATGCTCAAAATAGATCTACTAGGAAGCAATCTACTTCCGTTCTTCTTCGCAATTTTTATGTAGGCATCACTCCTTGGAATAGATATATTCTTGATACCATTATCGGAGGAAATTTCTTGGGTAGCCATACTTTTGATTCTTATAATGCTATGATAGATTTGTTTGGCCCACCACCTCTTTTGGTTAATGGAACTATTTCAACTTTGGAACATGTGATGCAAAGGCTTGAAATTATTGAAAATAAAGTTGCCACCGTAGAGTTGATTGAAAATTTGGATAGAAAGATCCACAACCAAATTACCCAATACGGATCTAAGGTAGGAGTTGCCCTTAAAAAAATTAAAGAAAAGGAACCCATGGTTAACGAAAAGATAGATCAAGATTCCACTAGAATTGATAAAATTGAGGATATTATTACCAACCTAGGGTCTGCCTTTTCTTCCGTGAAAAGTACTCCAAAACCTTCTAATGCTAAAATTGCTAAATTAATGTATGTTCCTAAAAATAAGGGTGAAACTTCTAGTAAGGGAAATGCGGATCTCAAATCCCTAAGTGTTCACCCCAACTTTCTCGCTATCATTAAGGAACCTTTTGCTACAAATGATTTTCTCGATTTCTTACCTAGGAGTTTGATAATTAATAAAAAGAAGGAAACTCCTAAGGGTTATAGGTGTCTTACTGAAGAATTGCCTACCAAAGATGGCAATACCTAGATCTATCCTTGCCTTTATGCCTAGCTAGGGGCGTTAAACGATAGCGCTTGTTGGGAGGCAACCCAATTTTATTTTATTTTTTGCTTTTTGGTTATGTTTAGTAATAAATAATTCATCTAGCCTCTGGTTAGATGTGTTTTTGTGTTTTAATTAGTGTTTGTGCCAAGTAGAACCTTTGGGAAGACTTGGGTGAAGTCTTTTTGATCTTGCTGTAAAAAACAGAAACTTTAGCGCTCACGAGATTAGCTACAACTTTTTGCTGGAGAGTGATATTTAGTTGATTCTTCTTGAAGATGATTAATAGATAAATTCCTCACGTACAGCAATTTATTTTAGAATTTTTGGAGTTCCAGAAGTTTACGTTAGATACAGATTACTACAGACTGTTCTGTTTTTGACAGATTCTGTTTTTCGTGTGTTGTTTGCTTATTTTGATGAATCTATGGCTAGTAATGGAGTGTATGAACCATAGAGAAGTTGGAATACAGTAGGTTTAACACCGATATAAATAAAGAATGAGTTCATTACAGTAACTTAAAGTGGTTTTTTGTTTTCTTTCACTAACGGAGCTCACGAGATTTTCTGTTAAGTTTTGTGTTGTGAAGTTTTCAAGTTTTGGGTAAAGATTTGATGGATTATGGAACAAGGAGTGGCAAGAGCCTAAGCTTGGGGATGCCCCGGAAGGCATCCCCTCTTTTGTCTTCGTCCATCGGTAACTTTACTTGGAGCTATATTTTTATTCACCACATGATATGTGTTTTGCTTGGAGCGTCTTGTATGATTTGAGCCTTTGTTTTTTAGTTTACCACAATCATCCTTGCTGTACACACCTTTTGAGAGAGACACACATGAATCGGAATTCATTAGAATACTCTATGTGCTTCACTTATATCTTTTGAGTTAGATAATTTTGCTCTAGTGCTTCGCTTATATCTTTTAGAGCACGGCGGTGGTTTTATTTTATAGAAATAATTGATCTCTCATGCTTCACTTATATTATTTTGAGAGTCCTCTAGAACAGCATGGTAATTTGCTTTGGTTATAAAATTAGTCCTAATATGATAGGCATCCAAGATAAAAACTTTAAAGTGCATTGAATGCTTAGAGAAGTTTGATACTTGATAGTTGTTTTGAGATATAAAGGTGGTAATATTAGAGGTGTGCTAGTTGAGTAATTGTGAAATTGAGAAATACTTGCGTTGAAGTTTGCAAGTCCCATAGCATGCACGTATGGTAAACGTTGTGTGACAAATTTGAAGCATGAGGTGTTCTTTTATTGCTTTCCTTATGAGTGGCGGTCGGGGACGAGCGATGGTCTTTTCCTACCAATCTATCCCCCTAGGAGCATGCGCGTAGTGCTTGGTTTGATGACTTTTAGATTTTTTCAATAAGTATGTGAGTTCTTTATGAAAAATGTTGAGTACATGGATTATACGCACTCTCAACCTTCCATCATTGCTAGCCTCTTCGGTACCGTGCATTGCCCTTTCTCACCTCGAGAGTTGGTGCAAACTTCGCCGGTGCATCCAAACCCCGTGATATGATACGCTCTATCACACATAAGCCTCCTTATTTCTTCCTCAAAACAGCCACCATACCTACCTATTATGGCATTTCCATAGCCATTCCGAGATATATTGCCATGCAACTTTCCACCGTTCCGTTTATTATGACACGCATCATCATTGTCATATTGCCTTGCATGATCATGTAGTTGACATCGTATTTGTGGCAAAGCCACCATGCTTAATTTTTCATACATGTCACTCTTGATTCATTGCATATCCTGGTACACCGCCGGAGGCATTCACATAGAGTCATATTTTGTTCTAAGTATCGAGTTGTAATTCTTGAGTTGTAAGTAAATAAAAGTGTGATGACCATCAGCAGAGCATTGTCCCATGTGAGGAAAGGATGATGGAGACTATGATTCCCCCATAAGTCGGGATGAGACTCCGGACAAAAGAAAAGAAAAAAAAGAGGCCAAAAAAAGAGAAGGCCCAGATAAAAAAATGAGAGAAAAAGAGAGAAGGGACAATGTTACTATCCTTTTTCCACACTTGTGCTTCAAAGTAGCACCATGATCTTCATGATAGAGAGTCTCTTATTTTGTCACTTTCATATACTAGTGGGAATTTTTCATTATAGAACTTGGCTTGTATATTCCAATGATGGGCTTCCTCAAATGCCCTAGGTCTTCGTGAGCAAGCAAGTTGGATGCACACCCACTTAGTTTCTTTTGTTGAGCTTTCATATATTTATAGCTCTAATGCATCCGTTGCATGGCAATCCCTACTCCATGCATTGACATCAATCGGTGGGCATCTCCATAGCCCGTTGATTAGCCGCGTCAATGTGAGACTTTCTCTTTTTTTGTCTTCTCACACAACCTCAATCATTATATTCTATTCCACCCATAGTGCTATGTCCATGGCTCGCGCTCATATATTGTGTAAAAGTTGAAAGAGTTTGAAAAGGCTAAGTATGAAACAATTGCTTGGCTTGTCATCGGGGTTGTGCATGATGAGAGCATTTTGTGTGACGAAAATGAAGCATGGCCAAACTATATGATTTTGTAGGGATAAGCTTTCTTTGGCTATGTTATTTTGATAAGACATAATTGCTTGGTTAGCATGCTTGAAGTATTATTATTTTTATGTCAACATTAAACTTTTATCTTGAATCTTTCGGATCTGAACATTCATTCCACAATAAAGAAAATTACATTGAAGAATATGCTAGAAAGCATTCCACATCAAAAATTCTGTTTTTATCATTTACCTACTCAAGGACGAGCAGGAATTAAGCTTGGGGATGCTTGATACGTCTCCAACGTATCTATAATTTTTGATTGTTCCATGCTATTATATATTCTGTTTTGGATGTTTAATGGGCTTTATTATACACTTTTATATTATTTTTGGGACTAACCTACTAACCCAAGGCCCAGTGCAAATTGTTGTTTTTTTTTACCTATTTCAGTGTTTCGTAGAAAAGGAATATCAAATGGAATCCAAACGGAATGAAACCTTCGGGAACGTGATTTTTGGAACAAACGTGATCCAGAGGACTTGGAGTGGACGTCAAGAAACAACCGAGGAGGCCACGAGGCAGGGAGGCGTGTTGGGAATCGTAGCATAATTTTAAAATTTTCCTACGCTCACCAAGATCCATCTATGGAGTATACTAGCAACGAGGGAAAATGAGTGCATCTACATACCCTTGTAGATCGCGAGCGGAAGCGTTCCAATGAACGTGGATGACGGAGTCGTACTCGCCGTGATTCAAATCACCGATGACCGAGTGCCGAACGGACGGCACCTCCGCGTTCAACAAACGTATGGTGCAGCAACGTCTCCTCCTTCTCGATCCAGCAAGGGGAAGGAGAGGTTGATGGAGATCCAGCAGCACGACGGCGTGGTGGTGGATGTAGCGGGTCTCGGCAGGGCTTCGCCGAGCTTCTGCGAGAGGGAGAGGTGTAGCAGGGGAGGAGGGAGGCGCCCAAGGCTGTAATACTACTGCCCTCCCTCCCCCCCTTTATATAGGCCCCCTGGGAGGGGGGCGCCGGCCAGGATCCCATCTGGATGGGGGGCGGCGGCCAGGGGGGAAGACTTGCCCCCCAAGGCAAGTGGGGCGCCACCCCACCCTAGGGTTTCCAACCGTAGGCGCAGGGGGAAGGCCCATGGGGGGCGCCCCAGCCCACTAAGGACTGGTTGCCCTCCCACTTCAGCCCATGGGGCCCTCCAGGACAGGTGGCCCCACCCGGTGGACCCCCGGGACCCTTCCGGTGGTCCCGGTACAATACCGGTAACCCCCGAAACTTTCCCGGTGGCCGAAACTTGACTGCCTATATATAATTCTTCACCTCCGGACCATTCCGGAACTCCTCGTGACGTCCGGGATCTCATCCGGTACTCCGAACAACTTTCGGGTTTCCGCATACTCATATCTCTACAACCCTAGCGTCACCGAACCTTAAGTGTGTAGACCCTACGGGTTCGGGAGACATGCAGACATGACCGAGACGCCTCTCCGGTCAATAACCAACAGCGGGATCTGGATACCCATGTTGGCTCCCACATGTTCCACGATGATCTCATCGGATGAACCACGATGTCGAGGATTCAATCAATCCCGTATACAATTCCCTTTGTCAATCGGTATGTTACTTGCCCGAGATTCGATCGTCGGTATCCCAATACCTTGTTCAATCTCGTTACCGGCAAGTCTCTTTACTCGTACCGCAATCCATGATCCCGTGACTAACGCCTTAGTCACATTGAGCTCATTATGATGATGCATTACTGAGTGGGCCCAGAGATACCTCTCCGTCATACGGAGTGACAAATCCCAGTCTCGATCCGTGCCAACCCAACAGACACTTTCGGAGATACCCGTAGTGCACCTTTATAGTCACCCAGTTACGTTGTGATGTTTGGCACACCCAAAGCACTCTTACGGTATCCGGGAGTTGCATGATCTCATGGTCTAAGGAAAAGATACTTGACATTGGAAAAGCTCTAGCAAACGAAACTACACGATCTTTTATGCTATGCTTAGGATTGGGTCTTGTCCATCACATCATTCTCCTAATGATGTGATCCCGTTATCAATGACATCCAATGTCCATAGTTAGGAAACCATGACTATCTGTTGATCAACGAGCTAGTCAACTAGAGGCTTACTAGGGACACATTGTGGTCTATGTATTCACACATGTATTACGATTTCCGGATAACACAATTATAGCATGAACAATAGACAATTATCATGAACAAAGAAATATAATAATAACCATTTATTATTGCCTCTAGGGCATATTTCCAACAGTCTCCCACTTGCACTAGAGTCAATAATCTAGTTACATTGTGATGAATCGAACACCCATTGCGTCCTGATGTTGATCATGTTTTGCCCTAGGGAGAGGTTTAGTCAACGGATCTGCTACATTCAGGTCCGTATGTACTTTACAAATATCTATGTCTCCATTTTGAACACTTTCACGAATGGAGTTGAAGCGACGCTTGATATGCCTGGTCTTCCTGTGAAACCTTGGCTCCTTCGCAAGGGCAATAGCTCCAGTGTTGTCACAGAAGAGAGTCATCGGGCCCGACGCATTGGGAATCACCCCTAGGTCAGTAATGAACTCCTTCATCCAGACTGCTTCCTGTGCTGCCTCCGAGGCTGCCATGTACTCCGCTTCACATGTAGATCCCGCCACGACGCTTTGCTTGCAACTGCACCAGCTTACTGCTCCTCCATTCAAAATATACACGTATCCGGTTTGTGACTTCGAGTCATCCAGATCTGTGTCGAAGCTAGCGTCGACGTAACCCTTTACGACGAGCTCTTCGTCACCTCCATAAACGAGAAACATATCCTAAGTCCTTTTCAGGTACTTTAGGATATTCTTGACCGATGTCCAGTGTTCCATGCCGGGATTACTTTGGTACCTTCCTACCAAACTTACGGCAAGGTTTACATCAGGTCTGGTACACAGCATGGCATACATAATAGACCCTATGGCCGAGGCATAGGGGATGACACTCATCTTTTCTCTATCTTCTGCCGTGGTCGGGCATTGAGCCGTGCTCAATTGCACACCTTGCAATACAGGAAAGAACCCCTTCTTGGACTGATCCATATTGAACTTCTTCAATATCTTGTCAAGGTATGTACTCTGTGAAAGACCAATGAGGCGTCTTGATCTATCTCTATAGATCTTGATGCCTAATATATAAGTAGCTTCTCCAAGGTCCTTCATTGAAAAACACTTATTCAAATAGGCCTTTATACTTTCCAAGAATTCTATATCATTTCCCATCAATAATATGTCATCCACATATAATAAGAGAAATGCTACAGAGCTCCCACTCACTTTCTTGTAAACACAGGCTTCTCCGTAAGTCTGTGTAAACCCAAACGCTTTGATCATCTCATCAAAGCGAATGTTCCAACTCTGAGATGCTTGCACCAGCCCATAGATTGAGCGCTGGAGCTTGCATACTTTGTTAGCATTCTTAGGATCGACAAAACCTTCCGGCTGCATCATATACAACTCTTCCTTAAGGAAGCCATTAAGGAATGCCGTTTTGACGTCCATCTGCCATATCTCATAATCATAGTATGCGGCAATTGCTAACATGATTCGGACGGACTTCAGCTTCGCTACGGGTGAGAAAGTCTCATCGTAGTCAACCCCTTGAACTTGTCGATAACCCTTAGCGACAAGTCGAGCCTTATAGATGGTCACATTACCATCCGCGTCTGTCTTCTTCTTAAAGATCCATTTGTTTTCTATGGCTCGCCGATCATCGGGCAAGTCAGTCAAAGTCCATACTTCGTTTTCATACATGGATCCTATCTCGGATTTCATGGCTTCTAGCCATTTGTCGGAATCCGGGCCCGCCATCGCTTCTTCATAGTTCGAAGGTTCACCGTTGTCTAACAACATGATTTCTAGGATGGGGTTGCCGTACCACTCTGGTGCGGAATGTGTCCTTGTGGACCTACGAAGTTCAGTAGTAACTTGATCCGAAGCTTCATGATCATCATCATTAACTTCCTCCCCAGTCAGTGTAGGCACCACAGGAACATCTTCCCGCGCTGCGCTACTTTCCGGTTCGGAAGGGGTGACTATCACCTCATCAAGTTCCACTTTCCTCCCACTCAATTCTTTCGAGAGAAACTCCTTCTCCAGAAAGGACCCATTCTTGGCAACGAAGATCTTGCCTTCGGATCTGAGGTAGAAGGTATACCCAATAGTTTCCTTAGGGTATCCTATGAAGACGCATTTTTCCGACTTGGGTTCGAGCTTTTCAGGTTGAAGTTTCTTGACATAAGCATCGCATCCCCAAACTTTTAGAAACGACAGCTTAGGTTTCTTCCCAAACCATAATTCACACGGTGTCGTCTCAACGGATTTTGACGGAGCCCTATTTAAAGTGAATGCGGCAGTCTCTAAAGCATAGCCCCAAAATGAGAGCGGTAAATCGGTAAGAGACATCATAGATCGCACCATATCCAATAGAGTGCGATTACGATGTTCGGACACACCGTTTCGCTGAGGTGTTCCAGGCGGCGTGAGTTGTGAAACGATTCCACATTTCCTTAAGTGCGTACCAAATTCGTGACTTAAATATTCTCCACCACGATCTGATCGTAAGAACTTTATTTTTCTGTCACGTTGATTCTCAACCTCACTCTGAAATTCCTTGAACTTTTCAAAGGTTTCAGACTTGTGTTTCATTAGGTAGACATACCCATATCTAATTAAATCATCAGTGAGAGTGAGAACATAACGATATCCTCCGCGAGCCTCAACACTCATTGGACCGCACACATCGGTATGTATGATTTCCAATAAGTTGGTTGCTCGCTCCATTGTTCCGGAGAACGGAGTCTTGGTCATCTTACCCATGAGGCATGGTTCGCACTTGTCAAATGATTCGTAATCAAGAGACTCCAAAAGTCCATCTGCATGGAGCTTCTTCATGCGCTTGACACCAATGTGACCAAGGCGGCAGTGCCACAAGTATGTGGGACTATCGTTATCAACTTTACATCTTTTGGTATTCACACTATGAATATGTGTAACATCACGTTCGAGATTCATCAAGAATAAACCATCAACCAGCGGGGCATGACCATAAACCATATCTCTCATATAAATAGAACAACCATTATTCTCGGATTTAAATGAGTAGCCATCTCGAATTAAACGAGATCCAGATACAATGTTCATGCTCAAAGCTGGCACTAAATAACAATTATTGAGGTTTAAAACTAATCCCGTAGGTAGATGCAGAGGTAGCGTGCCGACGGCGATCACATAGACCTTGGAACCATTCCCGATGCGCATCGTCACCTCGTCCTTCGCCAGTCTCCGTTTATTCCGTAGTTCCTGTTTTGAGTTACAAATATGAGCAACCGCACCGGTATCAAATACCCAGGAGCTACTACGAGTACTGGTAAGGTACACATCAATTACATGTATATCACATATACCTTTGGTGTTGCCGGCCTTCTTGTCCGCTAAGTATTTGGGGCAGTTCCGCTTCCAGTGACCACTTCCCTTGCAATAAAAGCACTCAGTTTCAGGCTTGGGTCCATTCTTTGACTTCTTCCCGGCAACTGACTTACCGGGTGCGGCAACTCCCTTGCCGTCCTTCTTGAAGTTCTTCTTACCCTTGCCCTTTTTGAACTTGGTGGTTTTATTCACCATCAACACTTGATGTTCTTTTCTGATTTCCACCTCCGCTGATTTCAGCATTGAATATACCTCAGGAATGGTCTTTTCCATCCCTTGCATATTGAAGTTCATCACAAAGCTCTTGTAGCTTTGTGGAAGCGACTGAAGGATTCTGTCAATGACCGCGTCATCCGGGAGATTAACTCCCAGCTGAGACAAGCGGTTGTGCAACCCAGACATTCTGAGTATGTGCTCACTAACAGAACTATTCTCCTCCATTTTACAGCTGAAGAACTTGTCGGAGACTTCATATCTCTCGACCCGGGCATGAGCTTGGAAAACCATTTTCAGCTCCTCGAACATCTCATATGCTCCATGTTTCTCAAAACGCTTTTGGAGACCCGGTTCTAAGCTGTAAAGCATGCCGCACTGAACGAGGGAGTAATCATCAGCACGCTGCTGCCAAGCGTTCATAACGTCTTGGTTCTCTGGGATTGGTGCTTCACCTAGCGGTGCTTCTAGGACATAATCTTTCTTGGCTGCTATGAGGATGATCCTCAGGCTCTGGACCCAGTCCGTATAGTTGCTGCCATCATCTTTCAGCTTTGTTTTCTCTAGGAACGCGTTGAAATTGAGGACAACGTGGGCCATTTGATCTACAAGACATAGTGTAAAGATTTTAGACTAAGTTCGTGAGAATTAAGTTCATATAATCAAATTATTTAATGAACTCCCACTCAGATAGACATCCCTCTAGTCATCTAAGTGAAACATGATCCGAGTTAACTAGGCCGTGTCCGATCATCACGTGAGACGGACTAGTCAAGATCGGTGAACATCTCCATGTTGATCGTATCTTCTATACGACTCATGCTCGACCTTTCGGTCCTCCGTGTTCTGAGGCCATGTCTGTACATGCTAGGCTCATCAAGTCAACCTAATTGTATTGCGTGTGTTCCGAGGCCATGTCTGTACATGCTAGGCTCGTCAACACCCGTTGTATGCGAACGTTAGAATCTATCACACCCGATCATCACGTGGTGCTTCGAAACAACGAACCTTCGCAACGGTGCACAGTTAGGGGGAACACTTTCTTGAAATTATCATAAGGGATCATCTTACTTACTAGCGTCGTTCTAAGCAAATAAGATGCAAAACATGATAAACATCACATGCAATCAAATAGTGACATGATATGGCCAATATCATTATGCTCCTTTGATCTCCATCTTCGGGGCACCATGATCATCTTCGTCACCTGCATGACACCATGATCTCCATCATCATGATCTCCATCATTGTGTCTTCATGAAGTCGTCACGCCAACGATTACTTCTACTTCTATGGCTAACGCGTTTAGCAACAAAGTAAAGTAATTTACATGGCGTTATTTAATGACACGCAGGTCATGCAAAATAATAAAGACAACTCCTATGGCTCCTGCCGGTTGTCATACTCATCGACATGCAAGTCGTGATTCCTATTACAAGAATATGATCAATCTCATACATCACATATATCATTCATCACATCTTCTGGCCATATCACATCACATAACACATGCTGCAAAAACAAGTTAGACGTCCTCTAATTGTTGTTGCAAGTTTTTACGTGGTTTGTAGGTTTCTAGCAAGAACGTTTCTTACCTACGTATGACCACAACGTGATTTGCCAATTTCTATTTACCCTTCATAAGGACCCTTTTCATCGAATCCGTTCCGACTAAAGTAGGAGAGACAGACACCCGCTAGCCACCTTATGCAACAGTCGGTGGAACCTGTCTCACGTAAGCGTACGTGTAAGGTCGGTCTGGGCCGCTTCATCCCACAATGCCGCCGAAACAAGATAAGACTAGTAGCGGCAAGAAGAATTGGCAACATCAACGCCCACAACTGCTTTGTGTTCTACTCGTGCATAGTAACTACGCATAGGCCTGGCTCTGATACCACTGTTGGAGATCGTAGCATAATTTTAAAATTTTCCTACGCTCACCAAGATCCATCTATGGAGTATACTAGCAACGAGGGGAAAGGAGTGCATCTACATACCCTTGTAGATCGCGAGCGGAAGCGTTCCAATGAACGTGGATGACGGAGTCGTACTCGCCGTGATTCAAATCACCGATGACCGAGTGCCGAACGGACGGCACCTCCGCGTTCAACACACGTACGGTGCAGCGACGTCTCCTCCTTCTTGATCCAGCAAGGGGAAGGAGAGGTTGATGGAGATCCAGCAGCACGACGGCGTGGTGGTGGATGTAGCGGGTCTCGGCAGGGCTTCGCCGAGCTTCTGCGAGAGGGAGAGGTGTAGCAGGGGAGGAGGGAGGCGCCCAAGGCTGTAATACTACTGCCCTCCCTCCCCCCCCTTTATATAGGCCCCCTGGGAGGGGGGCGCCGGCCAGGATCCCATCTGGATGGGGGGCGGCGGCCAGGGGGGAAGACTTGCCCCCCAAGGCAAGTGGGGCGCCCCCCCACCCTAGGGTTTCCAACCCTAGGCGCAGGGGGAAGGCCCATGGGGGGCGCCCCAGCCCACTAAGGACTGGTTGCCCTCCCACTTCAGCCCATGGGGCCCTCCAGGACAGGTGGCCCCACCCGGTGGACCCCCGGGACCCTTCCGGTGGTCCCGGTACAATACCGGTAACCCCCGAAACTTTCCCGGTGGCCGAAACTTGACTTCCTATATATAATTCTTCACCTCCGGACCATTCCGGAACTCCTCGTGACGTCCGGGATCTCATCCAGGACTCCGAACAACTTTCGGGTTTCCGCATACTCATATCTCTACAACCCTAGCGTCACCGAACCTTAAGTGTGTAGACCCTACGGGTTCGGGAGACATGCAGACATGACCGAGACGCCTCTCCGGTCAATAACCAACAGCGGGATCTGGATACCCATGTTGGCTCCCACATGTTCCACGATGATCTCATCGGATGAACCACGATGTCGAGGATTCAATCAATCCCGTATACAATTCCCTTTGTCAATCGGTATGTTACTTGCCCGAGATTCGATCGTCGGTATCCCAATACCTTGTTCAATCTCGTTACCGGCAAGTCTCTTTACTCGTACCGCAATGCATGATCCCGTGACTAATGCCTTAGTCACATTGAGCTCATTATGATGATGCATTACCAAGTGGGCCCAGAGATACCTCTCCGTCATACGGAGTGACAAATCCCAGTCTCGATCCGTGCCAACCCAACAGACACTTTCGGAGATACCCGTAGTGCACCTTTATAGTCACCCAGTTACGTTGTGATGTTTGGCACACCCAAAGCACTCTTACGGTATCCGGGAGTTGCACGGTCTCATGGTCTAAGGAAAAGATACTTGACATTGGAAAAGCTCTAGCAAACGAAACTACACGATCTTTTATGCTATGCTTAGGATTGGGTCTTGTCCATCACATCATTCTCCTAATGATGTGATCCCGTTATCAATGACATCCAATGTCCATAGTCAGGAAACCATGACTATCTTTGATCAACGAGCTAGTCAACTAGAGGCTTACTAGGGACACGTTGTGGTCTATGTATTCACACATGTATTACAATTTCCGGATAACACAATTATAGCATGAACAATAGACAATTATCATGAACAAAGAAATATAATAATAACCATTTATTATTGCCTCTAGGGCATATTTCCAACAAGGTGCGCCTGCCCCCCTGGGCGCGCCCCCACCCTCGTGGGCCCCTCGTGGCTCCACCGACCTACTTCTTCCTCCTATATATACCTACGTACCCCAAAACCATCCAGGAGCACCATGAAACCCTATTTCCACCGCCGCAACCTTCTGCACCCGTGAGATCCCATCTTGGGGCCTTTTTCGGCGCTCCGCCGGAGGGGGCATCAATCACGGAGGGCTTCTACATCAACACCATAGCCTCTCCGATGATGTGTGAGTAGTTTACCACAGACCTTCGGGTCCATAGTTATTAGCTAGATGGATTCTTCTCTCTCTTTGGATCTCCATACAAAGTTCTCCTCGATCTTCTTGGAGATCTATTCGATGTAACTATTTTTGCGGTGTGTTTGTCGAGATCCGATGAATTGTGGGTTTATGATCAAGTTTATCTATGAACAATATTTGAATCTTCTCTGAATTCTTTTATGTATGATTGGTTATCTTTGCAAGTCTCTTCGAATTATCAGTTTGGTTTGGCCTACTAGATTGATCTTTCTTGCAATGGGAGAAGTGCTTAGCTTTGGGTTCAATCTTGCGTTGCTCGATCCCGTGACTGAAAGGGAAACGACATGTATTGTATTGTTGCCATCGAGAATAAAAAGATGGGGTTTATATCATATTGCTTGAGTTTATCCCTCTACATCATGTCATCTTGCCTAATGCGTTACTCTGTTCTGATGAACTTAATACTCTAGATGCATGCTGGATAGCGGTCGATGTGTGGAGTAATAGTAGTAGATGCAGGCAGGAGTCGGTCTACTTGTTGCGGACGTGGTGCCTATATACATGATCATGCCTAGATATTCTGATAATTATGCTCAATTCTATCAATTGCTTGACAGTAATTTGTACACCCACCGTAATACTTATGCTATCTTGAGAGAAGCCACTAGTGAAACCTATGGCCCCGGGTCTATTTTCCATCATATAAGTTTCCAATCTATTTTTACTTTGCAATATTTACTTTCAATCTTTATCATAAAAATACCAAAAATATTATCATCTCTATCAGATCTCACTTTTGCAAGTGGCTGTGAAGGGATTGACAACCCATTTATCGCGTTGGTTGCAAGGTTCTTATTTGTTTGTGTAGGTACGAGGGACTTGCGTGTGGCCTCCTACTGGATTGATACCTTGGTTCTCGAAAACTGAGGGAAATACTTACGCTACTTTGCTGCATCACACTTTCCTCTTCAAGGGAAAAACCAACGCATGCTCAAGAGGTAGCAGACATTCATATCCCCGTTGAGATTACTTAGTGATTTACGAAAGTTCTTCGGTTTCATGCTAATCGAAAGTGGTTGTTAATAAGACCTGATCAACCTTATTAATGGATCATTTTTGAGAGGTATGAAGTTGATGAATTTAGTAAGCACTACCTTCTGTCCCTACCTTTTGTTTTCTGTTTTATTTAGTTAAATAAAATAAAATGCCATGTTTTGTATGTTTTCTGAATTTCCCGTACAATAAAAATGACCCCAAAATAAAAGTTCTCAGAATGCTTTGAAAATTTAATATGATTTTTTCTGAATATTTAAGAATTTCTGGTGCAAATAATATCAGAGGGAGGTGTACGAGGTGGCACAACCCACCTGGGCGCGCCAAGACCCCCAGGCGCGCCCTGGTGGGTTGTGGTCCCCCTCACTTATCTCTTTACACCACATCATCACTTACCTCCAGAAAAAGTTCTGCATTGCTCTCTCTTCCGTGTTCTTGCTCCCAAACCCGCGGATTTCGATCTCTTTGCTCGAAGCTCCGTTTCCGAAACTGTTTTGGGGGATCGTTGCTTGGTATGTGACTCCACCGTTGGTCCAATTAGTTTTTGTTTTTGTGGTTTATATTTTGAATAAATAGCTACTCTTGGTGCTGCTGTAGATGAGCTTGCATGTTGAATTCTTAGAGTTCTAAGTAGTTTGAATGCTTGCTATGGCCTCTATGTATCCCTATGAGTAGTTGCTACCAATTTTGTGAAGTTTTATTGAGAAAAATTTATGGACTAAAAATTTCAGAATTTTGTTCATAGGAAAAAGATGAACATCTTCAGGAAGTTTGCTTCTAAGAAGAACTCCAAGGGTGTTATTGGGGATTCATCTGACAGTGATCTCCATCCTCGGAGGTTGGCGGAGGTACGGCCATGCGAATGGCCGCATACCCAGTTCATGGAAGAGGCTGGAATTCTCCAGGAGTTCACACAATATGCTGCTAATGCGGGCCTCACCGACTTCATTGCAGATGAGTGCGAACAGCATCAAATCCTCACAAACATATTTGTTCAAAGTTTTACTTTCTTTCCTAGGAATAATCCCTCTGAGGTGCAGTTTGATCTATATGTTGAAACCCATCAGATACCACTTACCGAATTTTGTAACATATGCATGATCCCTTCTGATGGGAGCTTAGCTGAGCCAACGTATCTATAATTTTTGATTGCTCCATGCTATATTATATTCTGTTTTGGACATTATTGGGCTTTATTATACACTTTTATATTATTTTTTGGGACTAACCTATTAACCGGAGGCCCAGCCCAGAATTGTTGTTTTTTGCCTATTTCAGAGTTTCGCAGAAAAAGAATATTAAACGGAGTCCAAACGGAATGAAACCTTCGGGAACGTGATTTTCGGAACGAACGTGATCCAGAGGACTTGGACCCTACGTCAAGACATCAACCAGGAAGGCACGAGGTAGGGGGGCGCGCCCTCCACCCTCGTGGGCCCCACATTGCTCCACCGACGTACTTCTTCCTCCTATATATACCTACGTACCCCCAAACTACCAGATACGGAGCCAAAAGACTAATTCCACCGCCGCAACCTTCTGTACCCGTGAGATCCCATCTTGGGGCCTTTTCCGGAGCTCCGCCGGAGGGGGCATCGATCATGGAGGGCTTCTACATCAACACCATAGCCTCTCCGATGATGTGTGAGTAGTTTACCTCAGACCTTCGGGTCCATAGTTATTAGCTAGATGGCTTCTTCTCTCTTTTTGGATCTCAATACAATGTTCTCCCCCTCTCTTGTGGAGATCTATTCGATGTAATCTTCTTTTGTGGTGTGTTTGTTGAGACCGATGAATTGTGGGTTTATGATCAAGTTTATCTATGAACAATATTTGAATCTTCTCTGAATTCTTTTATGTATGATTGGTTATCTTTGCAAGTCTCTTCGAATTATCAGTTTGGTTTGGCCTACTAGATTGATCTTTCTTGCAATGGGAGAAGTGCTTAGCTTTGGGTTCAATCTTGCGTTGCTCGATCCCGTGACTGAAAGGGAAACGACATGTATTGTATTGTTGCCATCGAGAATAAAAAGATGGGGTTTATATCATATTGCTTGAGTTTATCCCTCTACATCATGTCATCTTGCCTAATGCGTTACTCTGTTCTGATGAACTTAATACTCTAGATGCATGCTGGATAGCGGTCGATGTGTGGAGTAATAGTAGTAGATGCAGGCAGGAGTCGGTCTACTTGTTGCGGACGTGGTGCCTATATACATGATCATGCCTAGATATTCTGATAATTATGCTCAATTCTATCAATTGCTTGACAGTAATTTGTACACCCACCGTAATACTTATGCTATCTTGAGAGAAGCCACTAGTGAAACCTATGGCCCCGGGTCTATTTTCCATCATATAAGTTTCCAATCTATTTTTACTTTGCAATATTTACTTTCAATCTTTATCATAAAAATACCAAAAATATTATCATCTCTATCAGATCTCACTTTTGCAAGTGGCTGTGAAGGGATTGACAACCCATTTATCGCGTTGGTTGCAAGGTTCTTATTTGTTTGTGTAGGTACGAGGGACTTGCGTGTGGCCTCCTACTGGATTGATACCTTGGTTCTCGAAAACTGAGGGAAATACTTACGCTACTTTGCTGCATCACACTTTCCTCTTCAAGGGAAAAACCAACGCATGCTCAAGAGGTAGCAGACATTCATATCCCCGTTGAGATTACTTAGTGATTTACGAAAGTTCTTCGGTTTCATGCTAATCGAAAGTGGTTGTTAATAAGACCTGATCAACCTTATTAATGGATCATTTTTGAGAGGTATGAAGTTGATGAATTTAGTAAGCACTACCTTCTGTCCCTACCTTTTGTTTTCTGTTTTATTTAGTTAAATAAAATAAAATGCCATGTTTTGTATGTTTTCTGAATTTCCCGTACAATAAAAATGACCCCAAAATAAAAGTTCTCAGAATGCTTTGAAAATTTAATATGATTTTTTCTGAATATTTAAGAATTTCTGGTGCAAATAATATCAGAGGGAGGTGTACGAGGTGGCACAACCCACCTGGGCGCGCCAAGACCCCCAGGCGCGCCCTGGTGGGTTGTGGTCCCCCTCACTTATCTCTTTACACCACATCATCACTTACCTCCAGAAAAAGTTCTGCATTGCTCTCTCTTCCGTGTTCTTGCTCCCAAACCCGCGGATTTCGATCTCTTTTCTCGAAGCTCCGTTTCCGAAACTGTTTTGGGGGATCGTTGCTTGGTATGTGACTCCACCGTTGGTCCAATTAGTTTTTGTTTTTGTGGTTTATATTTTGAATAAATAGCTACTCTTGGTGCTGCTGTAGATGAGCTTGCATGTTGAATTCTTAGAGTTCTAAGTAGTTTGAATGCTTGCTATGGCCTCTATGTATCCCTATGAGTAGTTGCTACCAATTTCGTGAAGTTTTATTGAGAAAAATTTATGGACTAAAAATTTCAGAATTTTGTTCATAGGAAAAAGATGAACATCTTCAGGAAGTTTGCTTCTAAGAAGAACTCCAAGGGTGTTATTGGGGATTCATCTGACAGTGATCTCCATCCTCGGAGGTTGGCGGAGGTACGGCCATGCGAATGGCCACATACCCAGTTCATGGAAGAGGCTGGAATTCTCCAGGAGTTCACACAATATGCTGCTAATGCGGGCCTCACCGACTTCATTGCAGATGAGTGCGAACAGCATCAAATCCTCACAAACATATTTGTTCAAAGTTTTACTTTCTTTCCTAGGAATAATCCCTCTGAGGTGCAGTTTGATCTATATGTTGAAACCCATCAGATACCACTTACCGAATTTTGTAACATATGCATGATCCCTTCTGATGGGAGCTTAGCTGAGCCAACGTATCTATAATTTTTGATTGCTCCATGCTATATTATATTCTGTTTTGGACATTATTGGGCTTTATTATACACTTTTATATTATTTTTGGGACTAACCTATTAACCGGAGGCCCAGCCCAGAATTGTTGTTTTTTTTGCCTATTTCAGAGTTTCGCAGAAAAAGAATATTAAACGGAGTCCAAACGGAATGAAACCTTCGGGAACGTGATTTTCGGAACGAACGTGATCCAGAGGACTTGGACCCTACGTCAAGACATCAACCAGGAAGGCACGAGGTAGGGGGGCGCGCCCTCCACCCTCGTGGGCCCCACGTTGCTCCACCGACGTACTTCTTCCTCCTATATATACCTACGTACCCCCAAACTACCAGATACGGAGCCAAAAGCCTAATTCCACCGCCGCAACCTTCTGTACCCGTGAGATCCCATCTTGGGGCCTTTTCCGGAGCTCCGCCGGAGGGGGCATCGATCATGGAGGGCTTCTACATCAACACCATAGCCTCTCCGATGATGTGTGAGTAGTTTACCTCAGACCTTCGGGTCCATAGTTATTAGCTAGATGGCTTCTTCTCTCTTTTTGGATCTCAATACAATGTTCTCCCCCTCTCTTGTGTAGATCTATTCGATGTAATCTTCTTTTGTGGTGTGTTTGTTGAGACCGATGAATTGTGGGTTTATGATCAAGTTTATCTATGAACAATATTTGAATCTTCTCTGAATTCTTTTATGTATGATTGGTTATCTTTGCAAGTCTCTTCGAATTATCAGTTTGGTTTGGCCTACTAGATTGATCTTTCTTGCAATGGGAGAAGTGCTTAGCATTGGGTTTAATCTTGCGGTGTCCTTTCCCAGTGACAGTAGGGGCAGCAAGGCACATATTGTATTGTTGCCATCGAGGATAACAAGATGGGGTTTATATCATATTGCATGAGTTTATCCCTCTACATCATGTCATCTTACTTAAAGCATTACTCTGTTCTTTTGAACTTAATACTCTAGATGCATGCTGGATAGCGGTCGATGTGTGGAGTAATAGTAGTAGATGCAGGCAGGAGTCGGTCTACTTGTCTCGGACGTGATGCCTATATACATGATCATACCTAGATATTCTCATAACTATGCTCAATTCTATCAATTGCTCAACAGTAATTTGTTCACCCACCGTAATACTTATGCTCATGAGAGAAGCCACTAGTGAAACCTATGGCCCCCGGGTCTATTTTCCATCATATTAATCTTCCAACACTTAGCTATTTTTATTGCGTTTTATTTTACTTTGCATCTTTATCATAAAAATACCAAAAATATTATCTTATCATATCTATCAGATCTCACTCTCGTAAGTGACCGTGAAGGGATTGACAACCCCTTTATTGCGTTGGTTGCGAGGATTTATTTGTTTGTGTAGGTGCGAGGGACTTGTGCTTGGCCTCCTACTGGATTGATACCTTGGTTCTCAAAAACTGAGGGAAATACTTACGCTACTTTGCTGCATCACCCTTTCCTCTTCAAGGGAAAACCAACGCAGTGCTCAAGAGGTAGCAAGAAGGATTTCTGGCGTCGTTGCCGGGGAGGCTTACGCAAAGTCAAGTCAAGATTTGGACTCCTGACAACGATCCATTTCTGGCGCCGTTGCCGGGGAGTCTACGCAAAAGTCAACATACCAAGTACCCATCACAAACCCTTATCTCCCGCATTACATTATTTGCCATTTGCCTCTCGTTTTCCTCTCCTCCACTTCACCCTTGCCGTTTTATTCGCCCTCTCTTTTCCGTTTGTCCTTTTGTTTGCTCGTGTTGCCATGTGCCTTTTATATGCTTGCATCTTCGCTTGCTGAAAATCTTTTGATATGGATCCACTTAAAGTGTTCTACTTGGATCATCTTCGATCCTTATGCGCTCGTGCTGAAACCCCAACTAGCCTAGTTGATGGAAAATCTTTAGATGAGCATGCTCATTTTTTGCGTCATCGTTTGTCTGAAAAAGGGAAGCTCTTATGGTATAATATAAATAGTTTGCTATGCTATGCTTGGAATCTTTGTGAAATGTGTGATTTTACTTGTTGCTCTAAGAACCCTAAAAAACACCTTCCCTACCTATGTGAGTTCAATGATAATGAAATCTTATCTTCTTATGCAAAGGGTGTTTATAGTTACTATGATATCGAACAAATTGAAGAATTTGTTGTTTTTAAGGGTGCTCATGAAGTTGCTTCTTTGATTGAAAAGTATGATTTTACTCTCAACAAATCTGAAAATTCCGTCATACTTAAATATTGCAATGAAAACTTTGCTCATAATGTCTATGTCCAAGAATTTATTGAAAGAATGACCGTTACTTTGGAAGAAAATAATGATATGCTTGAATCTATAGATAATGATAATTCCGATGATTTGGTTGAAATATCCCTTGATGAACATGATGCTTGCTATTCTTGTGGCCATGATGCCAATATTTATGAAGACGAATTTGTTATAGTTCCTTATGTTAAAAATGAGATCGTTGCTATTGCACCCATGCTTGATAGTTCCTTCGATGAAAAGCGTGATTGCAATGATTTTACTATAAATTCTCTTGATGTCACTTGTGCTAATAATATGCAAAACCCTAAGCTTGGGGATGCTAGTTTTGCTATGTCCACTATTTGTTGCAATGATCATGATTGGGGTGATTTTTCTTATGATCTTGAAAATTTATTTAATCCCCATGATGAATATGAGATTGATAATATTGTTTGCAATAATGTTGAAAGTGGGTTTGTAAGAGTGTCAACTTTAGATCCCACATATTTGGAGAATGTTCAGTCTTATGGTATTTTTGATAAAAGTGGGTTTGGAGAGGTCATGACTTTAGTTAATGTTAATCCCACTAAAGAGTGTCAACTTTGCATGCATGTGGATTGTGTTGAAAATATTTTATGGGATAGCTATATTTTTGAATTTTCTTATGATCCTACATGTAATTATTATGAGAGAGGAAAATATGGTTGTAGAAATTTTCATGTTACTAACTTACCTCTCGTTATGTTGAGATTGCCATTGTTTCTTTCCGATTCCTTGCATATGCTAGTTTTTGCTTGTCTTGATAATTTGTTTGCCTATAAGATGCCTATGCATAGGAATTATGTTAGACTTAGATGTGTTTGTCACGTGTTTCATGATGCTCTCTTTGCGCTTCAATTCTTGTCTTTTATGTGAGCATCATCGAAATTATCAATGCCTAGCTAGGGGCGTTAAACGATAGCGCTTGTTGGGAGGCAACCCAATTTTATTTTTAGTTTTTTCTTTTTGATTCTATTTAGGAATAAATATTTGATCTAGCCTCTGGTTAGATTTGTTTTTATGTTTTAATTAGTGTTTGTGCCAATTTTAACCTATAGGATCTTCTTGGATGATAGTTATTTGATCTTGCTGAAAATTCCGGAAACTTTCTGTTCACAAAAATAATTGTTAAAAATCACCAGAACGTGATAAAATATTGATTCCAATTGCTGCTGATCAATAAACAAATTATCTAGGTCGTCCTATTTTGGCTGAATTTTTGGAATTCCAGAAGTTTGCGTTAGTTACAGATTACTACAGACTGTTCAGTTTTTGACAGATTCTGTTTTTTGTGTGTTGTTTGCTTATTTTGATGAATCTATGGCTAGTAAAATAGTTTATAAACCATATAGAAGTTGGAATAAATTAGGTTTAACACCAATATAAATAAATAATGAGTACATTACAGTACCTTGAAGTGGTGTTTTGTTTTCTTTCGCTAACGGAACTCACGAGATTTTCTGTTAAGTTTTGTGTTGTGAAGTTTTCAAGTTTTGGGTAAAAGATTTGATGGATTATGGAACAAGGAGTGGCAAGAGCCTAAGATTGGGGATTCCCATGGCACCCCAAGATAATCTAAGGACACCTAAAAGCCAAAGCTTGGGGATGCCCCGAAAGGCATCCCCTCTTTCGTCTACTTCCATCGGTAACTTTACTTGGAGCTATATTTTTATTCACCACATGATATGTGTTTTGCTTGGAGCGTCTTGTATTATTTGAGTCTTTTATTTGTTAGTTTACCACGATCATGTTTGCTGTACACACCTTTTGATGAGAGACACACATGATTCGGAATTTATTAGAATACTCTATGCGCTTCACTTATATCTTTTGAGCTATATAGTTTTTGCTCTAGTGCTTCACTTATATCTTTTAGAGCACGGTGGTGGTTTTGTTTTATAGAAACTATTATTCTCTCATGCTTCACTTATATTATTTTGAGAGTCTTAAACAGCATGGTAATTTGCTTAAATTGGGAAATTAATCCTAATATGTTAGGTATTCAAGACTAGTAAAAAACTTTCTTATGAGTGTGCTGAATGCTAAGAGAAGTTTGATGCTTGATGATTGTTTTGAGATATGGAGGTAGTGATATTAAAGTTGTGCTAGTTGAGTAGTTGTGAATTTGAGAAATACTTGTATTGAAGTTTGCAAGTCCCGTAGCATGCACGTATGGTAAACGTTATGTAACAAATTTGAAACATGAGGTGTTCTTTGATTGTCCTCCTTATGAGTGGCGGTCGGGGACGAGCGATGGTCTTTTCCTACCAATCTATCCCCCTAGGATCATGCGCGTATGTGACGCCCGGATAATTATGCTACAGTAAACCTACGCTAATGATGCCACGTCACCTCTGTTAGTGTTGATAATCTCGCGTTAGTTGAAAACCGGATCAAAATTCAAATTCAAAATATGGCAAACAACAAAAGTTTTCAAAAATATTAAAAACTAAAATGTTCGGGGAGATTCAAATAAATCATGGATAATTATGATGGAGAAAACCACACTTATATAAAATCTTTAAATACTCTAAAATGAATAAAACAGTAGTCAAAACAATTATTGAAATGCCTTTTATAATAAATAAAATGTTAAACTATTCTAGTTAGGTGTTAAACTTTTTATCGCAGTGGGTTTAGTGGTAGTACTAATTTAGGGATCGTTTTGTACTTTACAAAACTAAAATAAAATGAGGAACAAAATAAAACAGAAAAGAAAAAGTAGAAATAAAACAAAGCTAAAAAAAAGAGAGCAACCCCCCCCACTGGGCTCCGGCCCAGCAGGCCACAGCCCCACTGGGCCAGGCCACCAGGCCAACCGGCCAGCCCACCCCGCTCCCTTATCCACCCCACTCCCCCACCGACAACCCCCACCTCCCCACTCCCTCGCTCCCCCACTCCCCGATCCCATCTGGATCGGGGCAACGACCGCGACGCCGCCGCCTCGCCCCCGTCGCCGGACACCCCCATCGCCTCGACGCCCGCGTCGACCCCCCTTCCCCGCGCCCCGACGCTGGTGCTGGCCTTCGCCGGACCTCGACCACCTCCTCCGCCACCTCGCCTCCCCGCGTCGGCCTCGACAACCCCGGCCCGAGCCACCACCCGTGGCCCCATCACCGGATCGCCGCCGCCCGGAGCTGACCTCGCCTGACGCTGCCCCGCCGTCGCCGCGTCCCCGTCCTCCTCCCCGCCGGACTGCGTCCGCCTCCCCGACACGGCGACGACGCCTCGTCCCCATCCTCCTCCACAACGGTCGCCCCCGAGCCTCGCCGCCCCGCTTCTCTGCAACGCCGGTGAGGCCATCGGCCTCCGCCTTCCCTCCTCTTCCCCTCCGTCGCCGTGCACACTCGCCGACCGGGCCCCGAACGTGCTCACCGCGCCGGCGCACGCCTCGGCCCCCGTCCCTCTCCCCGCGATGCCTCTTCCCCCTTTCCGGCGCTCGCCTCCGGCCGCTGTGCCACGGTGCTGGTCGCCGCTGCCGGCCGCACCGTCGCCATCGCCTTGTGCCGTTCGGGCGAGTCCGCCCCCTGCTCGCCCGCACCCACTGCCGCTGCTCTGCTCGCCCGCCTCGCCGCGCCCTCGCTTTCCCCAGCCCGCGCCCACGCGCAAGCACGTCGCGCCCGTGGCCTCGCCCCGCCGTACTCCCTGCCGACGAGCGCGCGCCCAGGTGCCCGTTGCCCGCTCCAGCACCCGAACCCGCCGAACCCTCTAGGCCCCTTGGGGCCAATGACAGGCAGGCCCCTCTCATAAAATGTTTAGTAAAAAAAAGGTAAATAAAAAAAATTTAAAAGAATTTAAAATAATAATAATAATGAAAATAAAATTAATAAATTAAATTAATAAAAATTAATGAATAAGTAAATAAAGAAAATAAAAATAATTAATTAATTAGTTAATTAATTAAGTTAATTAACCCTGTTTAGATTAATCTAATTTAATTAATTAGTTTAATTAATAGTTAATTAATTAGTTAGCCCTAATTACCCTAATCAGTCTATGACATGTGGGACCCACGTGTCAGATGACTGCTGACGTCAGCATGATGTCATGCTGATGTCATCGCAACACTGTTTTGGGTAAGGTTGAATTAAATAATTAATTAAAATTCAAAAAATGATTAAATCTTTAGAAAATCATATAAAATAATCCGTAACCCGGATGGAAATACTTTGTACATGAAAGTTGCTCAGAACGACGAGACGAATCCGGATACGCAGCCCGTTCGTTCACCACACATCACTAACCTATTGAACCTGCAACATTTCACCTCCGGTTCGTTTGTCCGAAAACGTGAAACACCGGGGATATTTTCCCGGATGTTTCCCCCCTTCACCGGTATCACCTCATACCGCGTTAGAACACGTCTAGCTCTGCCTGTTGTCCTGTTATGCACTTGCTTGCTATGTATTTACTGTTTCTCCCCCCCTCTTCTCTTCGTTAGACCCCGTGACGATGCTGATGCCCCTGTGGTCGACTACGTCACCGATGACCCCTCCTTCTTGTCTGAGCAACCAGGCAAGCCCCCCCCTTGATCACCAGATATCGCCTATTCTTCTCTATACTGCTTGCATTAGAGTAGTGTAGCCTGTTACTGCTTTTCGATATCCTATCCTGATGCATAGCCTATCCTTGCTACTACTGTTGATACCTTTACCTGCAATCCTACATGCTTAGTATAGGATGCTAGATTTCCATCAGTGGCCCTACATTCTTGTCCGTCTGCTGTGCTATACTATCGGGCCGTGATCACCTGGGCGGTGATCACGGGTATATACTATATACATTATATACATGACACATGTGGTGACTAAAGTCGGGTCAGCTCGAGGAGTACCCGCAAGTGGTTCTGATGAGGGGGCTGAAAGGACAGGTGGCTCCACCCCGGTAGAGGTGGGCCTGGGTTCCTGACGGCCCCCGACTGTTACTTTGTGGCGGAGCAACAGGGCAGGTTGAGACCGCCTAGGTGAGAGGTGGGCCTGGCCCTGGTCGGCGTTCGCGGATACTTAACACGCTTAACGAGATCTTGGTATTTGATCTGAGTCTGGCCATTTGGTCTATACGCACTAGCCATCTACGCGGGAGTAGTTATGGGTATCCCGGCGTCGTGGTATCAGCCGAAGCCTTCTTGACGTCAGCGACTGAGTGGCGCGCGCCGGATTGGACTGGAACGCCACTAGGCTAGGTCTGCTTCCGGCCGCGTACGCAACGTGCAGGTGTGCATAGGGCGATGGGCCCAGACCCCTGCGAGCATAGGGTTAGACCGGCGTGTTGACCTCTCTGTTGTGCTTAGGTGGGGCTGCGACGCGTTGATCTTACGAGGCCGGGCATGACCCAGAAAAGTGTGTCCGGCCAAATGGGATCGAGCGTGTTGGGTTATGTGGTGCACCCCTGCAGGGAAGTTTATCTATTCGAATAGCCGTGTCCCTCGGTAAAAGGACGACCCGGAGTTGTACCTTGACCTTATGACAACTAGAACTGGATACTGAATAAAATACACCCTTCCAAGTGCCAGATACAACCCGGTGATCGCTCTCTAACAGGGCGACGAGGAGGGGATCGCCGGGTAGGATTATGCTATGCGATGCTACTTGGAGGACTTCAATCTACTCTCTTCTACATGCTGCAAGATGGAGATGGCCAGAAGCGTAGTCTTCGACAGGACTAGCTATCCCCCTTTTATTCTGGCATTCTGCAGTTCAGTCCACTGATATGCCCCTTTACACATATACCCATGCATATGTAGTGTAGCTCCTTGCTTGCGAGTACTTTGGATGAGTACTCACGGTTGCTTCTCTCCCTCTTTTCCCCCTTTTCTTTTCTATCTGGTTGACACAACCAGATGCTGGAGTCCAGGAGCCAGACGCCACCGTCGACGACGACACCTACGACACTGGAGGTGCCTACTACTACGTGCAGGCCGCTGACGACGACCAGGAGTAGTTAGGAGGATCCCAGGTAGGAGGCCTGCGCCTCGTTCGATCTGTATCCCAGTTTGTGCTAGCCTTCTTAAGGCAAACTTGTTTAACTTATGTCTGTACTCAGATATTGTTGCTTCCGCTGACTCGTCTGTGATCGAGCACTTGTATTCGAGCCCTCGAGGCCCCTGGCTTGTATTATGATGCTTGTATGACTTATTTATGTTTTAGAGTTGTGTTGTGATATCTTCCCGTGAGTCCCTGATCTTGGTCGTACACATTTGCGTGCATGATTAGTGTACGGTCAAATCGGGGGCGTCACAAGTTGGTATCAGAGCCGACTGCCTGTAAGAATCCCCCTTTCCAACTCCTTGGCCGAAGTCGAGTCTAGACATTGCAAAAACTTTTACTAACATGGCTGTGTGTCTTACGGGCCCACGTCGCCATTGGGTGGTATTAGGATCTTTTACTCCTTGTCTATACTCTGGGACTCTGATCTCTCTTCTATTCGGGTTAAGTGAATTTTACTAAATCTAACATTAGGATCTCGTTATCACTTTCACCCGGAGAGCCCTTTATTACTGATGATCGTCTGCTGCACGTGAAGACCCTGAAGATACTCTCCGCTGATAACCCGAAAACTTGTGTTCATTGCTTTTGCAATTCTCTTTCATCGATAAACTCCTATGGATAACCACGTATACTCGCCATTCATACAATGTTTCCCAGTTGATCTTGTTATTACAAGATACCCCGAAATTCTCTCTGTTGTTCCGAGAATCCTTTGAGCTTACTGCCTTGCTGTTCTTTGTCACCTGAATACCCCTACGGATAATTCTCGCACTTACCAAGTATCCGGTCATCCCCAGTTGATTCAAGTATTCCACAATAGTCTTCAAAATACTATTCGATCTTCCGAAAATCCTCAGGAGCCTATTGCTCTCGAAATTCTTGTTTGCTTGCATTATGGTTAATCCCATAAGTCTCGTAATCTTATTGGCATCTCTTGTCATTATCATTTTGAGTCCGTTGATTCAATTTGTTGCGAATGCTCGCAATCCTCAATCATATCCTAGAATTCATTCTTCCGGCTCAGGCGTCATTTTAAACATGAGCTGGAACTCGACCTATCAAATTGCCATCGATTGTACCCCTAAGCCTACTCAACTTATCCATCCTTGATCAGAGCGTTGCTTCTGACCCCCTGAGTTGGAAATCATAATTCTTTTGCATTTGAACTTTGAGTTAGTCAGTTGTTTCTATAATCAGATCTCCTGGCATTCTTCTTCCTCTGGTTGAGTACCGATGCTCACATCAGATCCCTTGTGGACCATCGGTTCCTTTGTTGGATCTTATCCGACAGTGTCCTTCCTATTGAATAACCTTGTGAGCCTTTCCATGGGTACATAATGCCTTTGGTAAATTGTATCATCTGCTTTTGAACAATGCTCTTCTTTCGAGCTTGTAATATTTACTCCGAAGTTTGTGGTATATGTTCCTAAGATGCCCTGATGGGTTGAACCTATGCCTTCCTTAATCTGTGTGAATCCAAAAGTTTTCCAAGGATCATACTCCTCTGGTAATTCACCAGGTGGGTCTTCGCACTCAAATTATTTTTTAATAGAGCAGTGAATGAAAGGTTATGCATTACAGAAGTGGGAGTCGACCTTGAACTTTGTGTTCATGCCCATGGACACGATGTAGATCTTATCATTAAAAGCTTCTCTTAAATTAAATTATTACCTTGGTATAAGTTCATCTTATATCTGGGATCTGGCCTTTTGCAATCGTGGTTCCGACCATGTTCTCCTTTAAACACCATTTCTCGTGCAAGTTTAAGCACATGACTTCTGTAGAGCAATACCCAATCCAACCTCTATTTTAATCTGTCGTCTCCATCAAGCATTACATTCTCATTGATTCCAATTGTCCACGGACTTCGAGTTATTAAACACTCAAGGACATCGATAACTGAATCGAGTCCGCAACACGATTAAACAACTCTTTGTAATCTCCTTTGCTTACGAGTTCGTACTCGATCACGTCATCCCTAGCCTGCTCAACTATGTCATTATCGTGCCGATCTTAACTGTGCTAGCTGGTCCTTCCCAGCGCACAAATTTCGACAGTGAGCTAATCTTACGTCGATTTTCCTTGCCATATCATTTAGCCTTGAACAGCAAGCTTGATTTCGAGTTTGTGTCGTACCCCTGGTTCCAATAACTTTTCGCTTCGTCATTCCTTTGACTTGATGTCATCGCCGATCGATTACCTCTTCATAAATTCTCGCTACAAATGTGTCGTGAACATCATCAACATTCTTAGCTCTTCCAAGATATCTATCGAATTCTAGATGAGGAATACCATCCTTGCCCTCGATGATTTGTATTATCACCGACCATTTTGTCGCCTTCCATTCAACACAAACTTGTTCGTGTTTTGTGTTGTACCTTGATTTCCTTGCTATCTAGCTTGTGATATGTTCTACCTTGGAGTATTACCAGCTTTTATGTCAAGTATGTCGTAAGAATTTCACCACCTCGTATGACATCTTGGTACAGTGATACTTCTCCCCATCACCATTCTTTCTTGGTCCCCGTGTTGTTTCTAAAGGAATACCGACCAATGGTCTGTGATGTGTAAATTCTAAACTTCTAGCAACCCTATTGCTTTGAAGTTATTGGTCTATAGTTTCATTCTACGTCTATGGCTTAATGAATCATCATTCAGACATTGATTGTGCTACCTAGCCCATATTTCGGGTGCACATTTCAACCAATGTTTAACTGTGTATGTTTTCCTCGAGCATACATCATTAAGTCATTCGAACTAGCTAATGTTATCTCCTTGTTCACATAGTGGTGGAAATCCATCTTTTGGAAATCTCAATGGATTGTCGCTGAGACAATCAGTCACCTCCTCACCTCTCCTTGATGTAATGATGAACCCTTATTCGGAACTCGCTTCCATAGTTCATCTCCCGAGAATCTTCGATGTCGTTTCGACAATTTGTGTTGCACCTTTCTTCTCAGGCATCCTGAGTCTAAGTTATCCTGACACCAATCAGATCTGAATCTCGGTCAGATATGATGGTTGGATCATATTTCCAAGAGTTATAACATTGGCCTATTTATGACCCGGTAAGGTGATGATACCCAGCACACCTGGCGGGAGGACCTATTGTTATAGTTTTCCCTTTTAGCAAGGTTATCCATTCTTCCATGAGGAAACTGTAAGACTTATTCTATAAGTTGTTCCTGATGGATCCTTTTGTTTCCAAAGTCTGATCTTCACCTGTTGACCATGTCAATGCTATCTCGAAGCATGTCTATGGTACTCCGATTTTCAACAGGAACATTTGAAGTCCAATGCTAAATGTTTCTCGCTCAATTATCCAACCACCGTTGTATGGGTAATGTCATGGAAATTCTCTCACCTTACCTAAAGAGTTTTCTACATTATATCCTGTCCTGGATATCATGCTCTGCTTGTCCTTGGGAAGGATATACCCTTGAAATATGTGTTTAAACACATTTTCCTTTCCATTCTTCTGTTTAATCTGATAATCATATTTTTCTTTCCATTGTTTGGTTTAACCTTTCTGGTGATCTATATGATCTAAGCAGAAATATTCTCCTGCTTATGTAAACACCTCGGTGTACAACTCTGTCAGTAAGACCCTGTTACTAGTGTTGGTGACATTTCGGTAACCACCGATGGACGAGAACTTTGCCTAAGGGTCCGCCTCGTTTTAACGAGCAGGAAAATGGTTCTCTTCGTCCCTCGCCCTTGGTACCAACGTGTTGCCGACATAACTGACAGGGTATTCTCTGACATGCCTTGCTATCATGATCGTGCAAGATGTCACCGCCCTTCCTACTTTTAACCCACATGGTGGGCCCATAACCCACAGTTCCACGGGATCGAAACCTGACTCTCCTATACACCCTGTTGTCGAAGTTATTCCTCGAGCTTGACTTCGTATGTAATTCACGGGCCACCGTCCCAAGTGATCAATTCTGGTATCGGGCACAATACTTATTCCTGTTGCTCTGAACCCCTTTTCACTCTGTTTCAGGCAACGAACGATTGCCTACCCGATCGAAACTTCTTATTGCACTGTCCTACTCTGCTCTCGATGTGTTTCATTTGTTCAACTCGAAGGATACTCATATGTTCATTCTTGGGATACCCCCCAGATGATTTTCCCTTATAACATCCTATCGTTGAAGAGCTGCCCCTTACCTATTCGTAAGTACGATGGAGTTCCCCGAAGAAAGGACGGCAACATCATCATGATGCATAGGAATAAAGAATTGCAGACATCAATGAAAGGGATTAACTTCTTCGAGAAGATCCGTTATAATTTCGTAACCCGAACCTTCCCCCTTTACTTCCCTCTTAAATCTCGGGACGAGATTTCTTATAGTGGAGGAGAGTTGTGACGCCCGGATAATTATGCTACAGTAAACCTACGCTAATGATGCCACGTCACCTCTGTTAGTGTTGATAATCTCGCGTTAGTTCAAAACCGGATCAAAATTCAAATTCAAAATATGGCAAACAACAAAAGTTTTCAAAAATATTAAAAACTAAAATGTTCGGGGGGATTCAAATAAATCATGGATAATTATGATGGAGAAAACCACACTTATATAAAATCTTTAAATACTCTAAAATGAATAAAACAGTAGTCAAAACAATTATTGAAATGCCTTTTATAATAAATAAAATGTTAAACTATTCTAGTTAGGTGTTAAACTTTTTATCGCAGTGGGTTTAGTGGTAGTACTAATTTAGGGATCGTTTTGTACTTTACAAAACTAAAATAAAATGAGGAACAAAATGAAACAGAAGAGAAAAAGTAGAAATAAAACAAAGCTAAAAAAAGAGAGCAACCCCCCCCACTGGGCTCCGGCCCAGCAGGCCACAGCCCCACTGGGCCAGGCCACCAGGCCAACCGGCCAGCCCACCCCGCTCCCTTATCCACCCCACTCCCCCACCGACAACCCCCACCTCCCCACTCCCTCGCTCCCCCACTCCCTGATCCCATCTGGATCGAGGCAACGACCGCGACGCCGCCGCCTCGCCCCCGTCGCCGGACACCCCCATCGCCTCGACGCCCGCGTCGACCCCCCTTCCCCGCGCCCCGACGCTGGTGCTGGCCTTCGCCGGACCTCGACCACCTCCTCCGCCACCTCGCCTCCCCGCGTCGGCCTCGACAACCCCGGCCCGAGCCACCACCCGTGGCCCCATCACCGGATCGCTGCCGCCCGGAGCTGACCTCGCCTGACGCTGCCCCGCCGTCGCCGCGTCCCCGTCCTCCTCCCCGCCGGACTGCGTCCGCCTCCCCGACACGGCGACGACGCCTCGTCCCCATCCTCCTCCACAACGGTCGCCCCCGAGCCTCGCCGCCCCGCTTCTCTGCAACGTCGGTGAGGCCATCGGCCTCCGCCTTCCCTCCTCTTCCCCTCCGTCGCCGTGCACACTCGCCGACCGGGCCCCGAACGTGCTCACCGCGCCGGCGCACGCCTCGGCCCCCGTCCCTCTCCCCGCGATGCCTCTTCCCCCTTTTCGGCGCTCGCCTCCGGCCGCTGTGCCACGGTGCTGGTCGCCGCTGCCGGCCGCACCGTCGCCATCGCCTTGTGCCGTTCGGGCGAGTCCGCCCCCTGCTCGCCCGCACCCACTGCCGCTGCTCTGCTCGCCCGCCTCGCCGCGCCCTCGCTTTCCCCAGCCCGCGCCCACGCGCAAGCACGCCGCGCCCGTGGCCTCGCCCCGCCGTACTCCCTGCCGACGAGCGCGCGCCTAGGTGCCCGTTGCCCGCTCCAGCACCCGAACCCGCCGAACCCTCTAGGCCCCCTGGGGCCAATGACAGGCAGGCCCCTCTCCTAAAATGTTTAGTAAAAAAAAATGTAAATAAAAAAAATTAAAAGAATTTAAAATAATAATAATAATGAAAATAAAAATAATAAATTAAATTAATAAAAATTAATGAATAAGTAAATAAAGAAAATAAAAATAAAAATAATTAATTAATTAGTTAATTAATTAAGTTAATTAACCCTGTTTAGATTAATCTAATTTAATTAATTAGTTTAATTAATAGTTAATTAATTAGTTAGCCCTAATTACCCTAATCAGTCTATGACATGTGGGACCCACGTGTCAGATGACTGCTGACGTCAGCATGATGTCATGCTGATGTCATCGCAACACTGTTTTGGGTAAGGTTGAATTAAATAATTAATTAAAATTCAGAAAATGATTAAATCTTTAAAAAATCATATAAAATAATCCGTAACCCGGATGGAAATACTTTGTACATGAAAGTTGCTCAGAACGACGAGACGAATCCGGATACGCAGCCCGTTCGTTCACCACACATCACTAACCTATTGAACCTGCAACATTTCACCTCTGGTTCGTTTGTCCGAAAACATGAAACACCAGGGATATTTTCCCGGATGTTTCCCCCCTTCACCGGTATCACCTCATACCGCGTTAGAACACGTCTAGCTCTGCCTGTTGTCCTGTTATGCACTTGCTTGCTATGTATTTACTGTTCCCCCCCCCCTCTTCTCTTCGTTAGACCCCGTGACGATGCTGATGCCCCTGTGGTCGACTACGTCACCGATGACCCCTCCTTCTTGTCTGAGCAACCAGGCAAGCCCCCCCCCCCTTGATCACCAGATATCGCCTATTCTTCTCTATACTGCTTGCATTAGAGTAGTGTAGCCTGTTACTGCTTTTCGATATCCTATCCTGATGCATAGCCTATCCTTGCTACTACTGTTGATACCTTTACCTGCAATCCTACATGCTTAGTATAGGATGCTAGATTTCCATCAGTGGCCCTACATTCTTGTCCGTCTGCTGTGCTATACTATCGGGCCGTGATCACCTGGGCGGTGATCACGGGTATATACTATATACATTATATACATGACACATGTGGTGACTAAAGTCGGGTCGGCTCGAGGAGTACCCGCAAGTGGTTCTGATGAGGGGGCTGAAAGGACAGGTGGCTCCACCCCGGTAGAGGTGGGCCTGGGTTCCTGACGGCCCCCGACTGTTACTTTGTGGCGGAGCAACAGGGCAGGTTGAGACCGCCTAGGTGAGAGGTGGGCCTGGCCCTGGTCGGCGTTCGCGGATACTTAACACGCTTAACGAGATCTTGGTATTTGATCTGAGTCTGGCCATTTGGTCTATACGCACTAGCCATATACGCGGGAGTAGTTATGGGTATCCCGGCGTCGTGGTATCAGCCGAAGCCTTCTTGACGTCAGCGACTGAGTGGCGCGCGCCGGATTGGACTGGAACGCCACTAGGCTAGGTCTGCTTCCGGCCGCGTACGCAACGTGCAGGTGTGCATAGGGCGATGGGCCCAGACCCCTGCGCGCATAGGGTTAGACCGGCGTGTTGACCTCTCTGTTGTGCTTAGGTGGGGCTGCGACGCGTTGATCTTACGAGGCCGGGCATGACCCAGAAAAGTGTGTCCGGCCAAATGGGATCGAGCGTGTTGGGTTATGTGGTGCACCCCTGCAGGGAAGTTTATCTATTCGAATAGCCGTGTCCCTCGGTAAAAGGACGACCCGGAGTTGTACCTTGACCTTATGACAACTAGAACTGGATACTGAATAAAATACACCCTTCCAAGTGCCAGATACAACCCGGTGATCGCTCTCTAACAGGGCGATGAGGAGGGGATCGCCGGGTAGGATTATGCTATGCGATGCTACTTGGAGGACTTCAATCTACTCTCTTCTACATGCTGCAAGATGGAGATGGCCAGAAGCGTAGTCTTCGACAGGACTAGCTATCCCCCTTTTATTCTGGCATTCTGCAGTTCAGTCCACTGATATGCCCCTTTACACATATACCCATGCATATGTAGTGTAGCTCCTTGCTTGCGAGTACTTTGGATGAGTACTCACGGTTGCTTCTCTCCCTCTTTTCCCCCTTTTCTTTTCTATCTGGTTGACACAACCAGATGCTGGAGTCCAGGAGCCAGACGCCACCGTCGACGACGACACCTACGACACTGGAGGTGCCTACTACTACGTGCAGGCCGCTGACGACGACCAGGAGTAGTTAGGAGGATCCCAGGCAGGAGGCCTGCGCCTCGTTCGATCTGTATCCCAGTTTGTGCTAGCCTTCTTAAGGCAAACTTGTTTAACTTATGTCTGTACTCAGATATTGTTGCTTCCGCTGACTCGTCTGTGATCGAGCACTTGTATTCGAGCCCTCGAGGCCCCTGGCTTGTATTATGATGCTTGTATGACTTATTTATGTTTTAGAGTTGTGTTGTGATATCTTCCCGTGAGTCCCTGATCTTGGTCGTACACATTTGCGTGCATGATTAGTGTACGGTCAAATCGGGGGCGTCACAGCGTAGTTCTTAGTTTTTGATGACTTGTAGAGTTTTTGCAATAAGTATGTGAGTTCTTTATGACTAATGTTGAGTCCATGGATTATACGCACTCTTACCCTTCCATCATTGCTAGCCTCTTCGGTACCGTGCATTGCCCTTTCTCACATTGAGAGTTGGTGCAAACTTCGCCGGTGCATCCAAACTCCGTGATATGATACGCTCTTTCACACATAAACCTCCTTATATCCTCCTCAAAACAGCCACCATACCTACCTATTATGGCATTTCCATAGCCATTCCGAGATATATTGCCATGCAACTTTCCACTGTTTCATTTATCATGACACGTTCATCATTGTCATGTTGCTTTGCATGATCATATAGTTGGCATTGTATTTGTGGCAAAGCCACCATTCATAATTCTTCATACATGTCACTCTTGATTCATTGCTATCCCGGTATACCGCCGGAGGCATTCATATAGAGTCATACTTTGTTCTAGTGTCGAGTTGTAATCATTGAGTTGTAAATAAATAGAAGTGTGATGATCATCATTCATAGAGCATTGCCCCAATAAAAAAAGAGAAAGGCCCAATAAAAAAAAGAGAAGGCCCAAAAAAAGGGGGCAATGCTACTATCCTTTTTCCACACTTGTGCTTCAAAGTAGCACCATGATCTTCATGATAGAGAGTATCTTGTTTTGTCACTTTCATATACTAGTGGGAATTTTTCATTATAGAACTTGGCTTGTATATTCCAATAATGGGCTTCCTCAAATGCCCTAGGTCTTCGTGAGCAAGCAAGTTGGATGCACACCCACTTAGTTTCTTTTGTTGAGCTTTCATGCATTTATAGCTCTAGTGCATCCGTTGCATGGCAATCCCTACTCCTTGCATTAACATCAATCGATGGGCATCTCCATAGCTCATTGATTAGCCGCGTTGATGTGAGACTTTCTCCTTTTTGTCTTCTCCACATAACCCCCATCATTATATTCTATTCCACCCATAGTTCTATATCCATGGCTCACGCTCATGTATTCCGTGAAGGTTGAAAAAGTTTGAGATTACTAAAGTATGAAACAATTGCTTGGCTTGTCATCGGGGTTGTGCAAGATGAGAGCATTCTTGTGTGACAAAAATGGAGCATGACTAAACTATATGATTTTGTAGGGATGAACTTTCTTTGGCCTTGTTATTTTGAGAGGACATAATTGCTTAGTTAGTATGCTTGAAGTATTATTACTTTTATGTCAATATTAAACCTTTATCTTGAATCTTTCGGATCTGAATATTCAAACCACAATTAAGAGAATCACATTGAAATTAGGCCAAGTAGCATTCCACATCAAAAATTCTGTTTTTATCATTTACCTACTCGAGGACGAGCAGGAATTAAGCTTGGGGATGCTTGATATGTCTCCAACGTATCTATAATTTTTGATTGCTCCATGCTATATTATATTCTGTTTTGGACATTATTGGGCTTTATTATACACTTTTATATTATTTTTTGGGACTAACCTATTAACCGGAGGCCCAGCCCAGAATTGTTGTTTTTTGCCTATTTCGGAGTTTCGCAGAAAAAGAATATCAAACGGAGTCCAAACGGAATGAAACCTTCGGGAACGTGATTTTCGAAACGAACGTGATCCAGAGGACTTGGACCCTACGTCAAGACATCAACCAGGAAGGCACGAGGTAGGGGGGGGCGCCCTCCACCCTCGTGGGCCCCACGTTGCTCCACCGACGTACTTCTTCCTCCTATATATACCTACGTACCCCCAAACTACCAGATACGGAGCCAAAAACCTAATTCCACCGCCGCAACCTTCTGTACCCGTGAGATCCCATCTTGGGGCCTTTTCCGGAGCTCCGCCGGAGGGGGCATCGATCATGGAGGGCTTCTACATCAACACCATAGCCTCTACGATGATGTGTGAGTAGTTTACCTCAGACCTTCGGGTCCATAGTTATTAGCTAGATGGCGTCTTCTCTCTTTTTGGATCTCAATACAATGTTCTCCCCCTCTCTTGTGGAGATCTATTCGATGTAATCTTCTTTTGCGGTGTGTTTGTTGAGACCGATGAATTGTGGGTTTATGATCAAGTTTATCTATGAACAATATTTGAATCTTCTCTGAATTCTTTTATTTATGTTTGGTTATCTTTGCAAGTCTCTTCGAATTATCAGTTTGGTTTGGCCTACTAGATTGATCTTTCTTGCAATGGGAGAAGTGCTTAGCTTTGGGTTCAATCTTGCGGTGTCCTTTCCCAGTGACAGTAGGGGCAGCAAGGCACGTATTGTATTGTTGCCATCGAGGATAACAAGATGGGGTTTATATCATATTGCATGAGTTTATCCCTCTACATCATGCCATCTTACTTAAAGCGTTACTCTGTTCTTTTGAACTTAATACTCTAGATGCATGCTGGATAGCGGTCGATGTGTGGAGTAATAGTAGTAGATGCAGGCAGGAGTCGGTCTACTTGTCTCAGAGATGCCTATATACATGATCATACCTAGATATTCTCATAACTATGCTCAATTCTGTCAATTGCTCAACAGTAATTTGTTCACCCACCGTAATACTTATGCTCATGAGAGAAGCCACTAGTGAAACCTATGGCCCCCGGGTCTATTTTCCATCATATTAATCTTCCAACACTTAGCTATTTTTATTGCCTTTTATTTTACTTTGCATCTTTATCATAAAAATGCCAAAAATATTATCTTAGCATATCTATCAGATCTCACTCTCGTAAGTGACCGTGAAGGGATTGACAACCCCTTTATTGCGTTGGTTGCGAGGATTTATTTGTTTGTGTAGGTGCGAGGGACTTGTGCTTGGCCTCCGACTGGATTGATACCTTGGTTCTCAAAAACTGAGGGAAATACTTACGCTACTTTGCTGCATCACCCTTTCCTCTTCAAGGGAAAACCAACGCAGTGCTCAAGAGGTAGCAGTTGCCATTTGAGATATTTTATTATTGCTCGCTAGCTGATTATGTCATTGATATGAGTTAATATAATCTTTAAGAGTTATTGTCGGCATGGTTAGTTATAATATTGGTTGAAAACCTGGATGCTGTTTAAGCTTATTTATGCAAACAAGAGCAAAAGAGTTCGTAAATGTTTTTTTTCACTTTCAGTTTATCAACTGAATTGCTTGAGGACAAGCAAAGGTTTAAGCTTGGGGGAGTTGATACATCTCCAACATATCTACTTTTCCTAATGCTTTTCCTCTTGTTTTGGACTATAATTTGCATGATTTGTATGAAACTAACCCCGGACTGATGTTGTTTTCAGCAGAACTACCATGGTGTTGTTTTTGTGCAGAAATAAAAGTTCTCGGAATGGAACGAAACTTTGCGAGGATTTTTACAATAAACAAGAATTTCTGGAGCCAAGATCCACCGGAGGGGGGCACCTGGGTGGGCACAACCCACCAGGGCGCCCCCCTCCTGGCACGCCCAGGTGGGTTGTCCCCACCTGGTGGCCCCGCAGACCCTGAAACCGACGCTATAAATCCTATTTTTTCAAAAAAAATCAGGGAGAAAGAATTATCACGATCCACGAGACGGAGCCGCCGTCACCTCCTGTTCTTCATCGGGAGGCCAGATCTAGAGTCCGTTTGGGGCTCCGGAGAGGGGGATCTTTGTTCTTCGTCATCACCAACCCTTCTCCATCGCCAATTCCATGATGCTCCCTACCGGGAGTGAGTAATTCCTTCGTAGGCTCGCTGGTCAGTGAGGAGTTGGATAAGATTCATCATGTAATCGAGTTAGTTTTGTTAGGGCTTGATCCCTAGTATCCACTATGTTCTAAGATTGATGTTGCTATGACTTTGCCATGCTTAATGCTTGTCACTTTGGGCCCGGGTGCCATGAACTCAGATCTGAACCGTTTATGTTATCATCATTATATCCATGTTCTAGATTCGATCTTGCAAGTTATAGTCACCTACTACGTGTTATGATCCGGCAACCCCGAAGTGACAATAGTCGGGACCACTCCCGGCGATGACCGTAGTTTGAGGAGCTCATGTATTCACTATGTGTTAATGCTTTGTTCCGGTTCTCTATTAAAAGGAGGCCTTAATATCCCTTTGTTTCCAATAGGACCCCGCTGCCACGGGAGGGTAGGACAAAAGATGTCGTGCAAGTTCTTTCCATAAGCATGTATTACTATTTACGGAATACATGCCTACATTATATTGACAAACTGGAGCGAGTGTCGTATCGCCCTAGGTTATAACTGTCTCATGATGAATATCATCCAACAAGTCACCGATCCAATGCCTGCGAATTTATCTTATATTGTTCTTGCTAAGTTACTACTGCTATCATCACTGTTACACTTGCTACAAAATTACTGCTATCACTATTACCGTTGTCGTCACTGCTGCTACTACTATCAAAACTATCATATTACTTTGCTACTGATCACTTTGCTGCAGATAATTAATCTCCAGATGTGGTTGAATTGACAACTCAGCTGCTAATACCTTCAAATATTCTTTGGCTCCCCTTGTGTCGAATATATAAATTTGGGTTGATACTCTACCCTCGAAAACTGCTGCGATCCCCTATACTTGTGGGTTATCACCTCCTTGCCTCTCCCCTCCCCCTCCCACCTACATATATGTGGGGGCGCCTAGCATACACCAGATCAATTGTTAGCCGTGTGTGGTGCCCCCTCCACCATTTACACCCCCAGTCATATCTTTGTAGTGCTTAGGCGAAGCCCTGCGAGGATCACTTCACCATCACCGTCACAACGCCGTCGTGCTGACGGAACTCATCTACTACCTCGACAACTTGCTGGATCAAGAAGGCGAGGGACGTCACCGAGCTGAACGTGTGCAGAATGTGGAGGTGTTGTGTGTTCGGTACTTGATTGGTTGACGTGAGAAGAAGTTCAACTACATCAACCGCGTTGTGAAACGCTTTCGCTTACGGTCTATGAGGGTACGTAAACACACTCTCCCCCTCGTTGCTATGCATCTCCATGGATAGATCATTGCATGTGCATAGAATTTTTTTTGTTTTCCATGCAACGATTCCCAACAGTCTCCTATGTAGTCACTTTCATATACTAGTAGGAATTTTTCATTATAGAACTTGGCTTGTATATTCCAATGATGGGATTCCTCAAATGCCCGAGGTCTTCTAGAGCAAGAAAATTAGATGCACTCCCACTTAGTTTTAATTTTGAGCTTTCATACACTTATAGCTCCTAGTGCATCGGTTGCATGGCAATCCCTACTCCTTGGATTGACATCAATTGATGGGCATTTCCATAGCCTGTTGATTAGCCTCGTCGATGTGAGACTTTCTCCTTTTTGTCTTCTGCATATTAATCTCTACCGCCATACACTATTCCACCCATAATGCTATATCCATGGCTTGCGCTCATGTATTACGTGGGTGTTGAAAAAGCTGACGCGCGTTAAAAAGTATGAACCAATTGCTTGGCTTGTCATCGGGGTTGTGCATGATAAAAAATTTGTGTTAAGAAGATGGAGCATGACAAGAATATGTGATTTTATAGGGATAATGTTCTTTAGCATTTATATTTTGAAGGTCATGATTGTTTGTTGGTATGCCTGCGTATTGATATTTTTATGTCAAATTATAGACTATTGCTTTCAATCATTCGGATCTAAATATTCATACCATAAAAAAATTACATGATAAACATGTTAGGTAGCATTCCACATCAAAAATTCCGTTTTTATCATTTATATACTACTATATAGTGTACGAGTTTTGAATTGTAGCAACAACATCAATCCTAGCCATTGGTCTCATAAATCTAACGGCTGAAACTCAAAGGATTCGCAGTGAACAGTAGCCTTCGGCTGCATCTGCTGGTTTCTAGAACAATCGCGCCACATCTCCTCTCTTCTTGCTATGTCGCATGTGCCAGTGTGTCAGGCAAAGAGCCGAGAAAGGGGCGGAGACAGGTGTATGTTGCATGTGCCAGTGTATCAGGCAAAGGGCAGAGAAAGGGGCGGAGAAAAGTGCAACATTTTTAGCGGCTGTATATTGTACATCGGCTAATGGCCGTAGCTAATTGCATCGTTAGTCTGTATAAAAATATATTAACAGGACCAACTACACGGAATATAGAGAAGACCAAAACCCAGTAGCCCATACATGTAGGTGTGGTTAACTATTGTTTTGCCATTGGACGATTGATCTACGTGCATGTTGGGCTGGACTACTTAGGGTGTTTTTCGCTGCAGCCCGATGAAATGTAAAAGACCACCACAATACCGATTCCATTAGCAGAAAATCATCACTTTATAATTCATGATAATATTTATTTTTGCTCTGAATTTATTGCAAAGTACTATATGATTTTTTTTCTTTTAATAGAATCATAGGAACAATATTGTTAAGCCGTGCATTGCACGTTTATACATACTAGTACCTACTCGAGGACGAGCGAGAATTAAGTGTGGGGATGCTCCAAAGTATCTATAATTTTTTATTGTGTCATGCTATTATAGTATCAATCTTGGAAGTTTTATATGCAATTATATATCATTTTCTGAGACTAACCAATTAAAACAGTGCCAAGTGCAAGTTGTTGTTTTTTGTCTGTTTTTGGTTTTCCAGGAAATCAGTGCCAAACAAAGTCCAAGTGCCATGAAACTTTTTGGTGATTTTTTCTGGACAAGAGAGACCCTAGAAGCTTCGGGAAGAGACCAGAAGGTGAATGAGTAGACGACAAGGCACTAGGGCGCACCCTAGTACCTTGTGGGTCCCTCGGGGCTGCGACGGACATGAAGCAGGTCCTTAGCGCGCTTGGAGGAGGCTCGTTTCTTCTTGGCAACAGCCTCATGCACCGATGGCTCTGGCAAGTCCAGAGTGGCAGTGGGGGTAGTGGTCTTGGTGTTGCGGCGAGCATAGGTGCGGATCTCCGTAGGTGCAGCGGACAGAGGGGTACACACAGGCGGGGGAACGACAACAGTTGCCAAGGGAGCAGAGGGAGCACCGAGGACCAGCGAAAGAGTAGTGGACGGGGAGCCGCAGCCGCAGTTGCATGTGTGACAAGCAGCAGCAGCATGTCCATGCTAGCGGCAGGAGGAACGTGAGGCGGTGGGCAGAAGCTGGGCGGTAGGAGCAGAGTCCAGGCAACTGATACGTCTCCAACATATGTATAATTGTTTATTGTTCGATGCTATTATAGTATCAATTTTGGATGTTTTATATGCAATTATATATCATTTTCTGGGACTAACCTATTAACCCAGTGCCAAGTGTCAATTGTTGTTTTTGGGTGTTTTTGGTTTTCCAGGAAATCGGTACCAAGTGAAGTCCAAATAACACGAAACTTTTTGACGATTTTGTTGTGGACAAGAGAGACACTAGAAGCTTCGGGAGGAGACCAGTAGGCAAATGAGTAGACGGAAAGGCACTCGGGGCTCTATCTGACCTAATTTCAGCTCTATAAATTCTCTAAAATCGGGAAACCAATAGAGAGCCACCCAAAATACTTTTTACGTCGTCGCAAGTTTCTGTTCTTTCACGATCCCATCTAGAGGCCTTTTTCGGCACTCTGCGGGAGGGGGAATCTATCACGGAGGGCTTCTACATCAACCTTGCCACCCTTCCGATGATGTGTGAGTAGTTTACCACGGACCTACGTGCCCATAGCTAGTAGCTAGATGGCTTTTTCTCTCTCTTTGATCTTCAATACAATGTTCTCCTCGATTTTCTTGAAGATCTATTCGATGTAATCTTCTTTTGCGGTGTGTTTGTTGGGATCCGATGAATTGTGGGTTTATGACCAGATTATTCATGAGAAATATTTGAGTCTTTTCTGAATTCTTATATGCATGATTGTTATAGCTTTGTATTTCTCACTGATCTATTCATTTGGTTTGGCTAACTAGACTGATTTATCTTGCAGTGGGAGAGGTGCTTTGTAATGGGTTCAATCTTGCCGTGCTTTATATCCCAATGACAAAGTAGGGGACAAGACATGTATTTGTATTGTTGCCATTAAGGGGAAAATGACGAGGATTATTCATATTAGTTGGATTTACTTTGTCTACATCATGTCATCTTGCTTAAGGCGTTACTCCGTTCTTTATGAACTTAATACTCTAGATGCATGCTGGATAGCGGTCGATGTGTGGAGTAATAGTAGTAGATGCAGACAGGATTCGGTCTACTTGTATCAGATGCGATGCGTATATACATTGACTTAACTATCGTCATAACTATGCACTTTTCTGTCATTTGCCCAACAGTAATTTGTTTACCCACCGTATGCTTTTTGTTCGAGAGAGAAGCCTCTAGTGAAAACTATGGCCCCCAGGTCTACCTTTATCATATATTAAATCCAAAAATCCCTTGCTGCAATTTATTTACCGTTCTTTTGTTTTGTGTTTTTGTTTACCTATCTACCATTATCGGACTTGATCCTTGCAATTAACCGCCGAGGGGATTGACAACCCCCTTGGTCGCGTTGGGTGCAAGTATTTGTTCTTTTGTGTGTAGGTGTTGTTCACGAGGTTTTGCATGGTTCTCCTACTGGATTGATAATCTTGGTTCTTAACTGAGGGAAATACTTATCTCCACTGTACTGCATCATTCTCTCCTCTTCGAAGAAATCCCAACGCAGCTCACAAGTAGCAGCTCTTGATATGTGCCTCTCACGTATGATAGAAACATATAACTTGTTGTTTGAATTAAAATTGATCAAGTAACTTGATAAATAGTTTAAATCATAACTAATTAACCATAACTCGGATTAAAATAAATTATATATTTAATTGGACTAGAAAAATGCAAATATTGCAATGGTGCACATAATTTTCCTATTTAACAAGTATAATATATGATTTAGGGAAGAACAGTAATTAACTTGTTAATGGCATAAGGGCCTTCTCGGGAATTGTGTATATTGCTCCCCGCCTCATTTAAATTGCCTAGATAGGGTAGTTTACTTACGTTTCACCTCTTGCCATGTTTAACAACATTTAGAAGTGTCCCGTACATAAATGGGATTGAACCTATTAACTAAACATGGAGTTACGTTGGTATGCGAAATAGTTGCATATCGAGCTTCGCTTAATATGTACTCCCTCCGTTCCTTTATATAAGGTGTATTTGTTGTTTAAAAAGTCAAACGTGTGCAAGTTTGACCGAGTTTTTAGAAAAATATATTAACATTCACAATATGAAATTTATATCATTTGAACCATCATGAAAACTACTTTCATATTCTATCTACTAGGTATTGCAGATGTTGTTATTTTATTCTACAATCTTGGTCAAACATTCAAATGGTTGACTTGCACGGAAACCAATACACCTTATATTCTGGAATGGGGGAGTAGTAATTGCTTGCCTATGCCATGCCAGGTTTGCTTATGTTTGTGCTTCCATCATAGAGTGTGTGTTCACCGCATCATTTGCTTTTTTCTAGTTTTGGTTCTTCTCATTAGCTTTCGGTAATGATACAGACTGCAAGGATTCGTCTGACTATGCTTCGTGAAATCCGATCTTCTTCAAAACAAGATAACAAGCAAGGATGATCATTACCTTGGATACTATTACTAGCGTTACTTGCTTGATGCTATTGTTTGGTCTCACTACCTATTACATTGTCTTTCAAGTCTCCCAATTGCCATGATACAACATGTAACATCAACCTACCTAGCAAACCTTTGATTGGCTATGTTACCGCTTGCTCATCCCCTCTTATAGCGTTGCTAGTTGCAGGTGCAGGGTTCTTCCATGTGTCAACATGGATATCTTTGGGATATAATTATTATCATGATTAAATGTTGAACTTGACTATACACTTGGCTAAGGGTGGAAGGCTCAGGCCTTTGCCCGGCGTTTTGTTCCACTCTGGCCACCGTAGTTTTCGTAATACTACCAATTATGTTCCTTTATGAGCGCATCCTACCGTGTGTGTGGTATTATGGGGCCCCATCGAATCCCTTTATGTAGCGTTGAACTCTTCTAGAAGGCACAACATTGGTACTAAAATTGTCCAACATAAAACTTGCATAGGGAGACATGAGCCCGAGGTATCTTAATAAACAACTTGGGCCAATGTTCGAGGTGTGTTGATCCGCTACAAAGCAACTTGCGCCCCCTCCCCCGGGAGTACTCGAGCTTGGGTGATCGTAAGCCTAGCCCATCCGTCTGGGACTGGGTCACTAGATACATTCGACTCTTATCCGGATTTTAACCCATGAGGAGGTCTTCTGTATTAGTTTGACATTAGCTCGAGGAACTTTTTACTCCAAACTCCCAAAACGGAATCCAAGCTCTAAGGGCCCTGAACTTGGAGGAACGGTTATGCATGCAAAACTTATAATGGGAAGTTGGAAGCACCCCCAAGGTTAAATCTTTCGGAAAGCCGTGTCCGTAGTTATGGACGACTTGGAAATTTATAATGCCGGCTGTAGAAAACTTCAACTAATAACTAAAACTTGCTCAACTGTGTGCATACCGTGATTGTCTCTTCTTGTGGGTATGCAAGCAAGAAGAGGACAAGGTGGGGTTATGAATGACTCGTAGGTAGGTGTTCAGGATCTCTTCTTGATCAACTAGTTGTGACCCCCTTATGCGTACGTTTATCTTATCTTGTTCTAGTATTCATATGACTAGATGGTTTACATTGCTTAGCTGCTTTCTGTAATCTCACCACCTAACCATATCATACCCAGAAGTGTTGTTAGTCTTAGTACCCTTGGTAGTGTACTTGCTGGGTCCGAAAAGGCTCATAGGACCACAACAACTCCAGGTGAAGGTACAGGTAAGCTTTTCTCTAAGGCGAGAGCATGGAACGTTCTACGTGGAGTTTCTTTTCGTTCTTCTTCTTCGACTGAATTTGGGGTTCTCGGTCGGCAGTATGGGACTGTAGGGTGGACGCTTTGCTTATTTCTCTTGCCTCTTAGGCATATTTTGCTTCTTATCTGTACTCGGGTTCGTGCCTTCTTTCGCTACAATGAATTGTGTAATGTTGGGTCGTGTTAACCTCTGACTGGAGAGATATTTATGTATTGGAATATGTTTGCCCTATTGTCACTCGTATTATCTCTTTTAGTTGTACTTGTTGTATGGCTAGGTGCATCTCAGTTATGCAGAGGCCAGGTGTAGTACTTATGTACTTTAAGTGATAAAGCGCCCTTTATAAAAAAAAAGTTGTACTTGTTGTGATGTCCATCCTGTTCACCAACATATGACCCTACGTGTATGTTATGAAGTCATATGTTGGGGCGACCAATATGTGCTTCTATCCTTAGCTTGCAAAGTCTTCTATGGGGCTAGAACCGCATGTTAGGTGTTACACACAGTGTCTCCCTCGCATCCTCCCCGTGGCCTCATCGAGCATGACACACGCCATGTTCCTTGAGTGTGCTCCTCGAGTGCTTTGGAAGACATTGTGTTGTAGTAGATGTTCGCAATGTACTTGGGATGAAGATGAGCGGGATACTTTTTCCACCTTACCGAAGTCGTGGCTGGAGGAGCACCCAGAACCTTACAGCAGCTCATGCGCTCCTCGCATGGCCTTTGGGAGCCTTTCCTCGAGGAGGAAACTCCTAGGATGACATTCTCCGCATGGGGTAGTGGATTTGAGGATGCCTCATGCGCGGGCCCTAACGCTTTCCAGGGTTGGAAAAAATTCTTCATTTGATCAAAGAGCTAAGCTGAAGTAGCCCTGGCTTGTGGGAGCGGGAAGTGATAGAGGCAAAGGTGCCCCGTCTTTCGATGAGATGGTGCTTATCATTTTTGGTGGAGTAGACTTTGACGATCCGACTACGAACGTGCGAGGACGTCGTGCCTTAGCAATCGCTAAACCAACTCCAAGAGGTTATTGACCATGTCGGAGCACGATCAACCTGACCACGAGGGTTTGTTTCCTGCACGCAAACAAAGAACAAACAAGAAACTGAAATTGCAATCTGGATATTGCGAATATAAGAGGAAAGCTTTATTAATGAAGGTGAGGTTCTCTGACGTCTTGGTCTGGTCGTTGAACACAAACGAAGTACGCGAAGTTGCAGCTATGGCGAACTTTTAATCTAAACAAAACCCAAAGTCTAAACGACGCCCTAAGGGTTGTATATATTGAGGAGTAGGGGGAATTTCATGACCCCTTGTAGGAGGGGTCCGAAACCAACCCTAACTTTGTTTCCCCACACATACGGACTCTAAAAACAGCCTAGGAAGTTGTAGTTCAAAATTACATGGGCCTGGCCCAAAAATAAGGTGGCACAACACCTAAAATAAGCTATGGACGAAATTTATGAAGGGGCATATTGTATATTTCGTCCATGTCCTTGTAGGTCATCACGGAGGCTTCAAAGTACTCAAATATGCACTAGAAACGCCATTCTGGATCCCTTCGCGCGCGCCTTCATCTCCATGCTTGATCCTGCTCTAGTGTTCATCCCTCTTGTCCATGCCAAGCCCTTCATTAGTAATCAACACAAATGTATCCAATTTAGGCAGCATCATATTCTCATGAACATTAGGATTGTCACCAAGAAACAAAAGTACCTGGTAATTTAATTGGCATGCGCGAGCTCTAGTAATTGATCCAGTATGTATAGCAGCAGGGGTTGTGGGTGTAACAATGGTATTAATGTCCTCATCAGGAAGGGACCATGTACTTACGTGGGGCCGCCTCGTTTGGCCCTGGTGGCGTTAGTGTATACTTCCATGAGTGAAGCGGGTTGGATTCTCCTGCGACCGTCTTGATAGTTGGTTGTTTGAACTTTCCCGAGATGTGTGCCTCCTCGATTTGTATCGTGCAATGGTTGTTTGTTAGCTCGGGCTTTCGTGGGTAGCGAAGGTAGCCCTGAGAATTGGGTTTGCTTCCTTCTTCATTGGAACGGCTTTGAGAGCGATCTTGGCATTTCCTCGTGGCGAGCGAGTGCTCAACAATGACTTCTTCATGTAGTGGTGGACTTTGCATCGGCTTTGTCCACCCTTGGCGGCGAACGATCTTCGTTCGTGCATGAAGGGGAATGTCTTCCGAGGGCATGCACCGCATCGACTCTTCTTGTGCTTCTTCCGAGCTTTCCTCATGGAAGGGGCCTAACTTGTTTGTGGCCTCTGTGAGGAGGCGAGCGATCTCGAGGCATTGTCGGCCCGACGACGGTGATGGCGAGGCAGAGCCTCAAATGGGAGTCGATCCTTGGATCTTTGAGCGCAAACCTGGTCGAGGCGCTTGGTAGAATGTCGCGGATGGTGTCAAAGGTGGATGAAGCTTCACATCCGAATGAAGGGATGATCCCAGCCTCCTGGTGATTCCTTAGACCTCGTGGAGAGCACACCCCTGACGGGATGATCTCAGGGCCTCCCATTCTTCCCGGTCTTATCGTGGGGCGAGACTCCCACCATGGCCTTGTGGAAAGTCATGACATGTTGCTTCTCAAACTAGGCCCCACCCTCATCACGTCAGGATCTTGGATAAAATGATTATTCTACAACAATAGGGTATAGAGTACTCTCTCTTGATTATATGCGATCGGTTCATTTGTAACGGACACTTTTACTTAGTATGTATGTTGTTTTCCGAAAAGGAGGATAACTCCCAGCCTCTACATCGAACGATGCACACAACAATCTTTATTAAATTATTCCACGGAGTTTGATAAGAACAAATACATAGATCAACCCAAAGCCACCTTTCTGGCGACCTATGTCGCTATAGCTACTAGCTTATGTGCCCTGACCACACCAACGCACACCATCTTATCCGGTGGCCTCACCAAGCCGCCCCACAGCAAGCCGAGAACACCAACCGGTCTAGCAGACCCTAAGCGCGCACCGCATGCGCACGCTCCAGAATCCGCCACCGCCATCTTCCATACTCCCAACTTCAGGAGAGATCCACGAATTGACCTTGCCAGGCCCAACTGCCATCGACACCACCATAACGCCAGACAGCGTCACCACCCTGCGCGTGAACTCGGGTCCATGAGTATGTGTGCATGTCGTACTAGTATATAAAGTGAACAATGCCGATGAGGTTCAGCACGGCTTCAACATCAAACACTCCAATTTACAAATCAAGTGCCCGACAAATGATGATGGCTCCAACAGACACCACTGATATGCTACATCGACGAACCTTTACGGCATTTTACGGGGTGTGTTTGAACTGCCAAATTATGATTGAACAAAGGGGTGGGAGGGGCCCCATCCACCTGAAAATGCGTGTGTGTGTGGGGAGGGGGGGGGGGGCATGTTTAGTTGGGTTTTTGTGTGGGAGGGGCCCCACCCACCTGAAAATCAGGTGAGGGCATGTTAGTTGGTTAGGAAGGAGTCCATAGATGTGTGTATAATCATATACGTCTAGCAATTTTGAAATCATAAAGTTGATCCCCCTGACGAGGCCCGTCAAGGCATGGACGGATTCAGAGGTCAAAAGCAAACATGGGTCATCCGTTAGAATTAGCGAGCAACTTGACAACTGCACAAATGTACTCGGTACGGATAAGACACCGATTACATCATACTATTTGTGAAGGAAAATCGTCTTATTCTCAACACTTACACCTACAACGACACATATTGCTTCTTGGCAAACTATCCTGGTCTAGCCTGCCTTTTCATAGACAAGACATGCGCTTGTAAACATCACACTTTACATTATTGGGTACAAACAACACATGACATGAAATGCATAGATAATAGTAGTAGTAAAACTACCCCGTACGATTGCCTGCGATCATGCAGCCACGTACTGATGATGACCGCGCACGCCATTCATTTTCATTACCTCGCAACGATCAGAAGGCCACTTCAGCGTTGGCGAACTCCTCTCTCTTCTGGGCCGCGTCCGCCACCATCTCGCCGAACCTGCACGGCGGGCTCACCACCGGCACCGTGCCCCGCGCGTACTGTCCACCACGCCCGTTGCGATGTTCATTGGCATGCATGTCCTTGGACTTCTGTGCGATGATGACGGAGTTCACCACGTCGTCGTCGGGGTGACACACGGCCAGCACCTCGAACCCGCCTCGGCCGATGTCCTGGGGATCGACGATCGGGTACAGGAACCCACGCGCGCCGTGCGCGCTGCGCACGACGAGGGCCGCCCCGTCCGCCATGTGCGCGCCGAGGTGCGCGATCACCTTGGCCTTGTCCTCGGCAGCCATGCCCACGAGCGCGGCCAGGAAGACGACGTCGTACGCGGCGAGCTCGCCGGCGAGGTCCGCGACGTCGGCGGTGTGGAACGACATGCGGGCGCCCACGTCCTTGTCGGCGCGGAACAGCTTGCTCGCGCGGTCGTTGGCCGCGCCGCACAGGTCGTAGTTGTCGAACATGGTGTCGGGCAGGTGGCGGGCGGCGAGGACGTAGGAGCTGAACGGCAGCGGGCCGGAGCCGATGAAGGCGACGCGGGCCGGGGCGATGCCGCCGGGCACGTAGCGCGCCAGGAGCTCGTACTCCAGCTTGCTGAGGTTGATGTAGTTGCTGTAGTAGGGGAAGATGCCGAGGTGGTCGAGCGGGTTGTCGAAGGCGGCGAGCATGTCGGAGTAGTGCGCCTCCAGCTTCCCCTCGGCCTCGGAGCAGAGGCGGATGAGGCCCTCCCGCATCTCCTGCGCCTCCGGGCCGAGCTTGGTCACGTCCACGGGGCTCGGGGGGACGCACGCGGTGACCAGGTCGGTGAAGAGCGCGTCGACGTCGGGGGATGGGCTGAGGGACGGCAGCTTGGCGATGGCGGCGTGGAGGCCGGTGATCTTGTGGACCAGGGCGGCGACCTCCTTGTTCTGGGCATCCATTTTACCTGGTACCTGACGAGTACTTGATGAACTCTGAGGCACAGGAGTGGAGTGGAGTTGGTGGATCGGGCTGCTTGGTGAGCTATGGAACGAGGAGCACGGGGTATATGTAGCTGCCTGCCGTCTAGAGCACTCATCGATGGAGCTGGCAAAGCTGTGCATGCATGCAAGCTTCACGCGTCCATGCCAATATGGCTGGTTTCATGCCTCTGCTGCTGTGGCGTGTTCACGTCCGGCTGTTGAAGTGGACAGCGTTAATTTTGTATGTATTCTTCCTCCAGATCGCTTTTTTTCTTTTGAATAAAGAGCCTGCACCAGCTGTTTTTTGGATGATTACTACGACTGCGTCTAGATACATCCATTTTAGTATAATAAAGTAATTTTGGATGGAGGAAGTACTGAGTGTTCACGCATGTTTAATTTATCCGAAATAAAGAGCGTCCACCAGCTGTTTTTGGATGTGTTCGCATTAGTGTGTGCAAAATAAAGAGCGTCCACCAACTGTTTTTGGACCTGTTCACGGCCATTTAGTGTGTGTGAAATAAAGAGCGTGCCCATCAACTATTTTTTTAGGTGTCTTCGGACGCTTAGTTACTAAGCGTCTGAAAAATAAAGAGCGCCCACCAGCTGTTGTTTGAACGTATCCACCAACTATTTTTAGATGTGTCTGCTGATGTTTAGTATGTCCGTTTGTTTTTGGAACGTGTTCGTGGACGTTTAGTGTGTCCGATCTGGTGATCCGCGTAAGTTGCCCTTATGTGTCAGATTTGGTGATCCGCGTGAATTGCCTGTTATGTACTAGAGATTACATTTCATTTGGGTGTGTTTGATTTGATGATCCACATTGGAGGTGCCCTTATGTACTAGAGATTAATTCAGATGTTTCCAATTTGGTGATCTGCATTGGAGTTGCCCTAATCATTTGGACACGCTGCCGAGAACTTCACCAAAGAACAGTAGAATGAGCAGGACATGAACTTCACTGGTTGTTTCAGTTCGGTAATCTCAAACGCCAACATATTAAGCTGTTCACCATCATAAATTTATCTCCGCAGTCAAACAATAGAACACTGCACGCAGCGACTGTTTTGGTAATGGTACGCGCTAGTCTACACCTGTACATTGTCAATAGGTGTGGGTACAAAATTACAGTATCTTGGGCGTCCCCAGCAACAGAATTCAGCCAGGGCGCAATATCCAACAATATGAAGCTTTCCTTAGCCGCCACCAATCTACTCCCTCCATCTCAAATTACTTAGATTTGTCTAGACACGGGTGTATCTAACACTAAACGTGTTAGGTACATCCAAGTAATTTGGGACGGAGGTAATATGAAATAATCACCCTCTGCGGAAATGCAGTCAAAATACAATGGTCATCCAGACTTGCCTGGAAGAAGCACTGGTTCATACAAGTTCGGCAGCACATTTTATTTTCCTTTTGGCCTGTGCATGCTGTCCAGAGATGGTTTTATTTCCCATACATCTTAACAGTAGTTGATCTGAACGAGAAGAAGAGAATTTGTCACCTTTTTTACTGAAGCATAAATCGTAATAAACATATACTCCCACCGTTCCAAAATACTTGTCATGGTTTTAGTTCAAATTTGAACTAAAACCTCCAAAATACTTGTCAGTGGTTTTAGCTCAAATTTGACCTAAAACCACGACAAGTATTTTGGAACGGAGGGATTACATGTTAACATGGATCAAATGCACACCCAACTAAGTGAGATGTTGTTCTATAAGTAACATAAAATAATGAGCTGTTGAAATTCATTTGTTTAAATATGCTTTGGCATCGATAAGGAAATGGATTAGATGGTGAGTGGTGTGTGTCCGTCACAATAAGCAACGAAATGGATTTTAGCATCATAAGAAAAAAGCAGCAATAAGAAGTTACCACAGAAGCGATCGTGGGATTGATGAGAATCCGTCGGAGCTTAGACCTTCAGGTGCTGCTCCACCACCACTGGCTGCCAATGTTTTACTTTCTCCATCAGCTGCTGTCTCTGAATCAGCCTTGCTAGTGCCGTTTACACAGTACTTCTGCAGCCACCTGTCCGACTCCCAAAGCACGTGCATAATGCTCTCCCTGGCAGAGTACCCATGGCTTTCAAAAGGAAGTATTACCAAACGAGACTGTACACCGTGACCCTTCAACGCATTGAAGAATCGGTCCGACTGTAATTGAAATATCAAGGTTAGGTGATACAAAACTATCCTCCAAATAAAACAGCTAATTAGCTATACACCAGGAAATAAACAATCGTATGAACACTAGGACAAAACATCAACCCATAACAATGCACAGATTTTCCTTCTCTCAAAAGACAGTGCATTTCAGGCAACGTTAACCCAAGTATTACTTTACTATGTAAGATGCAGGAGGTAGGTAGACAATTACATTTACGCAAAACCTGGAACAACAAATCAAATTTCTTAGGGTCTTGGTACAGTGTCTGTTTACATTATGCCTATCAATTTAGCAGCTTGGTCGATTATACAAAACTACTGGTGAGATTCCACATGAAAAACAAATATATTTGCAAGATAAACTATGCACACCTAAATGAATTTGTGATTAAAGGTATTCAAACAAAAGAGGTGGGAGCAGTAGTTCAAAGTCGACTGTTATCTTACAGTCACAGGTTAAAATTAAGTTGATGCTTAGGACTTCACCTGCATTGTCAGTGTTCCAGAATTGTTGTCTTGCTCCCCATGAATAAGTAATATTGGTCTCTTGATTTTGTTAGCCGACATGAAAGGGCTCATCTCCACATAGGTGTTAGTTGCCTCCCAAAGCGTTCTGTCCTCATTCTGCAGAATAATGCAGGTGGTTAAGAAAGACTGAAACGAAAAACTGCACCAGATTGGCAGTTACCCATTCAGCATTAGTGTGTACCTGAAACCCAAATGGAGTTAACGTCCTGTTGTAAGCTCCGGAACGAGCAATTCCACAGCAGAAAAGATGAGGAGCATGAGCTAAGAGATTTGCTGTCATGAATGCACCATACGAATGACCGCCAACAGCTATTTTATCAGGATGGACCACCTAAAGAGAAGTGATAGAAGATATCATGCCAAACCCTTAGAAAGCATTACCCACAAAGGCTCACAAAAAGAACTACGAAATGCTCACCCCTCTCCTGACAACTTCCTCGACGGCAGCCTCTGCACTAGTTACTAGCTGTTCCACATAACTACAAAACAATTTGCATTCACAATAGATTTAGTTCCATGGCACAAGTGTGGTACAGTTCACAATCTCGGACATATAGAAGGAAATGCAATAGGGCAGAAATAGCAAAAACACCTGTCGTTCGCCTCTACATCACCTTCACCAACAATCGGGATTGTCGGACCTGAAAGAATAGCAAACCTGCAAACCAAAGTGTGTTGGGTGAGACTATGTGCCAGAAAGAAAGATATTTGGAAGAAGTGCATCAAATTTTAACTTAGGCTAGATTTGGAGGTTAAGGGAGCGAATGAGGTTTTTGTCATGAGAAACAACAATAGGAAATAAATGGCATGTGTTTTTTCCTTGAATAGCAAGAAGAGAAATAATACCCTCTAGCCAACCAAAGAAGAGGAGATGTAGCACCAATCCCTGAAAACTCATTAGGGGAACCACGTACTTGTCCCGCAGCATCTTTGCTTTTAAACTCACCAGGGTATGACCAAACTAAACATGGCAAAGGTCCATCTTTTGATTGATCATAACCTGGAGGTAGATACAACTTTGCTGTAAGTTGAACCCCATCTTTGCGCTGGTACCTTATCATTTCCTTATACAATGAAGCAAGCTGGGGGTATGGGTGGGGAAAATTTGTAATCTGAACTTGCTTCTTTTCCGGCCAAATTTGTAGGTAATATTGTGTATTTTCTGTTTTTGATTCTTTTGATGTAAGTATCTTTAACTGGTCAAGGGGAAGGTCCCCATCAATTTTGTCTGACATCAAGGCAACAACAGTTTCAAAGTATTTTTCCTTGTCACTTTCCCATATTCGCTCTTTACTTCCAGTGTTTCTGCAAAAACAAAAATAAAGGCATCAGCTGGCATCTAGAATGCATGGAACTCCCTCTAAAGAAATATAAGAGCGTTTAGATCACTACTTATATTTCTTTACGGAGGGAGTACAAAACAAATGAAATCATTAATGGATATGGACAATTGGACATACATATCAAACAAGTCAAGGAATGGAACGTTTCCTTCTGGTGTGGCACCCATTCCATTCAGCAAGAGGTAAGTACTTTCATCTTGTTTATTAACCTTTGCAATAACATATGTTCCCATGGCAGTTCTTCGCAGCATTGGCGAACCAGGATCAGAGTACACATCTTCTGAAGATCTGTCAAATAAAATGCACGGACTGACATCTTTCTTGTCTGGAGCAACCACCCATGTTCTTGTTTTCCGAGTTTTGTACCATGATTCATACACCAAAGCAAGAGATTCATCACACCAAGAGATTCCTCTGTACCAATAGAATGAAAGCAAGAGAGAGAGTAAAGTGGGAATAATTAATTACTTGGCACACAAGATGAAAAAAAATGATAGGACGTTGTAAAAAGGATAGCTGATTTGTATTAGGACTTCCTATGTACAATTTTATATGGATGATTTTACACCAGTATTCTATATTTGAAATTTCCTGCTAGCAGTAATGCCCTATGTCAAAGCACAAAGCTTAACCATAACATCGTGCAGTGAAACAAAGATTTCCAGTCCTACTTGAGTAGACAAATGGAAGTTCAGAGAACATACCCATATCGGAGGTCAAGTTTATGTAGAATTTCTGGTTGTTCGCCATTTATGGGCTCAGCATTTTCCATGTAAACTATGTCACGTGGTGAAACTTCAACCTTTGCATCTCCACCATCCTGTGTCTCCACCCTAAGAAAAAGAAGGATAAACTAACCCAGTTAGACCAAGGAATAAGACATAAGCACACTGACATATTATATAAACTCCCTCCATATGACAAATAGGTGACGTTTTGGAGACTAACACGGTATTCAGGATTGCCTTTGACCACTATTTTTTTTACTATATTATATGCACAAAACACAAGAAAATTATCATATAAGAATATACTTGATCTATGTATTCAGAACAATATTTGGTCAATTTTAAGTTTGACTTAAGACATGTCCAATACGCCACTTATTTGAGATATGGAGGAGTATTGACAAATAAAAGATGTTCTTGACCGTCCAAACTTGCACCATAGAGCAAAGCTTGTACACAGAAGATCTAATAGTTTGAATGATTTGCATGCATCAGGTATCCAGATTCTATTTTGAAGGTTCAAACAAAAAATTAATGTTTCGGGTGCTGTTCTGCGTACCAATACAAAGTTGAAGGTTTGTCTGGCCTCCAATAGATTGAACGTTTTCCCTTGCGCACGCTGCTCGTCGCAATTGGTATGTCCTCTGCAAGGGGCAAGTCACAAAGTTCCCTAATAAACTTACCATCTGCAGTCCATAATTCAACTCTCTTTGGAAACCTTCCACAGGGTACAATATAGGAATATGGACGGTGGATAGAAGAAAGCATCAAATATTTGTCATCTGGTGATGGATCAATGGATGTGTATACAGCAGGAGGCCCCATTGGCTTCACAGTTCCATCCAAAGAGACCAACATGAGCTGTGAGGTTGCATAGTAATCAAATAAATCAGCATCATATTCATCTTTCAGAAGATCCTGGAATGTTCTCACTTGGACCACATTCTTTGTCTCATTAGACTGAATTTTTGGACCAGATGGAACTGATGGCTTCTGTGGTAGAGCTCCACGTGATACAGGGATGGTGCAGACTAACAAAGTAGAGTTATCAACCCATACAAAGCTGCAAAATAGTAGAAACAGTTATTTGGAAGTAGGAATAGTAAATAGGAGGCATGGAATTATGAGGTTTATTACCTGTCAAAAATAGCATTCAAGTATATATCAGGAGATTTAAAAAGTGGTCGTGCTTCTCCAGATTCCACGTCTGCAATCCATACCCTTAGCTTGCTGATTTTGTTGTCCTCCTGTTTGGATAAGAATCTGTTAAAGCTAATCAATGAGACATAACAAATGTCCCTGTTTCAAAGCCAATCCAACCAATTACCTCTTCAACTCGAACACTGAATGATAGATTACGACCGTCATGTGACCTAATTCATATTATTCAATACATGAAGTCAAGATTGATGTAATCCATTACAAATAAGTATCCATAAAATGATAGAAGTTACTTTGATACAAAAATCTGGAAATTTACCAGGTAACAAAATTAATCTTTGCTCCTTCAGGGTATCCATGGACCACCTTCTCTGGGCCCAAAGTTCCATCATCCATTAGCTTATGGATACCTATTCCAGTGTAGGAAGACCTACAAATTAGGTTAATCAGATTTCCAATGATGACATGATGTAAAGCGTAATAATGAACTTGTTAAAAAGTGAAACGGAATAATACGACAGAAATTTTGGGGAAAGCATGAACAGTACGTACATTCGACTTCTAGTATTAGAATGGCCATCAATCCTCACACCAGCAAGTTTCTCCTCAGGCTTTGCGAGATCAGATAGTGGTGGAAGCGCTCGACGTTTGAGAAATAGAATCTTGTCTTTGCTTGGTGAGAACGACAAAACAGGAAGTGGCGGTGCATCAACAATGTCCTGTATTTCTTTGGGGGGAAGGCGGTAGCCCAATGAAAGATCTGCATGATACGCAAATACGTTTACTGTTCATTGTACCACTAGTCTGCATTATACTTTCTGACAGTTAAACTGTAACATCCCAAATTTTCAATTTGGTATGTTATACATAGATCATCATTGCATATCATATTTTATTGCATTTTGACAAATCCTCGATAAATCCTAAGCAACTCAAGGACCCTCGGAGAGAGTTGAGGATTTTCTCGAATTCTCATATTTGATTTTCATCAAATAATAAAACGAGGATTTTGGTTTTAATTATTTTCTCTCCGGAAAAATATTTCATTTTAAAATAAAAGAGGGGAGAAAATATGACTTCTCCAAAACAAATGAAATACTGGAGGAAAAGTGTTAAAATCATTTATTGGAATTTATTCGGATTTTATTTGCAATTTTAATAGCATTAAAAATATTGCATGTTTTCAAAAATTTATTTTGTGTTAAAAAAATGTTCACCCTATTCTAGATTTTCTAACTAGACGGGGAAAATTTGTTTTATCTTTTTTGGACTTTTATTTATTTCTCTACGAATTATTTTCCGCGGAATGTTTAAAAAAAAAACTGCATTATATCTATTCCTCAAACATTGCATGGTTAGGATCTAATTAAACTGTGGGTTTTGGGAAGTAGTTGAGGTAGTACCTATTACCTGTTCTCTTATCAAACCCTTGGGAGTTACTTCTACGTTGCTATTATATTGCCATGCTATGCTCGTAGACGTGGATTTGGGTTTGAGAGATATTCATGACAGATGTGAGATTGTTAATAATGGTTTACCTAAGGTGGCAACTAAAACTCACATCTGGGTGGATTGAGGCACCTGGAGAACCCAGTGTTGTCCGTTTGTATAAGGACCGCCACCCAGGCTCAAAGGGATCATAAGATTATTCATGCTAGAAACTTCCGTGTGCAGCCACAAGCTATTATGGGCTCTAGCATAGTTGAGTAGGTTACATGATCTCTTGAAGAGGTGGGCTAGCAGATGTAGGGGAAAGTAGGTGTACTGGTCCATCCAGAGTAAAGAGTGATTGTTTCTGAAAGACTGTGTCTCGGTCATCCGTTTCTCAAACACCATGCAGTGCGAGAAATAAAACGGAGGCAATCGAGTCTTGTGGGGAAAAGTGCACAAACCTCTGCAGAGTGTACAAACTAATCATGGTTAGCCGTGTCCCCGGTTATGGACAACTTGAGTATTTAGTCTCTGGATTATCATTTGAATCTCATCACCATGTTACTTTTAATTAATTTGTTGGGTTAATGATGACACTTAATTGGGATTGAGTTGGAGGTACCTTCTCAATGTTTAACAACCACCATGATAGTTAAATAAAATTTATTCCTTTGAAGTAGGGAAAAATTGGCTTTTCGCATAAAACTTAACTATAGAGCTTTCCACCAGCCATATATGCATGTAGTATAGCATTATTATTGTTCATTATTCTCTATGTGCTACTTTGCCAGCATATTCTATGTGCTGACCCGTTTTTGGGCTGCAACGTTTCATGTTGCAGACTTTTCAGACGACGAGTAAGGTGCCTTAGGTCGTGGTCTTATACTCAGTGATGTCGCTGGAGTTGATGGACTCACTTATCTTCCAAGTCTTCCGCTGTTATCGTTTTTAGATGGCCTTAAGCCATGTTTATCATACTTAATCTCTTCGGAGATATTCGATGTAATAAGTGTGTGATTGCTACTCTGTTATAAATCCTCCATTTGTACTGTGCGTGTCAGCATTACTGATCCAGGGATGACACTGGTGCACAGCAGCACAGACCATTTGAGGTCTGGTCGCTACATAAACCCAGGACAAGGGCAGCTCAAACAGCACTTTATGCAGAGATCTTCACAGTGCACACAAAAATACAGCTCCATTCAAAGAAACTATTTACACCCCACCCACCCATCCCTAAGAATCATATTTGCGTATCAACACCAATAATTAGGCAATGCCCCAGAACCCATACATTACATTTTACTCCTAGAAGTAAAGCTACAAAATTCTTTCCTTGACAAGCAAAAGCACCACTATCATAAGCCTGTTGAAACAGTTCTAGGGTTATATGCATTCCTCATGTAAGCAGAGCAAGAGAACTTGAGACATCAAACCACATGCTCTCTAAAAGAGTCTCTTACTAAGCTAAACACAGCATGATAAGGAGCAAAGGTCAGGTTAATCCATCTAGTCTAGCTTTAACAGTGGTATGACGAGCAAGCCGAATCATGATAACTGAAGTGAGCTAGAGAGGGCATGTGATGTGATCTCTACCAGAACAAGTCGGGTTAATCTAAATTATACACTACCAACCCAAAAAGAGCAATCCAGTATCCAGATCATAACTGAAGACAGCTAGTACTAGTATGTTTTCCAGGAACCGATCCAAGAGCAGGGCTCCAATCTCTCCCCCGCCAAAGCAGCCCAATCCACTGAACGACGCGAAGTAACAATCGAAATTAACAAGTGTCCAAGAAGAAAAAGGAAGCAACACCGACCGTCGTCTTCCTGGCCCAAGCCGGACGCAGCCGCCCCCGCCGCCGCCGGCTGATTGGACTCCCCGGAGGCTGCGGCGGCGGCGATGTGGGACATCCTGGAGGCGGCGGAGCTCATGGCGGTCCGGCGAGGCAGGCGGAGCGGCCGCGGAAGACTAGAGGAGCGAAGGGGAGCGCGCAGAGGCGCGAGCGGGAGCGGGAGCAGGGCGAGTCGGAGGCAAGCCCTGTGGAGGATGGAAAGGGCGGACATGATTTCTCGGCCTCCCTCCCTTGTTCTATACACGTACGAGTAGTAGATAGCATAGAATAGTGCAGGACGGATCGTGGGATACCTTTTCTTTGGTGGACAAAAAGATATTTTGGCCCCTTTTGAAAAATGTTTCTCTTAGTAATAAAATATGAAAAATGTTGAATTGATTGTTGTGCTTTGATAATAATAATTTGAGGATCCTGGCTTTTTTGTCGGTTTGATAATTTGAGAATCTGGTAGTACAATTTGGGTTGATTTTGACACAAGCAACAAGCCTCGGATGAAAACTCCAGTCGCCAACTGGAATCTGCTCCGAGCGTATAAATCATCTTCTTTAATCGCAATGGAGTCATGTTATCGACATATCACGAAACTTTTGTGAAAGTTTATGTGACGATGTCGGGTCGCTTGCGGCATGAGCTGACCTAACGGCGACAGTGGACAAATGATAATGATTGGCTCCGGGATTCCAGCTTATACTCTCCTCTAATACTCCCTCCGTTTTTAAATATAAGCCCTTTTAGATATTTCAATACGAACTATGGAAACGGAAGGAGTACTAGAGATAGGTTAACGTGCAACAAGTAAAAAACACAGTAGAAAGGAGCTCATTCTGAAGACATTCTTGCTAAATGAAGGGGCATCTGCCCAACTATGTTAAATTAAATTATAAACGAACTGACAGACACATATACAGCAAATTCACTCTAGAGACCTGTTTCCCCAAGTATGCTACAAGAAAGATACTCCCAGACCAGATGTGTTTCTTCTTTGTTGATGTTCAGTACCTCTGCTGTAGACCATGCAGCCACAACCATGATTGCATGCAAACGTTTCTATTATACACAATGGCCATACAAGAATTACAGAGAAGAATCACTTCCCCATCTAGACATGCAAAAACAAGTTCAGAATAAGTGGTGCTTGCTTGCTGGCCTGCTGCCATCCCAGTGTAAGTCGGCTGATATCCAAGCTTCAAGTTTCAGAACAAGCTGAAACCCCCCGATTCCTCCTCCTGCTGCGCCTCTTCTAGCGTCTCACTAAATGTTGGCTCATCTCCTTCGCCACTTCTGTAGTTATCTGCATACTCTGAGCCCTCTTCTGAGTCATAATAAGATGATGATCGGTACTCCTCTGGACGGACAAACTCAAGCATGTAGTTCAACCCGTTGATGACATCGTAGACCATCAGTCCGATTCTTCCCCCAACCCAGCTGCCTAGCTGGCTTCCAACGAGATAGCCAAGCTTTCCCAGCCTCTCCTCGCCATGGAAACCACCCGCATAGGTTCCGAATAAGGTGCCCGTGCCCCGTAGAAATCCTTCAGTCATGCTTCCGCCGAAGTACATTGCCTCGAAGAAGTCCCAGCCAGAGGAAATTATCGGCCCCAATATCCTCTTTGCTTGCCGAGCGGCCACCTTCGTCGCTTTTGCCCCGACCTTTTGAGCTAGCTTGGCTGCCTCAGCGGGACTCAGGCCTTCTATCACAGCATCAGCCAATGCTTTCTCGATGGCTCGCTGCCGCACGTTTTCCATGTGTGCGCTTCGGAGGTTGTTCACGTACAGCTTCACCCCCTCCTTCCCCGCGCATGCAAGGCTGCCTGACCCCATATCGAAACAGTTCATGAATGTGAACTGCCCGCTCTTTGATGCAGCCTCCTTTCCGACAAGTTCCCTGCACTTCTCAGCTGCAGATTGCAAATTTTGATTAAGGTTAATTTACAAAAGGCATACATCCAGTTTACTTCTCCAAAATGAAATCGTCAGATACTATCTAGGAGAAAATTTGGATGCCAAGAGCAATATCAATTCAATAGCATACCATGTTAAACTGTCAATGTGCCTTATTATTCTTACAATGTGGCCATTTTCTACGATATCATGGCTTGCCAATGTGTCAACTTAGCAACAGGGCAAGAGTTATCTTTCCAAAAGAATGTAATACTCATAGATCCAGTGATTGAAGATTTAGTATGGAGATCTTTTATTTGTTAATTTTGAGAGGAACACATCAGCATGAGCACATGGCAAAAATGCTAATAGCCACACAACGTATACCAGCAGGAAAACTGGATGTCTGCACTTTACACTATTGTGAGATGAAATCAAATCATCATCACAGTTACTGAATGGAAGCAAAAAAAATGCTACTCCTGAGCTCCTTCACCAGCGCACAATTCTCCGACAGGTCCAGAGTATTGCTACTCACAGCATTTTTTAGCATAAGGTAATCGGTCTCCAGGGTGGCTCTATCCATCCCAACAAACTTACATGATGAACTGCATGCATGGCTTCAGCCATCAATGCACTCCAAACATTTGCCACGCCCCCTTAAACAGTATGCGGGAATTTTCGAGTAAGCGAAACATGTGGGTAAATTGTGCATGTGAACACTCATGGTACCAGACAGAATCACTGTTCCAGTTAAATACAACGATATAACTGACAAAAAAATTGCTACTCCAAGATCTTCGTCATAACAGTATGCGAGCATGTGACGCTGCCTTCAAGCCCTGAGACAGACAGCCTGTTTGTTCATACATATAATGTGTTTTCATGAATCAATCAGTATGAAGTACCAACCATGCTAGACAGTGTTCAGTTGTTCTTATTTTTTGTTCAACTTAACCTTATGAGCAGAGGCTAATCACCATCTTATAAGCAGTTAAATAGTCCTTAACAAGTCTGACTTCACTCGAAATCTATGGCTTTCTGAATTAAGGCACTCCCACTTCAAATTCCACCGCCCACATCAACGCAGACCTAGGAAGCATCGTAGCACTATACCATCGTCAATTGAACCCGTCGTTCGCTCTCCGTAGCCATTACCGTCGTCCAGAAACCCGAGATCAGACGCATCCCCACTCGAAACCAGCCAAATGCGCACCCACTTCTTCACTAGGAAACAGCCCCCACCACACAAAATCGCCGAATCAAAGACCGAAAGGCGCCATAAACCACACGCGCAAGCGCGCGCAGCGATCCGCCGCTCTACGAAGAAGTATTCACCTGCTCGCTCGACGAACTGGTTAACAGTAATTGGAGAAAAAAACGGAGGGCGGATCGGGGAGCATGCCTGTCATGCTGAGGGCGAGCACGCCGGCGACGAAGAGCAGAAGCTGGACGCGCCGCTTCTGGATGTCGAGCATCTTCGCGGCTGCGCGCGCTCGGCTCGGGCGCTGCAGACCAAGGATCTCTCCTCTCGTGGGAGGAGGAGGAAGTGGGGAAGAAACGAATAATAACGAGAGAAAAGAACGGCAGGTTCCTTGGGAAGAAAAGAGAGAGAGAGAAAAGAACGGCCGCAGGGGTTCCATTCGCCGCTGCCGCGTGGCGATACGCGTTACCCGGAAGGAGGACACGGCGTTGGGTGGGTCCTCACGCCATGGGCCCAGTCGCCCGACTTGTTTGAATGAAATTCACAAAACTCTAGTAGGTAGGTCATCTAAATTGTACGTATATCCAAATACGTACTAAAGCTGCGTCAATGAATTTGAATTGACCGGAGTAGCAAAAAATTTATTTTGAGCTCATATTTCAGAAGCAACTGTTTCAAAGACTTCTTTAAAATAACATGATTAGCAAAGCATTGAAATCTTTTATCTCCATCTGAACTTTTTGACACTACTCCCACTTTTAAAACGACTTTACTTTAATTTATTTTTTGGTTTGTCACCGGCAAGTGAGCGTAGTATAGATTAAACTAGGCCAAGTATTAGGGCATGGCCAATGCATAGTTTTATGGTGATGCCCCACATGTCATGTAGGATCGGATGTTAGAGAAAGTAGGTTTGGATAGGGAAGCAGGATCCTCCACAAAAGGCAGGTGTTTGGGAGAAAAAGTGCGATCGGATGTAAAAAGCTGAATAAAGAGTAGAGATGCATCATATATAACACTATGCTTCCTAGTTTTAAAAGCCAACATTCAATTGAGGTCTCCAACTAAAATTGGATAACCCGATTTTGACCGAATCAACAATTTCTCAACACTCTCGTTCAATTCTTTTATATTATACACTATAACACTATGCTTCCTAGTTTTAAAGAGCCAACATTCAATTGACGTCTTTAATTGGAATTGGGTCACTCGATTTTGACCGAGTCAATAATTTCTCAACACTCTCATTCAATTCTTTTATATTCTCTATAACACTAGACTCCCTAGTTTTAAAGAGCCAACATTAAATTGAGGTTTTCAATTGGAACTGGGTCACCCAATTTTGACAGTCAACAATTTGTCAACGCTCTCTCATTCAATTCTTTTATACTATACACTATGCTTCCTAATTTTCAAGGCCACAGAATTAGTTGAAGTCTACAATTTACAATTGGATAACTTGATTTTGATTGGGTCAACAATTTCTCAAGGAGCTTTTTCATTCAATTCTTTTAATTCACCATGTTCCCTAATTTTGAAGTTCTTTCGTTCATTTGAGGTATTAAATTTTGAATTTGGTTTATGAATTTGACCGTGCCAACAACCTTCCAAATCAATAAGTAACAATAGGCGTACAAAAACATATCAATCCCCCGCACCCTTTCACCACCTTAAAAAAGTGCCATCATGTGAGAGTGTAGCACCAATATAGTACATGCAGCCGCCGATGCAGAAAATCCCCACATAAATATAGGTTAGTTAGCGGATAACAAATAATCACATCACGAAAGGCCCACCAAATCACCACATTATAAATAAATACACTACATCATCTCCCTCACCCGGCAAACTAAATATTCCATCAGTTCAAAATATAAGGGGTTTCAGTTTTGTGGAAAGTCAAATTCTAAAAAAATTACCAAGTTCAGAGCGAAAAATATCGACATCCACAATATTAAACAAGGAAGTATGAAAATTCATTTCATGATGAGGCCCACTAGTAGTAGTTTGCGTCGGGGAGAAAAAATCAATGTAGTTGCCTCAAGCTACTTTTTCTCATGGGGCATCTGTATCCATATGCCACCATTGTATATGCCCTTAGTCATCCAACTTAGCAATTGTGACAATGAGGGCTTCCAATTCCCCAGTTGAAGGTACTGAATCCGAATGGATTAACCTTAGGAGGAAGAAAAGTAGGATTATATGTTCCGCCCTTTCAACGAAAAAACAAAAAAAATATCTTGTGATGGTTTTGAGTAGATGATGAACATATGTAGCAAAGAGGCGGCTAGAGGAGCTTTGTGGACCCACAACGTATCCAGGGTCTAGGGCGTGTGGCCAAGGAGTGTGGGACCCACAGGCCACCCGAGCCCATATTCCAGCTCATGGGTATTTTCCCTCACAAAACCTTCATTTTTTCGGCTCTATCAACTTTCTGGCCCCTTTCAGTGCAACCTTGCAAGAAGATAGAGATGAAATAGCCCCGTGAACATGCATGGTAGATGAGCATTCAACTTATTAAAATGTGATGCAAAATGCACATATCAGCACATCCATATTTGGTGAACCAACCTGTGGTTGGATGGTTAGAGGGACTGTGGTATCCCCAGCCCACCAGGGTACAAGTCCTGGTGCTCGCCTTTATTCCTAGATTATTTCAGCATTTCCGGCAATGCGCATTCAGTGGGAGGAGACGTTCCCGTCGACAACGAGGTGCCTATGGTGACTTCGTAAATTTCAAGATGATATGCCGGCTTAGTCTTTCGAAGTTGCTCATAGAGGTAGCGTGTGCGTGTGTGCGTTCATAGGGGTGAGTGTATGCGCGTGTATATGAGCGCTTGCGTCTATACTGTGTTAAAAAAAGCACATCCATATTCGTGAAGCCACTCATCGAAGAGAGCGGGACAGGTGGTGTGGCGGGCGGCCCGGGCTTCCCTAGCTGTGAGTCCATAACACGATGTTGGCTCGACAGCAGGTGGGATTCCACAAGCCTGGAGGACGGGACCCTCGTCCTTTGACTTCGACGAGGCCATAATGTTGGTGTCAGCCTCCTCCTCCTCCTTGTCATGAGCTTCAAGGTTAGCCGTATCTCGTTGGCAGTAGCTCCTCAAATGGAGCCCAATGGAACCACGCGATTCCCTATAGAGGAGGGTGGTGAGATGGCGGCATAGAAAAAGGCCGAGGACAGATCTAGGAGGCCTAGAAGGAAAGGAGTGTCTATACATGCCTTGGTGGCAGTTGTTTCATAGCCGCTAGCAACGCGCGGTTAGATAGGCCTTGTGTGCCAGGACATCTCGACAGAAAACGGTGCAGGCGACGAGAAAAATGGCCGGCAACAACTGTGGGCATGTTGGACACACGATGGGCGCCATTAGGGCATGGCCAATGCATAGCCCCAGGGTGATGCCTCACATGCCATGTAGGTTCGGATAACATAAAAAGTAGGTTCGGATGGGGAAGCAGGATCCTCTGTAGGAGGCGGGTATTTGGAGAGAAAAAATATGGTCCGGTGCATAAAGTTAGAAAAGTTGAAGGGAAGAGAAGGGATGCATGTGTAGTAAGTGTCACTTTTTATTCTTTGATGAGGCACACTAGTAGTAGCTTGCATTAGGGAGAATAAATCAACATAGAAGCCTTAAACTATTTTTGTCATGGGGCATCCGTATTCATATGCCACTATTCTACGTGCCCTTAGTGGGCGGAAACATGACTGCTAGAGTGGTGCAAGCAACTTTATCATTGGCACAGAGAGAAAGAAGCCCTGAAAGTTTACTCCCGCCATCTCGGTTTGTGTTTGGATTTTGGACTGCACCCAAAAACAGCGTCCCAACCTTTAAATATGGAGCCTACAATCCAGTTTCCGAATGAACTCCATAATTTTTATATATAGAAATTCTGTTAGGATGAGTTTTCTCACCTCTATCCTCCACAATGACAGTTATTATGAAGAGGAGTGTATGGCGAATATGGCAGAGCTCTAAGGAAACTCGTGCTTGTCGTTGAATTCCTTCCATTTGATGCAATGCAGGCTGCTGCCACTCTCATCTAAAGCTAACTGAGATCACAGTCTAATGCCCATTAATAACACTTGCATTATATGCTTGATGATTCCAACTCAAAAATATATATACTTGATGATCCAAAAAGCACACCAGACAAGAAACACATAGAGAGCATAATACTGCATTGCATAGAGGAATTATCATCAAGGCACTAAACATCCATAGTTATACTACCCCATCAAGCATCTTTGATATCCAAGACAAGATGTGAAGAAGAAGAAAACAGAGTGCGTGAATCCAAGTGGCTCTCAAGCAAAATCTCCAGCGAAACTACAATGCAACGTATAGTAAGTAACAGCAACTGCTCAGACCCTAAGAGTGGTACCATATCATCCTACACGAATTCTGTCTCCGACAAAGAGCAAAAATAGCACCGTAAACCATCCCAGCTCAGGATCACCTTTCAGTTCTTGATCAAAAATTCAAAACTGTAAGTGCACAGCTCACCCATCAGTCCTCGCCGGCCTCAAACATATCCAAGCGGCCGAAGCATCCTATGCAGCCGTTGACAGAGCCGTCGTCGTCCTCATTTCCGTTGCTGGGCTGCCCCCCTTCCACATTTGCGCTGCTGGACTGCCCCACTTCGATGTTGACCTCGATTTCGTCAGCCCTGGCTTCAGCAGTGGCAGTGGGGTTGGCGCGGGCACCCGCCTTGAACTGAACCACTATCACGCTCATATTGTCACTCATTCTCCGGCCCAGACATGAATCAAGAAGTCTCTCACAAATGGCACGCAGATCTGTCTCCCCCTGCGTTGATCACACCATATGTCAATCCAACAGGAACAACAATTCCATCTGCAAATGGAAACCAGCCCATGCATACAACCACCGAATGTTACTATGTGCAGAGTCATTCCTTCAACAATGTTATGCTACCAGATAAAATTTCTTTCATCCGGTAGGATGTTTCTTTTAAATGTACTGTTAGTCTCATTGACAAGCAGAAAAAAGTTGAGGAAATAAGACTCACGGATTGCAAACGCTGCCTTACAAAATCAACTGCCTCTTGACTTGACTTGACGTCCCTGGAGAAGAAGAAAAACAGGAGATGTGTAATTTTGTTATGGTAATATATAAACGAAATTACTGTATATTACTATGAAACATGAGAACAAAGATCTGTTTCTATGGGTACTAGCAGATTGTGGTGACTACTCTCTTATTAGTTTTAGCATTCATCCACGTGGACGGAAAACATGGCACAACTCCTATATTGGAACAAAATAAATGCTTCATCAAGCACTAAGGTTGTTAAGAAGAGCAATCAAACATGCTACCATTTCCAAATAGCAAATCAACATGATACGGAACCATCAAATTTAATTCATCTATGCACTACAAAGCAATAATTAACCCAGGAATTGACAGATGTTGCCCTTTCAGTAACTTGAACTCATAAAAAGAACTTAATAGCCCCCGGTCCGAGAAATTGGGAACTGAATTACACATGGTGATGAAGTGGCTCAAACTCAGACCATTGTAGTACAGTGCGGATCGAACTTAACTGAACCAAAATGTAAAAAACGTGAGTGATAAATATAATACTGGCCTAAGATGAAACAAGCATGTAAGGTAACTGGAGTGACTTTACTATGTATCAAGTATTGCATTTAGAATCAAGTCATCACAATGAAACAGTCTTCCGTATTATTTTTAGCTCAGACTTACCAGATACCGTCACTTGCTATAATAAGAAATTCAGTATCATCAGTTATGTCCACCTAGAAAAATATATGGTGTTATTTCCATCAAAACACACTCATCAGAAACAAATTTACACTGAGCTAACGCAACATAGTTACAAACTTACAGTGCGAATGTCCGGACTACATGTCACAATTTGTTCTGCAGGAGACAAAGCTTTGTTCTTCTTGAATTGAAAATCACCTGACATGCAAGTAGTCAAAATGCCCATCAGCAATGAATAGATTGTATCCAACAACGAAAGGAAATTAGATAAACACCATACCAATCGCTCTGGATATGGCTAATTTCCCCCCGATGCGATGGATGCCCAAGTCCACACTAACTAGTCGTCCTGTGATATCTCTCTGGGGGTTCTCATCCCTGGTTACTTGCCCTCCTGCCCTTACAATTCTCTCCCTTTCCTGTTGGAGGTCTGGCTTGTGATCGGTGGATAGATCATTTGCCTTCCGATAAAATGCATATAAGAATTGTCAGGCACTACTTGGACACATTCATTATGACAGGATGCCCCACTCAGAAATTTGACAAGAAAATAGTCACTATACCTGACCATTCCTTGAGAGTACACAACGGGAATCACCAATATTTCCAACAATAATCTGGTTACCTCTAATGAGAGCCACACATGCTGTGGTTCCTTCCTGTAGGGGGGGAACATAACGTTCCTGCAAAACAAATTCCAAACTGAGTAATACTACGGAAAATAATAATCCAAAATCATATGGAAAAACAGACTATTAAGAAACAAAAGTAAGTAACACCACCAGGGAAGGAATTTGCCCATGTGCCCTTCGATAAAAGAAGCAAACGGTGTAATAAACAAATGATCAACTCAAACACACCTCAATTTTGACAGTATGGTAACTACTAAGGTGCAATGAGAAACATAAAGGAACGTTTGCCTTCCAATTTGGTAAACCAGACACTTGATGGAACACAAATTGGAATTATGAGTTAAATATATCAGTACCAACTCCAAAGCACATCGGGTAAAAGTACAGTAGATCCTCCTTATCATACCCATCGATCCCTTCCAATTCCATTTACACATAATAATATGAAGCATTATCCGAGAGATAAATTTTGTTTAATTTCTTCGACAATTAAATGCTTAAAGAACATTCAGTGTTACCTCACAAAGAGCAGCCCTGAGCAAGTTTTTCAAAGTTCTATTAACAGGAGGATCAGCTGGCTCCCTTTTCCATTCATCCGATCGTTTCAACTTCTTATCAATTCTGCAACATGTGACAATAAGTGAACTTATGTAGCAATTGTAACTATGGAGGCATGAAACAATTATGTATTCCATATCCAAACATGTGACAATAAGTGAACTTAGGTAGCAATTGCAACTATGGAAGGAATGGGTATAACATTGGTCCTTTCTCGAACACTGTAGCATTGGCCCTTTTACCTTCCAATATTGAACAAGAAGTGCATATATATGAGTGAAGATTATGTGAACATGTCTAGAGGCACTTAAATGCTTGGTTTTTTGTGGGGGCCACAGTTGGTCATATTTTTAATGAAATTTTACAGGTGATTGTTATAGCTAAATTTCAGAATTTTTGAAAAACTGCATGCCTTGCCGATATCGTATGCGCCTGCACACACATGTTCCATATGTCACTTTCTTCTGTACTTATATATGTAGAGTACATGATTTAATCATCTAGAAAATAACCTGAAATACACATGCTCCAGTGCGGTACGCAGATTGTTGCCATAGTCTGGTTCCTTGGTGAGCTCAATATGAAATTGCCTTGAACAATATAATGCTACATCAGCTCCTGAAACAGAAACAAATAACTCTGCATGACCATCTTATATAACAGAAAACGAAGGCTGAATCAACCATATTCCTATACAAGGTCATATATCAAAACAGTGCAAAGACAAACACTAGCTGAAATATCCCTTCAATACATGTGTACTACTGTAAAAAAGCACACTGAACTACTGAACATATTGCTAACATAATCCTCTCCTCTCCTAAAAAAAATGAGATCGAATAAATGTTTGGCCCCTCACTGTTTATATACAGCTCAGACCCGATTGCAAAACTTGGTCATGCATGTTGAACTGAAGCATCATTGCGCAGTTGTTTCATCATGATTGTACAAGATTTTGACAGCCAAAATTTGCGACAAATAGTAAACGTACAAAGCATGCACATATATAGTGTAATACACAGATGCACATGATGTGTACCTTGGATTACTATGAATTATATGATGTTATGATAAGACTTCCTTTAAACAGTGCATGCAATGGTCAGTTATGCTAACAGCACAAAATTTTAGAATATGTTCTAACAGTATCAGAACGAAGATCAAACCTCCATGGCCATCATAAACACCAAAGAATGATGTGGAACTGTAACCATCTAGATCTAGGACAGCTGTGAGCTGCAAATAAGAAGGGTCCGGATCAAATTCAGTATTTCACCACAATAGCAAAGCAAAATTGATTATATACATCTGCAGAATTATCATCTCAACAATTTTACAAAGTACTGCAATATTACTCACAGCATCTTCCATTTCATCACGAAATCCTTTCATAGATGACGTAGCATACTTGATTCTGTCATTCTCTTCTCCAGCAGAACACTTGGTTGTTGCATCACTCATTGCTGGGTTTGCTTTCCTGAAAGATTTCAGTATAAACACCATAGCCTAGAAATCCTTACCAGCAAAAACTAGCATGTAAACTAAATGTACTGTCACTGCATTGCAGAACGCATATATATATAGCAGCAAACTTGATAAAGGAACGATAGAAAAACAGCTAAATAACTCCCATCATGATACTGCATGTGAACTGGAACTACACTGGCACACTGCAGAATGGAAAACATATCTATGCCGCTATTTGAATATATTATAGAATTTTCAATTGCAGGTTGGCAGGTTGGTAACTCATGCTTGGATTAAGGGCCCCTGGGTGCATAAGGTATGCTTATATAATCAGAAAATTACATTACTCAGGTGCACAAACACAATGCAGATCAAAACGGAATCAAGGCTTTGCCATCAACAGCATACATATCAAAATAACTCACGTCAGCACACTCATTCATAACAAGGAAGAACTTATAGATCTCAAGGTTGCAGTGCACGTTAGCACCAAGGAAGTACAGACAAACTCAGTTTCTGAGGAACTTGGAGGATGCGCGAGATACTACACGGAGATGGATTGAGAACAATAATTAGCACTCCAGATAGCGGAAGGACGAAGAGGGCGCTGTTTTTGTTTTCGAAGAGAAAATCCACACGCTGTGAAGGGACAAGAAAACGCACATGCAGAAAGAGCGAGTTCTCGACACCAGAATCGTCAGAGTTGCCGATAACAACAGGGATAAGAACGATGGGAAGATCAAGAGTTGAAGAGTATCCAGTTGGGATGGAGAAGAGAACAGGAATAGAGATGAGCGTGGTTCTCGTGAGACTCCTCCTCCAACAATAAAACCACCATCAGCCGCCAGAGTAACAAGAGAAGAGCAGAAGCAACCAGACAAGATGCAGAAGAGAGCGAACGGAGATCAACGACGATGAGCTTCCCCAAGAAATCGGCCACCAAATGCAAGAGCAAGAGCAGCGTCGACAGCAAAAACGAACAAAATAGGAGCGAAGAGGCGAAGAGAAATCACCACGGAGTCTCGGTGCTCCTCGTCATCCTCCATGTCCAGGAAAATAACCACCAAATGCAAGAGCAAAAGCAGCAGAGGCAGCAACCAAAACGAACTAAACAGGACCGAAGAGGCGAAGAGAAATCACCATGGAGTCTCGGTGTTGTTCGTCCTCCTCCAGGAAAATTACCACCGAATGCAAGAGCAAAAGCAGCGGCGGCAGCGACAAAAACGAACGACGCAGGATCGAACAGGGTGAACAGAAATCGCGACGGAGCCTCGGCCCTGTGTACCAACTTGAAAAAAGCCGACGCAACGCAAGGGACACGAGACGGGAGCAGGCCCGAAGCAAAATCCGCACGCACAGAAAAAGAGGCATCGACTCTCGAGATTCAGGAAGCGCAGCCCTCTGCTCGATCAGCAGCGCCCAAACAGCAACGAGAAGGACCGAGGACAGAAACCCCACCACCACCACCACCGCATGATGCAACGAAGCAAGAACCGAGCAGAGGCGGTGACGAGAGGAGGAGGAGGAGGAAGAAGAATCTTACCCTGCAGGTGCGGATGCGGGGGTTTGGGTTTCTGGGGTTTAGGTTGGACGCGGACGAAACCAGAGAGGGGATGGGGAGGGGAAATGCAGGTTGATCGTCTCACCTTTCCTTCCTTCGCTACGGAGGATCAAAAAGCGGGGCGGTTGTGCAGCAGAGCAGAGCAGAGTTTGCAGGCGCAGGCGCAGCAAATAAAGCACCCGCGGCCTCCGTCGTCTCCTTTCCTTTTCCTTCCCTTCGCCCCCGTCGCGCGCGTGCGAGCGTCCCCAGCCGTCGGATCGTCGTCAGTGCCAGCTGGGGCCGATCCAACGGCCCAGGCGCGTGCCACCGGGCCCGCTCGACGAGCCACAGCGGGTGGGGCCCACGCGCGCCGCGCGGGCGGGCGCGCACCTGCCCTGTTGCCGTGCGGAGTACGGCGTGCGTGAAGGAAGTGCCCCTGCCTCCGCCGCCGCCGTTCCGCCATGTGCCCCTCGCCGCCGACCGGCGACGGCGCGCTTCCTCCGTTGGTCGGTGGCCGCCGGCCGCCGGCCGCCGCGCTCCGGGGAATGCCCGACAGGCGGAGGCCAGAAGAGCTGAGCTACATCGGCCTCTCCGGATCCCCGCGCTCGCCGTCGCCGCTGGTTGATGCCACTCCTTTGCCCTCTGCTCCGGCGGCTATCCCGCCCGCGTACGCCGTAGCCTCCTGGGGTGGACTCCCGCTCGCGGCGCTCCCCCTCCTCGTCCGCGGGAACCCCCGAGCACCGCGTGGCTCGCCGGAGAAGTCGAGCAGTCACGGGGCTCGTTTCTGACGGCGGTTGTGAGCTCCGTCGTGCGTCCCGAATACGCGCACGCATATGGGCCTCTTTATTTATTTTTTTTGCTAACACACGCATATGGGCCTCTTCAGTGTGCTCGGTGCTAGCCCACACCACACTCCTCAAAAAACGATTATCAAAAAACAACGGAAAAAAAAACAACGGTACATATATGGGCCTCTTTATTTTTTTGCTAACACACACAACAACATTCCCACATGTGCTCTGGAATGTCTTTTACATGTTCAGATTTTTTTGCTAAAAAAACATGTTCAGACATTTTTTACAAGTTTTCTTTATTATGAACACAAACCTTTAAAAAGTATAGGTAGAGTTTTGTGATTTTTGACATGTTCAGATTTTTTTTTGCTAAAAAACACCACACCCCTTCCTTCACTCTCATCTCTCTCTCTCTCTCTCTCTCTCTCTCTCTCTGTGTGTGTGTGTGTGTGTGTATGGCACGCCACTACTGCAAGGACGCCTGACATGCTGCGAATATGACGGCTGCTGATGCAGGCCAGCTCGCTGTTCAGGCATGAGTGTTGCAAGTGCCCCACCGGTGCTGCAGGCCGGCCAACCAACCCACCAGTGTTGCAGATGTCGCCGGTGCGGTAAGTTTGGAGGGGCCGCCAACGTGTTTGTTCATCGCCGCAGACGATGGATTTTCTGAGAATTGACAGTTCTCATATGGAAGATAGAAAACATATATGGGACACTCTAGAGAAGCATCTTCCAATTGATTTACTTAAGAATAAACTCTCGTTTTAAATCCATTGCAAAAAAAAAATCTTAGTTGTGTTGCATGCAAGGCGACACTGAGGACACTGCAAGCCGAACCATGGATCGATGCTGCAATGGTGTTGTGAGTCGACCGATTGCGGTTGCTGTGTTGCAGTATGCATGCTCGTTGCAAGCTCGCGGACGTTTTGCTATGAGCCGGCAGCAGCGCGATGCTGCGGGTCGGACAACTGTTGCATTGCTGAGCTACACACCGTTGAGAGAGCAGGGAGTGGGGATGCGGCTTTGCAACATAAACAATCGTTTTTTAGGTGTTGTGGAAGACATGCGCAGATGGGGAATGGAGCAATGGCGAGGTCAGCTCAACAAGGGGGGAAGGGGGTCATGTTGTCCTAAACTAAGTGAATCGATGGCTGGTCCAGTGGTCGCCTTCTGCCAATTAGTGGGACTATATGAAGACAACCCACTTTGCTTACAGGCTATTGACATCATATGAGACCCAAAAATTACCTCTAAGCTTGGTACATAATTTTTGGAATCTTAATGCGTGTGCTGCTTTGGTAGATAATGGGAAAAAAATCCAATAATAAATAAATAGCGGAACACCCAAAATTTATTCTGATTTAGAACAATGTTTACATAATTTGAGGGATCCAAAAGCCAAACATGAGGGGGGCTGAGGGCGACGAGGAAGGGGCGGCGGCCCTGCCGCCTCCTCCCGAACCTCCACCGGCAGAGCAAGGAAAGCCGGCGGCGCAAGGGCTGATACCGCCATCAGAGGCAAGTGGATCGCCGGCGGCGGAAGGGCTGATGCCGCCATCAGAGACAAGTGGATCGGCCACTTCGGCGGATCTGGATCAGATCAGGGGGGTCCTGAACCCGATCAAATGGGGAATTCGTTTCGATGACGTCTGGGCTGCCGGACGCTGGAGGGACGGATTTCTCTATGTGTACTATCCATCGAGATGGATGGTAGTGAGAGATCTGGAAGGAGACATCCTTGCCGGGCGGTACCTCGACGTCGACATGGAGATCACCGAAGGTATGCGTTTGTTAATCGATGTCTTCGAGGTGTGTGTTGTTCATTCCATGCAGGCGGAGCCGATTGTGCACGATCAGTTCGAGGTTGTGGATCTCACAGCGGAACCCGTACCCTCGAAGCCGCGGTTCAGGGGACGTTTCTGGGTCCTGGCTAATGAGGAAGACGATGATGCGGAGGACGGGGCGACCGTTGTTCACCCGGAGGAGAAGCCTCGAATGCGACTGGTGAAGTCGGAATCTGCAGCATTGTTGTAGAGGGAGCTCGGTGGAAGGCGTAAGAAGGAGGTGGCTTTCGGTCCAAGACCATCGTCATCAGCGTCGAAGATGAAGCCATGGATCGGCCCTCTCCCCAAGGTGAGTTCGTCTGCCATTACTTTGTCAAAGTTTCTTCCATCAGAGGTGAGGACGAAGGTCACTAGGAAGAAGAAGAAAAAAAGTGCTCCGGCTGTTGTCCGATTGTCGACGGTGAACGGCGATGTTCGTCTGATCCGGGTGGCCCGACAGGAGTGCTTGAATATGTTGTTAGGCCGAGATGGGCCGGTGATTTGTGATTCTGACTTGGGCCTTGTTAGGACTGGGTATGAGGCCCAGAGACCTAACCAGGTGGCCGATCGGAGGGAGGATCTCGACGTGCATGTTCGCATCAAAGAGCGATCCAATACATGCAGGATCGGTTCCATCGCAGGAAATTTCCGAGGAGCCTTGATAACCCACAAGTATAGGGGATCGCAACAGTTTTCGAGGGTAGAGTATTCAACCCAAATTTATAGATTCGACGCAAGGGGAGCAAAAGAATATTTGTAAGTATTAGTAGCTGAGTTGTCAATTCAACCACACCTAGAGATTAATTACCTGTAGCAAAGTGATCAGTAGCAAAGTAGTATGATAGTTTTGATATTAGTAGCATCAGCAATAGTAACAGTAACAGTGATAGCAGTGATTTTGTAGCAAGTGCAATAGTAACGATAGCAGTAGTAACTTAGGAAGATCAATATAAGAGAAATTCGTAGGCATTGGATCGATGATTTGTTGGATGATATTCATCATTTGACAGTTAGGGCGATACGGCACTAGCTATAGTTCATAAATATAATGTAGGCATGTATTCCGTAAATAGTCATACGTGCTTATGGAAAGAACTTGCATGACATCTTTTGTCCTACCCTCCCGTGGCAGTGGGGTCTTATTGGAAACTAAGGGATATTAAGGCATCCTTTTAATAGAGAACCAGAACAAAACATTAACACACGGTGAATACATGAACTCCTCAAACTACGATCATCACCAGGAGTGGTCCCGACTATTGTCACTCCGGGGTTGCCGGATCATAACACGTAATAGGTGACTATAACTTGCAAGATCGGATCTAGAACATAGATATAATGGTGATAACATAAACGGTTCGGATCTGAAATCATGGCACCCGGGCCCAAAGTGACAAGCATTAAGCATGGCAAAGTTATAGCAACATCAATCTCAGAACATAGTGGATACTAGGGATCAAGCCCTAACAAAACTAACTAGATTACATGATGAATCTCATCCAACTCCTCATCGACCAGCGAGCCTGCGAAGGAATTACTCACTCCCGGTGGGGAGCATCATGGAATTGGCGATGGAGAAGGGTTGGTGATGACGAAGATCGAAGATCCTCCTCTCCGAAGCCCCAAACGGACTCCAGATCTGGCCTCCCGATGAAGAACAGGAGACGGCGGCGGCTCCGTCTCGTGAAACACGATAATTCTTTCTCCCTGATTTTTTCCGGAAAAATAGGATTTTATAGCGTCGGTTTCAGGGTTTGCGGGGCCACCAGGTGGGGACAACCCACCTGGGCGCGCCTGGAGGGGGCGCGCACCCTGGTGGGTTGTGCCCACCCAGGTGCCCCCCTACGGTGGTTCTTGGCTTCAGAAATTCTCTTTTATTATATAAAAAAATCCTCGCAAAGTTTCGTTCCATTCCGAGAACTTTTATTTCTGCACAAAAAACAACACCATGGTAGTTCTGCTGAAAACAGCATGAGGCCGGGTTAGTTTCATTCAAATCATGCAAATTAGAGTCCAAAACAAGAGGAAGAGCATTGGGAAAAGTAGATACGACAGAGACGTATCAACTCCCCCAAGCTTAAACCTTTGCTTGTCCTCAAACAATTCAGTTGATAAACTGAAAGTGAAAAAGAAAAACTTTTACGAACTCTTTTGCTCTTGTTTGCATAAATAAGCTTAAAAAGTAACCAGGTTTTCAGCCAATAATATAACTAACCATGCCGATAATAACTCTTAAAAATTATTTTAACTCATATCAATGACATAATCAGCTAGCGAGCAATAATAAGGTATCTCAAACAGCAACACGTTGTCAAAACAACCATAATATAATATGACAATAGTGGTATCTCGCTAGCCCTTTCTGAGACTGCAAAACATAAATGCAGAGCACCTCCAAAGTTCAAGCAGCGACTAAACATTGTAATTCATGGTAGAAAAGATCCAGTCATGATGCACCCAACATTAGCTACACACAATGCATAAGCATGACAACAGTGCTCTCAGGTTCTGGCGCTTATTTTAGAAGGTGATGACACAACATAAAAGTAAATAGATAGTCCCTTCGCAGAGGGAAGCAGTGATTTGCAGCGGTGCCAGAGCTCAATTTTTTAAACAGATGTAAATGATATTTTGAGAAATGCACCCTTCTTGTTTACTTCGCGACCATCAGTTATTAATATCTTCCATGCTAAACACATTAGTAGCGGTTCTCAAGCGATAAAGTAAAGGTTACGACTCTGTAGGAGTTTTTTGTTTGATTATTTGTTAGCTCTTTTCTGTTTGTAGTTTGGGACTGGGAATCCCTATTACCGCCCCTTTCCCGTGCAATGGCGAGTGAATAAACACTCGTCCAGAGAATAATCCGCTTAGCATGGAAGGTACCTACTACCTCCTGTCGTTTCATGAATGATCCAGGCACACAAAAAGGATATTTATTTGAAGTTTTTAGAGATGGCACATGCAAATTTACTTAGGACGGCAGGGTAATACCATGTCCGATCATCACGTGAGATGGAGTAGTCTTCAATGGTGAACATCTCTATGTTGATCATATCTAGTATATGATTCATGTTGGACCTTTCGGTCTCCAGTGTTCCGAGGCTGTACATGCTAGGCTCGTCAAGTTTAACCCGAGTATTCCGCATGTGCAAAACTTTCTTGCACCTGTTGTATGTGAACGCAGAGCCTATCACACCCGATCATCACATGGTGTCTCAGCACGACGAACTGTCACAACGGTGCATACTCAGGGAGAACACTTATACCTTGAAATTTTAGTAAGGGATCATCTTATAATGCTACCGCCATACTAAGCAAAATAAGATGCATAAAAGATAAACATCATATGAAATCAAAATATGTGACATGATATGGCCATCATCATCTTGTGCCTTTGATCTCCATCTCCAAAGCACCGTCATGATCTCCATCATCACTGGCTTGACACCTTGATCTCCATCGTAGCGTCGTGGTCGTCTCGCCAACTATTGCTTCTACAACTATCGCTAACGCATAGTGATAAAGTAAAGCAATTACATGGCATTTGCATTTCATACAATAAATCAACAACCATAAGGCTCCTGCCAGTTGCCGATAACTTTTACAAAACATGATCATCTCATACAATAACGTATATCACATCATGTCTTGACCATATCACATCACAACGTGCCCTGCAAAAACAAGTTAGACGTCCTCTACTTTGTTGTTGCAAGTTTTACGTGGCTGCTACGGGCTTCTAGTAAGAACCGTTCTTACCTAAGCATCAAAACCACAATGGTGTTTCGTCAAGTTTGCTGTTTTAACCTTCAACAAGGACCGTCCGTAGTCAAATTCGATTCAACTAAAGTTGGAGAAACAGACACCCGCCAGCCACCTTTATGCAAAACAAGTTGCATGTCTATCGGTGGAACCGGTCTCATGAACGTGGTCATGTAAGGTTGGTCCGGGCCGCTTCATCCAACAATACCGCCGAATCAAAATAATACGTTGGTGGTAAGCAGTATGACTATCACCGCCCACAACTCTTTGTGTTCTACTCGTGCATATCATCTACACATAGACCTGGCTCGGATGCCATTGTTGGGAACGTAGCATGCAATTTCAAAAACAATTCTACGATCACGCAAGATCTATCTAGGAGATGCATAGCAACGAGAGGGGGAGAGTGTGTCCACGTACCCTCGTAGACCGAAAGCGGAAGCGTTAGCTTAACGCGGTTGATGTAGTCGAACGTCTTCGCGATCAAACCGATTAAGCACCGAACATACGACACCTCCGAGTTCTGCACACGTTCAGCTCGATAACGTCCCTCGAACTCTTGATCCAGCAAAGTGTCAAGGGAGAGTTTCTTCAACACGACGGTGTGGCGACGGTGATGGTGATGTGATCCGTGCGGGGCTTCGCCTTAAGCTAACGCTTCCGCTTTCGGTCACCAAAACACATAACTCATAATACAAATTGTCATCGAACGTTAAGCGTGCGGACCCTACGGGTTCGAGAACTATGTAGACATGACCGAGACACATCTTCGGTAAATAACCAACAGCAGAACCTGGATGCTCATATTGGTTCCTACATATTCTACGAAGATCTTTATCGGTCAAACCGCAATGACAACATACGTTATTCCCTTTGTCATCAGTATGTTACTTGCCCGAGATTCGATCGTCAGTATCTTCATACCTAGTTCAATCTCGTTACCGGCAAGTCTCTTTACCCATTCCGTAATGCATCATCCCGCAACTAACTCATTAGTCACATTGCTTGCAAGGCTTATCATGATGTGCATTACCGAGAGGGCCCGGAGATACCTCTCCGATACTCGGAGTGACAAATCCTAATCTCGATCTATGCCAACCCAATAAACACCTTTGGAGACACCCGTGGAGCATCCTTATAATCACCCAGTTACGTTGTAACGTTTGATAGCACACAAGGTGTTCCTCCGGCATTCGGGAGTTGCAGAATCTCATAGTCAAAGGAATATGTATAATTTATGAAGAAAGCAATAGCAATAAAACTTAACGATCATTATGCTAAGCTAACGGATGGGTCTTGTCCATCACATCATTCTCCTAATGATGTGATCCCATTCATCAAATGACAACACATGTCTATGGTCATGAAACTTAACCATCTTTGATTAACGAGCTAGTCAAGTAGAGGCATACTAGGGACACTCTGTTTTGTCTATGTATTCACACATGTACAAAGTTTCCGGTTAATATAATTCTAGCATGAATAATAAACATTTATCATGATATAAGGAAATATAAAATAACAACTTTATTATTGCCTCTAGGGCATATTTCCTTCATAAATACCACCATGTATTTTGCCCTTGGATTTATTAATATGGAGGCGGCGTGCCACAATTGCTCCCAAGCTATAAGTGGTGTCGCCTTGGAGTGCACGGCGTAAAACAGCAAGGTCTGGGGCACTGAGTGCACCCACCTTCTCTCTAGCAAGCAAGCACTTTGCAATGAAAAGAGCAAAATAATGAACGGCATGAAAATGCAAGCAGTAGTGGTGACACTCGACGCCCCTCTCTCATCCCCTACAGACAGAGTACGATAAAAGCCTTTGAAGTATGCAGGCCTAGGCTCTGCTAAACTCCCATCGGAAGGGATCAAGCATATATCACAAAATCCAGTAAGCGGTATCTGATGGGGTTCAACGAATAAATTAAACTGCACTTCAAGGGGATTATTCCTTGGAAGGAAAGTAAAACTTTGCACAAAGGAGTTTGTGAGGAGATGATACTGTTCACATTCAGCTGCGATGAAGTCGGTGAGGCCGGGATTAGCAACATATTGTGTAAACTCCTGAAGGATTCCGGCCCCTTCCATGAACGGGGTATGCGGCCACTCGCACGGCCGTAGCTCCGCCATTCTCCGGGCATGGAGATCACGGTCAGATGACTCCCCAATCACTCCCTTGAAGTTCTTCTTGGAAGCAAACTTCCTAAAGATACTCATGTTTTTCCTATGAACAAAAATTCTAAAAAATTTAGTCCACAAAATTTTCTCAACAAAACTTTACAAGATTGATAGCAACTACTCATAGGGATGCATAGAGGCCATAGCAAGCATTCAAACTACTTAAGACTCTAAGAATCCAACATGCAAGATCATCTACAGCAGCGACAAGAGTAGCTAATTATTCAAAATATAAACCAGTAAAGCAAAAACTAATTGGACAAACGGAGGAGTCACATACCAAGGAACAATCCACCGAAACAGTTTCAGAAACGGAGCTTCGAGCAAAGAGATCGAAATCCGCGAGTTTGAGAGCAAGAACACAAGAGAGAGAGAGAGAGAGAGAGAGCAACGGTGATTTTTGTCTGGAGGTAGGTGGTGATGTGGGATGAAGAGATAAGTGAGGGGGCCCACGTGAGTACCACAACCCACCAGGGCGTGCATGGGGGTCCTGGCGCGCCCAGGTGGGTTGTGCCCACCTGGTGCACCTCCATCTGATGTTATTTGCACCAAAAATTCTTAAATATTCAGAAAAAATCGTATTAAATTTTCAGAGCATTCTAAGAACTTTTATTTTTGGGTCATTTTTTATTCCACGGGAAATTCAGAAAACAGACAAAACATGGAATTTTATTTTATTTAACTAATAAAAACAGAAAACAAAAGGTAGGGACAGAAGGTAGTGCCTACTAAATTCATCAACTTCATACCTCTCAAAAATGATCCATTAATAAGGTTGATCAAGTCTTATTAACAACCACTTTTGATTAGCATGAAACCGAAGAATTTTCGTAAATCACTAAGTTACCTCAACGGGGATATGAATGTCCCCAACAATAAGCATTTCATATTTCTTTTTGACGGTAGGTAGAGGTAGTTGAAAACTTCCAATAGTGATTGTCGGAGATTTTTCAATAACATTAATACCATTCACTTGGAATTGTTTCTTCGGAAAGTGCACCATATGCTCATTACCATTGATATGAAAAGTGACCTTGCTTTTATTGCAATCAATAACAACCCCTGCAGTATTCAAGAAGGGTCTACCAAGGATAATCGACATGTTGTCGTCCTCGGGCATCTCAAGTATAACAAAGTTAGTCAAAATAGTAACATTAGCAACAACAACGGGCACATCCTCACAAATACCGATAGGTATGGCGGTAGATTTGTCAGCCATTTGCAAAGATATTTCAGTAGGTGTGATTTTATTCAAATCAAGTCTTTTATATAAAGAGAAAGGCATAACACTAACACCAGCTCCTAAATCACATAAAGCAATTTTCACATAATTTCTTCTGATGGAGCAAGGTATAGTTGGTATTCCCGGATCTCCAAGTTTCTTAGATACTCCATCTTTAAAAGTATAATTAGCAAGCATGGTGGAGATTTTAGCTTCTGGTATTTTTCTGTTATTGGTGATGATGTCTTTCATGTACTTTGCATAAGGAGGCTTTTTAAGGATATCAGTCAAGCGAGTACGCAAGAAGACTAGCCTCAGCATTTCAGCAAAGCGTTCAAATTCTTCATCATATTTCTTTTTAGTTGACTTAGGTGGAAAGGGCATAGGTTTTTTAACCCATGGTTCTCTTTCCTTACCATGAGCAACAAAGTCTCTTTTATCATATCTTTTATTCTTGGGTTGTGGGTTATCAAGATCAACTGCTGGTTCTATCTCAACATCATTATCTGGTTCTTTATTGTTTGTTTGGGTGTCTTCATGAACCTCATCATTATCTTTTTCATTATCAGAAGGTGAGTGTTCACTACCAGATTGAGTTTCAGCATCAGAGATAGAAACTTCATTATCATTATCAGGAGTTTTCTCCACTTCAAGTTCACTAGAGGCATGCAAAGTCCTATCATTTTTCTTCTTCTTTTCTTTTTAGAAGGACTATGTGCATCAGTGTTAATTCTTTGAGAGTCTTGTTCAATTCTTTTTGGGTGTCCCTCGGGATATAGTGGTTCCTGAGTCATTTTACCTCCTCTAGTTGCTACTCTAACAACAAAGTCACTTATATTATTATTCATTTCATCAAGCAACTCTCTTTGAGATTTAGCAGCTTGTTCTAACTGAATTTGAACCATAGAAGCATGCTTCCCTACACCTCTAACATCATTTGAGATTCTAAATAACAAGTCACTCAAGCGAGCAATCATATCAGAATTGTATTTCAATTGTTTCATGACATTTGCATTGAAGTGATCTTGCTTTCTAATGTAATTTTCAAACTCATAAAGGCATTGCTGGGGTGCATATTGTGAGGATTATCATTATCATTGAATTACATTAGAGAATTTACCTCTATCACCTTAGGTGGTGGTGGTGTATCTAGCCCATGTATTTCTTCGATAGGAGGTAAAATTTTGACATCCTCGGCTTTAATACCTTTTTCCTCCATAGATTTCTTAGCCTCTTGCATATCTTCAGGGCTGAGATATAAAATACCCCTCTTCTTTGGAGTGGGTTTAGTCGGTGGTTCAGGAAGAGTCCATAATCATAATTTCTCAATATGTTATTCAGTAATTCTTCAGCTTGCCCAATAGCTCGTCCCCTGAAAACACAACCAGCACAACTATCTCGGAAATCCCTAGAAGCATCGGTTAGTACATTATAGAAGATATCAAGTATTTCATTTTTCTTAAGAGGATGATCAGGCAAAGCATTAAGCAATTGGAGAAGCCTCCCCCGAGCTTGTGGGAGACTATCTTCTTCAATTTGCACAAAGTTAAATATTTTTCAGAGAAGTAATAAATCATATCCTGGGGACTACGCACACAACCAGGAGCAAGAGTATTGTACCAAGCTTTAGCATCACCCTTTAATGAGAACAAAAATAATTTGAGGATATAGTAATAGCAAATTTTCTCATCATGAGCAAAGAGGGTGGCTATGTCATTCAACTTAGTAAGATGTGTCACAACAGTTTCAATTTCATAACCATGAAAAGGATTAGATTCAACCAAAGTAATTAACTCTGGGTCGATAGAGAATTCATAATCCTTATCATCAATAAAGATAGGTGAAGTAGCAAACTTAGGATCACATTTCATTCTAGCATTCAAAGATTTTTCTTTGTACTTGCATAATAATTTCTCTAGATCATCTCTATCCTTACAAGCAAGAATATCTCTAGTTGCCTCTTCACCCATAACATAACCTTCCGGTACCTTTGGCAATTCATATCTAGGAGGGCTAGTTCTAGTAGGTGTTTCAAGATTTCCAGTTTCAAGCTCATCATCAGTTTCAACAATATCATGCTGTCTTACTCTAGCAATTTGTTCATCAAGAAATTCACCTAGTGGCACATTATCATCAAGCAAGGTCCTAGCATCAACATAAACATCATTCATAGCAGAGGTAGCATCATCAATAACTTGCGACATATCAGGATTGATAGCATGTGGTGGTGTTGCAAGTTTACTTATAACAGAAGGTGAATCTAAAGTAGAGTTAGATGGCAGTTCCTTACCTCCCCTCGTCTTAGAGGGAAAAATCTTAGTCTTAGCATCCTTCAGATTCTTCATGGTGACAATTTGATAATAATCCCAAGTGACTCAACAAATATAGCTATGATCCCCGGCAACGGCGCCAGAAAAAGGTCTTGATAACCTACAAGTATAGGGGATCGCAATAGTTTTCGAGGGTAGAGTATTCAACCCAAATTTATATATTCGACACAAAGGGGAGCCAAAGAATATTTGTAAGTATTAGCAGCTAAGTTGTCAATTCAACCACACCTAGAGATTAATTATCTGTAGCAAAGTGATTAGTAGCAAAGTAGCATGATAGTTTTGATAATAGTAGCAGCAGCAATAGTAACAGTAACAGTGATATCAGTGATTTTGTAGCAAGTGCAATAGTAACGATAGCAGTAGTAACTTAGCAAGATCAATATAAGAGAAATCTGTAGGCATTGGATCGATGATTTGTTGGATGATATTCATCATGTGACAGTTATAACCTAGGGCGATATGGCACTAGCTCAAGTTCATAAATATAATGTAGGCATGTATTCCGTAAATAGTCATACGTGCTTATGGAAAGAACTTGCATGACATCTTTTGTCCTACCCTCCCGTGGAAGCGGGGTCCTATTGGAAACTAAGGGATATTAAGACCTCCTTTTAATAGAGAACCGGAACAAAGCATTAACACATGGTGAATACATGAACTCCTCAAACTACGGTCATCACCGGGAGTGGTCTCGACTATTGTCACTCCAGGGTTGCCGGATCATAACACGTAGTAGGTGACTATAACTTGCAAGATTGGATCTAGAACATAGATATAATGGTGATATCATAAACGGTTCAAATCTGAAATCATGGCACCCGGGCCCAAAGTAACAAGCATTGAGCATGGCAAAGTCATAACAACATCAATCTCAGAACATAGTGGATACTAGGGATCAAGCCCTAACGAAACTAACTAGATTACATGATGAATCTCATCCAACTCCTCACCGACCAGCGCGCCTACGAAGGAATTACGCACTCCCGGTGAGGAGCATCATGGAATTGGCGATGGAGAAGGGTTGGTGATGACGAAGATCGAAGATCCCCCTCTCCGGAGCCCCAAACGGACTCCAGGTCTGGCCTCCCGATGAAGAACAGGAGACGGCGGCGGCTCCGTCTCGTGAAACACGATAATTCGTTCTCCCTGATTTTTCCGGAAAAATAGGATTTATAGCTTCGGTTTCAGGGTCTGGGGGGCCACCAGGTGGGGACAACCCACCTGGGCGCGCCTGGAGGGGGCGCGCACCCTGGTGGGTTGTGCCCACCCAGGTGCCCCCCTACGGTGGTTCTTGGCTTCAGAAATTCTCTTTTATTATATAAAAAATCCTCGCAAAGTTTTGTTCCAATCTGAGAACTTTTATTTCTGCACAAAAAACAACACCATGGTAGTTATGCTGAAAACAACGTCAGTCTAGGTTAGTTTCATTCAAATCATGCAAATTAGAGTCCAAAACAAGAGGAAAATCGTTAGGAAAAGTAGATACGACGGAGACGTATCAAGCCTAGGGTTTGGCGGACTGCTACCCCCGGGTTCCCGAAGTTCACAGGTGGGCGCGCCGCTAGGGTTCGGCCGACCGCCGGTGGGCGCGTCGCCATGGCTGGTCGAGGGACCTGGTCACAGCCGCCCAATGCCGCACCCCCAAGGCCGCCCTACAGCCCAAGGCCATTCCAGCGCCGCTGCAGGCCAAGCCAGCGCTGCCGCAGGCCAAGCAAGTGCCGTCGCAACCCAAGGCCGTTCTGCAGCCGAGGCCTGCGCCACCGCCGCACCAGGTGGCGCTACCGCATCAGCAACGGGCTGCGTTGGCGCAGTAGCAGCAGGGGATGCTCCGCCTCCCCACAAGATGGCACCGCCGCCGCCGCAACAACGTGGCAGTCAGGGCTCGGGCACTCAACGACCTCCATTTGCTGCGAATGGAGAACGTGATTTCGTGAACGGCGGTTGTGGGGCTCCTCGCCGTCAGTGGGCGATGATGGTTTCAATGCATATGGTGATGGTCAGCATCGGGGGTCGTCGGCGGTGGGCGGCGGCGGTGGTTATGCTTGGCAGAGTGATGGGATGACAGAACGTCCATTCTATGAACCTCCGGGCGACTTTGTCGAGGGCGTGTCGGGCCCGGATTACCGTCATCATGGTGGGTTTAGAGGATTCTGCGGAGGCAGAGGGGTAATCGCATGCCTCCTCAGCAACGCCAGCAGCAGCCTCCTTTGCCGGTTGAGATGGTTATAGATGTCGTGGAGCCGATAGCTCCTTCAGAGGCGGTAGAGATTGTGTAGCCACCATCTTTGATGGGTCCGGTCATGGCGGCGGTGACAGCTCTTGCAACAGCGACGGTGCCGAAGGCTGATCCTATTGCTACGGGTACTGTTAAAGCAACTGAAAAAAATGATGGTGATAGAGCTGCTAAGTGAGCTTGAAAGAAAGAGAAAATGCTTTGTTACCAATGCGGTGAGCAGGGGCATTTTATTGTGGAATGTAATACAGAGCTTTGTGATACTTGCCTCAAACCGGTGCATGCTTTGGGAGAGTGAAAGTGCAACTATCCCTGGGTGGTTTGGTAATTCCTAACAACATATAGCTCATTGAACTAATGCTCTTTCAAGATGATCATTTCAGAAAGTTCAATGATTGGCATGGCATGGACTAGGAATGTGGACCCCTCAAAATTCTAAGGACACATATTGGCTCAAGCTCAAGACTCTACCTTTTTCATTTTAGTGATCCAAGATCACATTGAGTCCATAGGACAAGCCAATACTATTAAAAGGGGATGATGTGTTGCTTAATGGCTTGCTTGCTCAAAATGCTCAGTGATATGCTCCAAAAGCCCTCAACCACTTTCTCATATCCACATATGTCCCAAACCAAAAGTCAAACTCAGCCCCACCGATTTGATCTATCTGGCGCATCGAGTTCATTTGACATATAGCCACTGCCAGAAACCCTAATCAGTTCGGTCTCACCGATAGGGATCTCGGTCTCACCGAGATGGGATTGCAAACTCTCTGTTTCCCTTCGTAACGTTTCGGTCTAACCGAGATGAGCGATCGGTCCCACCAAGTTCGCAATGCAAACTCTCTGTTACCCTTTCGTAACGTTTCGATCTCACCGAAATGAGCGATTCGGTCCCACCGAGTTTGCCTGACAAACTCTCTGTTGGCCTATTACAGAAATCGGTCTTACCGAGTTTATGTGATCGGTCTCACCGAGATTACGTTATGCCCTAACCCTAATGAAATCGGTCCCACCGAGTTGACATGTCGGTCCCACCAAAAAGCCTAACATTCACATTTAGAACTAAATCTGTCTGACCGAGTTTCATGATTCGGTCTCACCGAGTTTGGTGAATTGTGTGTAACGGCTAGATTTTGTGTGGAGGCTATATATACCCCTCCACCCCCTCTTCATTCGTGGAGAGAGCCATCAGAACATGCCTACACTTCTACCATCCATTTTCTAAGAGAGAACCACCTACTCATGTGTTGAGACCAAGATATTCCAATCCAACCACAAGAATCTTGATCTCTAGCCTTCCCCAAGTTGCTTTCCACTCAAATCATCTTTCCACCAAATCCAAATCTGTGTGAGAGAGTTGAGTGTTGGGGAGACTATCATTTGAAGAACAAGAGCAAGGAGTTCATCATCAACACACCATCTATTACCTTTTGGAGAGTGGTGTCTCCTAGATTGGTTAGGTGTCACTTGGGAGCCTCAGACAAGATTGTGGAGTTGAACCAATGAGTTTGTACGGGCGAGGAGATCGCTTACTTCGTGAATATCTACCCTAGTGAGGCAAGTCCTTCGTGGGCGATGGCCATGGTGGGATAGACAAGGTTGCTTCTTCGTGGACCCTTCGTGGGTGGAGCCCTCCGTGGACTCGCGCAACTGTTACCCTTCGTGGGTTGAAGTCTCCATCAACGTGGATGTACGATAGCACCACCTATCGGAACCACGCCAAAAATCTCCATGTCTACATTGCGTTTGCTTCCTCCAAATTCCTCCCTTTACCTTCATGTGCAATGTTTTACATTCCACTGCTATACTCTTAGACTTGCATGTGTAGGTTTGCTTGACTTGTGCTAAGTTGCTAAAATCTGCCAAGACTTAAAATTGGGAAAATGCTAGATTTTTATTTGGTCAAGTAGTCTAATGACCCCCCTCTAGACATACTTTCGATCCTACAAGTGGTATCAGAGCTTTGGTCTCCATTTGCCTTGATTTCCATAGCTTTGGTGATCATGCCTTGGTTTCACAACCTAGGAGAGTATGGCGTCTAGCAAGGGAAATTACCACCGTAGAGGTCCTTACTTTGATGGTACTAATTTTGCTAGTTGGAAGCATAAGATGAAAATGCATATTCTTGGACATAACCCCGCCGTTTGGGCTATTGTGTGTATTGGCTTGCAAGGTGAATTCTTTGATGGGAGAGAACCGAACCGTGAAGCTACCGCGGAAGAGTTGAAGATGCTGCAATACAATGCTCAAGCTTGCGATATCCTCTCCAACGGATTGTGCCCCGAATCAACAAAATCAGCCGCCTTGAGAATGCAAAGGAAATTTGGGATACTTTGATTGGTATGCACGAGGGTACAGACTCCGTCAAGGAATCCAAATTGGATGTGCTTCAAAGTCAGCTTGACAAGTTCAAAATGAAGGATGGTGAAGGTGTCGCTGAAATGTACTCTAGGCTTGCTCTCATCACAAATGAGATTGCCGGCTTAGGAAGTGAAGAGATGGCCGATAGATTCATCATCAAGAAGATCCTAAGAGCCTTGGATGGAAAATATGATACCGTGTGCACATTGATCCAAATGATGCCCAATTACAAAGATCTCAAGCCAACGGAAGTCATTGGAAGAATTGGTGTTCATGAGATGTCACTCAAGGATAAAGAAGAGCTTCACAACAAGTCAAGTGGTGCTTACAAAGCCTCATGTGATGCTCCTACATCATCAAGTGCGAAACAAGCCTTCAATGAGGAATTGAGCCTAATGGTGAAGAATTTTAACAAGTTCTACAAGAGTAGAAGCAAAGAAAGAAGTTCCAAGTCAAGTTCCTACAATGACAAAAGATCTTCTAGTCGTGAGCGTAATTATTACAATTGTGGAAGACTCGGACACTACTCCAATGAGTGTACGGCTCCCTACAAATGAAGAGAAGACTCACCCAAAAGGAGAAGTAGAAGAGAAGAATCACCTCCAAGAGAGAGAAGGAGTAGAGATGATCGTTATGAACGAAGAACCTCTCGCGGAAGCAAGGATTCAGAAAAGAAGGACAAGTCATCAAGGAGCTACACAAAATGAAGACATCAAGCTCACGTTGGTGAATGGGTATTCGGCTCCGACTCCGACCATCATTCCGAGAGAAGTTATCACTCCGACTCCGAATATACTCAAGATGAAGGTGTTGCCGGTCTAGCACTTGTGTCAATCAACTCCTACGACATATTTGACTCACCAAATGAAGGAATTGGAAGATGCTTCATGGCTAAAGGCCCAGAGGTATCACACCCCGAGTATGTTGATTTCAATAGTGATGAAGATGATTTTCTAGGTGATGATGATTTACTTGTTGACAACTCTAGTGATGAAAGCTATGATGAAATTGCTATTAAGCATGCTAATCAAGATAAAACGAATGACGATGATAAGAAGGAGATTGAGCGTCTAACTAAAGAACTAAACACCCTTAAGTTAGCTCATGAAACTACCTTGGAAGATCATCGAGAACTTTTAAAGACTCATGAGAAGCTACGCTTTGAAAAGCTCAACCTTGAGCAAGAGCATGGGTTCTTAAAAGCAATCAATGATGATCTTCGCAAGAAAAGTTCTTCTTACATTGCCAAGCATTTACTCTTGTCTACTTACATGCCACAAGTAAAGTCTAGCAACAAGAGCAAGAAAGATTCTTCTTCTAGTAGTAACAATAATCATGTTAAATCCAACGTTGTTACTTCTAGTAGTTCTCTTGATTCCACTAATGATTCTCTTAGCCAAGTTACACTTGAGCAAGAAAATAGCTTATTGAAGGGAATTATAGAGAAAGGTGTTTACAAGAGCCTTGCCAGAAGTAAGCAATTTGAGGAAATTGTACGCAAGCAAGGAAGGCACCGGAAGAATCAAGGTATTGGTTTTGAACGAAAGTTCAATGCCAATGGAGTTGAGTGGGAAGAAGATCAATACCCCAAGATGAAGTTTGTTCCTCAACAAGAGAAGTATTATCCTAATTCTTTCAAGGGGACACAAGATCAAGATGATCTTCCACCACAAGAGCACAAGCAAAAAGGCAAGGACAAGCTTCAAGAAGAGATTGATGCATTTGAAGAAGCTCCCAAGGCCTTGGTCAAGTGGGTTCCCAAGACTACATCAAGTTCTACTTCATCAAGTACGACTACAACTCCAAGGATTCCCATCAAAATGATGTGGATCCCGAAGAAGAAGAACTAGAGAGTTCTTGAGGGTGACTCCGCCAACATACTTCACTCATGTCATCTTGGCGAGGACAAGTGCAAACAACTTCCACATCTTGCAATAGTTCAAGGAGTCACAAACCCTCTTGTTGGTAAGACAAGGGGCAAGGTAACCTAATGCTTTCATGGACATCATCTTGTGTGAACTTCACTCTATGTCTATGGATATCCTTGTTTGTTCCTTGTAGGACTAACCCGTGTAGGTAATGAAAGTGCAACTCACTCCAATGGATTGCTCCGAATGATCTACATCAACATTGAGCATCCACATCCACATCTTCAACATCTACATGAAGTCATCATCGACAAAATCCAAGGTTAGTTCATCCCTCTTTGGGGGATATCACATCTAGGGGGAGCTTTACTCTAAAAATTGAGCTAAAGCAACTCTAATGGTGTGAACACAACAATGCTTTATGTAAAAGTGGTAACCCCACTTGTGCTTAAATGATGAGTATGACCTATGATCAAATGTTCTCATTTGACTCCTAAGTAAATATACTCATATATAGATGACCTAGTCATCGCCAATTGCTTGATAGATGCTAGAGTGTTTGTGCATGCTTTGTCACATATTTCATTTGCCATTTTATTGTGTGAGCATGTTGGTTGCATATTTTTCTCATTCGAGGACATCCATTTGTTGCTTTGATTGTTTGGCTTTTCTTCTTTTGCCAAATGGATGGACAAGAATGCCTAGGAAGTCCCTCTAGCTATCTATGTTTTTCTCATCTCAAACTCTATTCATGCTACATCACAAAGTTTGATCAAGTCAGATTCGAACCCTCTGTGTGAGGAGCACTCGGAGTCATCGATTCGTCATAGACTTAAACTTCCAAAACCTCTCTGTGCATTTTGGTCTGACCGATTCATCCTTTTCGGTCTGACCGAGTTCACTGAGTTGATCTAGGTTTTCAATCTCGGTGCAACCGGTTAGAACTTTTCGGTCACATCGAGTTGCAGTAACCGCTTGCGATTCTGCATCTCGGTACCACCGAGTTGTTCCACTCAGTCACACCGACAGGGTCAGGATATAAATACCGACGGGTCAAATTTTGGAAATTCCTCCAAAACCTCTCAGTCCGCATGTGTCCTGCTCTGCCGCCTCAGGTCTCCGGATCATCCTCTCATCGCCAGCGACCTCCCGCCGCTGGTCTCCATCGCCGTCAACGTATTTCAACACCGCCGTTGCTGCCGTAGCGAGCTCATCACCGAACTAGGGTATGAGTTCGAATCTTTGTGCAGTCCTTTACTCCGATTCATAGCACAAAGCAAATCCCATGTTTCTTACCACGTATGAAATCATCCTGTCCAACAAAAACATCCTTTAGATTAGATTTGATTCAAAAATTTAGGGTTAGGTTTCCGCCGAACTCATCTTGGACCGACCGAGTTGTGGAAATCGGTCTCACCGATTTGGCTTAAGCCATTGCACTTGCATGTTCTGGTTTGACCGAAACTTGCAAATCGTCGTGACCGAGTTCAACTCTCAGTGAAACCCTAGCAATCTCGGAGTCACCGAACTGTGTCTCGGTCTGACTGATATCACTAGTTTAGACTCCAAAAGTTGCTTCGGTGTCACCGTTTTTAACAAATCGGTAGCTCCGAAATGCTTTCTATGGAAAACTAAAACTAAGTTTTTGACTCATTTGTTTTACAAAATATCTGCACTTTGTGATTCTCATCCACTCTATCTCATCTATAACTATTCACAGGGTCAGCTGTCAGTTTGCTTTGCCAGAATGTCTGATCAGAGTGATAGCCCGAACAAGTCAGAAGAGCAGGTGAACCTGAGTGAGGGCACTAGACCCTCTAGCAGCTATGATGAGGGTAACAGGAGCACCCCAAGCAACTTGCCCAAAGCAGCTACAAGGACAAGGAGGAAGAGAATTTCTGACTCGGAAGATGAGGATTATGTTGCTGCTAAGGAAGAGGTCAGCTCCAAGAAGAAGGTGCTAAAAAAGGAATATGCTGCTGCTGCTGCAACTAAGCCAGGACCGAACAAGAAGGCACCTGCCAAAAGAGTGCCCATGTCAAAGGCCAGAGCCTCCACTCTTGAAACTTCCAAATCAACTAGTGGTGAGGCTGCTGGTGAAGGCAAGAAGAAAAAGGAGAGAAAGAGAGGGAGATGGTGCAAGAAAGTAGATCCCATGGCAGAATTTGAGAGACACTCATCTGATGAGGATGAAGAAGAGGAAGATGATGCTGCACCAGCACCCACGTCTCAAAAGCTGATGGGGGATGCCATCAAGTCTGGGGCTACCCCTTTTAAGCCCAAGACAGCCCCCAAAGCTTCTGCTCCAGCTCCCAAGACTGCACCAAAGAGGAGCACAAGGAACATACCATCTGCTGAGAAGAACAAGGCCTCAGTGCCTGAAACTGAAGTTGAAGAAGATGCTAAAGCCCAAGTGCTTAGGAAACTCAAGCCCAAGATCCCTGACCATGATGACATCCATCCAGTGGCAGAAAACATGAAGATCAGAAAGGATGTAGGTCTCAGACTATGGAGACAATCTGACCCACATGCTGTGAGGAGAAGGACTGTTGTGGATTACAGGTTCCATACCAAGGAGCAGCAGGATTTCTATGAGACCATCTTGCTTGATAAGAAGCCAATTGTTTGTGATATGAAGTGGGCAGATTGGAAATATATTGACAACAATGAATACCATTTTCCAAGAGTGCATGAGAGCTTCAGGCTATGTGGAGTGGACAAGTTTGTGGGTTAGAAGTTGACCAAGTGGAATGATGAACTCATCATGCAATTCTACTCCACGACACATTTCTATCCTGATGGGAAAATTGTCTGGATGTCTGAAGGTACTAGGTACCAGTCTACAGTTGATGAATGGGCCAAATTGATCAATGCCCCTGCAGAGCAAGAGGATGACATCGATGTATATGCCAAGAAGAAGAAGGATCACAACTCCATGGCTAATATGTATAAGGAGATTCCTGACAAAGCCTTGGAAACTCACAAGATGGGCTTTGTCTACTATTTGCTATCTGGTTTGACCACAATCAACACTATCTTGAGGCATACACTATTGCCCAAGTCTGGAGATCATAGAATGATCAGAGGTCATTCCAACAATTTGCTGCAGTTGTTTGATGTGCCCCAAAAGTTCAAAGTCATGAGTCTGATTGTTGAGACAATCAAGAGGACAGCTGCAGATCAGAAGAGGTCATGTGGGTATGCTCCACACATCCAAATGCTCATCAACTCCAAGATGGGCACATGCACATATCTATTGGACAAGGAACATCTTCCCTTGAGGCCATATTTTGAGGACAACACAGTTGTCATGAATGAAGAAGACCCCACATCTGCAGAAGCTCAAGAGAAGAGAGACAAAGCTAAGGCTGAGAAAGCTGCAAAGATGCCAAGTGCTGAAGAAGCATATCAAGTGTTTCCCAAAACTAAGCAAGATAAATTTGGATATCTGATTCAAGCCACCTTGAGGATTGAGAAGGGCTTGGCCACCCTGACTCAGAACCAAGAGAGCTTGGAAAGGATCATTGAGACTAAATTTTATGATCTTGATTTAAAGGTGACAGAGATGCAGACAGCAGTTGAGCAGCTCCGGGAAGAAGTTGAGGAGAGGAAATGGCAGGCTACCACAGATGCCTTTCACAGAGTGCCAAGAGGGCTGAGATCTGCTGCAGTGCCCATGGCTGACACAAGAGCAACTACATCAGCACCTGCAGCCACAGCATCAGTAGCACCTCCAGTTGCCACTCCACCAGCTCCAACAACTTCAACCGATGCATTCATCCTTGGAGTCCTCTCAACGCCACCTCCCAAAGATCAAGCCTAGAGAGACGCATAACACTATGCATTTTCAAGCTTTTTGGTAACTTGTTGCCAAAGGGGGAGAAAGTGTAAAGATCATAGGCTTCGAGAGAGAGTGCTTGCTTCTTTTTGTCTCTTTTGCTATTTGGTTGATACTTATTTGTGTGCTTGCTTGATACTCTATGATTATGTGTGTGAAATACTTGTTTGATCATATCATACCTTAACGCTTGTGCTTGAATGATGTTATCTCTTATCTCTCTTATATGATCATTCACTTTGCCTTGGTGATGAGTGCATATTTTACTTTCTATAATTTTGAGCGCTCCACCAAGATGTATGTGACATGGAAGAGTAACCCATGATCCTAATCGATTGTGCATTTACATTCAAAAGCAAATTTTAAATAATGCACAAATTTAGGGGAGCTCTTGCTTATCACATACTTCTCAAAGCGACGATGGATTTCAATCTTATCATCATTTGTCGAAGCTTTGATCTATATGTTGTCATCAATTACCAAAAAGGGGGAGATTGAAAGTGCAACCATCCCTGGGTGGTTTTGGTAAGTCCTAACAACATATAGCTCATTGAACTAATGCTCTTTCAAGATGACCATTTCAGAAAGTTCAGTGATTGGCATGGCATGGAGTAGGAATGTGGACCCCTCAAAATGCTAAGGACACATATTGGCTCAAGCTCAAGACTCTACCTTTTTCATTTTAGTGATCCAAGATCACATTGAGTCCATAGGAAAAGCCAATACTATTAAAAGGGGATGAGGTGTTGCTTAATGGCTTGCTTGCTCAAAATGCTTAGTGATATGCTCCAAAAGCCCTCAACCACTTTCTCATATCCACATATGTCCCAAACCAAAAGTCAAACTCGGCCCCACCGATTTGATCTATCCGGCGCCACCGAGTTCATTTGACATAGCCACTGCCAGAAACCCTAATCAGTTCGGTCTCACCGAGATGGGATTGCAAACTCTCTGTTTCCCTTCGTAACGTTTTGGTGTAACCGAGATGAGTGATCGGTCCCACAGAGTTCACAATGCAAACTCTCTGTTTCCCTTTTGTAACATTTTGGTCTCACCGAAATGAGCGATTCGGTCCCACCAAGTTTGCCTGACCAACTCTTTGTTTGCCTATTATAGAAATCGGTCTTACCGAGTTTATGTGATCGGTCTCACCAAGATTACGTTATGCCCTAACCCTAATGAAATCGGTCCCACCGAGTTGACATGTCGGTCCCACCGAAAAGCCTAACGTTCACATTTTGAACTAAATCAGTCTGACCGAGTTTCATGATTCAGTCTCACCGAGTTTGGTGAATTGTGTGTAACGGCTAGATTTTGTGTGGATGCTATATATACCCCTCCACCCACTCTTCATTCATGGAGAGAGCCATCAGAACATGCCTACACTTCTACCATTCATTTTGTGAGAGAGAACCACCTACTCATGTGTTGAGACCAAGATATTCCAATCCAACCACAAGAATCTTGATCTCTAGCCTTCCCCAAGTTGCTTTCCACTGAAATCATCTTTCCACCAAATCCAAATCTGTGAGAGAGAGTTGAGTGTTGGGGAGACTATCATTTGAAGCACAAGAGCAAGGAGTTCATCATCATCACACCATCTATTACCTTTTGGAGAGTGGTGTCTCGTAGATTGGTTAGGTGTCACTTGGGAGCCTCCGACAAGATTGTGGAGTTGAACCAAGGAGTTTGTACGGGCAAGGAGATCGCCTACTTCATGAAGATCTACCCTAGTGAGGCAAGTCCTTCGTGGGCGATGGCCATGGTGGGATAGACAAGGTTGCTTCTTTGTGGACCCTTCATGGGTGGAGCCTTCCGTGGACTCGCGCAACCGTTACCCTTTGTGGGTTGAAGTCTCCATCAACGTGGATGTAAGATAGCACCACCTATCGGAACCACGCCAAAAATCTCCGTGTCTACATTGCGTTTGCTCCCTCCAAACTCCTCCCTTTACCTTCATGTGCAATGTTTTACATTCCGCTGCTATACTCTTAGACTTGCATGTGTAGGTTGATTTCTTGACTTGTGCTAAGTTGCTAAAATCTGCCAAGACTTAAAATTGGGAAAAGGCTAGATTTTTATTTGGTCAAGTAGTCTAATCACCCCCTCTAGACATACTTTCGATCCTACATAGAGTGTCTGATGTTGCGTGAGCCGATGCTGGGAGTCACTATCTACGGAGTATGTTGCTCAGAACTGATGTTTTTTGAGTCCCCCTGTGCTATTGTGGTCCCGGAGACGTCGTAGATTTCGACTACGCGGGTGGTCAAAGTGACAAAAGGTGTCTTGTCGAAGGCTTAGATTTTGCAAAGGTTGAATGAACTGGCTCCAGGGAACTTTCATTGGGAGCTTATTCGGCTCGAGGATAACGTGTATAAGGTGGACTTTCCATCAACCGAGGACCTGATGAAACTACTGAGTTTTGGTATGTGTAGGGTGCCTAGCGCGGAGTGTGTTCTTGAGTTTGATGAGTGGAAGCAAGCTGAGCCAAAGGGTACGCCACTATCTCTGGTTTGGTTGCGCTTCTTGGGGGCACCGCCTAAGCCTCTGCATGATGTTCGGGTTGCAGCCAGCCTTGGGATACTTGCGGGAAAAACTGAGCGTGTGGATATGCCATTCACTCGAGCACATGGAGTGGCGAGGCTGCTCATGAGTGTTGTGGACATCGAGTTTATACCGGATGTGGTCAGATGGACGCATGCGGGTAAGATTTACAACCTGGAGATTGAACTGGAGGATACTGATTTGTTCGCAGAGGCCTTGGGAGGGGATGATGTGGATATGACTGATAAGGATGACGACACGAGTGACAAGGAGCAGCGAGAGGACGATGGTGCACGAGATAAACCTTGCACTCCAGGTGCAAAGCCCACATCGGCGGCTCCAGGAGAGGGTGCGCAACCTCCCACTACTTCACCCATGAACTCGCTACGTTTTGGTTCGTTTCAGTCTACTTCCGCACCAACTCGTCTTTGGAGTGATCGCGTGGAGAGTGATGATATGACTGAGAGTTTGTTACCACCTCTTGTCATTGAACCTCCACCTACAGATGTTGGCCAGGCGGCATATGCTGATGTGGATTCTGTTGGGCATGAGGGGGAACAATGGTGTGCGTGCACCGGGGGTGACTGAGGTTGGGGATACTGATGATCCACAAGTATAGGGGATCAATTGTATCTCTTTTCGATAAGTAAGAGTGTCGAATCCAACAAGGAGCGGAAGGAAATGACAAGTGGTTTTCAGCAAGGTAATGTCTGCAAGTGCTGAAATTGTAAGTAGCGGAGTAGTTTGATAGCAAGATAATTTGTAACGAACAAGTAACAATAGTAGTAGAAAAAGTGCAGCAAGGTAGCCCAATCCTTTTGAGGCAAAGGACAGGCCAAAACGGTCTCTTATAGTAAGCAAAGCGTTCTTGAGGGTACACGGGAATTTCACCTAGTCACTTTCATCATGTTGGTTCGATTTGTGTTCGCTACTTTGATAATTTGATATGTGGGTGGATTGGTGCTTAGGTGCTGTTCTTACTTGAACAAACCTCCTACTTATGATTAACCCTCCCGCAAGCATCCGCAACTACGAGAAAAGTCACTGGTGCGCGTCGGTCCTAACAAATGGTTTTTAACCTCTTTCCACGACGGCATTTGGAACCGTCGCCAAGTGAGTGTGTGCGATAGGGTGTCCTTCCCACACGACCCAGAAATCGTCGGGGATAGCCCCTCTTGGGACCCAGGCTGGGGCCGTGTGTGATCGGGCGAGGCATCTAAACCCAATCATTTCCCTAGGTATGTACATCCCACACGGTAATCCAAGAAAATCATTTCCGTAGGTATGTACATCCCACACGGTAATCCGAGAAAATCATTTCCGTAGGCATGTACATCCCACACGGTGAATCCCAGAAAAACATTTCCGTTCGTATGTATATCACACATAGTCAATCCAAGGAATACGTTTCTGTTCTTATGTACATCCCACACAGTCAATCTAGGGAAAACGTTTCCGTTCGGATGTACATCCCACACGGTTTTATGTATACGCTCGTGTGTGAAAGGTGTAACTATCACACACGCTCTGCCTTGGTTAATTGTTTGCTTTCATTAACTACATCACACACGATTTGATGTAGAAAACCGTGTGGCATTGGGCTGTCCATCACAAGCGCTTTTACTACCAGAACCGTTTGCAAAGTTCCATGACCGCCTGTTCTCTTTTTATTTTTGCCTGTAATTCATTATTCTAATTGGAAATTTTGAAATACGAAACGTGCAATTCAAATTCTCAGCACAATGGTTCAACAACGAATCCATAAATAAAATTGCCAGTACAATATGTTCAGTAATTACAGGATTAGGCAGCAATTAACTATGGTGAACCGCGGTATTTAAAGGCGGTAAAGGTGAAGAGACAAGTGTAAATCATTTTGACTGCCGACGGTGTTGAAGAAGCGGAATGCCCATAATGTTTCTTCCTGCATGCCATAGGCACCACTTTTGTCCAACCCCTTGCGACGATCGCCCGCCCATCCTTCACCGCCTTCAGGAAGACTTCTAGAGCATTATCATGGTAGCATGAATTATATACTTTAACTTTAGTTGCCTCCACTCCAGTCATGTAGTTTGCAAGGTAATCATTAGTAAATAGCTTCAGAAACCACTGAAAAGAGAAAGATATCAGATACTGAGGTCTAATAGAGTAACTTGTTGTGGGCAGGGGGAAAAGGCAACACATTACTTACCATCCTAAAGTTCACGGTTGTCTTCGACAAAGTGTAAATAAAGAGCTTAATTCCAATCACCCGTTTCTTTCGCCTAACAATCTTTCTTAGTTTCCTCACTTGACGCTTGTTCATGAATATCTCATTGCCCCATATGCAAAAGGGATCGAAGCGTGGATCAGTACCCCTCATACATGTACCTACAAGCAACCAGTAAATGTTAGAAGCTAAACTGAGATTGCACAAATGATGTAAAATACAACTACGTATGTTCCTAAGTACAAGTATTTTTTTTTGAGATAACAATATGAACTACATATGGATGTATATAGAATTATAGATATAGTTTAGATTAGAATCTAGATTCACTCATTTTGCTCCTTATGTAGTCTATATTGGAATCTCTAAAAATACTTATATTTAGGAATAGATGGTGTATAAGACATGGGATGCAGCTAACCTCGATGGCAAATAACAACATCGCCCATTGTAGCCCCGTGTAAGTACATGGAAAGCCAATGTTAACTACAACAGGGTTAACATCCACCAAAAATAGCAAATGGTAATAAAACGGCAGCATCTGTAGTGATATCTTCATTTCGAATGAGTGGCACGGTAGCAAAGGGACGGATTAAAAAATGGATACAACTGTTAATTGCAACAAGCTTAACAACATCCTAATTCATGTTTTGTAAGTTTGTAGCCATTGAAATACAACTCTTTAAAAATGGATACAACTGTTAATTGCAACAGGCTTAATGGCCATTGAAACAGGTACTGATAAAAATGCAATTGGCAGAGTTAAACATCACAGGGCAGGTGCTGCCAGAGCAGATAATGGCCCAGTTGTCTATAAAAAGGTAGGGAAAATAGCTCAAACATGTTAGGCATGTTTACTACAACATGCTTAATACATCGACAGTACAAAACATAGCCATTAATAGCAACTGGTATTGGTAAGATTGAAATGGTGGGTACATACTTGGTAAGTCCTGAGAGGTAGTTGCTCGGGCACTTCATCTTGGCCAGAGCCCGCCCAAAGTCAGCGGCGGTGGAGGCGAGCTGTTCCTCCAGGGCGAAGCGTGGATCAGTGCCACTGACATGTGTACCTATAGGCAACCAGTAAATGGTAGAAGTTAAACTGCAATTGCACAAATGATGTGAAATACTGTAAGACATGGGATGCAGCTAACCTTGACGACAAACAACAGCATCGGCCGTTATGACCCTGCGTAAGTACATGGACAAGCATGTTAAGTACAACAGGGTTAGCATCCACCAAAAATAGCAAATGGGGCAGCATCTCTAGTATATCTTCATTGCGGAGAGTAGCATGGTAGCAACTGGACAGATTAAAAAAATGGATACAACTGTTAATTGCAACAGGCTTAACAACATCCTAAGTCATGTTTTGTAAGTTTGTAGCTATTGAAATGCAACTTTTTAAAAATGGATTCAACTGTTAATTGCAACAGGCTTAATAGACATTGAAACCGGTACTGATAAAAATCCAATTGGCATAGTTAAACATCACAAGGCAGGTGCTGCCAGAGCAGAGAATGGCCCAGATGTCTATAAAAAGGTAGGGAAAGTAGCTCAAACGTGTTAGGCATGTTTACTAGAACATGCTTAATACATCGACCGTACAGAACATAGCCATTAATTGCAACTGGTATTGGTAAGATTGAACTGGTGAGTACATACTTGGTAAGTCCTGAGAGGTAGTTGCTGGGGCACTTCATCTTGGCCAGAGCTCACCCAAAGTCAGCGACGGCAGAGGCGAGCGGTTCCTCCGGGTCGAAGCATGGATCAGTGCCACTGACATGTGTACCTACAAGCAACCAGTAAATGGGTAGAAGTTAAACTGCAATTGCACAAATTATGTGAAATACTGTAAGACATGGGATGCAACTCACCTCGACGGCAAACAAAAGCATCGGCCGTTATGACCCTGCGTAAGTACATGGACAGGCATGTTAAGTGCAACAGGGTTAGCATCCACTAAAAATAGCAAATGGGCAGCATCTCTAGTGATATCCCAAGTCATGTACTGTAAGTTTGTTGCTGGTATTGGTGAAATTGAGCTGGACACGGTAATATTTGAACATCACAGAGTGTGTAGTACTGAAATAAACAAGGCACGAACATGCTTAATACATCAACCATACAAATCATAGCCGTTGCAAGTGGTATTGGTATGATTTAGCTGGTCAGATCTTACCTGTTAAGTCCTGGGGGTAGTCGTTGGGGGACTTCATCTGGGCCAGAGCCTGCGCCCAGGGCCGGGCCAGCAAAATCCGGGGCCCTGTGCGAAACTAAAAAATGGGGCCCTATCACACTAAAAATATTTAACAAACAAGCAATAATAATGTATATGATACAATGTATTACATAAAAATTAGATACATAATAAAAAATCATATCTATTCAACTCCCGATTGCATAATATTTATTTGAACAACATCATTCTTTTAGTATTCTAAGAATTGAAATCTTCAATGATATCCTCGTAATCAATCTTCTCCCCATGATGACTCGAATATGTATTATTGAAACACAAGATACAAAAGATGAATAAAATAAAATGGAGTGATACGGCAACAGTCATCATATATCAATTGAAGATTATGCGTCAACATTTGGCAATTAGACGAACCTCCTAACTCACCTTGTTTCGTGTCCTGTTTGGATGGACTGTTATACTATAATATTTAACCAAGGAGGCAAGAACCAATCTTAGCGAAGTAACAATCCCTGTCAAAAATTAGTTTGGGATTTAGAAATTAGGAGTAGGACTGTATGATGCAAAGTTAATCAGCAGGAAAAGCCAGCGGCAACTGGCAGGAGTAGTTAAACAATTAAACTAGTACCTGAACCTTGCAAGTATTGATAAATTGTTTAACTCCTGCCGGTATGAAATCAAGACGACCGTGCACTATCAATCTCACATGACTAGCGCGGCGAGAGGAACATGTTTTTTTATCTACCTGTTTTGGTGATTGTGATACGAACACATTCATCAGAGTTCAGACGAAGTTAATCGGAACTCGTAAGGCTAGTCACCCCGCCTGCCGCCAGCTCTGGATGCGATGCAATCGATTTTGATCTGGTCTGGATGCGCCGTCTCGCCTGACAGCTTCCTCTGGATGCGATCGATCCGGTTCTATTTTTGATCGAGGCATCGCATCGAGCAGCGGCCTCAGGCGGAGTCGCGCAGACGTGCGCTAGGCACCATCAGCCCAGGAGGAAATATACATAGGCCTACATAAAAATATGGGGCCCCTAAAGTGTATGGGCCCTGTGCGGGCCGCACACTCTGTACAGCTATGAGCCCGGCCCTGCCTGCACCATGTCGGCAGCGGAGGCGGAGGCGAGGTGTTCCTCCGAGTCAACACGCACAGCGGCCATCATGCCATGGACCGCCATCAGCTCCTGGCGGGGGGGGGGGGATTTGGAGGCATCAGGATATTTCGCAGGCGCCATTTAAGCAATCAGGCCAGGGACGTGATAGAGATCAGTGGGGTACCTGACTGGATCCGAGTAGAACGTAGATGTGGCTGAAGCTGTGGTTGCAGCGGCGGCGGTTTGAGATGCCGGTAGGGAGAGGCGCGAGGGAGGGCGGGGGAGGATACTGAGGGGAAGGGGATGTGGTTGGAGGAATAAATTCTGAAAGCGTGCGCCTAATGAAAATTTCGGTGCGAAACTTGAAACTTGGGCGGGGGAAACACACAACATAGACGAAGCGCGTAAAATACTCGTGTGTGAGAAAAAACAAAGTTGGCAGATCCCGTCTCCAAAAAAAGTACACGTGTACTTGATTTTTTCGGTCAATGGTACGCCTAGTTTATTAGGAAATATCGCACAGGTAACTGACTTATGGGTCATTAATGGAAAAAACGCAGACGGGTACGACATAGAAACCGTGTGTTTTGTGATCTTCAAATGAATAACGCAAAAAATACACACAGGCACACATGTTAATCAACGCTCAAATCCCTCAAAGGATGCTCTTACCGACATTGTACGTTAATACTACAAACTTAAAGTACTACTGGTAATTTGCTCTAATACTACAAACTTAAACTACTTCTCACATGCTGCCATCAGGGCATGCTGGCCAGACGCCGACGTTCTCCTTCCTGACCTTGTAGGAGGCAGCCCACCGTGCTTCGATCTCCGCCAAGCTCTCCTCACCACGGCGTGCAGCCTCTTTTTTCTTGCGGTGGCGGGACTCTCTTTTCTTGACTGCTTTCTGCCTTTTCCGCTCCTTCTGTGCGGCTTTGGTCGCCTCTAGATCCACCACCCATTCGGCCATGGTAGCCTCAAAGTCCGCCCATGTAACTGTCTGGCCGCCGGTGGCGATGAACTCGGCGCGGCGAGATGCCATCGCTTCCTTACCATGTGTGCAGTCGTGGGCAGCGAGGAACGCGGCGCAGTGGTAAGCCATCGCTTCCTTACCAGTTACTGTGCACCGCGGTGCCATGGACGACACCTGGAGAGAGCTCTGGGATGGAGGGGCCGGGCAGCCGTACAGTGCGGTGGTATTCAAGAGCTCAACCACAAAAGACAACAGAAATTTGGCTTCCCTTACAATTTTGCTCGTTCATTATCGCACACGGTTCATCTCCGTCGCTTCGGGAAACAATGTGCGCTGAGCCTATTGTGTGTTGCGTTATGATTGGCCGAAACCCCAGCCACGCGGATCGCGCGTGTGCACTGTTGGATGCGCCGCGATCGAACGGCAATCCACGTCTACACCCATGCACGTGTAGCTGGATTGGATTTATATGCGCTAAATGCCTAGAAAATGCACATAATCCCCTAAATATGGTAAATGAGCCCGGAAAAATGCCAAATTTGAACCGGTGCTTTGCAGGGTGTATGTTCGTCGTAGAAAAAAACTCCAGGGCAAAGAACGAAGAAAATTTGGATTCCCCTTCAATCTTGAGGATTTCCCTTTCGAAAGCATGGAACTTCCTCGGTGATGGTTCGATTTATGAAGGGCGTGCATGACAACATAAGCCAAACCTTCTCAATTTTTTAGCAGGGCATGGTGAGGTCATACCATGGCACCATGCCAGGCGTCATGTTTTTTAAGCATTTATTTCATTTTTTATATAGTTGAAAACCCAACAAACAAACATTTGTGGTTGACTATTGCCACACATTTCATCGAAATATCTGTCCATTCCTTGTAAAAGGCATGAGAATTTACTAAATGGCACGAGCATGATTTTCTAGGCCGTTCTTGTGGACCCTTTCATGCATCGATTTTTTGAACTTGAATTATGTGCATTAATGCCTAGGAAATGCACATAATCCCCTAAATATGGCAAATGAACCCGGAAAAGTGCCAAATTTGAACACGGTGATTTCCAGGTTGTTTGTTAATCGTAGAAAAAAACTTGTGGACAAATGTCGGTGTACAAAAGTAGGGGCCCTCTTTGTACACCTTTACTTGTGCACGGGCAGTTAGAGCCGCGCCTACGGCCACACTTAACAAGGCAGAGGAAGGAAGCAAAAGTACAAGACCACCAGAGCAGCGGCAAGCCAAAGGCGTGAGAAGCAAAGGGACAAGATGGGCTTTCCCCGGCAAGAGCCTTGCCGGGGCAGGTTACGTAGCCCCGGCAAGAGCCTTGCCGGGGCAACTTGCCCGACACCAGTGAGGCCGCCACCCTGAGCCTAAGGGTTCCAACACCATCAACGACATTGGAACCAAGGCTTGGGAGGCGCCTGCATGGAGGCATGCAGATCTTTGTGAAGACAAAGGGCCTGCGAGGCCTAGATAGGAACCAGAAAACAAGACAACAGCAAGGCTCCTTGCCGAGGATGCCCACGAGGCCTCGGCAAGGCTCCTGCCGAAGATACCCACGAGGCCCCGGCAAGACTCTTGCCAAGGGCGCCCGCAAGGCCCCAGCAAGACCCTTGCAGGGAATATCAGCAAGACCACGGCAAGGCCTTGCCGCCCCGTCACCGCCCCAGCTCAGCGGCCGACCCACCATCTAAGCAAGTACCCATGTGGCAGTACGTGGCTCCTAAGCCAACTAGTCAAGCACTTGCGTGGTGGCATGCAGATCTTCGTAAAGACCCTGCCACCACACCAGCTCAGCAGCCTGCCAGCCTACATGGCGATGCATGCCTCGTTGGCCTGGACGCGTGTGGGAGCAAGGCAATGCGGCGACGGACGGGGCGGGTTTCGTTGTCGTCCCCGATAAAGCAAGAGGACACCTAAGTAGCGCATTTAATGCGTTTTGTCTTGTGATGTCAGGCGATAAGCTTGTACACTGTACAACTTTCCACCTCATGTCGTCTGGAGCAGGCCCATCCGCACCAGCGCGGGCGGGCGATGGGGTGGCCACGGATGGCGCCGGAGGCGCCGTCCATGAGCATCCACGACACTCTGGCACATGGAGCCGGACGAGCGATGTCGTACGGGCCCAAGACGACGAGCCACACGCCGCTGGGCCTGGGGACGGGGCTCTGCTAGCGGAGCGGCGACCTCCCGGACACCCCCGCCGCGCCCGTGCCGCGGCCTTCCCAGGGCGCGCGCGATGAGAAACACCGCGACGTCAGCGCCCCCGGGCGCCGCCACGGGAAGAGCCCTGTGCGTCACTCTCAGGATGCATCGGGCCAGCATGCGCACCGAGACGCTGGCGGAAGCGGCACGCGGCCGCGAGACCGTGATAGAGATCCTTCTAACGTGGTTAGAAGTCGGAGCGCGTCATGGTCCATGCAGCTTTCGCCGCCACCCACGCCAGCAGAAGCGCTGGCGCGCGTACAATTGCTCCTCGACTTCCCGCCCGCTGCGGAGAAGCTCGATCAGTGGAGGGCCACCATTCGAAGCCTCGTCAGCTTCGCCAACAAAGATGAGCCACTCCCAGCGGGACCCTCGTGCCGGTGTTCTGTCGACCCGACACGTGCCGGCGGTGGGAGGACCAGGGATGCTGCGATCACGGTGCACTCTTCTCCCTCGCGGCCGCGGCAGCAGCCGCTGGCTCACCGGGCCGACGTCTGTGACGACGTTTCTACGACGTCGTCCGACCCACGAGCCCGCCGCGACCAACGCCAAGTCCTTCGGGAGCGAGCCCAGGAAGACGCTCGATCCACCATCGAACGATGATGGGAGACGCGCCATCAGTTAGATCGGCGTGCAGGGCCTACTATGGAGAACCCGACGCCTAGGGGCTCCGGCGACCTGCCTTACGAGGTGGGTTGTCCAGCCTTTACCTGAGAGCTGCGGCAGTTCCAATGGCCCTCCCACCGCACGTTCAAGCCTGATGTTGGCGAGAAGTACAATGGCAAGACTCACCCGTCGGAGTTCCTCAGCATCTACACCATCGCGATGCAGGCTGCCGGAGCTCACGACGACAAGGTGCTTGCCAATTACTTCCCGTTGGCACTCGAACCCAACGTCATGTCATGGTTGATGCACTTGCCAGTGGATTCCATTTCTTCTTGGTCGGATTTGTGTCATGAGTTTGTTGGCGCCTTCACTGGAGGCCACCAAGCTCATGGCCAGGCAAGCGATTTGCATATCATCCCCCAGAAAGAAGGCGAAAACCTGCGCAAGTACATATAGAGGTTCAGCCGGGTGCAGTACAACATCCCAGATGTTCATCCCGCCGCTGTCATCAGCGCATTCCATCAGAATGTGCGCAACTGCAAGATGCGTGAAGAGTTGGTGATGGACAAGGTCAAGGATGTGGCTGAACTTTATGTTCTGGCCGATAGATGTGCTCGAGCTGAAGAGGGGAGGAAGTACCCCGGTGAAGACACCGGTGCGGAAACCGACTCAACAGACGAAGACACCGCCGCCCCGACAAAGAAGGGCCGGCGCCGCAACAGGAAGCGTAAGGTCAAGACTGTGCTTGCCGTTGAGGGATCCGGCGACCTCGGTGCCGCCAAGAAGGCCAAGGCTGACGACCTCGGCAAGGAGGTTGCCGGGTGAGCCGCCTGCCGGGCCTAATTGGTGGCCGCCGACAAGCCAGGAGGCTCCGACAAACAGTACTGCAAGATCCACCGCACCAAGGGCCATGACCTCCAGAACTGCCGACAGGTTGAGCTGCTTGCAGAGAAGCAGAAAGCTGAATATGAAAGGCGGGAAAAGGAGAAGGGTCAGGATGGTGCTGAGGAGTCCGGCAAGAAACGTGGCAGCCAAGGAGGTTGCCGCGGCAAAGATAACCAACAATAGAGGCCCACTCGGGGCCGCGACAAGAAGGAGGAAGATGATGATCATGACGAGGACGACGAGTCCGGCGAGCACGAAAGCTACAGAGGCCATGTGCGTCGACGGTGGCGCCTCGCTGCACGCCTCTCACCGCCAACTGATGCAGTGGGCGCGTGAGGTCACTGCGGCAGAGCCATCGTTCGATGCCCAGAAGCCACTGAAGTGGTCCCGCACGCCCATCATTTTTGACACCGAGGATCACCCTGATTGCACAACTGCGGTCGGGTGTTTGCCGTTCTTGGTTTCACCAACAATACGCAACCTCAAGGTGACAAAAGTGCTGGTTTACGGTGGGGCTGGTCTGAATTTGATCTCGCCCGCTGTGATCAAGAAGCTGCAGATTCCTGATGGAGATCTCGAGGAGACGGACACGTTTCAAGGGGTCAACCCGGGAAGGAGTCAGCCGAAGGGTAAAATCACGCTGCCCGTTACGTTTGGGGGCGAGCTGAACTATAGGACGGAGAAGATCGTTTTTTATGTCGCCGAGATCCCCTTGCCGTACAACGGGATCCTTGGCCGCCCAGCGCTGGCCAAGTACATGGTGGCGTCACACTACGCCTACAACACTTTGAAGATGCCGGGGCCGCTGACCATCATCATCGTCCCCTCTGACAAGAAAGACGTGCTCATCTACGCCGACCAACTCTACCGAGAGGCAGTTGTAGCAACTGCCACCAAGGCACTTGCTCCTGCCGCTGAAGCCCCGGGAAGGAAGAAGGCCACCAACAAGACCTCTTTCGACGAGACCTTTTCCGGCAAGATCTCTTGCACCCACTCCGGCAAGCGCACCTCTCCGGAGTGCCGTGATCCCGTTGAGGACGTGCCAGAGAGCTCCACCGGCAAGAGCAAGAAGTCCAAGGCTGCGCTACCAGAGACCAAGAAGGTGTCCGTCAAGGAGGACGGCACGGGCGGGGCTTTTACCATAAGCTCCACCCTCAACAGCAAATAGGAAAGCGCGCTCGTTGCCTTCTTGCAGGCGAATGTCGATGTATTTGCATGGCAAGCATCTGACATCCCTGGCGTTCCCAGGGAGGTGATTGAGCACCATCTTGCTGTCTGTCCTCACGCGCGACCCGTCAAGCAGAAGGTCAGGAAGCAAGCTTTGGAGCGACAAGAGTTCATCATTGAAGAGATCAGGAAGTTGGAGGCGGCAGGCCTGGTTAGAGGAGTACTCCACCCCACGTGGTTGGCCAATCCGATGGTGGTGCGTAAGGCGAATGGGAAGTTGAGGCTGTGTATTGACTACACAGATATCAATAAAGCCTGTCCAAAGGATCCTTTCCCTCTGCCACGCATCGACCAGATTGTAGACTCCACTACCGGGTGTGACCTGCTGTCATTCCTTGATGCCTATTTAGGATACCACTAGATCTTTATGATGAAGGAAGACGAAGAGAAGACCGCGTTCATCACCCCATGTGGTACATACTGTTTTGTATGAATGCCTTTCGGGTTGAAAAGCGCTGGTTCAACGTTTGCCCGGGCGATCCAAATTGGTTTTGAGCCCCGGCTGCATAGAAATATGGAAGCCTATATGGATGATATAGTAGTCAAGACCAAGGACAGGGCCACGCTCGTACAAGATCTAGAAGAAACATTTGCAAATCTGTGCAAGATCAACCTCAAGCTTAACCCAGAGAAGTGTGTGTTCGGTGTCTGATACGTCTCAACGTATCTATAATTTATGAAGTATTCATGCTATTATATTATCCATCTTGTATGTTTAATGGGCTTTACTATGCACTTTTATATTATTTTTGGGACTAACCTATTAACCCAGAGCCCAGTGCCAGTTTCTGTTTTCTCCCTTGTTTCAGTGTTTCGCAGAAAAGGAATATCAAACGGAGTCCAAACGGAATGAAACCTTCGGAAAAGTTATTTTTGGAACGGAAGCAATCCAGGGGACTTGGAGTGCACATCAGGGAATCAACGAGGAGGGCACGAGGCAGGGGGCGCGCCCTCCACCCTCGTGGGCCCCTCATGGCTCCCCTGACGTATTTCTTCCTCCTATATGTACCAATATACCCTAAAACCTTCGGGAAACAGAATAGATCGGGAGTTCCGCCGCCGCAAGCCTCTGTAGCCACCAAAAACCAATCGGGACCCTGTTCCGGCACCCTGCCGGAGGGGGGATCCCTCACCGGTGGCCATCTTCATCATCCCGGCGCTCTCCATGACGAGGAGGGAGTAGTTCACCCTCGGGGCTGAGGGTATGTACCAGTAGCTATGTGTTTGATCTCTCTCTCTCTCTCTCTCTCTCTCGTGTTCTTGAGGTGATACGATCTTGATGTATCGCGAGCTTTGCTATTATAGTTGGATCTTATGATGTTTCTCCCCCTCTACTCTCTTGTAATGGATTGAGTTTTCCCTTTGAAGTTATCTTATCGGATTGAGTCTTTAAGGATTTGAGAACACTTGATGTATGTCTTGCGTGGGATACCCGTGGTGACAATGGGGTATTCTATTGATCCACTTGATGTATGTTTTGGTGATCAACTTGCGGGTTCCGCCCATGAACCTATGCATAGGGGTTGGCACACGTTTTTCGTCTTGACTCTCCGGTAGAAACTTTGGGGCACTCTTTGAAGTTCTTTGTGTTGGTTGAATAGATGAATCTGAGATTGTGTGATGCATATCGTATAATCATACCCACGGATACTTGAGGTGACATTGGAGTATCTAGGTGACATTAGGGTTTTGGTTGATTTGTGTCTTAAGGTGTTATTGTAGTATGAACTCTAGGATAGATCAAACGGAAATAATAGCTTCGTGTTATTTTACTACGGACTCTTGAATAGATCAATCAGAAAGGATAACTTTGAGGTGGTTTCGTACCCTACCATAATCTCTTCGTTTGTTCTCCGCTATTAGTTACTTTGGAGTGACTCTTTGTTGCATGTTGAGGGATAGTTATATGATCCAACTATGTTATTATTGTTGAGAGAACTTGCACTAGTGAAAGTATGAACCTAGGCCTTGTTTCCTAGCATTGCAATACCGTTTACGCTCACTTTTACCACTTGCTACCTTGCTGTTTTTATATTTTCAGATTACAAAAACTTATATCTACCATCCATATTGCACTTGTATCACCATCTCTTCGCCGAACTAGTGCACCTATACAATTTGCCGTTGTATTGGGTGTGTTGGGGACACAAGATACTCTTTGTTATTTGGTTGCAGGGTTGTTTGAGAGAGACCATCTTCATCCTACGCCTCCCACGGATTGATGAACCTTAGGTCATCCACTTGAGGGAAATTTGCTACTGTCCTACAAACCTCTGCACTTGGAGGCCCAACAACGTCTACAAGAAGAAGGTCGTGTAGTAGACATCAAGCAGTTTCTGGCGCCGTTGCCGGGGAGGTGAGTGCTTGAAGGTATATCTTTAGATCTTGCAATCGAATCTTTTTGTTTCTTGTTTTAGCACTAGTTTAGTTTATAAAAGAAAACTACAAAAAAATGGAATTGAGTTTACCTCTTACGCTTCATCTTTTTAATATCTTTCGTGAGTATGATGGAAAGGAAAATTGTGCCAAAGTGTTAGAAGAAGAATGCATTAAAATGTTTGGCGCTAAATCTTTGAATGATGAGCATGATTGCAATGTTGTTAGTATGAACTCCTTGAATATCCATAGTACTAATGATGATTGCACTAGTTATGATGAAAATGTCTCCTATAAACATGTCAATTTTTGTGGAGTGCATTGGGTTTGCAAGTACACACCAAATAGGGAAGATAGATATTGCAAGAGGCATAAGCATTTAGAAACTAAATTGTTTCAAGAAAGGCTAGACGTTTGTGCTGAAAGATTCAATATTTATCGCCATCCTTGTGAACTTTGCAATGAACATGGTCATTTAAAGCTCCAATGCTATTTGTTTCATGATCAAGTCGTGTCCAAAAATTGTGATAACTTGATTACCCTTGAGCATCATAAAGATCTTAGTCTTCTTTTGGGTTATGAAGAAATGAAACGTATAACTGAGGGTATTCCAAAATTTAATCTCAATAAATTTCTTGATTTTGATCTAGAGGAAATTTATATGTACTGTGCGGTGAATTGCATTGAAAACCCTTATATTGCCAATTACATAAAGAAAAGAAAACAAATAGAGGATGAAGAGAATACTAATGAAAGGGAAGAGACTTCCCAATATCCTCCTACTATTTCTTATGATGAATCAGGTAACGAGGAGGAGCCTTCTACTCAACCAATCTCATTAATAAGGAGCTCCAAAAAGAAGATTAAACCCACACATGATGTGAAGAAGAAAAAGAAAAGACAGAGAAGTAAAGGTAGAAAGGTATCCCTCCCAAATGATGTTGTTCCTATTACTTATTGTGATGATGATAATTGCTATACTATTGGTGCTATCCATACTATTAATGATGAGAGTGATTATGCTTATGATATGAAAAGGCCCAAGCTTGGGGATGCTATGCTTGATGAAGATGATGTTTTTGAGAATATATTTTCTGAAATTAATGTTGGTCCCAAGCTTGGGGATGCTACGTTTAATGATGATATTTTTAGCCTCCCAAGTTTTGATATGCAAAGTTGTTATGATGATAGCATGCCTTCTACCTATGATGATTATATTGATGAAAGTGGGTTTGGAAGAGTGTCAACTTTAGGAAGTAATGATCCCACTATTTTGGAGGATGTTGAATCTTATAATATTTATGAAAGTGGATTTGGAGAGGTCATGACTTTATTTAGTGATGAGTCCACTATCTTGGAAGAGGTTTCAATCGATTATGATGAGAACAAAGTCGCTACTTATGATGATTATTGTGATGAAACTTATGATATAAAGAGTAGGGATGATTATATTTACAAAACTTGTCATGATTATGATTACCCTTTTTCTGAACATTACTCATTTAATGTGGAAACAATTTATAGTATTCGAGTCTCTTATGATACTCTCACTATTCCGAATGAGAAGAATTTTGCTTATGCGGAGAGTAGTAAATTTTCTATGCTTGTAGATCATGAAAAGAATGCTTTAGGTGCTGGTTATATTGTTGAATTCATTCATGATGCTACTGAAAATTATTATGAGGAAGGAATATATGCTTCTAGTAATTGCAATAATATAAAGTTTCCTCTCTATGTGCTTAAAGTTTTGAAGTTATGCTTGTTTTGCCTTCCTATGCTAGTTGATCATTGTTCCCATAAGTTGTTTGCTCACAAAATCCCTATGCATAGGAAGTGGGTTAGACTTAAATGTGCTTGTCATGTGTTTCATGATGCTCTCTTTATGTTCCAATTCTTATCTTTTATGTGAGCATCATTGAAATCGTCATGCCTAGCTAGGGGCGTTAAACGTTAGCGCTTGTTGGGAGGCAACCCAATTTTATTTTAGTTTATTGCTTTTTGGTTATGTTTAGTAATAAATAATCCATATAGCTTCTGTTTAGATGTGGTTTTATGTTTTAATTAGTGTTTGTGCCAAGTAGAACCTTTGGGAAGACTTGGGTGAAGTCTTTATGATCATGCTGTAAAAAACAGAAACTTTAGCGCTCACGAGATTAGCTAAAACTTTTTACTGGAGAGTGCTATTTAGTTGATTATTTTTGCAGATGATTACTAGACAAATTCCTCAGGTCCACCAATTTATTTTAGAATTTTTGCAGTTCCAGAAGTTTGCGTTAGTTACAGATTACTACAGACTTCTGTTTTTGACAGATTCTGTTTTTCGTGTGATTGTTTGCTTATTTTGATGACTCTATGGCTAGTAAAATAGTTTATAAACCATAGATAAGTTGGAATACAGTAGGTTTAACACCAATATAAATAAATAATGAGTTCATTACAGTACCTTGAAGTGGTGTTTCGTTTTCTTTCGCTAACGGAGCTCACGAGATTTTCTGTTAAGTTTTGTGTTGTGAAGTTTTCAAGTTTTGGGTAAAGATTCGATGGACTATGGAATAAGGAGTGGCAAGAGCCTAAGCTTGGGGATGCCCAAGGCACCCCAAGGTAATATTCAAGGGCAACCAAGAGCCTAAGCTTGGGGATGCCCCGGATGGCATCCCCTCTTTCGTCTTCGTTCATCGGTAACTTTACTTGGAGCTATATTTTTATTCACCACATGATATGTGTTTTGCTTGGAGCGTCATTTTATTTTCTTTAGCTTTGCTTGCTATTTGAATAAAATACCAAGATCTGAAATTCTTAAATGAGAGAGAGTCTTCACATAGCTACATAATTATTCAACTACTCATTGATCTTCACTTATATCTTTCGGGGTAGTCTGTCGTTTGCTCTAGTGCTTCACTTATATCTTTTAGAGCACAATGGTGGTTTTATTTTGAAGAAATAGATGAACTCTCATGCTTCATGTATATTATTTTGAGAGTCTTAAACAACATGGTAATTTGCTTAATCCTAATATGCTAGGTATTCAAGACTAGTAAAAACTAAGAGAAGTTTGATGCTTGATGATTGTTTTGAGATATGGAGGTAGTGATATCAAAGTTGTGCTAGTTGAGTAATTGTGAATTTGAGAAATACTTGTGTTGAAGTTTGCAAGTCCCGTAGCATGCACGTATGGTAAACGTTATGTAACAAATTTGAAACATGAGGTGTTCTTTGATTGTCCTCCTTATGAGTGGCGGTCGGGGACGAGCGATGGTCTTTTCCTACCAATCTATCCCCCTAGGAGCATGCGCGTTCCTACCCTGTTCCGGCACCCTGCCGGAGGGGGATCCCTCACCGGTGGCCATCTTCATCATCCCGGCGCTCTCCATGACGAGGAGGGAGTAGTTCACCCTCGGGGCTGAGGGTATGTACTAGTAGCTATGTGTTTGATCTCTCTCTCTCATGTTCTTGAGGTGATACGATCTTGATGTATCGCGAGCTTTGCTATTATAGTTGGATCTTATGATGTTTCTCCCCCTCTACTCTCTTGTAATGGATTGAGTTTTCCCTTTGAAGTTATCTTATCGGATTGAGTCTTTAAGGATTTGAGAACACTTGATGTATGTCTTGCGTGGGATACCCGTGGTGACAATGGGGTATTCTATTGATCCACTTGATGTATGTTTTGGTGATCAACTTGCGGGTTCCGCCCATGAACCTATGTATAGGGGTTGGCACATGTTTTTCGTCTTGACTCTCCGGTAGAAACTTTGGGGCACTCTTTGAAGTTCTTTGTGTTGGTTGAATAGATGAATCTGAGATTGTGTGATGCATATCGTATAATCATACCCATGGATACTTGAGGTGACATCGGAGTATCTAGGTGACATTAGGGTTTTGGTTGATATGTGTCTTAAGGTGTTATTCTAGTACGAACTCTAGGATAGATCGAACGAAAATAATAGCTTCCTGTTATTTTACTACGGACTCTTGAATAGATCGATCAGAAAGGATAACTTTGAGGTGGTTTGGTACCCTACCATAATCTCTTCGTTTGTTCTCCGCTATTAGTTACTTTGGAGTGACTCTTTGTTGCATGTTGAGGGATAGTTATATGATCCAACTATGTTATTATTGTTGAGAGAACTTGCACTAGTGAAAGTATGAACCCTAGGCCTTGTTTCCTAGCATTGCAATACCATTTACGCTCACTTTTACCACTTGCTACCTTGCTGTTTTTATATTTTCAGATTACAAAAACTTATATCTACCATCCATATTGCACTTGTATCACCATCTCTTCGCCGGACTAGTGCACCTATACAATTTACCATTGTATTGGGTGTGTTGGGGACACAAGAGACTCTTTGTTATTTGGTTGCAGGGTTGTTTGAGAGAGACCATCTTCATCCTATGCCTCCCACGGATTGATAAACCTTAGGTCATCCACTTGAGGGAAATTTGCTACTGTCCTACAAACCTCTGCACTTGGAGGCCCAACAACGTCTACAAGAAGAATGTTGTGTAGTAGACATCAGTGTCCCGTCCGGCAAACTTCTTGGGTTCTTTGTGTATCAACGCGGAATCGAAGCAAATCCCAACAAGATCAAAGCCATTGAGCAGATTGAGGCGCCGAAACGAGTTAGGGACGTCGGCAGGCTCACTGGCTGCGTTGCTGCCCTGAGTAGGTTCATCTCCAAATCTGCTGAGCGTGCCCTCCCCTTTTTCAAAGTTTTGAAAAAGGCAGGTCCAGTAAAATGGACTCCGGAGGCAGAGGCAGCGCTGCAAGATTTGAAGAAGTACCTTTCCTCCACGCCGATACTAGTCACACCTAAACCACAAGAGCCGTTGCTACTATACTTAGCGGCAACGAATCAAGTGGTCAGCGCTACGCTAGTGGCGCAGAGGGAACTCGAGGGAGAAGCAGCAGTAGCAGCGGAGCCATCAGATGATGGGCCGGGGCCCTCCCCGGCGGGGCTTGACACCGGCAAGGCCCGGTCCCGGCAAGGCGGAGTCTACGCAAATGGGCGAAGTTGAGCAGAAGAAGAAGATGGTGCAGCACCCAGTTTATTTTGCCAGTTCCCTCTTGCGGGGGGCTAGGTCAAGATATTCTGGTATGCAGAAGCTACTTTTCGGCCTCCTCATGTCCTCGAGAAAGCTACGTCATTATTTCCAAGCACATGAGATCACCATTGTCACCCGCCTCCCGTTGCAACGAATCTTGCACAACCCATATGCAAGTGGGAGGATTGTGGAGTGGGCACTGGAGCTGTCGAGCTTTGGCCTCAAGTTTGAAAGTACTTCAACAATCAAGAGCTGAGCCTTGGCAGAATTCATAGCAGAATGGACCGCAACGCCCGACGAGGAGATTCAAGAGACCGCCCTTCCCGGCAAGGAGACGAGCAGTGAGTGGATTATGTACTTTGATGGAGCTTTCTCACTCCAAGGTGCTGGTGCCGGTGTACTACTCCTCGCACCACGGGGGAGCACCTCAAGTATGTAATCCAGATGCACTTTCCCCAGGAAAAGTCAACGAACAACACGGCGGAGTACGAGGGATTGCTGGTCGGTCTCAGGATCGCGGCAGACCTCGGAATCAGGAAGCTCAGCATCAGAGGTGATTCGCAGCTCATCGTCAAGCAAGTAAACTAGGATTACCAGAGCCCATTGATGGAGGCCTATGTGGATGAAGTGAGGAAGTTGGAAGAGTGCTTTGACGGATTGCAAGCAGAGCATGTTCCCCGAGCGGAGAACGGCATTGCTGACGACCTGTCAAAACGCGCTGCTCTCAAGTTGCTTGTGCAACCAAGTACCTTTGTGCTTCAATTAACTCAGCCATCCATTGAACCATCAGTAGGATAGAGCAAATGAAGGAAGGCGGGCCCCGGCAAGTACTTTCCCGCTGAGCTCCCAGGAGCCGCCAGCAAGGACGTTGCCGGGTGTCCCAAGCTTGCCGGAGGGCAGCAACCCCCGGCAGGGCCTCAAGCCCTGGCTGTAGAGGCAGCTGCCCTTATGGCCGAAGATGTGCCTTTAGTCCTTGCCGTCGAGCCCCAGGCTCCCGCATGGGAGCAACCCACCGTCCGTTTCCTCCAAGCAGGAGAGCTCCCTGAGGAGCGGGAAGAAGCAGAGAAAGTAGCCCGTCGGTCCAGCATGTACCAGTTTGTGGATGATGCCCTATACAGAAGGAGACTGAATGGTGTGAAGTTGAAGTGCATTCCTCGGGAAGACGGACTAAGGCTGCTGGCAGAGATACATGGAGGCATGTGTGGCTCCCACATAGGGTCAAGAGCCCTTGCCGGCAAGGCATTCCGACAAGGTTTCTTCTGGCCCACCGCTCTCCAGGATGCGACAGCACTAGTAACCAAGTGTGAAGCATGCCAGTTCCATTCAAAGAAGCTTCATCAACCGGCTCAAGCTCTTTAGACCATCCCTCTTTCCTGGCCATTTTCAGTCTGGGGGCTCGATATACTGGGCCCCTTTCCCCATGCTGTCGGGGGCTTTGAGTACTTGTACGTCGCAATCGATAAGTTCACAAAGTGGCCGGAAGTGGAGCCGGTGAGAAAGGTGATGGCATAGTCAGCCGTCAAGTTCTTCAAGGGGCTAGTCTGCCGTTTTGGTGTGCCTAATAGGGTCATCACCGACAATGGCACACAGTTCACAAGCCACACTTTCATGCAATACATTCAGGATCTCGGCAGCAAGGTTTGTTTTGCTTCTGTTGCTCATCCCAGAAGTAACGGCCAGGCTGAGAGAGCGAATGTAGAAGTGTTGCGGGGCCTCAAGACCAGAACTTTCGACAAACTGCACAAGTGCGGAAGGCGCTGGATTGATGAATTGCCAACGGTTCTTTGGTCAATCAGAACGACGCCAAATCGAGCCACTGGCCAGACACCCTTTGCCCTGGTATACGGGGCAGGAGCAGTTCTCCCCACGGAACTCATATATTGGTCACCTCGAGTGCTCGCTTATGATGGAGCAAGAGCAGTTGCGTCAAGAGGATGCGACGCTCCTTGAGGAAGATCGTCTTCGAGCTGCTGTGCGAGCCGCTCGCTACCAGCAAGCCTTGCGCCGCTATCATAGCCGCAAGGTTCATGCCCGAAGAATTCAATCAGCCAAGAATTCAAACAAGTTGACGCTGAAGTGGGAAGGCCCTTACCGGGTAATACGAGTCACCAGGCCCGGCGCAGTCCGCCTGGAGACCGAAGGTGGCATTCCGGTGAGCAATTCCTGGAATATCGAACATCTTCGCAAGTTTTACCCCTAAGGCATGGTTGCCGGGAGCCCCGGCGACCCCTATTTTGTACTAGCCTTGCCGGCAAGGCATGTAACCCTATGTACAGAGCCAGGCGCAGACCCTGAGCATAAATAAACGAAGCGCTAGCGCCCTAAGTTTTAGCATGCATGCTAGGTTGAGTCTCTCTCTTTGTTAGGGTCAATAGTGCTTAGCGACGGCTAACCCCTAGCATAGAGGTTGAGTATGCGTCTCTCTGTTCCTTCCCGTCCTTTCTTTTGGTTCGGAGGATGCGCGAGCGTTTCTGCTGAGCTGTTTGGGGGAAAGGAAACAGGCCGACGCCCCAACCCCGGCAAGCCAAGGTTGCCAGGGGCTGCAGAATCCAGAGGTCCGACCACGGCAAGCCAAGGTTGCCGGGGGCTACAGAATCAGATAAGTCTTTCATCCCCCACTCTACACTTCCGTATGGAACTTGAATGTACGAAGCTTCGCTCACTCTTGTACCGCCGTGCTCCCTCTTTCCCGTGCCCAAGAACCTCTCTTTGGGCCGGAACTTGGTTGTAGTGCGATGGAAAGGGAACAAACGAAGGGCCTAAACCTAATTTCCCCTACCTCCGCCGAGGGCATGAGTGTAGTCAAGCTATAGAGTAGGAGGACGGCAAGGTCTGTTGCAGGGTGATGATGTTTATTTTAAAATGACAAGGATTCGATCCTTGGTGCGGGCCTCGCTCGCGCACAAAATAACCCGGCAAACACCCCTTTTCTTCATTAATACGTTGTTAACAAGTACAATTCATACGGAGTGTGAGCTTGACCAAGGGGATTACAAGGTTTAAATTCAACAAGGGCCCGCGAGCTTAAGATCTAAAAAAGGATAAGATGCCCATAATCCCTTTCTTGTCCCTCTCCTCAGGAAGTGGACAGGGATGGCAGGGGGCAAAAGGAGCGCCTAGGCGAGGTACGAGCAGCAGAAGACACCAAGAGAACGTCCCCGCGGCCGCCCAGAAGAAGGCTCATGATGACGGTGCCGGGGAAGAGGCCAAAAGATGAGGCAGCGGGCCAGCAATACGCGACGAAGGCGTCGACGCCATCGTACTCCGACTTGACGGCCCGCCAGCCGCCTTCTTCCTCTTCTCCAGCCGTCCAGCGCCAGCCGCCAGAGCGACGGCCCCGAGAAGTTCAAGGAGCTAGAGGGCCAGGTGCAGATGGTGCTACTGTCGGCTCCGCCTAGGGACGGGGCGTCCAACGCCTAGTCAGACCCGTCCCCGTTGTCCTCCCCACTGGTTCCCTCCTCATCGCCGCTCGAGGAGGAGCTCTTGTTGTCAGTCGAGCTCTCCACGCAGCACCCTAGCCTGTGTCCCGAGCGCCCGAAGACCTTGACGGAGAGCAAGTCGCTCTCCGCTAGCTTGAAGAGGAGAACGTGCCCCTTCATCAAGCAGTGGGCACGTGCGAAGGTCTTCCAACCCCGACGAAGTAACATCACATGAGGGGCGGGGAACCCCGTGTTCACCCACATATCACCATTGCAACACCCCTTCATGTGAAGCCTTATACTCGGCCGCTGGTCAATCTCCAGCACCCTCGCAAATGCCTCGGGAAGGTGAAGGCGGCTATGCGGTGGTTCACGCAGCTACAGGATGAATTCCAGTGCCGTGTCCCCGACATGGCCGCTCGACGAAGCAGGAGGAGACGGTGACAGAGATGGCGATGACACAGGTGTTCCCCTTCCGCGACCGCCTCTGCCTCGACCACCTCGCCGACCGCGGCCCCATCCAGCACCTCCACCTCGAGCATGGCCTTCGCCTCGGACAACTGGGTCTTCCTTGACCGCTGCGGTTCTCTGGCGGGACGAAGACCTAGTCGCCTCCGCGGGAGGAAGACCTAGTCGCCTCCGCGGGAGAATGGCCGTGACCACGCCCTCTCGCCATGGCAGTGAATGGAAGATGTAGGCGAAGGGAAGGCATGAGACGATGCCTCCCCTCCTCCTCCCAAGTCCCTTTTTATAGCCAAGCGGGGAAGGCTAAGGACCGGCTCTACGCCTCTGAAGAGCCCGTTCAAATCCGGCTCATTAAGTTGGCAGCGAGCAGGGTCATCGACCGCCCTCCCCGCCCAATCAAAGGCGCATAAGTATCGGCCATCGCGCATCTCCTCATATCCCGCGCATCCGTCACCTACCCCGCACCGTGCAGCAGCGTACGTGGTGAAGATGGCGGGCGCGATGGGAAACGTGGAACGGTGGTTCCAAGGCTGAGAGAGTAAATGAGCAGTGTGTCGGATTTCGGGTTCCGGCAAAACCCTTAAGGTTCGAACACTAGGGTGCGCACGAAGATCTCTCCCTCCCCTAGCTCACACACTCGCCACAATCTCAAAGCTCAGCACGACGAACTCAAAGAACAGGGGACACAAGAGTTTATACTGGTTCGGGCCACTGATGTGGTGTAATACCCTACTCTAGTGTGGTGTGGTGGATTGCCTTGTAGGCTGAGGATGTACAAGTACAAGGGAAGAACAGCCTCTTGAGGAGAGGTGTTCTTGAACTCGATGAGCTTGTGTGGTAGAGGATGATCTGAATGATCCATCCCTTGCTAAGGTGGTGGCTAGTCCTATTTATAGAGGCACGGGTCCTATCCCCAAATGCTAGGCAGGAAGGGATCCCACAACGGCCAATTTGAAGGGGGACAGCTAGTACAAGCTATCCTGACAAAAGGTGGTCTTCGCCTACCAAAGGCTCTGGTGGTGACGCTGTCGTGGGCTCCGCGATGACCTCCGTCCTGCCGTCCTGCTAGTCTTGGTCTCGTTGCACCGATATGGAAACCTTTGCCTGATGCCTCAGGACTCCTCGCCTACGCTTGCCCCTTTAGCACCAAAGAGGCAATGGGTACTCTGCGCCCGCTGGCGCCCGCCTAGCCTTGGTCGTCACGGCTCACGTCACGGGAACCTCACGAGGTGCCCCTCGCCTTGATCTCTCTGCACCTCACGAGCCAGCCTAGTGAGGCTGCCCCTGAGGGGGTCTTGCGTCATCTGCCTCGCGAGGCTTGGCCCCTCGCGAGGGTCTTGAGTGTTTGCTGGTGAAGATGGGCCGTACCAGGCCGCTGCAGGAGCCACGCCGTGCGCCGCAGGCAGGCAAGTCTGGGGACCCCGGTTCCCAGAACGCCGACAGTAGCCCCCGGGCCCAAGGCGCGCTCGGACTTGGCTTCGAGGCGAAGCCAAAGGGCAAGTGCGGAGCGCTGTGGGCCCCAACCGCCTGCGGCCTTGATTGACGTGTGGCGATTGATGGGACGTGGGCGTCTCCGCTTCCCCACGCTGCCTCGGTAACTGCCCGACTTGACGAGTCCCTGGTGCATGCAGAGAAAACCATCATTACCTGTGATCGTGCGGGTCGCCGGTTGGCCTTCTCCTGCTATAAATGAGGAGGGGGGTGGAGCCCCTGTCGCCCATCTCTTCCTGTTCCGCTCGCTTCTTCTTCTTTGCTTCACTGCTAGTAGTGATACCCATGGCGCCGGTGAAGAGGTTCTCGGCCGTAGAGAAGAGGAAGGCCCGGCCGTCAGGAGGGGCCCGGCTCGCCGCCGCCCAAGAGGGGATGCGGTTGCCCACGCAAGCATGTCGCGACCCCCGCCGTGGCCCCTTGCGGCCGTGGCGGCGCCTCCTCGCGCGGTGGGAGCCGCCCAGGTCGTGGCAGCCCCATCGATGAAGTGAGGTGCACCATGGTTTCGCGGCCTCCCCAGCCGCGCTTCCACTCGGCGCAGGTGCTGCCAGAGTTTGTCGTATGGTCGAAGAACCCGGCCGGCACCTGGTTTCAGCTCCCGCGCTTCTTCGCCGACGAACTGCCGGCCACAGGTCCAAGCGGTCTCTGGCTGCGGGCAGACGGCTGCTGCAGCAAGGCTTCGTGGGTCACAGTGGAGGTCTCCGTCGCGGGCAATGCAGCCCTAGCCCACGGTTGGCAGACGTTTGCCCGCGCGCGCGGCCTGGGCAGGCGGTGTACCCTCCACTCCAAGTACGACGGCGACACGACCCTCTACGTGAGGGTATTTGGGTAAGATGGTCGCCGCGTAAGATGCTGCCCTGAGGACAACGATGGAGGCGAGGTGCTCGACCTTGGCGACGGCCGTGACGAGGGTGAAGGTGGACTTGCCCTCGGCGCCAGCCGCGGCTCGTCCAACTACGGTGGCTCTTCCTCCGGCGACAGCTCCAGCAGCGGCGGCTATGACCAGCCGCCACGCCGTCGTGCCCGGTTCTTGATAGTGCACAAGTATAGGGGATCAATTGTAGCCTCTTTCGATAAGTAAGAGTGTCAAAGCCAACGAGGAGCTAAAGGTAGAACAAATATTCCCTCAAGTTCTATCGACCACCGATACAACTCTACGCACGCTTAACGTTCGCTTTACCTAGAACAAGTATGAAACTAGAAGTACTTTGTAGAAGTTGTTGGATAGGTTTGCAAGAAAATAAAGAGCGAGTAAATAAAAACTAGGGGCTGTTTAGATAAAGACACAACTAAATTAGTTTTAGTGGAGAGCTTTTTATCACGAGAAAGTTATTTGTCCCTAGGCAATCAATAACTAGACCAGTAATCATTATTGCAATTTTATTTGAGGGAGAGGCATAAGCTAACATACTTTCTCTTCTTGGATCATATGAACTTATGATTGGAACTCTAGCAAGCATCCGCAACTACTAAAGATCATTAAGGTAAAACCCAACCATAGCATTAAAGTATCAAGTCCTCTTTATCCCATACGCAACAACCCCCTTACTCGGGTTTGTGTTTCAGTCACTCACGCAACCCACTATAAGCGAATCATGAACGTATTCCAACACCCTACAACGGGAATCCCTCATGCTTGCACGACACGGAGAGCACCATAGGACAGCACCAATAATAAAACATGCAACTCAAACCAATCACGATCATCAATTAACCCATAGGACAAAACGGATCTACTCAAACATCATAGGATAGCCATACATCATCGGGAAATAATATATAGCATTGATCACTATGTTTAAGTAGAGATTATAGCGGGTAAAAGAGGGGTTACACCGCTGCATAGAGGGGGGAAGAGTTGGTGATGATGGCGGTGAAGTTGTTGGTGTAGATTGCGGTGATGATGATGGCCCCGGCGGCGTTCCGGCGCCACCGGAAGAGAGGGGGAGAGGGCCCCCCTTCTTCTTCTTCTTCTTCCTTGGCCTTCTCCCTAGATGGGAGAAGGGTTTCCCCTCTGGTCCTTGGTCTCCATGGCATGGGAGGGGCGAGAGCCCCTCCGAGATTGGATTTGTCTCTCTGTCTCTCTCTATTTCTGCGCTCCAGATTCTGCCCTTTCACCGTTTCTTTTATAACCGGAGATCCGTAACTCCGACTGGGCTTAATATTGGACACGATCTCTATCCGGATATTAGCTTTCTTGTGGCGAAAGAAGGGCTCCAACCGCCTTACAGGGTGGCCACGAGGGTCCAGGGCGCGCCTGACCCCCTGGGGCGCGCCCCCTGCCTCGTGGCCCCCTCGGGCATCGTCTCACATTGATTCTTCTTCCCAAAAATCATAAATATTCCAAAAAAATCTCTGTCAGTTTTTATCCTGTTTGGACTTCGTTTGATATGGGTTTTCTGCGAAACAAAAAACACGCAACAGACAGGAACTGGCACTGGGCACTGGATCAATATGTTAGTCCCAAAAATAGTGTAAAAAGTTGCCAAAAGTATATGAAAGTTGTATAATATTGGCATGGAACAATCAAAAATTATAGACACGACGGAGACGTATCAGCATCCCCAAGCTTAATTCATGCTCGTCCTCGAGTAGGTAAATGATAAAAAAGATAATTTTTGATGTGGAATGCTACCTAGCATAATCTTGATCATGTAATCTAATCATGGCATGAATATTAAGACACGAGTGATTCAAAGCAATAGTCTATCATTTGACATTAAGACAATAATACTTCAAGCATACTAATAAAGCAATCATGTCTTTTCAAAATAACATGGCCAAAGAAAGTTATCCCTACAAAATCATATAGTCTGGCTATGCTCCATCTTCACCACACAAAATATTCAAATCATGCACAACCCCGATGACAAGCCAAGCAATCGTTTCATACTTTTGACGTTCTCAAACCTTTTCAACTTTCACGCAATACATGAGCGTGATCCATGGATATAGCACTATAGGTGGAATAGAATATGATGGTGGAGGTTGTGTGGAGAAGACAAAAAGGAAGAAAGTCTCACATCGACGCGGCTAATCAACGAGCTATGGAGATGCCCATCAATTGATGTCAATGCGAGGAGTAGGGATTGCCATGCAACGGATGCACTAGATCTATAAGTGTATGAAAGCTCAAACTGAAAACTAAGTGGGTGTGCATCCAACTTGCTTGCTCATGAAGACCTCGGGCATTTGAGGAAGCCCATCATCGGAATATACAAGCCAAGTTCTTATAATGAAAATTCCCACTAGTATATGAAAGTGATAACTCAAGAGACTCTCTATATGAAGAACATGGTGCTACTCCGAAGCACAAGTGTGGCAAAAGGATAGTAACATTGCCCCTTCTCTCTTTTTCTCTTTTTTTTCTTTTCTTTTCGTGGGCTTCTTTGGCCTCTTTTTTATTTGGGCTTCTTTGGCCTCTTTTATTTTTTTAAAGTCTGGAGTCTCATCCCGACTTGTGGGGGAATCATAGTCTCCATCATCCTTTCCTCACTGGGGCAATGCTCTAATAATGATGATCATCACACTTTTATTTACTTACAACTCAATATTACAACTCGATACTAGAACAAAGATATGACTCTATATGAATGCCTCCGGCGGTGTACCGGGATGTGCAATGATCTAGCGTAGCAATGACATCAAAAAATGGACAAGCCATGAAAACATCATGCTAGCTATCTTACGATCATGCAAAGCAATATGACAATAAATGCTCAAGTCATGTATATGATGATGATGGAAGTTGCATGGAAATATATCTCGGAATGGCTATGGAAATGCCATAATAGGTAGGTATGGTGGCTGTTTTGAGGAAGATATAATGAGGCTTATGTGTGATAGAGCGTATCGTATCACGGGGTTTGGATGCACCGGCGAAGTTTGCACCAACTCTCGAGGTGAGAAAGGGCAATGCACGGTACCAAGAGGCTAGCAATATGTTATTACCAAAAGTAGTATAAAAAGTTGCCAAAAGTATATGAAAGTTGTATAATATTGGCATGGAACAATCAAAAATTATAGATACGACGGAGACGTATCAGGGCGGTAGCGGGTCGTCTCGTCACCGCGCCCCAGTGAAGCGCGAGGAGGGGTCTGGCTGAGTCCAGGAGGGCGCCAAGGGCCTACCCTCGCAAACCGCTGCGGGGGTGCGCACCGCTTTTGTTTTGTTCTTTCCTTTCTTCCTGCATTTGAAAAAGAAACAAGTATGGGGCCCTGCAAGGGCGTGCAACGAACCGTGATTTCCAAGTCGCTATATTATGTTTATTGGTCCTGTGTCGTGTCGCGGCATCAGTGTTTTATGTAGGCGTGTAGGGATAACTTAGCTCGATGTGTCTGAAGTAGTTTCGGCCTCGTGAGGCACGCATCTCCCAGCACCTAGTGAGACCCCCTTGCCGCAGGCTTGGGGGCGTCGAGGAACTGCAAAAATTTATTAAGAAACTCTTATTCTTCCTTTCCCAGGGCCCTAGGCGTGGCCGGCCATGACCCAGCGCTCCGCATCATGGTACCCGAGGGGCACGGAATTAAGAGAGGGAGGTGCGCCAGTTTGTGAGCTTGAACGAGGGTGCCGCACGAAGACCAGGGAAAACGCTCATGAGTGCACCTGTCCAGCCCCCTCGTGAGGCATGCGAGGGAGAGTACGGGCCAAAACAAAGAACCGAGGGAAGAAACAGAGCAAAAAGGCGATCGAACCAAGCCGACAAGAAACACCAGAATGCGAATTTCCATTAAAGAGGGGCAAGCCAACTACGGAAAGCAAATGAAAAGCCGCGTCCGGCACCTAGTCTAGTCTTCTCACCAGCACGAAGCTAAGTGCTACCACTAGGACGTGGGAGGGAGCCCCCGAGGCCCGAGGGCGGCACTCCTGAGACTCTGGGGCATGTACAGCCCCACTCATTATTACGTGAGAGTGTCACGAGCGGAGACCTTCACAGGCACTGGGCCTTGCTTCACATGCGCTGGGCCTTGCTTCATGGGTAGAACTTCCGGAGGTACTGGATGTTCCAGGCATTCTGGATGGGGACCCCGTCCTGCGTCTCCAGGCGCACGACGCCAGGCCTGGAGACGTGGGCAACCCTAAACGGGCCCTCCCACATGGGCGAGAGCTTATGCAGCCCTTCCCTGGAGAGCACCCGCCTTAGGACGAGGTCGCCCACCTCGAGCGTCCTGGAGCGGACGCTGCGGCAGTGATACCGTCGCAGCGCCTGCTGGTATCTTGCCGCTTGGAGCGTTTGCTTCATGGCGGCGTTCCTCCCCCAGCACGAGGTCCATCCCCCGCATGGCGTCCTGCTGCGTCTCATCAAACGCGAGGACCCGCGCGGAGCGATGCTTGACCTCGTGAGGGAGAACCGCTTCTGCTCCATAGACGAGGAAGAACGGGGTCTCGCCTATTGGCTTGGTGGCGGTGGTGCGGATGGACCACAGCACAGACTGGAGCTCGTCGTGCCAGCCCCTGCCACAGGCCTCGAGCTTCTTCTTGAAGGTCCTGGTCTTGAGGCCTCTCAAAACTTCTGCGTTGGCGCGTTCGGCCTGGCCATTGCTCCTGGGGTGCACCACCAAAGTGTAGCAGATCTGCATTCCAAGGTTAGCACAGTATGTCTTGAAGAGATTACTAGTGAACTGCAAGCCATTGTCGGTGATGATGCAGTTGGGGATCCCGAACCAGCTCACGAGACCCTTGATGAACTTGATCGCCGATCCGGCCGGGATGGTGCGGACAGCTTCTACCTCTGCCCATTTGGTGAACTTGTCGATGGAGGGAACGGGCCTAGGATATCCAGCCCCCAGACCGCGAACAGCCACGAGAGCGGGATGGTCTGGAGGCCCTGAGCTGGCTGGTGGTTCTGCTTGGCATGGAATTGGCAGGCCTCGCAGGACTTCACCAGCTCAGTCGTGTCGTTGAGTGCCGTAGGCCAGTAGAACCCGCTGCGGAACGCCTTACCGACCAGGGTTCATGACAACGAGTGGTGCCCGCAGTCTCCGCCGTGTATGTCAGCTAGCAACTCGTTCCCCTGTTCCCTGGAAATGCATCGCAATGAAACATCATTTGGCCGCTTCCTGTATAGCTCACCGTCCTGGATGCAGTATGTCGTAGCCTGTCGGGCCACGCGCTCCGCGTCCTCCTCTTTCTCCGGCAGCGTCCCTTGCGTCAGGTATTCCTTGAACTCCTTGGTCCAGCACCCCTCCTAAGGCTCGAGCGCCAGGAGCAGGCGCGCTCCTGAGGTTGGGCCGCAGGCCGGGGCTCCCGAGGTGGGTGGCCGGGGGAGTTCCTCCTGAGGCGGCGCCGGCCCCGAAGGCGGAGGTGCTGCCGAAGGCTTGAAGAGCCATTCCTCGAAGATGCCAGGCTCTTGGGGTTGGCGCTTGGATGCCCTCTTGGCGATGTCGTCGGCTTCCTTGTTGGTTCCACGGGGCACGTGCTGCAACTCTAGGCCCAAGAACTGATTTTCCATTTTGCGTACCTCCGCGAGGTATGCCTCCATGTGTTCGTCCCTTGGCTCATATACCTTGTTGGAGAAGTTGACGAGGAGCTGTGAGTCGCCCCTGATGGTGAGGTGCTTCACCCCCAGGGCCACCGCTGCCTTAAGGCCAGTGATAAGGCCTTCGTACTCCGCGATGTTGTTGGAGACCTTCTCGCCCTGCTGGAAGCAGAGCTGCACGGCGTAGTAGAGCTTGTCCTGAGTTGGCGAGATGAGCACTGCTCCAGCCCCCGCGCCCTGGCGTGCGAACACGCCATCGAAATACATGACCCAGCCATCTGGTGCTTCACTTCCTGGCGAGAGGGATCGGTCCTCGCCTGCTTCAAGCCCCGGGGCGTCGGTCCATTCTGCCAGGAAGTCGGCGAGCGCAACTCCCTTGATGACCCTAGTTGTGCTGAACTCCAGCTGGAATGCTTGTAGCTCGATGTTCCATTCAGCAACTCTTCCAGCAGTGTTTGGGCTCCGGAGTACCCTCTCCAACGGGTAGGCCTAGATGACCTTGATTGGGTGACCTTGGAAGTAGTGACGCAGTTTACGCGAGGCCACCAAGAGCGCGAGCTAGAGCTTCTGAGGCATGGGGTACCGTGCCCTCACATCCCGCAGTACCGTGCTGATGAAATACACCGGGTGCTCGACGAGGGTGGGAGCGTCGATGGGGCCTGCGTCTGCCGGAGGTTGGGGCATCTCCTAAGGCGATGGGACCCCAGGAGCCTGGTCGCCCATTGTGGCCTCTGCAGGCCCGAGAACGCCGTCTTGCTGGGCCTGATCATTCGCTGGCGTGGTTGCAGCCTTTGCGGTATCCTCTTGGTGCCGCATCGCCCCAGTTGGAGATGTGGCATGGTGCGGCAGACTCTTGGCCTGGCGCTCTTCCCGGACCGCCACCAGCGCCGCGCTGGCGGAGTAGGGAGTGGCGGTGAGGTAAAGCACCAGGGGCTCAAGGGGATGAGGCACCACCATTATTGGAGGGCTGGTCAGGTATCTCTTGAGGTCTTGAAACACCAGGTCAGCCTCCGGGGTCCACTCGAACGGGCCCTTCTTCTTCATCAGCTTGAAAAACGGGAGGGCGCGTTCCCCCAGCTTGGAGATGAAGCGCCCTAGCGAAGTCACGCAACCCGCAAGCTTCTACATTTCCTTGAGAGTTTGTGGCGGGCTCATGTCTTCTATCGCCTTGACCTTCTCCGGGTTGGCCTCGATCCCCCTGTGGGACACGAGGAAGCCCATCAGCTTGCCGGAGGGAACACCAAACACACAGTTCTCTGGGTTGAGCCGCAGGTCCACCTGTCGCAGGCTTGTGAAGGTCTCCTCCAGGTCCTGAACCAAAGTTCTCGCCTCCCGAGATTTTACCACGATGTCGTCGATGTAGGCTTCAGCGTTCCTCCCCAGCTGCTGACACAGGGCGATGTTCATCAGCCGTTGGAAGGTCGCACCTGCGTTGCGCAGCCCAAACGGCATGCAAGTGTAGCAGTACACCCCACATGGGGTCAGGAAGGCCGTCTTCTCCACATCCTCCACTGCCATCTTGATCTGGTGATAGCCCGAGAACGCGTCCAGGAAGCACAGCAGGTCGCACTCGGCAGTGGAGTCGACAATCTGGTCGATACGCGGAAGCGGGAACGGGTCTTGGGGGCAGGCCTTGTTGAGGTTGGTGAAGTCGACACACATGCGGTCCTTCCCACCTTTCTTCGGCATGACGACGGGGTTCGCCAGCCACTCCGGGTACCGAACCTCGCGAATGACACCTGCTGGCTCCAGCTTGCGGGTTTCCTGGACGATGAAGGACTGCTTCTCCGTGGACAGCCGCCACGCCTTCTGCTTCACAGGGCGCACATTGGGGCACACCTTCAAGTGATGCTCGATCTCCCCCTTGGGACCCCTACTAGGTGCTTTGGTTCCCAGGCGAACACCTCCTTGTTCGCGTGCAAGAATCTCAACAATGCCTCCTCTTGGTCCGGGTCAAGGTTGGTGCCTATGGTGAAGGTGGCTCCTGAGGACCCATCTTCCTCGACTGACACCTGCTTAGTTTCGGCCCGATCTTGTGTGAACAACTGCTTCTTCTTTGCTGGTGCGGCCTCCTTAGCTCCGGGGGTGGCCTCATCGGCCGGGTGTGCCGCGGCGGCGGCTTTGAGGGCAAGCTTGAGCGCCGCCAGAGCCTCCTTAGTGTCTCCAGCTACGGTGAGGACGCCCTTGCTCCCTGGCATCTTCATGAGGTTGTAGGCCGGATGAGTTGCCGCCATAAACTGAGCCAGGGCCGGGTACCTGAGGATGGCGTTGTATGGGAGGCCAATGCGGGCGATGTCGAAGTCGACGAGCTTGGTGCGGTAGTTTTCGCGGGTGCCGAAGGTCACAGGGAGGCGGATCTGCCCTAGGGGGCTGGTGAAGCCGCTGCCAACCCCGGAGAAGGGCTTGCTGGGGCGTAGCAGTTCGAGTGGTACGTGAAGCAGGCTAAAAGCCTCAACGGAGAGCACGTTGAGGCCAGCGCCGCCGTCGATGAGGGTCTTGGTGACAACTACGTTGCAGATGGTGGGCGTGCAAAGCACTGGGAGCACGCCCGATCCGATGGTGGTGACGGGGATCCCCCGAGTCGAAGGTGAGGTCGGCCTTGGCCGCCGGTGAGGGAGTCCTGGACTAAGGGGTCCTTGGACGTCCGGCCTGTTAGCCATGGGCCGGACTGATGGGCTGTGAAGATACAAATACCGAAGACTGCACCCATGTCCGGATGGGACTCTCCTTGGCGTGGAAGGCAAGCTTGGCGACCGAATATGCAGACTCCTTTCCTTTATAACCGACCTTGTGTAATGATACGTCTCCAACGTATCTATAATTTATGAAGTATTCATGCTATTATATATTCTGTTTTGGATGTTTAATGGGCTTTATTATACGCTTTTATATTATTTTTGGGACTAACCTATTAACCGGAGGCCCAGCCCAAAATGTTGTTTTCTTGCCTATTTCAGTGTTTCGAAGAAAAGGAATATCAAACGGAGTCCAAACGGAATGAAACCTTCGGGAGAGTTATTTTTAGAACGGAAGCAACCCAGGAGACTTGGAGTAGACGTCAGGGAAACTTCGAGGAAGCCACGAGGCAGGGAGGCGCGCCCCCACCCTCGTGGGCCCCTCGTGGCTCCCCTGACCGACTTCTTTCGCCTATATATATCCATATACCCTAAAAACATCAGAGAGCAGAATAGATCGGGAGTTCCGCCGCCACAAGCCTCTGTAGCCACCAAAAACCAATCGGGACCCTGTTTCGGCACCCTGCCGGAGGGGGAACCCTCACCGATGGCCATCTTCATCATCCCGGCGCTCTCCATGACGAGGAGGGAGTAGTTCACCCTTGGGGCTGAGGGTATGTACCAGTAGCTATGTGTTTGATCTCGCTCTCGTGTTCTTGAGGTGGTACGATCTTGATGTATCACGAGCTTTGCTATTATAGTTGGATCTTATGATGTTTCTCCCCCTCTACTCTCTTGTAATGGATTGACTTTTCCCTTTGAAGTTATCTTATCGGATTGAGTCCTTAAGGATTTGAGAACACTTGATGTATGTCTTGCATGTGCTTATCTATGGTGACAATGGGATATTCACGTGATCTACTTGATGTATGTTTTGGTGATCAACTTGCGGGTTCTGTTTGTGAACATATGCATAGGGGTTGGCACACGTTTTCGTCTTGACTCTCCGGTAGAAACTTTGGGGCACTCTTTGAAGTACTTTGTGTTGGTTGAATAGATGAATCTGAGATTGTGTGATGCATATCGTATAATCATACCCACGGATACTTGAGGTGACATTGGAGTATCTAGGTGACATTAGGGTTTTGGTTGATATGTGTCTTAAGGTGTTATTCTAGTACGAACTCTTGAATAGATCGATCCGAAAGAATAACTTTGAGGTGGTTTCATACCCTACAATAATCTCTTCGTTTGTTCTCCGCTACTAGTGACTTTGGAGTGACTCTCTGTTGCATGTTGAGGGATAGTTATATGATCCAATTATGTTATTATTGTTGAGAGAACTTGCACTAGTGAAAGTATGATCCCTAGGCCTTGTTTCCTAGCATTGTAATACCGTTTACGCTCACTTTTATCATTAGTTACCTTGCTGTTTTTATATTTTCATATTACAAGAACTTATATCTACTATCCATATTGCACTTGTATCACCATCTCTTCGCCGAACTAGTGCACCTATACAACTTACCTTTGTATTGGGTGTGTTGGGGACACAAGAAACTCTTTGGTATTTGGTTGCATGGTTGTTTGAGAGAGACCATCTTCATCCTACGCCTCCCACGGATTGATAAACCTTAGGTCATCCACTTGAGGGAAATCTGCTACTGTCCTACAAACCTCTGCACTTGGAGGCCCAACAAAGTCTACAAGAAGAAGGTTGTGTAGTAGACATCATGTAACCCTAGATCCTCCCGGTGTCTATATAAACCGGAGGACTTAGTTCAGAAAGGACATACTCATTACCATAGTCATACAAGCTAGACCTCTAGGGTTTAGCCATTACGATCTCGTGGTAGATCAACTCTTGTAATACTCATATTCATCAAGATCAATCAAGCAGGAAGTAGGGTATTACCTCCATAGAGAGGGCCCGAACCTGGGTAAACATCGTGTCCCCCGTCTCCTGTTACCATCGACCTTAGACGCACAGTTTGGGACCCCCTACCCGAGATCCGCCGGTTTTGACACCGACATTGGTGCTTTCATTGAGAGTTCCACTGTGCCGTCCCCAAAAGGTTTCGATGGCGCCTTCAATCATCAACAACGACGCTATCCAAGGAGAAACCTTTCTCCCCGGACAGATCTTCGTATTCGGCGGCTTCATATTGCGGGCCAACTCGTTTGGCCATCTGGAGAAGATCGATAGCTACGCCCCTGGCCATCAGGTCAGATTTGGGAGCTTGAACTACGTCGCGGACGTCCGTGGAGATTTGACCTTCGCCGGATTCGAGACCGCGGCAACCACTCCTGGTCACCTTGATGAACATGACTTAAATCTGTCATCAAACCGTATCCAGGAGATAGCTCCTGTAACAGCTCTGGCCTTAGATCTGGAGCATACAACGCCGTCCAAGGATTGGAGGCTCAACCCCACCGCGGAGGCCACAGATTCCCCGGCGTTGGAGCCGCACATGGACTTAACCTCACACAATATTTGTGTTTCCGGAACTCCGGACTCGTCTCCGGGCGTAAGTTCCGAACCATGTGAGCCCGAGGATGTCGAACTTGATCGTTTATCGATCTTCGAGTTCAGCGCCGCAGACATCTTCCAGCACTCGCCCTTGGGCGATGTGCTAAACTCATGAAAGAGCATGTCCTTGGCGGGGGACTCACATCTGTGACGCCCGAATAATTAAGCTACAGTAACCTCTGCTAATAATGCCACGTCACCATGATTTCTGTTGTCAATTTCGCGATGATCCAACCCTGTTCGAATTCAATATTCAAAAATCAAGTAAAACAAATAAAGTTTCCAAATGTCAAAACTAAAATGTTCCAGGTGTGGCAAATAATCCATACTAAATATTGGTGTAGAAACCACACTTCTCTGAAGTATTTAAATGCACCATAGTAAGTAAAACTACGGCAAAACTATTATTTAATAAATACTTTTAAATAATAAATAATTACAAAACTATTTTATTTAGGTGCCAAAGTTATTACGGCGGAGGTATATTTAGTAATGCAAATTTGGGTGTTAATCATATATTTTACAAACAAAAATAAATTGTGAGATAAAATAAAAACAGTAAAAGAATAATAAACAAAAATAGAACAAAAAAGAAATAAAACAGAAAAGAGAAAAGGCCTCCCCCCACTGGGCCTCGGCCCAGCCACATGCCAGGCCGGCCCATCCCCACTCTCTTAACCCTAGCCTATGCCGACCCCCACTCTCTCTCGCTCGATTCCCTCCCCATCTTCCTCGCGCTGCCACACACTCAGCGGCGAGGGCCCTTGTGCCCGAATCCCCCGAGCTCGCCTCACCCTCCCCTGCACCTACCTCCGCCGCCACTCCCGCGCCAAAGCCCTCCCCCGTAGACGCCACACCAAACTGACGCCGCTCGTCGCCGATCCCCGGTGCCAGCGCTTGCCGTCGTCGCCGATCCCCGGTGCTAGCGCTTGCCGCCGTCGCCATGAACGTCATCGCCCTCGCGCACACCGAGCTCCCCGGCGCCTGAGAACGTGACCAGCTGCTTCACCGTCATCGACTACGTCGACTACGTGAACGGATTCGTCCTTGGAGCCCCTGCAACGCCGGATTGAGCCATCTTCCTCTGCCACAACCACTGCGGCCTCACCTGATCTACCTCATCGGAGCTACTCTGCCCCACCGGACGCGACCTCTGCCTCCCCCTGTGAGCGCCACGCCAATTCCCCTCGTCTCCCCCTCTGTTCGTCGTTCCGTTGTGCCGCCCCGTGCCGCCGGAGTTCCGGCCAGTGGCCGCGGTCACCGCGACCGTGCCCACCTCCTCGCCTGCGCCCTAGCGCGCTCACCGCGCCGCGGTCGCGCCCCAGCTGTGCTTCGGCTGCGCCCTGCTGCTGCTCCTAGTTGCTGTTTTGCTCTGCTGCCGCTGCTGTTCATTTGCTGCTGCCACTGCCCAGCGCCGCCCCGACCGCTACCGGCGCCGTTGCCCCGCGCCGGGCTAAGGCCTTCGCCCGGTAGCGGGCACCCGCACCCGTTAGCAGCACCCATAACCCACTTGTGCCAGCGCCCGCTAAGCCCCAGGCCAATGACAGCCGAGGCCCACAGCCTAGAACGTTAAAAAGGATAAAAAGAATTAAAATAAATAAATAAAAATATTAATTAAATTAATTAACTTAATTAATTAGGTTTATTTAAACTAATTAAAATCTATTAGCCTAATAACCTAGTTAGACTAAATTAACTAGTTAGTTAAATGTAACAGTTAATGACAGGGGGCCCCACCCCCTTTTGACCAGTCAAACGTTGACTGGTCAACAGGGACCCCCTGGCCCACCTGTTCGCCTCTGGTACACTTTTGTGTACGCAGAGCTGGGTGTACCTAGCATTTAGCTATTTAGTTTCGAATTAATAATAATTCTAGAACATTATTAAAACTTTGGAAAATACTATAAAATAGACCGTAACTCGGATGAAAATGTTTTGTACATGAAAGTTGCTCAGAATGACGAGACGAATCCGAATACGCAGTCCGTTCATCCGCCACACATCCCTAGCATAGCAAACATGCAACAATACCCCTTTGATTTGTCTGTCCGAAAACGTCAAACACCAGGAATACTTTCCCAGATGTTTTCCCCCTTCGTAGCACCTACTACTACGTTAGGTCACCTCTAGCACCCCGTAATGCCATGTTACACTTTGTGATGCTTTGATTGCTCTGTTATTTATTGTGTTCCCCCTCCGTTACTTCTTTCCGGTAAACCCCGAGACTGCCGGCGACCCCCAGTTCGACTATGGTGTTGACGACCCCTCCTCCTTTCCAGAGTAACCAGGCAATCCCCCCTCCCTTGATCACCAGATATCGCCTATTCTTGTCTCTACTGCTTGCATTAGAGTAGTGTAGCATGTTACTACTTTCGGTTAATCCTATTCTGCTGCATAGCCTGTCATTGTTACTACAGTTGTTACCCTTACCTGCTATCCTAATGCTTAGTATAGGATGCTAGTGTTCCATCAGTGGCCCTACACTCTTGTCCGTCTGCCATGCTATACTACTGGGCCGTGATCACTTCGGGAGGTGATCACTGGCATATGCTATATACTCTACACGGTTACATTACTTATGATACTGTTCGGAGATGGGGGCTGAAGGGGCAGGTGGCTCCATCCTGGTAGAGGTGGGCCTGGGTTCCCGATGGCCCCCGACTGTTACTTTGTGGCGGAGCGACAGGGCAGGTTGAGACCACCTAGGAGAGAGGTGGGCCTGGCCCTGGTCGGCGTCCGCGGTTACTTCAAAATAACACGCTTAACGAGTTCTTGGTATTTGATCTGAGTCTGGCCATTTGGTCTATACGCACTAAGCAACTACGTGGGAAAGATATGGGCACTCGATGTCGTGGTATCAGCCGAAGCCTTCGTGACGTCAGCGACTGAGCGGTGCGCGCCGGATTGGAACGTAAGCCTGCTCTTGTATTAAGGGGGCCAGTTCTGCTTCCGGCCGCCCTCGCAACATGCAGGTGTGCAATGGGCGATGGGCCCAGACCCCTGTGCCATAGGATTTAGACCGGCGTGCTGACCTCTCTGTTGTGCCTAGGTGGGGCTGCGACGTGTTGATCTTCTGAGGCCGGGCATGACCCAGGAAAGTGTGTCCGACCAAATGGGATCGAGCGTGTTGGGTTATGTGGTGCACTCCTGCAGGGAAGTTTACCTATTCGAATAGCCGTGTCCCTCAGTAAAAGGACGACCTGGAGTTGTACCTTGACCTTATGACAACTAGAACCGGATACTTAATAAAACACACCCTTCCAAGTGCCAGATACAACCCGATGATCGCTCTCTCACAGGTCGACGAGGAGAGGATCGTCGGGTAGGATTATGCTATGTGATGCTACTTGGTGAACTTACCATCTACTCTCTTCTACATGCTGCAAGATGGAGGTTGCTAGAAGCATAGTCTTCGACAGGACTAGCTATCCCCCTCTTATTCTGGCATTCTGCAGTTCAGTCCACCGATATTGCCCCTGTGCACAGATACCCATGCATATGTAGTGTAGATCCTTGCTTGCGAGTACTTTGGATGAGTACTCACGGTTGCTTTTCTCCCTCTTTTCCCCCTTTCCCTTCTACCTGGTTGTCGCAACCAGATGCTGGAGCCCAGGAGCCAGACGCCACCGTCGACGACGACTCCTTCTACACTGGAGGTGCCTACTACTACGTGGAGGCCGCCGACGACCAGGAGTAGTTAGGAGGCTCCCAGGCGAGGAGGCCTTGCCTTTTCGATCATTATTGCTTTTGTGCTAGCCATCTTATGGCAACTTGTCTAATTCATGTATGTCCTCAGATATTGTTGCTTCCGCTGACTCTTGTGTATTCGAGCTTATGTATTCGAGCCCTAGAGGCCCCTGGCTTGTAATATAAAGCTTGTTTTTTAAAATTTGTGTCTAGAGTTGTGTTGTGATATCTTCCCGTGAGTCCTTGATTTTGATTGTACACATTTGCGTGTATGATTAGTGTACGATCTAATCGAGGGCATCACAAGTTGGTATCAGAGCCGACTGCCTGTAGGAATCCCCCTTCCACACTCCTTGGCCGAAGTTGAGTTTAGTCATTGAAAAACTTTTACTAACATGGCTGTGTGGCTTACGGGCCCACGTCGCCATTGGGTGGTAGTAGGATCTTTTATTCCTCGACCTATACTTTGGGACTCTGATCTCTCTTCTATTCGGGTTTAATGAATTTACTAAAAATCTAACTTTAGGTTCTCGAAAATACTTTCTCCCAGAGAGCCCCTTCAGTCCAGATGATCGCCGGCTGCACCAGAAGATTCCGAAGATACTCTCTGATATTCTCTCGATACTCTCTGCCCACCACTCTTGCTATTCCCGACCACCGATAAATCCTTATGGATAACTACTTACACTTGCCACTCATACAATCATTCCCCGTTGATCTTGTTATTACAAGATACCCCGAAATTCTCTCTAATGTTCAAAGAATACTTTGTGCCTACTGCCTTGCAGTTCTTGGCCACACGAAAACCCCTACGGATAATTCCTCGCACTTACCGAGTATCTGCTCATCCCCAGTTGTTCAGATGTTTCACAAAAGTCTTCGAAATACTATTCGATCCTCCGAAAATCCTTAGCAGCTTATTACTCTGCAAATACTTGTCTGCTTGCATTATGGATGCTTCCCATATGTCTGGCTATATTCATTAGTCTCATTTGACGCCGTCTTTTGATCCTATTGATTCAACATGAGTGCGAATGCCCACAATAATCGGTTGATCCTTTTAAATTATCTTTCCGGCTTAGATGTCATTTTGAACATGAGCTGGATCTCGACCAATCAAATTACCATCGATGGTATCCCTAAGCCTACTCTACTTATCCATCCTTAATCAGAGCGTTTGCTTCTGATCCCTTGATTTGGAAATTAGAATTCCATTGCATTTGGGCTTTGAATTAGTTAGTTGTTTCAGCCTTTGCATTGTTTCTTCCTCTGTTTGAGTACCGATGTTTACATCAGATCCCTTGAGAACCATCGGATCCTTTGTTGGATTTTATCCGATAATGTCCTTCATATACAAAAACCTCGAGAAGTTCTTTCCCTGATACATAATGCCTTCGGTAAATTGTATCCTCTGCCTTGTCGAGCATGCTCTGCTTTCGAGCTTGTGTTATTTACTCCTGAAGTTTGTGGTATATGTTCCTAAGAGGCCCTGATGGGTTGAACAATGCCTTATCTAATCTATGTGAGCTCGAAAGATTTCACGGGCCATACTCATCTGGTATTTCACCAGGTAAAACTTTCAACACTAATGTCATTATTGACAACTAGAAGTGAATGTAAGGTTGTGCTTTGGAGAAGTGGGAGTCGACCTTGTCATGCCCATGGACCCGATGTGGAACTTAACATGGAAGCTTCTTGTATTAATAATGGCCCCCTTGTTATAAGTTCATCTTGTATCCATGTTGGTCCATTGCAAACGTGGTTCCGAACGTGATTGATCATCTTTCATCCTTTTCTCGGACAATTGAAGTACTTGCCTTCTGCAGATCAATACGCCTGCCCAACCTCTATTTTGATCTACCTTCGAGTAATACCCCCTGGTATCTCGAGGATATCAACCCATTACACTACATCTTGTGAATTTCTAATGAAGTAGTACATTTCCCCGTCATGGTCACTCCATGGGTTCTGGGTTGTCGTCAACCGAGAACACCGATTTGTGAATCAAATCAACACTGTGATTCAGTACTTTGTTGTTGAGAAGTTTAAATACTCCATCACGTCATTCCGAACCTGATCGGCTACATCATTATCGTGCTAAGTTTAACTGTGCTACCTGGTCCTTCTTCCCGGAGCACAATTTTTGACGATGAGCTAAGCTTACGTCGACTTTCCTCGTCATATCTTTTTGCCTTGAACAACAAGCTGGATTCCGAGTTTGTGACGTACTTGTGGTTCCAATAACTTTTCACTTCATCATTCCTTTGACTTGATGTCATCGCCGATCGATTACACCTTCATGAAATCTCTCGACAATTCTGTTGTGATCATCATCAATATTTTGAGCTCTTCCAGTATATCAATCGAATTCATGATGGGAAATACCATCCTTGTCCCTTGATGATTTGTGTTATCATCGACAACATTTTTGCCTTTCCCCAACACAAACTTGTTCGTGTTTTGTGTTATACCTTGAGTTCCTTGCTATCCAGCATTTGTTCTTTACACTGGAGTATTACCATCTTTTATGCAAGAATGTCGTGAGAATTTCACAACCTCTTAAGAATTCTTGATACAGGTGATACTTCTTGCCATATCCATTCATCCTTGGTCCCCGTGTTGTTTCTAACCGGAAAACCGACAATTGAACTATGATGTGCGACTTCAAAACTTCTAGCAACCCTATTGCTTTGAAGTTAATGGTCGATATTTCATTCTTAGACCATTGGTTATCAAATCACCATTCTAACATTGATCATGCTACCTAAGCCCATATTTCGGGTGCACTTTTCAACCAATGTTTAACTGTGTATGTTTTCCTCGAGCATACCTCATTATATCATTTGATCTGACAAATGTTATCTCCTTGTTGTGGAAATCCATCTTTTGAAAATCTCATTGAACTTTCATTAAGTTCATCAGCCACCTCCTCGTCCTCTCCTTGATTAAATGATGAACTCTTGTTTGGGAACTCGCTTTCATAGTTCATTTCCCCGAGAATCTTACAATGTCATGTCGACAATTTGTGTTGCACCTTTCTTCTCAGGCATCCTGAGTCTGAGTTATCCTGACACCAATCAGATCTGAATCTCAGTTAGATATGATGGTTGGAACATATTTCCAAGAGTTATAACATTGGTCGTTATATGACCCGGTAAGGTGGTGTCATGCCTAGTACACCTGGCCGGAGGACCTATTGTTATAATTTCCTTGTTAGCAAGGCTATCCATTATTCCATGAGGAAATTGTAAGACTTATTCTACAAGTTATTACTGATGGATCTTTGTGTTTCCAAAGTCTGATCTTCACCTCCTAACCATGTTAATGCTATCTCGAAGCATGACTATGGTACTCCGATTTTCAACAAGAACATTTGAAGCCCAATGCTAAATGTTTCCTCCTCAATTATCCAAACACCGCTGTATGGGTAATGTCATGAAAATTCTCTCCCCTACCTAAAGACTTTTCTACATTATATCCTGTCATGTATATCATGCTCTGCTTGTCCTTGGGAAGGATATACCCTTGAAATATGTGTTTAAACACATTTTCCTTTCCATTGTTCTGTTTGATCTGATGATCACATTTTCCTTTCCATTGATTTGTTTAAACCTTTCTTGTGATCCATATGATCTAAGCAGTAATATTCTTCTGCTTATGTAAACACCTTGGTGTACAACCGTGTCAGTAAGACCCTGTTGCATTTGTCGATAGCATCCTGGTAACCACCGATGGATGAGAACTTTGCCTATTGGTCTGCCTCGTTTAACGAGCAGGAAGATGGTTCTCCTCGTCCCTCGCCCTTGGTACCAACGTTGTTGTTGACATAACTGACAGGTTATTCTCTAATGTACCTTGCTATCATAACCATGCAAGATATCACCGCCCTTCCTACTTTTAACCCACATGGTGGGCCCATAACCCACAGTTCCACAAGATCGAAACCTGACTCTCCTGTACACCCTCTGTTCCCAAAGTTAATCCTCCCGCGTGGCCTCGTATGTAATTCCTGAGTCACCTTCCGATGAGATCATCAATTCTGGTATTAGACACAATACTTATTCCCGTTGCTAGGAACCCCTTTCACAACCTGTTACAGGCACCGAACGATTGCCTGCCCGCTCGAAACTTCTCATGGTACCTACTTACTTTGCTCTCGATATTGTCTTAAGTTTCCATTCGATAGTTACTTTCCGCCACCATCCTCGATGTTATCAACCAGATAGTCAACCTTTCAGAGGTCCATTCTTCCGAAGTTACCCCTTGTCCTTCATATGTACAATGAAGACTCCGAAGAAAGGATGACGACTTCATCATGATGACCTGAAGCCGAGGTATGAAGACATCAACGTTATGGATCGACCTGTTCGAGAAGAGCAACCAAGATTGAGAAGACTCGTTAGAATTTCGTAACCAAATCCCTCCCCCTTTCTCCCCCTCTTAAATCTCGGGACGAGATTTCTTGTAGTGCAGGAGAATTGTGACGCCCGAATAATTAAGCTACAGTAACCTGTGCTAATAATTCCACGTCACCATGATTTCTGTTGTTAATCTCGCGATGATCCAACCCCGTTCGAATTCAATATTCAAAAATCAAGTAAAACAAATAAAGTTTCCAAATGTCAAAACTAAAATGTTCCAGGTGTGGCAAATAATCCATACTAAATATTGGTGTAGAAACCACACTTCTCTGAAGTATTTAAATGCACCATAGTAAGTAAAACAGCGACAAAACTATTATTTAATAAATACTTTTAAATAATAAGTAATTACAAAACTATTTTATTTAGGTGCCAAAGTTATTGTGGCAGAGGTATATTTAGTAATGCAAATTTGGGTGTTAATCATATATTTTACAAACAAAATAAATTGTGAGATAAAATAAAAACAGTAAAAGAATAATAAACAAAAATAAAACAAAAAAGAAATAAAACAGAAAAGAGAAAAGGCCTCCCCCCCACTGGGCCTCGGCCCTGCCACATGCCAGGCCGGCCCATCCCCACTCTCTTAACCCTAGCCTGCACCGACCCCCACTCTCTCTCGCTCAATTCCCTCCCCATCTTCCTCGCGCCGCCACACACTCAGCGGCGGGGGCCCTCGTGCCCGGATCCCCCGAGCTCGCCTCACCCTCCTCTGCACCTACCTCCGCCGCCACTCCCGCGCCAAAGCCCTCCCCCGCAGACGCCTCGCCAAATCGACGCCGCTCGTCGCCGATCCCCGGTGCAAGCGCTTCCCGCCGTCGCCATGAACTTCGTCGCCCTCGCGCACACCGAGCTCCCCGGCGCCTGAGAACGTGACCAGCTGCTTCACCGTCATCGACTACGTCGACTACGTGAACGGATTCGTCCTTGGAGCCCCTGCAACACCGGATCGAGCCATCTTCCTCCGCCACACCCACTGCGGCCTCACCTGATCTACCTCATCGGAGCTACTTTGCCCCGCCGGACGCGACCTCTGCCTTCCCCTGTGAGCGCCACGCCAATTCCCCTCGTCCCCCCCTCTGTTCGTCGTTCCGTTGTGCCGCCCCGTGCCGCCGGAGTTCCGGCCAGTGGCCGCGGTCACCGCGACCGTGCCCACCTCCTCGCCCGCGCCCTGGCGCGCTCACCGCGCCGCGGTCACGCCCCTGCTGTGCTTTAGCTGCGCCCGTGCTGCTGCTCCTAGTTGCTATTCTGCTCTGCTGCCGCTGCTATTGGTTTGCTGCTGCCACTGCCCAGCGCCGCCCCGACCGCTACCGGCGCCGCTGCCCCACGCCGGGCTAAGGCCTTCGCCCGGTAGCAGGCACCTGCACCCGTTAGCAGCACCCATAACCCACGTGTGCCAGCGCCCGCTAAGCCCCAGGCCAATGACAGCTGGGGCCCACAGCCCAGAACGTTAAAAAAAGATAAAAAAGAATTAAAATAAATAAATAAAAATATTAATTAATTAATTAACTTAATTAATCAGGTTTATTTAAACTAATTCAAATCTATTAGCCTAATAACCTAGTTAGACTAAATTAACTAGTTAGTTAAATGTAACAGTCAATGACAGGGGGCCCCACCCCCTTTTGACCAGTCAAACGTTGACTGGTCAACAGGGACCCCCTGGCCCACCTGTTCGCCTCTGGTACACTTTTGTGTACGCAGAGCTGGGTGTACCTAGCATTTAGCTATTTAGTTTCGAATTAATAATAATTCGAGAACATTATTAAAACTTTGGAAAATAATATAAAATAGACCGTAACTCGGATGAAAATGTTTTGTACATGAAATTTGCTCAGAACGACGAGATGAATCCGAATACGCAGTCCGTTCATCCGCCACACATCCCTAGCATAGAAAACGTGCAACAATACCCCTTTGATTCGTCTGTCCGAAAACGTCAAACACCAGGAATACTTTCCCAGATGTTTTCCCCCTTCGCCAGTAGCACCTAATACTACGTTAGGTCACCTCTAGTACCACGTAATGCCATGTTACACTTTGTGATGCTTTGATTGCTCTGTTATTTATTGTGTTCCCCCTCCGTTACTTCTTTCCGGTAAACCCCGAGACTACCGGCGACCCCCAGTTCAACTATGGTGTTGACGATCCCTCCTTCTTGCCAGAGCAACCAGGCAAGCCCCCCCCTTGATCACCAGATATCGCCTATTCTTCTCTCTACTACTTGCATTAGAGTAGTGTAGCATGTTACTGCTTTCGGTTAATCCTATTCTGCTGCATAGCCTGTCATTGTTGCTACAGTTGTTACCCTTACCTGCTATCCTAATGCTTAGTATAGGATCATAGTGTTCCATCAGTGGCCCTACACTCTTGTCCGTCTGCCATGCTATACTACTGGGCCGTGATCACTTCGGGAGGTGATCACGGGCATATGCTATATACTTTACATTGTTACATTACTTATGATACTGTTCGGAGATGGGGGCTGAAGGGGCAGGTGGCTCCATCCCGGTAGAGGTGGGCCTGGGTTCCCGACGGCCCCCGACTGTTACTTTGTGGCGGAGCGACAGGGCAGGTTGAGACCACCTAGGAGAGAGGTGGGCCTGGCCCTGGTCGGCGTCCGCGGTTACTTCAAAATAACACGCTTAACGAGTTCTTGGTATTTGATCTGAGTCTGGCCATTTGGTCTATACGCACTACCCAACTACGTGGGAAAGATATGGGCACTCGACGTCGTGGTATCAGCCGAAGCCTTCGTGACGTCAGCGACTGAGCGGCGCGCGCCGGATTGGAACGTAAGCCTGCTCTTGTATTAAGGGGGCTAGTTCAGCTTCCGGCCGCCCTCGCAACGTGCAGGTGTGCAATGGGCGATGGGCCCAGACCCCTGCACCATAGGATTTAGACCGGCGTGCTGACCTCTCTGTTGTGCCTAGGTAGGGCTGCGACGTGTTGATCTTCCGAGGCCGGGCATGACCCAGGAAAGTGTGTCCGGCCAAATGGGATCGAGCGTGTTGGGTTATGTGGTGCACCCCTGCAGGGAAGTTTACCTATTCGAATAGCCGTGTCCCTCGGTAAAAGGACGACCCGGAGTTGTACCTTGACCTTATGACAACTAGAACCGGATACTTAATAAAACACACCCTTCCAAGTGCCAGATACAACCTGGTGATCGCTCTCTCATAGGTCGACGAGGAGAGGATCGTCGGGTAGGATTATGCTATGCGATGCTACTTGGTGAATTTACCATCTACTCTCTTCTACATGCTGCAAGATGGAGGTTTCCAGAATCGTGGTCTTCGACAGGACTAGCTATCCCCCTCTTATTCTGGCATTCTGCAGTTCAGTCCACCGATATTGCCCCTTTGCACAGATACCCATGCATATGTAGTGTAGATCCTTGCTTGCGAGTACTTTGGATGAGTACTCATGGTTGCTTTTCTCCCTCTTTTCCCCCTTTCCCTTCTACCTGGTTGTCGCAACCAGATGCTGGAGCCCAGGAGCCAGACGGCACCATCGACAACGACTCCTTCTACACTGGAGGTGCCTACTACTACGTGGAGGCCGCCGACGACTAGGAGTAGTTAGGAGGCTCCCAGGCAGGAGGCCTTGCCTTTTCGATCATTGTTGCTTTTGTGCTAGCCATCTTATGGCAACTTGTCTAATTCATGTATGTACTCAGATATTGTTGCTTCCGCTGACTCTTGTGTATTCGAGCTTATGTATTCGAGCCCTCGAGGCCCCTGGCTTGTAATATAAAGCGTGTTTTTTTAAATTTGTGTCTAGAGTTGTGTTGTGATATCTTCCCGTGAGTCCTTTATTTTGATCGTACACATTTGCGTGTATGATTAGTGTACGATCGAATCGAGGGTGTCACAACAGCCGAACTATGTTCGGTTCGAACTAGGGGCTGATGAAGGAGAATCTTGCTTCCCACCCGCCACCCACTTCATAGACACAGTCGAGGATTTAACCGACACGCTTGATTACGACTCCGAAGACATCAACGGTATGGACGACGATGCCGATGAGGAGCAAAATCAAATTCCTCCATTTACTGGACGCTGGATGGCCACTTCTTCGTACGATGTGTACATGGTGGATACACCCAAAACAACCAACGACGATGACAAAGAAAATACAGTCGAGAATAAACCTCCTGAGACACAGCAAAAACGCCGGCGTCCTTGGCGCCGCTCTAAGTCACGTCGTTCAAAAGACAGCAATGCTGGCACCGGTGAAAATAATACTCTGGACGATGCCGAAAACAATGAAGACCTTGCTAAGATAACATCCGAGCAGGAGAAGCAAGAGAATGGGCAAGCTAGCCCCAACGAACAGGCCAGGCCCAACGACTCGGAGGACGGTAGTTATCGTCCGCTCTCTGAGGATGAGGAGAGCCTCAGCAACGAAGATTTCATTGTGCCCGAGGAACCTCTCGAGCAGAAGCGCTTCAAGCGTCAGCTAATAGCCACTGCAAGGAGCCTGAAAAAGAAAAAAGCAGCAGCTTCAAGCTGATCAAGATCTGCTTGTCGATAGATGGACTGATGTCTTGGCAGCCGAAGAATACGGCCTCAGACGCCCAGCCCAGAGCTACCCAAAGCGAAGGCTGCTACCCCAGTTCGATGAAGAGGCGCCGGAGCCCATACCTCCCTTGTGTAACAGGGCCGACCGAATACTACGCGGTCGGGACAGTGCGGTGGACCGACCACCTCGTGGTCGGGATAGAGCGGTAACTCAAGCCGAACAGCAGCCAGCCCCGCCTCCACGAAGAAACAGAGACAAAACAGTCCGGGGTCATGCATACGACCTCCAACAAACCCTGGATAGCAGAGCAGGATATACCCGATCGATCTACGGATCGCGAGGACGTTCCTCGACACGTGATAATGGCTACCTATTCGGACGGGACAAACCTAGACACACCCAAGCCGACAACCGCAGACGGACTCCATCGGAGCTATGTCGCGGCGCGGCCCGATATAGAGGTGTCGCACACCCTCTTTGCTTCACTGACGAAGTAATGGATCACGAATTTCCCGAAGGGTTTAAACCCGTGAATATTGAATCATATGACGGAACAACCGATCCCGCGGTATGGATCGAGGATTTCATTCTCCACATACACATAGCCCGCGGGGATGATCTCCATGCCATCAAATACCTCCCACTAAAACTCAAAGGGCCAGCTCGGCACTGGTTAAACAGCCTGCCTGAAAACTCTATCGACAGCTGCGAGGACTTGGAAGAAGCCTTCCTCGACAACTTCCAAGGTACATATGTCCGGCCACTGGACGCCGATGACTTAAGCCACATAGTCCAACAACTTGGAGAGTCAGCCAGGAAATTTTGGACTAGGTTCCTAACCAAAAAGAACCAGATCATCGACTGTCCGGATGCCTAAGCCCTAGAAGCCTTTAAACATAGCATCCGTGACGAATGGCTTGCCCGCCACCTCGGCCAAGAAAAGCCAAAATCTATGGCAGCCCTCACGGCCCTCATGACCCGCTTTTGTGCGGGTGAGGACAGCTGGCTGGCTCATAGTAAAAATACGGCCAGCGAGGCAGGCCCCTCCGAGGCCAAAAGCAGCAACAGCAAGCTCTGACGCAACAGACACAAACGCCGAAGCAATGGCGATAACACTGATGACACTGCTGTAAACGCCGGATTCAGCGGCTCCAAGTCCGGTCAGCGAAAAAAGCCGTATCAAAGAAACAATCAGGGACCATCTAGCATGGACCGCATACTTGACCGTCCGTGCCAAATCCATGGCACCCCACACAAACCAGCCAATCATACCAACAGAGATTGCTGGGTTTTCAAGCAAGCCAGCAAGTTAAACACCGAGAACAAGGAAAAGGGATCGTAGAGCGAGGACGATGATGAGGAGCCCCTGCAGCCAACTACAGGGGGACAAAAGAATCCCCCAGGTTAAAACGGTGAACATGATATATGCTACACACATCCCCAAGAGGGAGCGCAAGCGTGCACTCAGGGACGTCTATGTGATAGAGCAAGTCGCCCCAAAATTCAATCCATGGTCCTCGTGCCTGATCACTTTTGATCATCGGGATCATCCGAGACCAGTATCCGGCATGGTGGATCAGCCGCACTAGTCCTAGACCCAATCATTGATGGATTCCACCTGACGCGAGTCCTCATGGACGATGGCAGCAGGCTCAATCTGCTCTATCAGGACACAGTACGCAAAATGAGCATTAACCCATCATGGATCAAACCCACAAGGACTACCTTTAAAGGAGTCATACCAGGTGTAGAGGCCGGTTGTACGGGCTCAATCACGCTAGAGGTTGTCTTCGGGTCTCCCGACAATTTCCGAAGCGAAGAGTTAATCTTCGACATCGTCCCCTTCCACAACGGCTATCACGCACTGCTCGGACAAACTGCATTCGCGCGATTCAACGTTGTGCCACACTATGCTTATCTCAAGCTCAAGATGCCCGGTCCACGCGGCGTCATAACAATCAATGGAAATACGGAATGCTCCCTCCGTACCGAGGAGCATACCATGGCCTTAGCAGCAGAAATACAGCGCGGCCTTTTCTAGCAGAACCTTAGTTCAGCGGTCAAGCCCTCGGACACCGTTAAAAGAGTCCAGACTATTCTGCAGCGAGACAGCCTGGCTCGTCAAGAACTTAATTAGCAATTTGGCCTCTGTCCCAGTCTCGATCAAATAGCGGCATTCGTACCGCGCGTACATAACTACGCACTCAAAATCCCATGGGCATTGACGGAGGCATAGCTAGCTCGTGATCCACAGTGTGGCTCGACCGACCCTGGATTCGCACACCTTCACTTTTCCTTTCGGGTTTTTCTCTTCTTGAGGCATTTTCTGACAACCCGATCATCGGACACACCAAGGAGGCAAGGAGCTTTGACGTACAAGGGAATCCCCAGGTGGTCTCTGCTAAGGATTATTATACTTGTTTTACATACCCGCACGCAGCTCGCTCTTGGTCATGGCATGTTAAATAGCCTTACTTGCTTATCACATTACTTGTACAAATACGCCTCGCCGTATTAATCACATTACAATGGAAAAATGGTAGCGTCAGCTTATTAGTTGATTTTTCTTTTTTCCTTACCTTTGTATTTATTACTCATTGCAACCGTACACTCTGGTACATTTTATTTCACCAGGGGCTTTCGTGCCCCACAATACGGCAATGAAGTCTGAACACCTTTTTCAGTACAGTTCGGCACCTCGAACTTATATCATTATATGCATCGGCTCCGAATCATATCTTTGGTCAATAGTTGGGTTGCCCGGCTCCTGTGCTTACTACCCTACGTTCTGCTATATCGGCTAGGGTAGTAAAGGGAGAACTACTTGGATTGTGTCCCGGTTCTTCCGGACGAGCACCTCGGTAGAGAAAGCCGAAACTGACTGTCATGATGCAGCGAGAGCTGGTCAGTTGTTCGAGAGGTTTCAAATCCTTAGAGATTTTTCCGCTTTATGCGAGGAATCAGTTTGTATCCGATCAGGTGCGTATAACGCCCCAAGTTCGGCCTTCCGAATACCAGGGGCTGCGCCAAAATTCTCATTGTCAAACTCCTATGGCTAAGTGAAGGCGATAAAGGCCGTATAGTCTGATTGCCTTGTTCGTCGTGCTAAACACCTCCTTTAAGGACCAGAATGTGGAGTAAAGAGTGTTTAGATTTATCCCAAACACCCCCGTACTATTTACGTGGGGGCAGAAGCCGACGACTGGCCAACCCTCAAATTTCATAAACGGCCGCACAGGAGGTAAAATTTTAAAGTCACAAGCATTATATTACATAACATCATTGTTTCATATTACAGGACATGGTAATACGAATGTTTTCACGGGAATATAGCATCCTTCGCGCATTGCTCCGCCACAAGGCGGGATCCCTCCGGGACACCATCAAAATATAACTCGGGTCAGCGGCGGCCCTTCGGTCATTAGCTTCTTGGCATCCATCTTCACCCAGTGCGTCTTGATGCGGGCAAAGGCCTTCCGTGCACCTTCGATACAGACCGACCGCTTTATGACCTCAAGACATGGGCAGGCACTAACAAGCCGCTTCACAAGTCCGAAGTAGCTGCTGGGTGTCGGCGCGGCAGGCCATAGTCAGACTATCAGGTCCTTCATGGCTAGCTCGGCCACCTTGTGTAGCTCGACCAGCTGTTTCAGCTGGTCGCTGAAGGTCACCTGATGTTCTGGTCCAAGATATTGAGACCAGAACAGCTTCTTCGTAGAACTCCCTTCTTCGGCTCGATAGAACGCGACAGCATCTAATACGCTGCGCGGCAAATCCGTAAACGCCCCTGGAGAGCTCCAAATTCGGGAAAGTAAAAGGAACATTTCCTTCACAGACTTGCTTTGCATAATGAAAGCCTTACCCGCCGCGATCTTCTTGGCCGCCTGGATTTCCTGAAGGGCGCTCTGGGCCTCGGCTCGAGCCTCTTGTGCACTCTGGCGGGCGTTCGCAAGTTCGGACGCTTGCGTCTTCGAATCACGCTCCAAGGACTTGTACTTCTTGACGGTGTCCTAGAGCTCTTGCTGGACCTCGCCGACCCCGGCCTCGTGCTTCTCGCGCGCGGTGTGCTCCTTGGCCGCTTTGTCCTCGGCCTCGGCTAACGCCTTCTTGAGGGCCGCCACCTCGGTGGTGGCCCCTAACAAAGTTCATGACACTTTAGTCAGCACGAAACATTCATCCTTCCTAAATATACGCGCAGGTTACTGCATACCTTGGCTGACCTCTAGCTGCTTCTTCATGAGGCCGAGCTCTTGTTCGACCCGCTCCAGGCTCTGCTTCAGGCCGGAGACCTCCGCAGTATGAGCAGCAGCAGCCAGCAGCGACACCTGCTTATTCACATAGACATCTTATGTTAGACTCCTGCGAAAATTGTTTTGATCCTCTGTTCGGATTTTTCTTTCCGAACACCGAACAGAGCATCAGGGGCTACTGTCTACACTGTGATATTCTTTCTACAATTATTACCTCAAAGCCTGTTAAAAGGCTAGCGCAGGCTTCGGTCAGTCCTCTTTTGGCGGACTGAACCTTCTCGATCACAGTACCCATAAGGACACAGTGTTCATCCACAATGGAAGCGCCTCGCAGCGCTTCCAGCAGATTATCCGGGCCTCTGGTTGGACAGAGGTCACCGGCGGAACAGGCACACCTCCTCCTTTCGGCGAAGGCCGTTTGCTGGACTCCGGAGCCGTGTGGGTCTCCGGAATGGTATCCGGCTGGGGGCCGAATGGAACTTGGCCCCCATCACCAGTCCCCATGGGGGCTTTTTCCCCCATATGTTCGGCGGGCGAGGAGTCATCCTTGGGCGCCGCCCTGATGATCTGCGGAACCTCCCCCCGGTCTGGGAAGGTCCTTTGGGACACCACCTCGTCATCACCCTTGGGCGAGACAGAGTGAGCGGGCGGCGGTGACATGCTAGCCATCTCCTTTGAGTCTAGCGAACCCTCTGTGAAGGAGCGCGGGGAGCTATCGCGGGCCGGACTGCAATGGCATAATTTAAATATATTAATATTACAAAGTGGAAAGGCTAGGCATTTGGATGTGCATAAGGTTTTTGGTACTTACGAGGCCGCCCGAGGCTTGGTCCGGGGCATTCGCTCCGGACTGCTATCGACATCCCACGCGGAGTTATTCGCAAGGGAGCCCTTCCCCCTCTTGGGCCCCTTCGCCTCCAGATTTGTGGAGGCCCCCCTTTTCTTCCTTCCCCCCTCAGGGGGGGAGTCGCTTTCTTCCTCCTCGCCGTCGTCGTCTTCGGCAGCCGAAGAGTCAGTCTCGTCTTCGGACGACATGTCCGAAGCACCCTTTCGGCGAAGGCCACTCCTGGTCCCATTGGCCGTTTTCTTGGCCTTCTTCTCTGGCACATCATAAGGCGCTGGAAACAGCATCTTCGTCAGGAGTGGGGTTTCTTCGTCTTCGGGTAGCGGAGCCGGACAATTAATCCGCCCCGCTATGTCGGTCCAGGCCTAAATTTTTTTGATAGGAAGGCTTAGACTCCTTCTTCAAAATATGCCAGTAAAGGCTATACCTTGAAAACATGAAAGAACTTACCGAATTAGCCTGACGCTTTAAGCTAAGCCCATGATCCTCGGTCGTAGGTGGTGGTGTCTCGCTGGCCTTGAAGAGCACTTTCCAGATGTCTTCGTGCGTTGTGCCGAAGAGCTCTAGCAGCGTCTGGTGCTTGGCCGGATCGAACTCCCACAAATAGCAAGTCCGGCGTTGGCTGGAAGGATCCGGCGAATGAGCATAACCTGGATCACGTTGACAAGTTTGATCCTCTTGGTTATCATGTTCTGGACGCACGTCTGGAGCCCAGTCAGCTCGTTCGAAGAACCCCAGGTTAGGCCCTTCTCTTGCCAGGAGGTGAGCCGCATCGGAACTCCGGATCGAAATTCGAGGGCCGCCGCCCAGTTGGTGTCACGCGGCTCGGTGATGTAGAACCACCCCGATTGCCACCCCTTCACCGTCTCCACGAAGGAGCCTTCAAGCCAGGTGACATTGGGCATCTTGCCCACCATGGCACATCCGCACTCTGCTTGTTGGCCGCTCACCACCTTCGGCTTCACATTGAAGGTCTTCAGCCATAAGCCAAAGTGAGGTGGGATGCGGATAAAGGCCTCGCACATGACTATAAATGCCGAGATGTTGAGGATAAAGTTGGGGGCTAGATCATGGAAGTTGAGCCCGTAGTAAAACATCAGCCCGCGGACAAACAGGTGGAGAGGGAATCCCAGCCCGCGGACAAAATGCGCGAGGAACACCACCCTCTCATGGGGCTCGGGGGTAGGGACGATCTATCCCTTGGCCGGAAGTTGATGAACGATCTCCTTGGCCAGGTATCCGGCCTCTCAGAGCTCCTTGATATCTTTCTTCTTAACGGAGGAGGCCATCCACTTGCCTCCAGCCCCGGATCCGGACATGGTTGGAGTGCTTTCTCGAGCGAGGAAAGCTAGAGCTTGGGCACTGGAACTCAAGAATGGATGGGCAGAGGAAGGAGAAGGCGTGGGTGAATGGGGACGAATCCTTATCCCCTTATAAAGGCTCGAATGTCAAACGCCTCCCCACTCGCCTTAAAACTCGCCTATTCCCAAGGGCTGTGTAAATGGCACGGTTGGGTTACCCACGCCCGTATTGATAAGAATCCCGTAATAAGGGGACACGATCTCTGCTTTGACAAGACGTGCCAATGGCAACCGCGTCTCGAAACGTGGAGCGGCAGACAAAAAAGGTTCGAAATTATGACCGGACAGATGTGATGTCATGTTACGGAAAGTTGTCAGCAAATTGGACTCGTGTAAAATTATATTCTCTCTGCGGTTGCGTGTGGTGTGTGTTACAGGTCCGGACACGATACGTCTGAAGACTATTTTGGAGTTCGGAAGGAGGAACCCGCCTTGCAATGCCGAAGACGGACCTACGCGCCGTATACCTTGTCATTGAAGCCAGGTTCAGGGGCTACTGAGGGAGTCCTGGACTAAGGGGTCCTCAGGCGTCCGGCCTGTTAGCCATGGGCCGGACTGATGGGCTGTGAAGATACAAAGACCGAAGACTGCACCCGTGTCCGGAGGGGACTCTCCTTGGCGTGGAAGGCAAGCTTGGTGGCCGAATATGTAGATTCCTTTCCTTTGTAACCGACCTTGTGTAACCCTAGATCCTCCCGGTGTCTATATAAACCGGAGGACATAGTCCAGAAAGGACATACTCATTACCATAGTCATACAAGCTAGACCTCTAGGGTTGAGCCATTACGATCTCGTGGTAGATCAACTCTTGTAATACTCATATTCATCGAGATCAATCAAGCAGGAAGTAGGGTATTACCTCCATAGAGCTGGCCCGAACCTGGGTAAACATCGTGTCCCCTGTCTCCTGTTACCATCGACCTTAGACGCACAGTTCGGGACTCCCTACCCGAGATCCGCTGGTTTTGACAACGACAGCTGCCCATCCTAGAGGAGTTCCCCACCGTACAGAGGCGGCGCTGATCTGGCGGAAAAACTGCTTGGCATGGCGGCCTGAGGGTGGTCCTTGCGAGCCGCCGAGGAGGGCCGCGACGGCGGCAGGCACCGGTGCCGCGAAGTGTGCGATGAAGAGGCCGTGCAGCTCTTCCCAAGTGGCCACAGAGGACCCTAGCAGGTTGAGTAGCCAGGCGCGCGGCGCGCCCGTGAGGGCCATAGGGAACCAGTTTGCCATGACCTTGTCGTCACCTCCAGCTTCCAGAACTGCCTCCTTGTACGCCAGTAAGAAGGCCGACGAATCCGCCACATTGTCCTAGCACGGCGGCATCTCCGGCTTGAACTTGGGCGACCACTGTACCCGCCGCAGGGCAGGGGTAAAAGCTCCGAGCCCCCTGGCGCCATCGTGGGCGTCCGACGTCCCAGCCAGAGGAGCAACGCCGGCCATGGGGAAAAAGCGTGGAGGTGGTGGAGTGCGGATCGACGAAAGGAAAGCTTCAGCGCACCCCTACCTGGCGCGCCAAATGTCGGATTTCGGGTTCCAGAAAAACCCTTAAGGTTCGAACACTAGGGTGCGCACGAAGATCTCTCCCTCCCCTAGCTCACACACTCACCACGATCTCAAAGCTTAGCACGTCGAACTAGAAGAACAGGGGACACAAGAGTTTATACTGGTTCGGGCCACCGATGTGGTGTAATACCCTACTCCTGTGTGGTGTGGTGGATTGCCTTGTAGGCTGAGGATGAACAAGTACAAGGGAAGAACAACCTCTTGACGAGAGGTGTTCTTGAACTCGATGAGCTTGTGTGGTAGAGGATGATCTGAATGATCCGTCCCTTGCTAAGGTGGTGGCTAGTCCTACTTATAGAGGCCCGGGTCCTCTCCCCAATTGTTAGGCGGGAAGGGATCCCACAACGGCCAATTTGAAGGGGGACAGCTAGTACAAGATATCCTGACAAAAGGGGGTCTTCGCCTGCCGAAGGCTCTGGTGGTGACGCTGTCGTGGGCTCCACGTTGACCTCCGTCCTGCCGTCCTGCTGGTCTTGGTCTCATTGCACCAATATGGAAACCTTTGCCTGATGCCTCGAGACTCCTCGCCTGTGGTTGCCCCTTTAGCACCAAAGAGGCAACGGGTACTCTACGCCCACTGGCGCCCGCCTGGCCTTGGTCGTCATGGCTCACGTCACGGGAACCTCATGAGGTGCCCCTCGCCTTGATCTCTTCGCTCCTCACGAGCCAGCCTAGTGAGGCCGCCCCTGAGGGGGTCTTGCATCGTCTGCCTCGCGAGGCTTGGCCCCTCACGAGGGTCTTGAGTGTTTGCTGGTGAAGATGGGCCGTACCAGGCCGCTGCAGGAGCCACGCCGTGGGCCGCAGGCAGGCAAGTCTGGGGACCCCCGTTCCCAGAACGCCGACACAGTGGCCCTGCAGTTTTCCCTCTTTTTTAGGGAAAACGCAGGCCGCCTCTTTACTATTCGCTACGGGATGACGCAAGCATGCTGCGGTCATCCCACGCATGACCCCCAAGTCAAGCATTCAATGCGGGTCGTGGGGAAGCGCAATGAGTAGGGGAGTTACTGCAGTAAAAACTCTGCCTCGCGTGCCCGCGCACCGTTCTGGGCCTAGCCCAACAACGCGTCGCGCCTATGTATGGCCCAGGCCCCGGGGCTCCTGTCGGTGTACAAAAGTAGGGGCCCTCTTTGTACCCCTTTACTTGTGCACAGACAGTTAGAGCCGCGCCTAAGGCCACACTTAGCAAGGCAGAGGAAGGAAGCAAAAGTACAAGACCACCAGAGCAGCGCCATGCCAGAGGCGCGAGAAGCAAAGGAACAAGATGGGATTTCCCCGGCAAGAGCCTTGCCGGGGCAGGTTACGTAGCCCAACACCAGCAGGGCCGCCACCCTTGAGCCTAAGGGTTCCAACACCATCAACGACATTGGAACCAAGGCTCGGGAGGCGCCTGCATGGAGGCATGCAGATCTTTGTGAAGACAAAGGGCCTGCGAGGCCTAGATATGAACAAGAAAACAAAACAACAACGAGGCTCCTTGCCGAGGATGCTCATGAGGCCCCGGTAAGGCTCCTGCCGAAGATACCCACGAGTCCCCGGCAAGACTCTCGCCAAGGGCACCTGCAAGGCCCTAGCAAGACCCTTGCCGCGAATATCAGCAAGACTAAGGCAAGGCCTTGCCACCCCGTCACCGCCCCAGCTCAGCGGCCGACCCACCATCTAAGCAAGTACCCACGTGGCAGTATGTGGCTCCTAAGCCAACTAGACAAGCACCTCCGTGGTGGCATGCAGATCTTCGTAAAGACCCTGCCACCACACCAGCTCAACAGCCTGCCAGCCTACATGGCGCTGCATGCCTCGTTGGCCTGGACGTGTGTCGGAGCAAGGCGAAGCGGCGACGGATAGGACGGGTTTCGTTGCCATCCCGATAAAGCAAGAGGACACCTAAGTAGCACATTTAATGCATTTTGTCCTGTGATGTCAGGCAATAAGCTTGTACACTATACAACTTTCCACCTCCTGTGTGCCACTGTGGCAGCCCCTTTGACTATAAAAGGAGGCCCGCGGCGTACTGAGAGAGGATTCGGACTTTTTGGACCCTGCACGCTTTGTAGCTAGAACAAGAACACCAGATAAACACAAACCAGCTGCAGGAGTAGGGTAGTACGCGTCACTCGCGGCCTGAACCTGGATAAACCCCCCACGTTGATCTTCTAAACCCGCTCTTTCCACGGCCCCGCGCCCGCCAGCCGTAGAAGGGATCCCCTGTGATCCCATAGGTGTCGTTTCCCCCGACAACAAAGGACAAAGCAAAATTGGAACCCCCTTCAATCTTGGTGATTCCCCCTTGAAACCATGAAACTTCCTCGGTGATGGTTCAATTTATGAAAGGCGCGCATCACGACATAAGGAAAACATTCTCCAATTTTTACCAGGGCATGCTGAGGCCATACCATGGCACCACACTAGGCGTCATGTTTTCCAACCATGTGTTTCATTTTTTGTATAGTTGTTAACCGAGTAAACGACGCGTTTATGGTTGACTATTGACACACATTTCGTTGAAATATCTGCCCATTCCTTGTAAAAGGCATGAGAATGTGCTAAATAACACGAGCATGGTTTTCTAGACCGTTCTTTTGCACCTTTTCATGCACCGATTGTTCGAATTTGAATTATGTCCATTAATGCCTAGCAAATGAACATAATCCCCTAAATATGGTAAATGAGCCCGGGAAAATGTCAAATTTAAACACGTGGCATTTGAGGCGGTATGTTGATCGTTGGAAAAAACTGAATGACAAACTAGGACGGAAATTAGGATTCCCCTTCAATCTTGGGGATTTTCCCTCTCGAAAGCATGGAACTTCCTCGTTGATGGTTCGATTTATGAAGGGCGTGCATGACGACATAAGCCAAACCTTTTCAAATTTTGACCAGGGCATGGTGAGGTCATACCATGGCACCATGCCAGGCGTCATGTGTTTTAAGCATTTATTTCATTTTTTCTATAGTTGAAAACCCAACAAACAAACATTTGTGGTTGACTATTGCCACACATTTCAACAAAATATATATCCATTATTCCTTGTGAAAGGCATGGGGATTTACTAAATGGCACGAGCATGGTTTTCTAGGCCGTTCTTGTGGACCCTTTCATCCATCGATTGTTTGAACTTGAATTATGAACATTAATGCCTAGAAATGCACATAATCCCCTAAATATGGCAAATGAACCCGGAAAAGTGCCAAATTTGAACACGGTGATTTGCAGGTTGTATGTTCATCATAGAAAAAACTCGAGGACAAAGGACAAAGGAAATTTGGAACCCCCTTCAATCTTGGTGATTTCCCCCTCGAAACCATGAAACTTCCTCGGATGATGGTTCGTTTTATGAAAGGCACGCATCACGACATAAGGAAAACATTCTCCAATTTCTACCAGGGCATGGTGAGGCCATACCATGGCACCACACCAGGCGTCATGTTTTCCAACCATGTGTTTCATTTTTTGTATAGTTGTTAACCGAGTAAACGACGCGTTTATGGTTGACTATTGCCGCACATTTCCTTGAAATATCTGCCCATTCCTTGTAAAAGGCATGAGAATGTACTAAATAACACGAGCATGGTTTTTCCAGACCGTTCTTGTGCACCTTTTCATGCACCGATTGTTCGAATTTGAATTATGTCCATTTAATGCCTAGAAAATGCACATAATCCCCTAAATATGGTAAATGCGCCCGGAAAAATGTCAAATTTAAACACGTTGCATTTGAGGCGGTATGTTGATCGTTGAAAAAAAAACGAATGACAAACTAGGACGGAAATTTGGATTCCCCTTCAATGTTGGTGATTTCCCTCTCGAAAGCATTGAACTTCCTCGGTGATGGTTCGATTTATGAAGGGCGTGCATGACGACATAAGCCAAACCTTCTCAAAAATTTACCAGGGCATGGTGAGGTCATACCATGGCACCATGCGAGGCGTCATGTTTTTTAAACATTTATTTCATTTTTTCTATAGTTGAAAACCCAACAAACAAACATTTGTGGTTTACTATTGCCACACATTTCAACGAAATATCTATCCATTATTCCTTGTGAAAGGCATGGGAATTTACTAAATGGCACGAGCATGGTTTTCCAGGCCGTTCTTGTGGACCCTTTCATGCATCGATTGTTTGAACTTGAATTATGTGCATTAATGCCTAGGAAATGCACATAATCCCCTAAATATGGCAAATGAACCCGGAAAAGTGCCAAATTTGAACACGGTGATTTGCAGGTTGTATGTTCATCATAGAAAAAACTCGTGGACAAAGGAAAGGAAATTTGGATCCCCCTTCAATCGGTGTGACTTCCCCCTCAAAACCATGAAACTTCCTCAGATGATGGTTCGTTTTATGAAAGGCGCGCATGACGACATTTTTACCAGGGCATGGTGAGGTCATACCATGGCATCACACCAAGAGTCATGTTTTTTCAAGCATGTATTTCATTTTTGTATAGTTGTTAACCCAGTAAATATCTGCGCATTCCTTGGAAAAGGCATGAGAATGTACTAAATATCACGAGCATGGTTTTCCAGACCGTTCTTGTGCACCTTTTCATGCACTGATTGTTTGAATTTGAATTATGTGCATAATTAATGCCTAAAATGCACACAATCCCCTAAATATGGTAAATGAGTTCGGAAAAATGTCAAATTTGAACACGTTTCATTTGAGGCGGTATGTTGATCGTTGGAAAAAAACTGAATGACAAACTAGGACGGAAATTTTGATTCCCCTTCAATCTTGGTGATTTCCCTCTCGAAAGCATTGAACTTTCTCGGTGATGGTTCGATTTATGAAGGGCGTGCATGACGACGTAAATCAAACCTTCTCAGCTTTTAACCAGGGCATGGTGAGGCCATACCATGGCACCATGCTAGCCGTCATGTTTTTCAAGCACATATGTCATTGTTCTATAGTTGATAACCCAGTAAATGACGCGTTTGTGGTTGACTATTGCCACGCATTCCATTGAAATCTCTGCCCATTCCTTGTAAAAGGCTTGAGAAATTACTAAATACCACGAGTATGGTTTTTCCAGACCGTTCTTGTGCACCCTTTCATGCACCAATTTTTTGAATTTGAATTACGTGCATTAATGCCTACAAAATGCACATAATCCCCTAAATATTGTAAATGAACCCGGAAAAGTGTCAAATTTGAACACGGTGATTAGCAGGGTTTATGTTCATGGTAGAAAAAAAACTCATGGATGAAGGACAAAGGAAATTTGGATTCCCATTCAATCTCGGTGATTTACTATCGCACATGATTCATCTCCGTCGCCTCTGCGAACCGTGTGTGTTCACTCACACATGCAAAAGGAAAAGAAAACCCTCGCCCACTTCATCCCCACTCACTCACCGCGGACTCCTCCGCAACTCTGCACGCTAAGCTCGACAGCTGTTGGCGGCGGGCGTAGGTCGCGCTCCAAACGGCACCGGATTTCGCCTCCACCGCTTTCTGCCACCTATCTGCACCAACATTCTAGACTCTGGCCGACTGGGGTTTTCTGCGGGATTGGGCCAGGGATTTTTCTCATGGAGAAGGTAATCAACTTAATTAGCGAAATATTCACTCATCTCTTATCGTAGTTCGTCCGTCGCTGTTAATCAACCAGCGGAAATCGCCGTGGAATCATTTTTGTTCTAGCTGATTCGTGGGTGTTCATTCATGTGTGCACAGTGCGAGCACAAATCAGGCAACTGTGGTCGTGGCCAGTCGGAAACGAAGTTCTATCTCACCATTCCGGATGACTTCAGGGAGCGCTCGGTATGTTCAATCTCAACCTACCACAGTCGGCATGGCGTAAATTTGTGAACATATACCATCTGTTGCTACATTATCTATATATTTGCATCAAATCTTTGTTACATTATCTATTTTTAATTCTATATTTCTGTACTTTGCTTGCATCTATATATGGATATGTTCTATCAGTTACTCCCATATTTGCATCTTGCTCGGTTATTTCAATATATCTAATTTATGATCTTAATTTTCATTTCAAGCAGTACATCCCTTGCTTTGCAAGAACATGAGTAGAAGGAAATCTTGGGCTTTACTTTGTTGATGACTCCCAGGATGTCATATTGACAATGCAACATGGATTTACAATGATGGTTAGCGTAAAACTTGATAAAGATGGTCACTCCTATTTTAATGCGGACCTTTGGAGAAAAATGTCTAAGTGTTATGAACTGAAAGCTGGCAATAAAATTCTAGTGCGTGCACCACAACCTGGTCTAATTAACATGGATGTTTACTTCCCCAACGTCATCAGCCGATCAAAGTCTCATCGAGGTTAGTGTCCTTTCAAATTTCTCCATGCTGTCATATTACTATTTAAGCAACCAATTGATCACTATTTAAGCAACCAATTGTGATATCATATTCTGACTCCGTTCGTAGGCAGTAACAAATTCTGTTTACCCATTTATGCGCACTATATATTCTTCTGCCATGTTTTGAATAAATAATACCTTTCCACCTTTTAAGCAGGATATGTTGGATGCATAGTGAACAATCTGTATGTTACTAAGCGTACCAAATTTCACTGGAAGGACTTGAAGCATGTCATAAACTTTGTTGATAATCTGACAGAGATAGCACAGCGTATCAACGCTGGATTTTGGATGGGATTAATTAGACCTATGGTGCACACACTGAACAAGACCAATTGTGTGCACATAGAGCTGGTAAAAAGTCTTATTTTAATGTTGATGCTCATAAACTATATACATCTTCAACGATATGTTACAATTGTTTTTTATTCTACATGTCAACAGAAATTTCCCCCTGTAGCAGTTCTTGGATCGATTTCCCGGCATGGTCAAATTACACTTGTGCCTGCTAATAACGCCAAAGTGATTGCAAGGTACTGCATTTCCCGCAAAAATGGAACCATTCAAATTAACAAGTTCTCGCTTCTCGTGGCAATGCATCCATATTGGAAAATTGGAGACACTGTTCTACTCCTGCTCTACCAAGGAACAGGAGGGCCCTTCCTTTTCATTGACGAGATGCCGAGTCGCCGTGATCAAGATGCTTCCAGTGGATAGTTGTGGTTGTTGGCCCTCAGCCTCTTAAAATGTGCTAGTTGTTACTATATATGTTAAGTATGTAGATATGGACCATATGGTTGTTGGCCCTTAGCCTCTTAAAATGTGATAGTTGTTACTATGTTAAGTATGTAGATATGGACCATATGGTTGCCAAAACCGTGTTACGAAGATCCTCCTTTTGTCGAATAGAGTAACCACTATATGTATGTTACTCAAATGCTGTTACCCAAGTTCATAAATTTTCATGGAAAGTATTAGTATCGTACACAGTTCATTGAGTTTAAGCGTGTGCCCAATGTCCAGAAGGCATTTGCATATTAACTGTCCATATTGCAAATTCACACACATGTTCACATAAGGAAACGTATGTGTAACATACTAATCATTGCACACGAGAACTCACAGACGCATCGTGTGTGAGACTCCTAGCCACCGCAAGCAACTAGTTTGCATTTTTCAAAGTTTTTTGTACACACAGAATCACACACGAAGTAACTGTATTGACTGTCTGTGTTGTAATTTCTCATCAGAAACAGTTCATCCGAGTCGGCTGTTTGCCACGTATCACACACATCTTGTTTACATGAATCGTTTTGTTCTTTTGGCTCATCGCAAACAGTTCATCCATGTGGACTGTATGCTGCATATCACACACATCTTGTTAAGTTGAACCGTTTCTGTTGTGTTCCCTAATCGAAAACAGTTCGTCCGAGTTAACCGTATGCCGTATATCGCACACACATTGATATGGCTGCCCGTTTATGTTGTTCTACCTCATCACAAACAGTTCGAATGGATTAACCGTGTGTCCTGCATGGCACACCCATTGTGATGGCTGCCTGTTTCTGTTGTTCCGCCTCATCGCAGACAGTTTGAATGGATTAACCGTATGCCCTGCATCGCACACGCAACTAAAATCTTAACCGTGTTTGATGCATCCATCATCGCAAACGTTTTGCACCTTTTTTGATGGTTTTTTACACCACTGTTTGTGATTATTGCATCGCACACAGTTTCGGCAAAGGGTCTCTGATCGTAGTGTCGCGTTAGCAGTATCCTGCAGTAGTGAGATATGATCAACATAGTGATGTTCACCATTGAAAGCTACTCTATCTCACGTGATGATCGGACATGGTTTAGTTGATATGGATCACGTGATCACTTAGATGATTAGAGGGACGTCTATCTAAGTGGAGTTCTTAAGTAATATGATCAATTGAACTTTAATTTATCATGAACTTAGTACCTGATAGTATTTAGCATGTCTATGTTGTTGTAGATCAATGACCCGTGCTACTGTTCCTTTGAATTTTAATGTGTTCCTAGAGAAAGCTAAGTTGAAAGATGATGGTAGCAACTACACGGACTGGGTTCGTAACTTGAGGATTATCCTCATTGCTGCACAGAAGAATTACGTCCTGGAAGCACCGCTAGGTGCAAGACCCGCTGCAGGAGCAACGCCAGACGTTATGAACGCCTGGCTGAGCAAAGCTGATGACTACTCGATAGTTCAGTGTGCCATGCTTTACGGCTTAGAACCGGGACTTCAACGACGTTTTGAACATCATGGAGCATATGAGATGTTCCAGGAGATGAAGTTAATATTTCAAGAAAATGCCCGGATTGAGAGATATGAAGTCTCCAATAAGTTCTACAGCTGCAAAATGGAGGAGAATAGTTCTGTCAGTGAACATATACTCAGAATGTCTGGGTACCACAACCACTTGACTCAACTGGGAGTTAATCTTCCCATTGATAGTGTCATTGACAGAGTTCTTCAATCACTGCCACCAAGCTACAAAAGCTTCGTGATGAACTATAATATGCAAGGGATGGATAAGACAATTCCCGAGCTCTTCGCGATGCTAAAAGCTACGGAGGTAGAAATCAAGAAGGAGCATCAAGTGTTGATGGTTAACAAGACCACTAGTTTCAAGAAAAAGGGCAAAGGGAAGAAGGGGAACTTCAAGAAGAACGGCAAGCAAGTTGCTGCTCAAGTGAAGAAACCCAAGTCTGGACCTAAGCCTGAGACTGAGTGCTTCTACTGCAAAGGGACTGGTCACCGGAAGCGGAACTGCCCCAAGTATTTGGCGGATAAGAAGGATGGCAAAGTGAAAGGTATTAGAATTACTCCAAAAAGCATTATTATGCATAAAAACATCATAAATAATAGTAGGAAAACATGATGCAAAATGGACGTATCAACTCCCCCAAGCTTAGACCTCGCTTGTCCTCAAGCGAAAACCGAAATCGAGAAACATGTCCACATGCTTAGAGAGAGAGGTGTCGATAAAAACAAAATACGGACATAGAAGCATCATTTCATTATTATAACAGCAACAAACTTAAACATAAGACTTTTATCATAGAAGTTTTATCATAGACTTCTCATGAATAAGTGACAATTCATCACACTATCGAAGTATAAAGCAAAAACTCTATTCGAAACCAACAAACTATGTTCTTAGTCAAGTTTGCAACTACAACTCATCATATTTTCAGGAAGGGTCACGTATCGGAGCCTTTTGGCAAGTCCACATACTCAACCATCATATAGTCTTCTATGATTGCTAACACTCACCGCATACACATGAGCAAAATGTTTCAACCGGACACATAGAAAGATAGGGGCTTATAGTTTCGCCTCCCAACGTATTCACCTCAAGGGTGATGTGAACAATAATAACTCATGCTACCCACATTCAACTGGACATATGTGCCTAGATCTTTCCTCACCACATGATGCTTGCCAAAGGAGAAAAATAAAAAGGAATAGAGAGAAAACTTTGACTCTTTGCATAAAAGTAAATACATAAAAGTAAAAGATAGGCCCTTCGCAGAGGGAAGCAGAGGTTGCCATGCACTTATTTGTTTGTATGCTCAACCCCTTAGTGCAAAAGAACATCACGTTTTATTGCCCCTTGTGATAGCAACCTTTATTATGCAGTTTGTCGCTTTTATTCTTCACCATCACAAGTTCGTACAACGCTCAATTTTCTCTTACACGAAATGATCTCACATTTTTAGAAGCAATTTTTATTGCCTTTTTGCACCGTTGACAACTTACTTGAGGGATCTTGCTCAATCCCTAGGTAGGTATGGTGGAATCTTGAAAATAAGATTTGGGTTTAAGGGTTTCTGGATGCGCAAGTAGTATCTCTACTTAGTGCGGAATTTTGGCTACCAAAGATAGGGGCAAGCACCACATGTTAAAGGATTTATGACAATATGACTTCTATGTGAATATGAACAAACATAAATCATTAAGTTGTCTTCCTTGTCCAACGTCAACAATTTTGGCATATAATATTTTGATGGGGAGTCACAATCACAAAAGATTTCTAGGATAGTATATTTATATGTGAATCTTCTCTTCCCTTATTAATTCTTTCATGAGTTGCATCAGTGATTAATGCTATGTTTGTCAATCTCTAATAAAATTTTCTACTTATACTTTTCCCTATGTGGTGTCTGTTGGGGAACGTAGCAATAATTCAAAATTTTCCTACGTGTCACCAAGATCAATCTAGGAGATGCTAGAAACGAGAGAGAGGGAGTGCATCTTCATACCCTTGAAGATCGCTAAGTGGAAGCGTTACAAGAACGCGGTTGATGGAGTCGTACTCGCAGCGATTCAAATCGCGAAAGATCCGATCTAGCGCCGAACGGACGGAGCCTCCGCGTTCAACACACGTACAGCCCGGGGACGTCTCCTCCTTCTTGATCCAGCAAGGGGAGAGGAGAAGTTGAGGGAGAACTCCAGCAGCACGACGGCGTGGTGGCAATGGAGCTCATGGTTCTCCGGCAGAGCTTCGCTAAGCACTACGGAGGAGGAGGAGGAGTTGGAGGAGGAGAGGGCTGCGCCAGGGATGTGGTTGCCCTCCCACCCCTCCACTATATATAGGGGCAAGGGAGAGGGGGGCCGGTCCCTTAGATCCCATCTGGTGGGAGGGGCGGCGGCCAGGGAGGGTGGCTTGCCCCCCAAGTCAAGGGGGGCGCCCCCTCCAGGGTTTCCCCCAACCCTAGGCGCATGGGCGCTAGGGAGAGGTTGGTGCCCAGCCCACTTAGGGGCTGGTTCCCTTCCACCTACAGCCCATAAGGCCCTCCGGGGCAGGTGGACCCTCCCGGTGGACCCCCGGAACCCCTTCGGTGGCCCCGGTACAATACCGGCATACCCCCGAACACTTCCGGTGACCGTATGATGACTTCCCATATATAAATCTTTACCTCCGGACCATTCCGGAACTCCTCGTGACGTCCGGGATCCTATCCGGGACTCCGAACAACCTTCGGTAACCACATACTATTTCCCATAACAACTCTAGCGTCACCGAACCTTAAGTGTGTAGACCCTACGGGTTCGGGAACCATGCAGACATGACCGAGACATCTCTCCGGCCAATAACCAATAGCGGGATCTGGATACCCATATTGGCTCCCACATGTTCCACGATGATCTCATCGGATGAACCACGATGTCGGGGATTCAATCAATCCCGTATATAATTCCCTTTGTCTATCGGCATGTTACTTGACCGAGATTCGATCGTCGGTATCCCAATACCTCGTTCAATCTTGTTACCGGCAAGTCTCTTTACTCGTTCCGTAATGCATGATCCCATGGCTAACTCCTTAGTCACATTGAGCTCATTATGATGATGCATTACTGAGTGGGCCCAGAGATACCTCTCCGTCATACGGAGTGACAAATCCCAGTCTCGATTCGTGCCAACCCAACAGACACTTTCGGAGATACCTGTAGTGCACCTTTATAGCCACCCAGTTACGTTGTGACGTTTGGTACACCCAAAGCATTCCTACGGTATCCGGGAGTTGCACAATCTCATGGTCTAAGGAAATGATACTTGACATTAGATAAGCTCTTAGCAAACGAACTACACGATCTTGTGCTATGCTTAGGATTGGGTCTTGTCCATCACATCATTCTCCTAATGATGTGATCCCGTTATCAATGACATCCAATGTCCATGGTCAGGAAACCATAACCATCTATTGATCAACGAGCTAGTCAACTAGAGGCTTACTAGGGACATGTTGTGGTCTATGTATTCACACATGTATTACGGTTTCCAGTTAATACAATTATAGCATGAACAATAGACAATTATCATGAACAAGGAAATACAATAATAACCATTTTATTATTGCCTCTAGGGCATATTTCCAACAGTCTCCCACTTGCACTAGAGTCAATAATCTAGTTCACATCACTATGTGATTGTAATGAATCCAACGCCCATGGGGTTTGTTCATATCTCGCTTGTGAGAGAGGTTACTAGTCAACGGGTCTGTACCTTTCAGATCCCTGTGTGCTTTACAAATCTCTATGTCATCTTGTAGATGCAGCTACCACGCGCTACTTGGAGCTATTCCAAATAACTGCTCTACTATACGAAGCCGGTTTACTACTCAGAGTCATCCGGATTAATGTCAAAGTTTGCATCGACGTAACCCTTTACGACGAACTCTTTTACCACCTCCATAATCGAGAAAATTCCTTAGTCCACTAGTTACTAAGGATAAGTTCGACCGCTGTCATGTGATCCATTCCTGGATCACTCTTGTACCCCTTGACTAATTCATGGCAAGGCACACTTCAGGTGTGGTACACATCATAGCATACCGTAGAGCCTACGTCTAAAGCATAGGGGACGACCTTCGTCATTTCTCTCTCTTCTGCCATGGTCAGGCCTTGAGTCTTACTCAATACTCACACCTTGTAACACAGCCAAGAACTCCTTCTTTGCTGATCTATTTTGAACTCCTTCAAAATCTTATCACGGTATGTATTCATCTGAAAGTTCTATTAAGCGCTTTTATCTATCCTTATAGATCTTGATGCTCAATGTTCAAGTAGCTTAATCGAGGTTTTCAATTGAAAAACACTTTTCAAATAACCCTGTATGCTTTCTAGAAATTCTACATCATTTCTGATCAACAATATGTTAACAACATATACTCATCAAAAATCTATAGTGCTCCCACTCACTTCTTTGGAAATACAAGTTTCTCATAAACTTTGTAAAAACCCAAAATCTTTGATCATCTCATCAAAGCGTACATTCCAACTCCGAGATGCTTACTCCTGTCCTTAGAAGGATTGCTGGAGCTTTGCATACTTGTTAGCATCTTTCAGGATTGACAAAATCTTCTGGTTGCATCACATACAACCTTTCCTCAAGAAAATCGTCGAGGAAACAATGTTTTGACATCCCATCTGCAAGATTTCATAAATAATGCAGTAACTGCTAATATAATTCCAACAGACTCTTAGCATCGCTACGAGTGAGAAAGTCTCATCGCAGTCAACTCCTTGAACTTGCCGGAAAACATCTTAACGACAAGTCGAGCTTTCTTAATGGTGACACTTACCATCATTGTCTGTCTTCCTTTTAAAATCCATCTGCACCCAACAGCCTTACGACCATCAAGTAGTTCTTCCAAAGTCTATACTTTGTTTTTATACATGGATCCTCTCTCGGATTTTATGGCCTCGAGCCATTTGTCGGAATTCGGGCCCACCATCGCTTCTCCATAGCTTGTAGGTTCATTGTTGTCTAGCAACATGACTTCCAAGACAAGATTACGTACCACTCTGAAGTAGTACGCATCCTTGTCGTCCTACGAGGTTTGGTAGTGACTTGATCCGAAGTTTCATGATCACTATCATAAGCTTCCACTTCAATTGGTGTAGGTGCCATAGGAACAACTTCTTGTGCCCTCCTACACACTAGTTGAAGTGACGGTTCAATAACCTCATCAAGTCTCCACCATCCTCCCACTCAATTCTTTCAAGAGAAACTTTTCCTCGAGAAAGGACCCGTTTCTAGAAACAATCACTTTTGCTTCCAGATCTGAAATAGGAGGTATACCCAACTGTTTTGGGTATTCTATGAAGATGCATTTATCCGCTTTGGGTTCGAGCTTATCAGCCTGAAACTTTTTCACATAAGCGTCGCAGCCCCAAACTTTTTAAGAAACGACAACTTAGGTTTCTCTAAACCATAGTTCATACGGTGTCGTCTCAACGGAATTGCGTGGTGCCCTATTAAAGTGAATGCGGTTGTCTCTAATGCCTAACCCATAAACGATAGTGTAATTCGATAAGAGACATCATGGTATGCACCATATCCAATAGGGTGCAGTTATGATGTTCAAACACACCAACACACTATGGTGTTCCAGGCAGTATTAGTTGTGAAACAATTTCCACAGTGTCTTAATTGTGTGCCAAACTCGTAACTCAGATATTCATCTCTATGATCATATCATAGACATTTTTATCGTCTTGTCACGACGATCTTCAACTTCACTCTGAAATTACTTGAACCTTTCAATAATTCAGACTTGTGTTTCATCAAGTAAATATACTCAGCATCTACTCAAATCATCTGTGAAGTAAGAACATAACGATATCCACTGCGTGCCTCAGCACTCATTGGATTGCATACATCAAATGTATTACTTCCAACAAGTTGCTCTCTTGTTCCATCTCACTGAAAACGTGGCCTTTCAGTCATCTTGCCCATGTGGTATGATTTGCATATCTCAAGTGATTCAAAATTAAGTGAGTCCAAATGATCCATCTGTATGGAGTTTCTTCATGCATATATACCAATAGACATGGTTCGCATGTCTCAATCTTTTCATAAAACGGGTGAGTCCAAAGATCCATCAACATGGAGCTTCTTCATGCGTTTTATCCCAATATGACTCAAATAGCAGTGCCACAAGTATGTGGTACTATCATTACTATTTTATATCTTTTGGCATGAACATGTGTATCACTACGATCGAGATTCAATAAACCATTCATTTTAGGTGCAAGACCATTGAAGGTATTATTCAAATAGACAGAGTAACCATTATTCTCCTTAAATGAATAACTGTATTGCGATAAACATAATCCAATCATGTCTATGCTCAACGCAAACACCAAATAACAATTATTTAGGTTTAACACCAATCTCTATGGTAGAGGGAGCATGCGATGCTTGATCACATCAACCTTGGAAACACTTCCAACACATATCGTCATCTCACCTTTAGCTAGTCTTCGTTTATTTCGCAGCTTTTATTTCGAGTTACTAACACTTAGCAACCGAACCGGTATCTAATACCCTGGTGATACTAGGAGTACTAGTAAAGTACACATTAATATAATGTATATCCAATATACTTCTGTCGACCTTGCCAGCCTTCTCATCTACGAAGTATCTAGGGTAGTTCTGCTTCAGTGACCGTTCCCCTCATCTCAGAAGCACTTAGTCTCGGGTTTGGGTTCAACCTTGGGTTTCTTCACTAGAGCAGCACCTGATTTGCCGTTTCATGAAGTATCCCTTCTTTCCCTTGCCCTTCTTGAAACTAGTGGTTCTACTAACCATCAACAATTGATGCTCCTACTTGATTTCTACTTTCGCGGTGTCAAACATCGCGAGTTGCTCAAGGATCATCATGTCTATCCCTGATATGTTATAGTTCATCATGAAGCTCTAATAGCTTGGTGGCAGTGACTATGGAGAACCATCACTATCTCATCTGGAAGATTAACTCCCACTCCATTCAAGCGATTGTGGTACTCAGACAATCTGAGCACATGCTCAACGATTGAGCTTTTCTCCCTTAGTTTGCAGGCTTAAGAAACTTGTCAGAGGTCTCATACCTCTTGACGTGGGCACTAGTCTAAAATCCCAATTTCAGTCTTTGGAACATCTCATATGTTCTGCGATGTTTCAAAAACGTCTTTGGCGCCTCAATTCTAAACCGTTAGCATTACGCACTGAGCTATCACTTAGTCATCAAAACGTGTATGTCAGATGTTCGCAACATCCACAGACGACGCT